>NC_044983.1:104791242-105534650 GCF_008728515.1 Papio anubis
AAAAAAAAAAAAAAAATTTAGGAGGAAGAAGCTAGAAGCAAGATTATAAAATAATCTGTCATTCATTTACTTTTCAAAGTAAAACCAAACAAAATTCCAATGTCATGAGAGAACAAATTCATGAATTTCTATGCTTTATGAGTTAGTATTAATTTTAAAAGATTCACGAGCAGAGGCACCAAAAACTTTCACTACCAAAAAATCCTGAAAAGTATGAAAAGAACTATGACTATAGTTGGATTAGTCATAATTATTGGATTATTGTCCAGCAATAATCCAATGGATTATTGTTCAACAAATATCCACTCCTCTCTTCTCCTTGAGGGCAAAGTAGACTTCCCTGCTTCGTTGATCTTGGCCAATGGGACATTAGTGGAACTGACACTAGCAAATGCTTGAAAAGTGCTTGCTCTGTGAGGCTTGACTTCTTGAGCCTCCCCCAGGTAACTGCTCTCCCTTTGCCTGACACCTGGAACGAGTACATGTGGAGTTACCTGAGCTCAGCCCTTGGCAAGAAGCAAAGTCTCATACTGAAGCAGAGCCTCCCAGTAGAGCCCAGCCTAGATCAATCAACCTAGCCTCTGGACATCTAAGAATAAACGATTGTAGGCTTAAGCTATTGAATTTTGAGATAGTCTGTTGTGAATGGTTAACATAGAAGAGCTGATTAAAATCATCCAAAATCTCTAGAATTTGCTCTTGGATTTGCAGAACTAAATTCCACTGATGTTTTCTTTCTTTTTTCTTTCTTTCTTTTTTTTTTTCTTGAGATGGAGTCTTGATCTGTCACCCAGGCTAAAGTCCAGTGGTATGATCTCGGCTCACTGCAACCTCCACCTCCTGGATTCAAGCAATTCTCCTGCCTCAGCCTCCTGAGTAGCTGGGATTATAGGCATGCGCCACTACACCTGGCTAATTTTTCTGGTATTTTTAGTAGAGACAGGGTTTCACCATGTTGGCCAGGCTAGTTTCGAACTCCTGACCTCAAGTAATCTGCCCACCCTGGCCTCCCAAAGTGCTAGTATTACAGGCATGAGCCACTGCACCCAGCCTCCAGTGAAGTTTTCTGATGCTTGGGATTGCATTTTAACCTGACATTTCTTAATAATTCAGTTTTTAAGTGAAACAAATTTCCACTTTTGTAAGTTGTGTTTTTCCTAATTTTTTAAGCTGCACTCGTTTCAAGTATGTCTGTTTTAAGTGTCTTGGACTGAAATATAAACTCTTTGAAGTTTTTATTTTCTAAAAATAGGATCATTAAGAGTTAGCGTCTCAAGTTAATTTGCCATCTGGTATAACTTTATACATATATTTACATGAAGATACACTATCATGCATGAGATGCTTTGATAAAGATATATAAGGACATATATAAAGTTATAGCGACCCCTTACTTCCCACTAACCTAGTATACTTTTAAACTTTTGTTTCACTTAGCATACACATACAATCAGGACAAGTTATCTTTTTCTGTTTTTAAATTGTAGAAGTAAATAATTTTGTTTGACTTTAATGGAGACCAAAGTAGCCAAGTGTACTTTACTATACAGTTGATTTTTTTTTTTTTTCACACACAGAAGTAAAATGCCTGGTATAGTGTTTTCTCTAATTTGCAATCTGGTCTAAGTATTGCAACTAATTCCATTTAATTCAACACTTGCTGAGTAGTTACTATTTGCAATGTTCTGTGTTGAGCCTTGTGGTGTCAGAAAGGTAAGTTTGTAGATCTTGACTTCTAGGTAGTACAATTTAGTAACTAAATAAAAAATCTTAATTCTTGAAGAGAATAGACCAAAGGGTGCAGAGAAACTTGACAAGAAAGCTATAATCTTATAAATTCAGAAATAACCAGATTTCCTGAATCAAAAAACCAGAATATGAACAAATAAGCAAACAAAAGCTCCTTTTGAAAATCCTCACCGCCACTAAAAATGACCATATAAAGAAAGCTTAGAGATTTGAAAGCTTAGATATTTGAATATTAGTGCTTAAAAATTAATAAAGGAATATATACTTTATTATGTTGTATATTTAAAATAATTTACTTAGGAAGGTTGCACATCTCTGCGTTTCTGTAAAAGTGTATCGTAAATCATGTTTTAATAAAATACTAATGTTCAGTTTACTCACAGGTATGCCATAAAGTATGTAAAAGGATGATTAAATAAAAAACTATTCTATGATACAGCAATGGGAAATACTAAAACATCACTTCATTAGATAAAATAACTTCATTTGCTTTTGATGTTTCGGTTACCTTTTATTTCAGTTTTTATTTGGAAGAAACATTTGTAGATATTTTGTTTAAAATATTTTATTGTACCACAGACTTTAAAAGTTTAAGTAACATCATTCCATTCTGGACATCTATTTATCAGAAGAAAAGCCATGGTTTCTGGGTTTATATTATTAAGGCACTGTGACAGTGGGTATAGCTATTACTCAGATAGCAGGTACATGATCCTTTTAATTCACAGGGGGAAAAAAACTAGAAAAAATGTTTTAAAATTAAATGTAATAATTTATATCATCATAATGAGTGATGGAAGTGGCGCTGCACACTTATGTTTTCTCCTGTAGATCCACTTTTCACCCTTTTCTAACCTGCTCCTTTGCCTTCTGGCTTCTGGTTGGCTTTGGACAGTAGGAAACACAGTAAAGAGAAGAAAGGGAAGGAGAAAGGTGAAAGAGAGGTATTTATTGCCCTGACTCTCACCCTTAGGGAATGTAGGGGGATCTTGATGGGCTCTTGTATCTCTCAACCAAGGGGCACAGCTTCTTTCAGGCAGCCTTCATACAGCTCTGTTTCTGGGTCCATGTAACTGTACCTTCCCTTCATCTTTTCAGGGCCAGCAATGGCAATAGCATTTTCCCCTTACTAGCCCTTTGAAGAGTTCTATTGTAGCTGTTTTCTCAATGCCAGAAGTGCTGGTAGGGGATGGTGCCATGGGATTGTGTTTTTTGATCCCGGTAGGAATAACGGAATCTAAAAGTGGCAGGAGTCAGTGCTTAACCGTTAGATATAAAGGTGGATTTAATTAGCACAATAGTCACTGGGCAGAGGATTAATCAGAGTGTTCTGACCTGCAGGAATCTGTGATAACTGATTGGTTGATCTTGAGATTCCAAAGATTAAATAGAGAGTAGCACATTAAGGTGATATTTGGTGTGCATATAGGAAGAAAACTAATAGAGGTCTTAGATGGCAGAAGTCTAACTCAAATTACCTAGGTAGAAATTCACTGCTTCTGACCTATTTTCTAGATCCAAGCCAATTCACAGACCAAAAGCCTCACCACTGAGTGAAAGAGATCTGTGACCAATTATACTAAGGAAAGAAAAATAACCAGACCTTCCATATTATTAGATCCTAGCTCTAAACTGATGCTAATAATCCTCGAAGTCACCAATGCCAACATGCTAACATGGCCCACCAGCCAGAGTAGGGGCTTATCAAGGGCAAGTGATGGATGAATCTTCACTTAGTCTCACAGTGAGTCCAGTAGGGTCATGGGTACATGTTATGGTTATTTCTCCAGTTCCAGAATGTACAGTGGAAACAGATATATAAAATCTGGTTTGAGTATTTGCAATCTGGTCTGAGTATTGCAACTAATTCCATTTAATTCAACACTTGCTGAGTACTTAGTATTTGCAATGTTCTGTGATGAGTCTTGTGGTGTCAGAAAGATAAGTTTGTAGATCTTACCCTCTAGGTATTCACAGTTTAGTAACTAAATAAAAAATCTTAATTCTTAAAGGGCACAGAGAGACTTGACAAGAAAGCTATTATGTCATAAATTCAGAAATACCTGCCTTCCTGAATCATATATAAAATCTAAAAGACTGCATTCGTTTGAAATGAGGACAGAAGTTGAAATTCTTCTAAGAAATATCTTAATAAGAGAAGCTGACAACATGGAGCGTAATAACAAAATTCCAGCATGTCCTGATGGGTTTGACATAAGTAATTTTAGCAGCTATCATGTGGCTGGTATAACTATGCTAAACATTTTCAAATCTTAATTGGTTTATATTGAGATACATGGTTTAAAATTTTTAAATGGCAAGTCTCTACTTTGTAAATATCATTAAATAGGAAAAAATCAACAATATTGATAGCATTTTAAAGTAACATGAAAGTATTTGCAATACTGATGGGAAATGGTAAATATTGACACTATAAGAGAAAAATAAGTGCACTTGGATTCTGTTATTAAACTCTTTTTCTATACTTATGATTCCTTATAATGTGTTTACACCTTGATGATTACAGTTTTCCATATTGCTGTCAAGAAATTGCAACATTTAGATTTACCCAGAAAATGTAAAAAAACATATTTGATGATGATATTAAGATTTTGTTTAGCAAATCATTGATTCATCAATGCTTTTTCCATTTTTCAGAATCTACAGTCCCTCAGAACAGTGTATATTGTGAGAGTGGATTCATTATAAATAGATATTTTAACTAATAATTTCTAGAGAGATGATGGATGGAATGATAAAGAGATAGAGATATAGATCTGAGCCAGTCAGGGTGGGTTAGGTCAGGTAGAGTGACACTAGACACAGTTAGTAACTGGAAGAATTCCCAAACTGGTTCCCCAACTAATGGAGCAGGGTCAAATATAGTAGTAGGAACTATGTGGATACCCTATACTCTAGGAACCATGTTTGCCACCCCCTTAATTAAATAAAAGCAAGTTTAAATCCTCGAGTTGCTGGTGGGGTGGGGGTAGTGGGGAAATGCAGAGATTAGTGCCATGATTGAAGAATTAAGAAATGTGAGATTCAGGATTTTCACCACATCCCCATTTAGTTAGCTTGCTTGTTTGGCTGGTTTGGCCAGATGAATTATGAACAATGACAGTAAATTAATGCAACATAGTCAGGTAATGATGTCAAGCATATCTGGTGTTACAGGTATTGTACCTTTACTGGAACAAATCAGTAAATCCACAATCCCTGGCACCTGGTAGGCAGCTATTAACCTAGAAAATGCTCCCCCATCCCATCTCAATCAGCAAGGACAATCGAAAACATCTGCCTTGAGTGGCAGAAACACTGCTACATTTTTACTTGCTCCAAGGGCTATGCCAACATTCCTTTCTCTCTATCATAATATTGTCTGGAGGTTTCTTGATAAGCAGAATACTGTGCTAGCCTCTGCATTTATAAAATGCTTCTCAAACACCTACTTTGAGAGTACTATTTGTTTCCTGCTTGGACTCTAATATAAATATTATACTTTCTGCAGTATTTGAACAACCAAGTAACAATGCAAGAAGATGATGACAAAAGTTTAGGAAGATATATTTAAATAAGTTGTTTAAACTAATATATTCCACTTACCGAAAGAGTCTGAAAGAACCACATCCTTTTCAAGCAGAGATACTGGAGAAGGCTGGTTGAACGCTAAACGGTGAAAGCTGACTGAAGCATCACAGACTGATCCAGGGAACCCGATGCTCCACTCAGCTTCCTGAGTACAATGAGAAGGGTCTAGCAATGAGCTGTGTGGAATGATGGTATGTCCTTTGTGCCCTGGGAAACAAACAAACAAAATGTTTTTTATTTCACATTAAGAAACATAAAAAAGGTCTACAATATACAGAATTGTGACCCATAGTACCACTAATACAATCTAAAGGTCTGGGTAATTTTTTGTTTGTTTGTTTGTTTGCATGGGGCAAGAGGATCTCATATAGAAGCATTGCAGTGCCTCTTTGGTTAGGAATGTTATTGTGGATTTAGCTGAAACACAGGGTGTGAAGCACCCATGAGAGTCAAAGTTGGAAATGGGAATTGGGATGAGTAGCCTATTCAAGGACACGGAGGATATAAATCCAGGTGTTATGACTATAAAGCCTTTACTCGAAACTGGTAGACTACCAATTAATGTTCAAAACCTAAACTGAATTAAGCAAATCAATAAACATTACACAAAGCTTCATATACCAAAGGCATCCAAACATTCTCCCTCTTTAAAGTCACAATTAACGACTGTGGATGAAAACTTAAGTTTTGCATTTGAATTTTGAGATGAATCTTCTTTCATCCTTCAGAGTCTTTCAAAAGTAAATCATTACTGTCTATAGGTTTACCTGTCGATTGACTCACAGAGTATGAGGCACATAGCCTTGCTATCTTATTTAGACAGATTTTTATCATTTACAATTTGTAAAAATGCTAAATTCTAGAAATCATGAATATTTACAAAATATTCAAAATGTGACCTACTCCGAACTTGAAATGCTGAAAAAAATTTAACCTACAATGTATATAGAATTTTGTTCTCTTTTGGTATTCTTTGAATAAATTAAAAATTTAGGATTTAGATTGGAAGAAAAGGGTTCACAGCAGGTTTGTGACTTATTTCTTCTCTTAAAAGTATTTTCACAAGGATAGATCCAGTCTGTCTACATTGCTTTTGTAAATAAGCCTGCAATTTATATGTTTCTGGAGCATGACTGGCTGGAGAATTAGTGTAGTGATGTAAGCAGTTTCTTTTCTGTGCAACTTAACTGAGTATAAAATGGAGGCATTCTAAAAGTGAAATGGTTTCCCTTTGTGAACAATGTTTCCATGAATATTGCCCCAAATTTTCTGTTAATTTAAAATCAATTGTGCCAATGCAGGAGAAAAAGGACATATTTGGAGGCTGCCTCTGACAGCTCGGGGCTCTTCCATTAAAGAATGTCTCATCTGTGCCTGGTGCTTGCCTCTGTCATTTAAATTATTAGTAAAGTTTGATATTAGGTAAGATCTGTAATGCACCTAAGTCTGCTTTAACAAATTAACTCTGTGCTAATGTATTTCCAATGGATTTTTATCACGAATTAAAAAGTAACATTACCTGTAAGTGAGCCATCAACATCAATCAATACCATTTCATGTTCCCAGCGAAAGCCGGCCTTGTTTGGTGTGTGAAAATACTGGATGTCAACAAACTTTGCACTCCAACCCCCACATCTGTCATTACAAACTCCAGAGATGGATGTCACTCCCAAAGCTACACAGTTGGGACGGTCAAAGTTCATAAAGTGCACAGAAGATACAGTCAAGCCTTCACTAAATGGGAGAACCAGGCCTTTTGTTGTGCAAAATGCAGACCCCATTCCCAGTTCATCAAGGTGGCCAACTATTTTGGCATTTTTAATCACTGCTCCATTGGTTTCTCCCCACCCTCCAACATAAGGAGCCAGGATCCTCTTAGTCTCGATTCCAGCCTCATAGTTATTCACCATCACAAAGTTATGGAACTGAAGGGCACCTCCATTGACCCATTCAGCTCCTTTTTGACAATTCCAAGTAGTAAGTGAGTTAAATATTGCAGGCACAGGCACGGTAGACGTACAAGATCCTGTTTGCATGGGGAAATATTCCTCAAAGATCCACATTCCAAACCAACCTTGAGAATGGACGGTATTGTTAAAAAATTTGCCAAGGGGAACTCTTTTTTGACAAATGTTTCTGTCATAGGATGGCCCATCAGGGTGGTTGTTCATCCGGTACCAAAAGCCAAAGTGAGTGCCGCCAGCAACAGCATTGTGTTGTATGGTATTGTTTGGGTTGGTGACCCAAAACGCAGCCGGGGTCACATCATCATTCAGTAGACTGGTACTTTGCTGTACAAATACTGCCAAGTTATACTGGAGGATATTGCCATGTTCAATACCGTCTTCTATAAAAAATGCTCCTCCCTTAATATCATATATAATATTCCTCTCAACCAGAAGATGGTGTGTGTTATGGATAGTAACAGCTCTGTTATAGGCCTGGTGAATTGCACAGCCTCTTACGTAAGATTTAAACTGTAAATCTCCAAGCAGGTGCCAATGTATTGGATATCGCCCCAACCGGAAAGCCTGGCCAGCATGGAATACCTGTTAAGCCCAGAAATCACAGTTATTTAGTAATAGCTCAGATGTTGAGCTTGTATTTTCTTGTTTCAAAAAAATCTCAAATTTTATGTTATTATTAATACATTTATTTCTTCTAAAGTTTTCATGTTTATTGTTTGAAAATGTCATTGAACCTCCAACCCACCATGTTTTATACAATGTATAACAGACCACACTTACTACAAAATGAATGAAAGAATATAAAAAGCCATCTTTGACTCTTCTGCTTTTTACCTTGGTATATTAGTAAACTTCTGTGTTTCAGAAAATAAAACATCTTGACAGACTTCTTTTTCTCTTTTACTTTACTTTGCTTCTTATGGAATAATAAGAAACATTTCTTGAATGTTTTATGTGTGCCAGATGTTGTGCTCCTTTGCATGCATGATCCTAGTCTTTGCCATAATCCCCTAAAGTAGGCACTTACCATTGACTTCATTTTACAGATTAATAAATGGAAGTTTAGAAAGGCTGAGTATCTTGTTTATGGTTACGAAGTTCCATTTAAACCCAAGTTGGTCTAACTCTAGAGCTGGTGCTCTTAATCACGGGGCTGTGCATTCTTTCAAATGGTCTATGATTTAATAATTTAATACAGAGGATACCAGTGTGTCTGTGTGCATGTATACGTGCATGCGTGCATGCGTGTGAGCATGCACAGGTGTGTCATATAATCTCATGGGGTAATGAAATAAAACATTAGGTCCACTATTTTTGTTGTCCATCTAAAACTAAAAATTAACCATTATTAATATTCGATATTCAGATCAAACTAGCAATCTCACTTAGTCCATATCTCAGATGTCACATGTAACATATCTCAGGAGGAGGGAAGTTTACAAAATGGAGGTGCTGACTATGTCACCATCAATGCAGTCGCAGTGTGCCCGGTTTAACGGATTTATGGATTTTATTATCCCTTCCTCCCTCCCTTCCTTCCTTCTACTGAATACATGATAAAAACTATGCCAAACCCTGATTATACAGCCTGAATATAAATAAGATACATGGGAGTTTCTAATGTCATAGCAATAATATGCATATTTAAGTATTTGTTTAATTTATAATCAACTGAGAATCTACTATATGCCATGCATTGTTCCAGGGAATCAGCAGAGAACCATAAAGACAACATCTGTAAAATAATAGAGCTTATGTTCTAGAGGAAGAGATTGAAAATAAATAAAAATAGATATCCTGTTAGGAGTTATGTATAAATAAAGTAAATAGGAGTTTGGGTGGCAATTTTAAATAAAAGTGGTGAGGAAAGTCCTCTCTGGAGTGATTACACTCGTCAAAAGATCTGACTGAAATAGGGGTATAAGCCATGCAAGTATTTGGTGGAGGAGGATTCCAAGCAGAATGAAAAGCAAGTACAGGCTGGGCATGGTGGCTCACGCCTGTAATCCTAGCACTTTGGGAGGCCGAGGCAGGCAGATCACAAGGTCAGGAGATCGAGACCATTCTGGCCAACATGGTGAAACCCTGTCTCTACTACAACTACAAAAATTAGCTGGGTGTGGTGGTGCACACCTGTAGTCCCAGCTACTTGGGAGGCTGAGGCAGGAGAATCACTTGAACCCGGGAGGTGGAGGTTGCAGTGAGCCGAGATCGTGCCACTGCACTCCAGCCTGGCAATAGAGTGAGACTCCGTCTCAAAAATAAATAAATAGATAAACAAATAATGAAAAGCAACTATGAAGGACCTGAGATAGGAATGTGCTTGACATGATCACATAAGGGGTCCTCTATTACTAGCATGGCACAAGAAAGGCATAGGGTCGTAGAAGATAAATCAGAGGGCATCTCTGGGTCAGATCACATGGTTCCTATGGGATGGACTTAGACCTGTTGTTTTACGTATACTATGAAGCCACTGAAGGATTCTGAAGAGGGGTGTAACAAGATATGATTTATGGTTTTAAAATTTTACTTTGACTGAAGTGTGGAGACTCTATTAGAGCAAGGTGGGAGCAGGAAGACCAGGTAGGAGAAAATCACAGCAGTCCAGGTGGGAGGAGATAGTGGCTCAGGCTCAGGGTCAGGTGGAGGTATGGAAAGAGACTGGATTCTGGATACAGCATTTTGTGGGTAGAGAAGATAGAATTGCTGATGAATTTGATTTGGGGTGTGAGAAAATTTGAGAAACAAAATTTTGGTATGATCAAATGGGTATATTAAAATTGTTTACTTATGTATCTGTCTCCCCTATCAGATTCTAAGTAGCATTGACAAACAGCAGGAGCTCAATACATATTTATCGTATGGATAACCTTGAGAAAACCACTGTGATTTAGTAATAATGCCTCTCACCTCTACATATTCTATTCTCCCAGTTACCATGTTAGCACCAGGTACAGGAGCATGAAACATAATACAGCCTCCAAATTGGTCACTTCCTATTTCTTCTCCAAACTTTCCTTGGAGACAGGTCTGTGTAGCAAATTCTCCTTTAAAACAGTTTTTAAAGCATCATTAAAAAACATGTCAGAATCCTCCTATATTGAGGATTTGAATCCTCAATTTGAATTTCTCATAAGTAGTTGTATCATTTGATTCACTTATAATCTCAACCTCATCCTAGAACATAGTTATTTGTATTCACATCATTTCCTCTTTCAGATAGCAAGATAGGTAAGTACCTTGTCTTGTTCAACTTTGTATTCCCTAAAGTACTTACACAGTATTTTTCAGAGAAGATACTAAACAAATATTTGAATGATCAAGGGAATATTGATAATGGGATTCAGTTTTATTATTTCTGAAGCCTTCCCCAAGATTTGAGGATTAACATAATCAATGCAATTTTACATTTGTAGAACATGAGAATATGCATTATGTCACTTACTTTTTACAACCATAGTAAATAGAACAGAAAGTGTTCTTAATTTAAACAGGATGAAACTGGGTTTCATGTACATTGTGAGACTTGATGCAGATGAACTGGAATGAGAACGTGGCTCACTTGACATCAAATCCCATGAGCTTTGTCTTATACTTCTTTTTGAAGAAAAGGCTATTATTTAAGCTGCATCAGTTATTATTCAACTACTTATAGTATTGTAATGATATCAATGATTACTTCAAATATTTAAAAGAGAACTTGTAAGATGCATTATGCTTCCTGCTATAGATATGAGAGCTGTGATAAACATCATTAAAATTCACCAATATCCATTTCCCTTCTATTTCTGGGTATATGGGGTTTGCACTAACTCACTCTCTTCAAGTTAGACACAGCCATGGAATCAGTTCTGACCAATGACCCTTGAGTATAAGAAACACCTATCACTTTGAGACCAAAGCAATTAGTTGCTAGTGCTTTACGCTTCAGCAATCTCCTCTCCTGCCTCAGAGATCACAGAAGCCCATGCTGAGATAGATCCTTCATAAGCCTGGATCTCAAGGCAATTATAATGAGAAGAGCCCACCTGTTGACCCATATGGGACACATGTAGTATGAATGAGAAATAAACTTTTTTTTTTTTTCTTTTTTTTGAGATGTAGTCTCGCTCTGTCGCCCAGGCTGGAGTGCAATGGTGCGATCTCGGCTCACTGCAAGCTCCGCCTCCTGGGTTCACGCCATTCTCCTGCCTCAGTCTCCCAAGTAGCTGGGACTACAGGTGCCCGCCACCGCACCTGGCTAATTTTTTTGTATTTTTTAGTAGAGACGGGGTTTCACCGCGTTAGCCAGGATGGTCACAATCTCCTGACCTCGTGATCCGCCCTCCTGGGCCTCCCAAAGTGCTGGGACTGCAGGCGTGAGCCACCGCGCCCGGCCATGAAATAGACTTTTATATTTTAAATCACTGACATTTTGGGCTTGTTGATAAATAGAGCATAACCTAGTCCAGTGGTTCTTAACTGAGGCCAATTTTGCCCCCAGGGAACATTTTTGCAAAGTCTGCAAATGCTTTTGGGTGTCACAGTTGTTGGAGGAGGCTACTAGAATTTAGTTGGTAGATGCCAAGTGTGCTGTTAAACATTCTGTGATGGACAGGACGGTGCCCCACAGCAAAGAATTATCTGAGCCAAAGTACCAACAGTGCTGACTTTGAAAAACTCTGACTTAGCCTACCCCCACTGGCTCAGATCTATATATCTATAGATTTTTCCCCCCCATCATTCCATCTATCCATTTGTCTGTCTATCCATCATCAGTCTAGGAATTAATTAAAATATCTTTCTACAGTATATCTACTCTCACACTGTTCTGATAAACTGCAAATTCTGGAAAATTGAAAAAGTCCTGATGAATCAAAGATTTGCTAAACGGAATCTTTGTATCACTATCAAATACAGTTCTCCATATTTTCTGAGTAAATCTAAATAACGCAGTTTCTTGCTGGCAATACGTAAAACTAATCATCAGGGTCTAATCTAAACATAATAATGAATCACAAGTATAGGAAGAGAATTTATCAACAGAAACCAAGTGCACTTATTTCTCCCATTATAGTGTCAGCATTAACCACTTTTCTTCAATATATTCAAATATCTTCATGTTACTCACAAATACTATCAGCATTTTCAAATTTCCATATTTAATTATATTTACAAGATATTTAAAGGTATCTTATAATAAGATTAATATCACTAAATTATATTTAATGATATTTACAATGAAATACATTGAAATAATGTATTTCAACATATACCATTAAATTTTAGAACTATATGGCATGATTATACCAACCACGAGAGCTGCTAAAATTACCTGTGTCAAACCCATCAGGACATGCTGGAATTTTGTCATTCCACTCAACATTATCAGATCCTCTTATTAAAATATTTCTTGTAAGAATTCCAACTTCTGCTCTTGCTTCAAACAGAGTTCCATCAGGGAGTGTGACCGTAATTCCTAAGTGTGTGTAATTTAGTGGATTACTTAGTGTTATGTTTATGCCATCAGCAGATACAGCCGCAATGGTCCTTTTTTCATTCTCTCCTTGACTGTGTCTGTAAAAATTTTAACAAAACATGTTCAAAATTAATATTAATTGACATAACATATTGTTTTGGTATATTTGCTTTATTCATTTTAAATGCTGCTTTGAAAAAACAGGAAACTATTCTTATGTCATATAATATTCTGAACAGAAATTAGAATAAAATATTTTATTCTTGCTTTATTAACTAAGTTTTACAAATATTTTCAATTCAATTAAATATTTTTCAAGTTCTACATTCGTTCCTAGAACTGGATTAGCTTATTAAAAGTATTTGGAAAACTATTCATTTATAATGTGGAGGATCATACTCAGTGGTTCTCAGTTGAGGATGATTTTATTCCTCCCAGGGGACATTTAGCAATGCCTGAAGACATTTTTGGTTATTACAATTGGGGGCTGCTACTGGCATCTAGTAGGTAGAGGCAGGGGTGTTTCTAAGCATCCCATGATACACAGGATTTCCCCAACATAACAAAGGTGATCTGGTCCAAAATGTCCGTCATGCACAAGTTGAGAACCTTTACAAAGGGGAGTCACTGAAGGTTCCTGAACAGGGAAAAGAAATGATTGAGTTGAAGTTTAGATCTCATTTTTACCATTCCTCCAAATATACCCCAAATTCCAGTCACAGCAGAAAGAATTTGCCAATTCTATAATGTATACATTCATGCATTTAGTCATCCAACAAACATTTATTGAGGGTCTAACCTGCATTTTAGGCATGGAACTAGGCACTGGGGATGCCAAGTGGAAAATTTCCCTGATTTTAAGGAGACAAGTGTGTCAGTGCTTGATTGTATAATATATTATCTACTAAAGTGTGATTGCTGCTGTTAACAAAGGTAAGCCTAAGGGAGTTACCTCTGTGTTTTCCCAACATTTTCTTTTGACCCTTCTCTCCCTTGGCAAATCCTTTCCCTCCTTTAAATGGCAGTTCGAATGACAGTGCCATATGTGAAATAGATTCAAAGCAGCTCTCTCAACTTTCCCAACCCTACTTCTGCATTCTCAATACACTCTGCATAATGCTCCGTTAATGCTCAGAGCAACCACGCTGCAGTCCTATGAGATATCTATCTTTCTGTCCCTTCCGCTGACTTGTCTGCTCTTCTAGGAATGAGACCCATTGAAATCATTTTATATGCTGAGCACTTAGTACAGCACCTGTCACAACTCAATAACAGGTTTTGATTGATTGAACAAATTAATGCAGAATGAATTCGTGGGGGTAACAAAGTGAAATGGAGCCCAAAAAGGAAGGTGATGTAATATTCCAGGTGTGAGAGGCTGAGAACCTAAATCAAACTGAGAGCAGAGAAAGCTGATGAGGGACATGCCAAGAGCAGACCAAAAGAACTTGGTGATGCAAAGGAAATAATGAACGATGATAATTACAAGGTCATGAAAAAGATTTGTGAAGAAGAAAACTAGAATGCAGGGGTTTAAAGAAAGAAAACAAAGGATAGTAAGGATAAAATAGAAGAAATGAGCATATAATATATAAGCAGTTTACAACTCTAAAATAAAGGATTAAAAAAAAGAAAGATGCTACAGGAGACAGGAAAACAAAGCTGTTTATCAAGATAATGGGTGGATGGGGACAAGAATCATTGCAAAAGATGCAGGGAAGGAATTGTAGGGGAGGGGCAGGGAGAGGTGGAGATTAAGGATGCTTAGAGATAAGGGTGAACCAGTGGTACAAGATCTCAGAGGTGGTATGCAAAAAGGCTTTAGATTAGCCTCTCTTGAATTTTCCTGAATTCGGATGATACAATGATTTCTTTAGAAAAGAAGTTCTGAAAAGCATTTTCATATATTGTATGTACCTAAACACATCTTTCCTTCCTTTGTTGTAATATAACAACACTAAGTGTAACAAGCACTTAGTTTGAGCCAAGTTCTGCTTTTACTGCTTTACACTTATTAACTAATGTAATCCTTACTAATAACATTCCAATTTTACTGAAGCACAGAAAGGTAAAATAATATAACTACAGAACTAGTAAGTGGTATTGCTGGGAGCTAGACACAGACAAACTGACTTTTGAAGGCATTTTCTTAACCACTGACTTTTGAGGGCATTTTCTTAACCACTGTCTTTGCAAACTATCAAATAGGATTTATCAAGGACACAGTGAACAATTAGATTTGGTGGGAAACTCCTTAATTCTTGTTTCTGAAAATTAAATAGCCCCATTCTAAACCCTAAAGCTACCCTTTCATTTCATACAAAAAACCATAAATGAAGATTTTCTATTCTGTTAGTAAACCCTGTCATTTTCCTGCTTTTTTATTTTGCCTTTATATAATTAAAATTTCTTCCAAGGGCAGAACAAAATGAGCACTAAAGCTAAGTATATATTTAACTCTTCCTAATAACTGCAAGTCTATTTTTAATATGGAATACGGCAAACTCAAAATGCCATTTTGAATTTTAAATTTAAGCTGAATCATGGCCTTAATAAAATTTAGCTGTTTCTTATCATAAATCACTGTTTGTTTCCTAATAATCACAACCATATTCAATTTCACTATTATCTATAATTTGAACAATAAAGCGAAAATAATGCTTCTCTTGCCCCTACCCCCATGATACTTGGTGGTATTATGTTACTTTCTGTCTTTTATGTCTTATTTGCTAAAATATGTAATTAAACAGAAATTAAGGGTCATAGTTTCAGTTTTAAAATAACAGGCACCTAAAAGGTTATGTGAATCATCACTTTTCATATAATGATTTCTTCTCTTTTATTTAGTCATTACTGACAATTTTGCTCCATGGGAGCCACTGCTAAGGCTATAAGATAAGAGAGTTCACTGGCTGCTTTCAAACGTGTTCTTTAGTGACTCACACTAAGAAGCTCATTTACATTTTTGCATTCATTAAGGTATGTATTTAAAACTCTAAGATATTTTCAAATTACTTTTAGTAGTCAAACGCTTCTTTTTTCCAAACAGATTCTTACATGGGAGCCAAACCATGTAAAACATACATTTTACTAGGACATAGTTATTTCATAAGTTCAAATTTATATTTTTTCTTATTGTAAATCTATCAATTATAATGCAATACAAATGGGATCAACCTAATGTTAACACTTGGCAAATCTGTATTTGGCTGTTCATGTTTCTTTATTAGAGTTTTCAAGTTTAAACCAAATAGTCATGCACCATCTGAATTGTCCCTCTTTATACAGTGTAAAAATTTCTTTTCTAAATACATATCATTAAGCCCAGAAGACATCATACCTGTGTCCTGTGCTTGCAATTACAATGTTATCTCCTGGCTTCCATGTTACTGCTTCTTGTAAAATTAAAATTCTTTCCCCTGCCTTTGCAGTATGAGCCAAGCGAGTCCAGATCACAGGAACAGGCACACCTAGAACCAACGTACACACTGAGTATTTCTTTACATGTGTTTGATTGGTTATTGAGAACTTTATGCATTTTAATCTTTTCCTAAATTGAATCAGTGTTGGAAAGGTTCATTTTGCCTTAGCATTTCATACATTTCTCCAAGAAGAAATATGTAGAATGCTTGCTTTATAAAAGTAACAATTGTGTTTGTAATAACATGCATATGACTATAAAACTTTTCAAAAACATTCTTCTGCAATGATATACCCTATTTATAACCATCTTTTTTTTTTCACAGGGACACAATGTAAATGGGTGTGATAATATTGACAAAAAGCAGAAGTCTATTGTCTTTGTCATTATTGATAGGAATTTGTTAAACTAATAATCTGGAGTCAAATGTAGACTTTTCTAAGAAATTACGTAGTATACATAGTGAGCCCCATGTAGGACTTTTATGATAATAAGGTATCATGTTTATGGTATTCTAAATTCATAAAAGGGATAGATTATTGCAATGTAGAAGACTTCAATATAAAAAAGATTCACACCATGCTTTCTTTAAATAGTATGTTGCCCTGGTACCTCAAACATGATCAAAATCATTTTTGGTTGCTGACAGTGTTCTAGGATATAGTTATAGAAATCTACAACTATAAATTTCTTGTTATATTTCAGAGAGACCCCATTTTCAGATACAAATATAAGAAATTACATTCTTCTGCTTCTAGACTTAGTCTTTTTATATAGATAAATAAATAAAGTAAACAGGCAATCACAGACAGGTACTACAGTTACTGTAAAATGAAATGAGAAGAGCCTGGAGGCCTATAGAAAGGGGGAAGAGGAGGAATGTAGAAAAGGCCCAGAAAGACTTTCCCAAGTGTGACCTTGGTTGAGACAGAGACAGAGTCTCACTCTGTCACCCAGCCTGGAGTACAGTGGTGCGATCTTGGCTCACTGCAGCCACCGCCTCCTGGGTTCAAGTGATTCTCCTGCTTCAGCCTCCTAAGTAGCTGGACTTACAGGTATGCACCACCATGCCTGGTTAAATTTTGTATTTTTAGTAGAGACAGGGTTTTGCCATGTTGGCCAGGCTGGTATGGAACTCCTGGTCTTAGGTGATCCACCTGCTTTGGCCTCCCCAAGTGCTGGGATTACAGTTATGAGCCACCACGCTTGGCCTGGTTCTGAGTCTTGATGTCTGGGCCAGCCTTGCTTGGATGTGGGAAAGAAGGAAGGGGTTAATAGGGGATATCTAAAGACATGAGAAGCCTAACACACTTTTACTTTGCCACAGGATAAATTATAATTATCACAGGATAATTATCCCTGGTGTCCTGGTGAGTCTTTCTCTACCAACTCCCTTAGCCACTTGGCCACAGTACCGTGCAGATCCAGGATTCCCTCCCGCACAGCCAGTGTTTTGGCACCATAGACAGGAAGCTCAGGAGATCGCAGGTGCCCATGCAAGGTAATGACAGCCTTGTGTTGGAATGGGGATGTCTCTGTCCCAATCTGCAAAAGATGTCACAAATGCTATTCAGAAAATTAAAACCCCAAATCCACAATTCTAATTACACAAAAGTTGTTCTTTTCTATCTTCTCTTCTCTTTTGAGAATTAATTGCTCAGTTGTTCATATCTTTCTTTGGAAAGATAAAACTTTAATTTTCTAGTGAGCCAAATACACTATGCCAGACCTTTGAAAGGTATACTGATTGACTTTAGCCACATCTAAGAGTTAATTCTTTCCTGTTCTATTTTAAATTCTGCTCTATGGGAATACACTACTATCTTCCCATTAAAAACACAATATTCTGGGAAACTTTTATCCCTACATGAAGGATTTTATACCAAAAACAGAGACCTAAACAAAAATAAACTTAGGAGAGGTTGGTATAATTAACTATCCATTTTACACATAGTATTTTAAAAAAGGAATGGAGAAAGGTTAAAAATGAACATGTATTATGTTCTTTTGAATACCTGAAGAATGCCTCCATCTGTAATTAGAATATTTTCTGCCTGGAGTTCAATGTCAGCTTCATCAAATATTAGAGTTCCACCTATGAATCATAGAATTTTAAAATACATCACAAGGAAAAGTCTTGTTAAAAGTTACCTATTAAATTACTCATTACAATTTAACATAATAATTATTAAATTATACAGTAAATTAAACTTTAATTCCTCATTCAAGTTCTGCTATTGTTATGCATGTAACTTCACTTCAGTTCTTTGGCAACATAAAAACATAAAAACTCCAGACAAGACAGTGGGAGTTTACAGACAATCAAATTCCAGGGAAGATTACTTTCCCTCGAACATTGGGAAAGTAGCTTATTTTAGATGCTACTAAATAGCTCAGCTATGCAAATTCGTTCTACAAAGACAGCACCTCAAAATATAAATTAATAATGAAAGCATTTAAAGAAAAGCATGTTTATAAAAACGGTTATAATGTCAACATTAGCTCTGAACTTTTACCCATTAATTTGCACTGTCAACAGCTATAGCCTGATCAGCATTATTAAAGATCATACCAAGATACATTTTTATGAGACTAGTGTAAATTTGTAAGTAGTAAAATTTTATTTGTCCAAAGGTCCAATATTTAATAACTTCAAAAACCTGAAACTTTTCTATTTTCCCCGAAGTTAAAAATAGTACAATAACAATGCAGGAGTCTTCCGATGGCTCAGCTGTTATGGCAAAGTTTCTACACTAAATCCTCAAGCAGTCTACTCTTACCAATTAATGATTCTTTTACATGCAATTATCACAGTCATGGTTATTTAGTTTTCTACAGTAAAAAACAAAATACAGCAGCAGAGACAACCCCAGGCAACAACAGAAACAGGTTCATAGGGAAAGGTGAAAATCACAACCTATCTTCCAAAGGGAGTCAAGGGGATCATTTAGGACAAATCTCTATGACTTTTTAACTCTTGGGACCCATTACATCAGTGTTTTTCAAAGTGGAAAATGCCTTTTTTGTTGTGAGCTACTGAAAGTGGGCGGGCATGCTCACACCTCCCCACTTTGTTATTGAACCAAAAGTTTCATAAAACAACATTTACTTTTAAAAGGTACTTACTCATATGCATGCAATCCATTCTTATGCTTTCTATCCTATTTAATTTTTAAAATGCTGGCTGCAACACATTAAATAATATCATAACCACAAATGGATTGCAATACTCAATTTAGAAAGCCCAGGACTACACTGTGTACTAAAAATATGATGCAACTATGGATGTTCTTAATTGTGGACTTTGATTAAATCAGTTTCACAGAAATATTTCTCAGGCAGAGTCTAATGAACAGATATTCAGAAATTTACCCTGAATAAGCAACATTTTCAAAATAGGGGTGCTTTGATCCAGCAGAATGGTCTGTCCTTTTGTAATAACAACAAGAGACCCTTCTTCTGGGGGAGATTGTCCCCCCCATGAGAAATTGGAGGACCAAGCATCAATATAAAGAAAGTCAGCATTATCCTGTAATAGAACATAGGAGACCTTAAAATTTAGGGATTTTACCAGAGTTTTTCATTCGATTTTTCAAAAAGCTTTTTATTACAATATAAATATATTTATATTGCATAGTAAATATATGTAATATATACAAACAATAAGCATTTTATTAATAAAATCTAACCTACTTAAAATGTGTTATAATTGCCTCTTGGTTTATTTCACAATAATGATCAAGTTTAAAAAGTCTATTACCAATTACCCCACAACTCAGAAAAATAAAAAATCTAAAATAATAAAAATTTTAGGAAAAGCAACAAAAAACATAAGCTACTTTAAATTTATTATAGTCACAGCTCAGTTATTTTTTTGGAGATATTAAAGTAAAACAACCATTACCAATTAGCCCACCTCCCATAATGCTAGTTTTCTGTTGCTGTGATTACTATACCCAACAGCACTATTACCAGTTTGGCCATGCCGACACCTCTGATGTGGACACGAACTGGAGCCCACCCTGAGGGAGTATGGGCATCTGTCATGCAGATGATGTGTGTCTTGTTGGAATACTCAACATCACATTTGGCTTCAGCTATAGTGATATGAACATCCTCTACATTTTCACTGTAAAAAAAGAGGGAACACATAACATGTATGTTTTTCCCAAACTTCTAGATCACGCTGTCAAACCCTTTTATTCCTACATATTATTGCAAAAAATAAATAAATAAATAAATAAATAAATAAATAAATAAACCTGATTCTATCAGCCACCAAAGTGCAGATTGATGCTTTTTTCTGATACTAAGATTTCAAAATATTTATTGAAAAAAAAAGTAAACAAAGAGGTTAAGAGTCCAGAAAATAGGACTGTAAATAGCCAGTGTTCCAGTGTTGGGGAAAATAAAGCAGTGATTTTTGTTGTTGTTCAGTGGTTCTATGTTGATCTCCCAACAGGTACTTTTAAAAGAGATTTTCAAGGATCACTTGTCCATGTGACATTTTTATCATGTTTGTGGACTTTAGAACTTAACCTCCAGGTAAAAATGCAAGTCAAAGGTAATCACAACTGCTTGAGGAGTTACAATGAGCTTCTGTGGTGTATGTGATCTGGTGTTTTGACTTCAGCCTTCCCCATCTGAATAATGATGGTAACGCAGTGCACAAACTTGAGCCAAATGATGAGTATGTTTAAGAAAAAGAAACTTGACCAATTACAGTGGAATAGACTTGCTGTATGGAAAGGTGTTTCTTTGACCCAATGAAGCAGATCATGGCTGGAGATAAGATGGTGGGGAAAGCATATCAAGAAGGGGATTTATATTTGTGATGCTACATACTAGGATTGGGGGCAAGTTGTCTAACCTGTTTAATCTGTCTTCTAACCATAAAATGAGATAAAAACATCTCAGGAAGTAAGGCAGGATGTCTCTGTGGGTAGGCAAGTGGTTGCCACAAAATAAATACTCAGTAAATGTTAGCAATTAGTACTATTTTTGCCTTAAGCATAAGTTACGAGCATATAAGTACACATTACATGACTGTATTTCCACACTGTCCAGGCATAGGAGAAAGCAGGTGTAATGGCTCGAGTCTGGAAATGCACAACGATGCATGTGTGTGTGGAGACAGTACCTGAATCCTGATCCCATGACTGTCAGTCTGGTGCCGCCTGCTGTACTGCCTCTTCTGGGAGACACTGCAGTGATGAGTGGAGTCAGTGACACTGCGTATGTAAACGGAGTCATTGACTGTGACAAATCTTTCCCATTAACCACACTCACTTCACAGGCTTGCTCAGCTCCCGTGCCTATGAGAGGAGGATCAGAGTGAATGCAGTTCTGCCATCAGACCCTGATTCATTTCCAAGACCTCCAAACATTTTCAATAACATCTTCCTTTTCACACAATCATCTTCCTTTTCCAATATACATGGGCTGCATATGAATAATAGTGGCCTCTAGCAATAGCCAAAAACATTACAAAGTTCATGCTCACTATCAACAGAAGAAAAAGCCCTTGGATCCTGCCAAGGAGACTCTTGCGTAGAACATTCTACAAACCTGCCTGCTTAGTTTTCCAATTCTAGAGAATCTAACTTTGTAAATTAGAACAGGAAGGAGGGAAGAACTGCTTAAAGACACACACACTGATAACAGCAAGCAGTGACAGCTGAAGGCAAGGTCAGAAACAAGGACTACAGAAACCTGATGCAAAAACATAACGAGAAGATGCAGAGCCAGTGTTAAGACAAACAACCTAAAACCTTGACAAGTCTCGAAGCATTGCTACGTATATATATATTTTTAATCAGGATTCAAACTCTGGTGTCAAAATGATAAATAAGCTCAATCATAAAAATATTGCATTTTTCAATATTCTTTGTTAAGGAAGTCAGAGAAAGAAGCAATAATATTTAGAAAAGCTTCAAAAATTTTGTTAATGTTTTAAAAAATGTGTTCACATAAAATATATCCTTTATTCTTCTAGAATATTCACATTGTTTAAATATCTTCTTAAATTTTGTGAAGTAATAACTAAGATTTGTTATCTAAACTACCAAATATTTAATCTTCACAACAATCTATTGAATTAGAGTTAATAATATCTCCATTTCATACGTGGAGAAACTGAAGCAGAGAGAAGTTAAGTTACTTAGTTAGGGTTACACAGTAAGTAACAAAACTGAGATACAGGGACTCCTCAGAGACCAGGCTCTTAACCATTAACTAAAAATGAATAAGTAAGCATGAGAATAATAGCGAATTACATATGGTTCTAGACATCATTCCATCCAGTTTATGTACATTAACTTATTAAACCTGACAAAAATCCAGTAGACTACTGTGATTCATCTCACTTTATAGTTGGAAAAACTGAAGCATAGAGAGGTTAAATAACTTTTTCAATGACACAGGTAGGGTTTGAGTTTAGCAATGCACCACCGGCATTGACACTCATAGCCATTAATGGAACTCCTATCTTTAATGGAAGCCTAATATTCTAATGGGAACTAAAAATGTGTTCTCCATTTGGTATGCTCAATAGACTAAGAACCATCAGTTTACACCATAAACTGGAAAACTGCAATTTATTATAAACAATTCCATCTGCAATTTATGAATCTCAAAAGACATGTGAATCTAGAAAATGTCCTGGAGAAATTGCTTAGAATCAGGACAGTAATAAAGTGATTTAATTACTCCAAGGCAGCCAGTAACTTGAAAAAAGAAATTAACTGATCTTTATAAAATTAACTAGTTCTCAAAGACTTCCATTATTTTTTCTGACAACTTACCATTATTAGATGGAATTTCACATAATAATGTTGTGTAATCAGATCTAAGCCTGTCAATTGCACATTCTGAGCCACAAACTAATATAATTGAATTTTGTGGATTAAATCCGGTGCCTGTCACAGTCATGGTTTGACCCCCACCAAAGCTCCCTAGTGAAGACAAATAAAAAGGAAAAACAAAGCTAATTAAAATAAAACCTCTTCTGTGTACATATTTTTTACCTTTATTTTAAATGTTAAAAGTAAGTTACATTAAATGAAGATTTTCTTAGAACTCAAATTATAGTGCATTATTCTATGAATGCAACTGAATCTCTTTTGATTGTAGTGTTTTAAAATCCTCACTGAGTAAATGTCATATCTGGTAATTTATTTGAACTATTTCTAGGAACTAAAATTTTACTTAAAAGAGATGTCACAAAGGATTTCAGAGTAGGCAAAACATAGACTATGCAATTACAATTTTAATTATAAGTAGGTTGGTTTATTTATACTTTCTTAAGGTTTTTAACCAAAAAAATTTTTAAATAAAAAAGATATTAATTTATGTAGAAATAATTACATACCAGTGATGTCTAAACATGATTTAAGAAACATTTTCACATATAACTGTCATTTTAAGTAAGATTAAGTTTTAAATAAATTAATCATACATCACTAAGAAATATAAGGTATTATATTTTAAAGTTTAGTATTTTGAAATAAATAATTATACACTTAACATGCTTATTTATTTGCAACATAAAGAAAAATATTTGTATTGTGCTATAAGAACTAGAAATTTTCACGGTGAAACCCCGTCTCTACTAAAAATACAAAAAAAAAAAAAATTAGCCGGGCATGGTGGTGTTTTGCCTGCAGTCCCAGCTACTCAGGAGACTGAGGGAGGAGAATGGCATGAATCCGGGAGGCCGAGCTTGCAGTGAGCCAAGATCGCACCACTGCACTCCAACCTGGGAGACTGAGTGAGACTCCATCTCAAAAAAAAAAAAAAAAAAAAAAAAAAGAACACACAAAACTAGAAATTTTATGTGTTTGAAGAACATATTATTTTCTAAATAAGGTTTCTAAATAAGTGTTTTCTGAAACAAAATATCTGCAGTTTCCTGCATACTTTGACTACCTTGGCTTGGATTAATATTTTGAATATTAAGCGGGTACTCAAATACAACTGTGGACACAGCTGAGCCTTTTGTCTTATGATGCATCATAACAGGAAATGTGCCCCCAGCATGATCTCCCACGATGCACTGCAACACACTATCATTGGCCATGGTTACGTTACACTGAATGTTATTTATCATCACCGAGATTTCCAAGATCTCAGTGCCAAAGTTGGATCCAGTGATCTCAATTTCAGTTCCTGGTGGACCTAAAAAAAAAAAAAGCACACAATATAAATATATCTAACTATTAATACACACTCATTTAAAGATATACCTCTTTACTTTTATAAATAAAAGAATACCTAGTGTTTTAAAACTAATATAAATATTAACAATACATGCTGTGTCATACATTTTGACTACAATATATCCTACATTCTACTGTATATTAATTATAAGTGATTTATCTTAATGTTTATTATTTTTCCAGCCTTTCTGTCCATTCTATTGAGTTGTAAGTTACTAATTCACACTAATAGAGAAGAGAGGAGGAGAGAAGAGCAGGTCTAGAGTTAGGAAGTATGAATGTCTGAGCAGCGTGGGTTAGAGCATATTTTAAGGATGAGGCTTACTATCTTTATTTTTGGTACCTTCCTTCCTGACATTAGCAACTCTTTTGAGGAGAGACTACATTTTTCTTAATTCAAACGTTTTTGATAGTTATGACTTGGTAAACAAATTACGATATGTAAATGGGTGTAAGATAGTAAATACAGAAAAAAGGAATTAATTTAAAGATTTGTAGGTGAATGTTGATGTTAATGCCTTGAATGAGTGCACATAGAACAAATAATTAGATTCTGGCTGTTCTCTTGCTTCCCTCTTTTGACAAATGTACATCAAGGGCATTAAACATATGGAATTTTTCCTAGGCTGTTCAAATGAATATTCGCATACCTAAATTTTAAATGAAAATTAGTCAACATAACTTTTTACAAACACAGTGCCCTCAAGTAGTAGTTTGATTTTAATTCAAGTGATAATAATAAAGAATTACCATATAATTGACCATAGTGAGGATTGCTTAAATATAAATAATTATTTTATTTTAAACATGACAGATACTAAAGAGATATTTCATGTTAGGAATAATTTTGTTTGTTTGTTTCTTTGTTTGTTTTGGAGATGGAATCTCGCTCTGTCGCCCAGGCTAGAGCGCAGTGGTGCAATCTCAGCTCATTGCAACTTCTGCCTCCCGGATTCAAGCGATTCTCCTGCCTCAGCCTCCAGAGTAGCTGGGACTCCAGGCACATGCCGCCACGCGCGGCTAATTTTTTGTATTTTAGTAGAGACGAGGTTTCACCATGTTGCCCAGGCTGATCTCGAACTCCTGAGCTCAGGCAATCCACCCACCTCAGCTTCCCAAAGTGCTTACAGGCATGAGCCACCGTGCCTGGCCGAAATAGTTTTAAGATACAATCTAAAGAAAGTTGTATGGGTCTTAACATTTAATTTTGCTTGACATTTTGCCTTTCAAATGCAACAGTGTTGTTCTCAGTGTCGCCTGTCTCTTCAACAAATAAAAACAGTTCAGTTTTCACACGTCTTCAAGTCTCCTATACCTTTGAATGCATTGTTTTGAAAAAAAAAAATCATTCAAAGACAGAGATAGGAAGAGACACAGTCCATGGAAATAAGAAACATATGCCATTATTTGCAATGATTACAACCATATGGGAAAGAAATATGCCATTGCTATTGTTCACATCTTTCAAAATGAGCAAATTTGACATATTAAAGAAGATTTCGACAGCAAACTCTTTGAAGGCAGAAAATACTACTTACACAAACCTGATACATTTCTCTTGTGATGTAACCTAAAAAAGACTTTTCTAAAAGGCTAACATTTAATGAGTTCTTCATTAAATGTACTATTCTAAGTTACATTATAAGAATAAACTTCTTTAACTTTATAATGTATGTACCTGCATAAATAAAGAAATTGATGTTTAAAAAAACTTGTCCAAAATTTCATAGCTGGAAACTAAAGGAACCAAAATTTGAGCCATTTGAGAGCCAAGCTCTCAACTATTATGCTACAGCTTCCTCTCCAGAATTCAGTGCGTATATAATAAGCATTCTAATAGCTCGAAGATGATCAGAAACAGCATAGCATAATGACAAAGGACCAAGATGATATATCAAACTATTGTTAAATTAGAAAAATGAGTCATGCTAAGTAATTAAGAAAATCTTATTTTATAACATTTTCTCCACTGAATGTGCCAATTATCTCCTTAAAAAGAATTCTGGTGTGCTAATAAGTTAATACTCATTTGTAGTTTCATGGAAATAAGGTACTCTGAAACACTCTCAATGTAAGTAAGATTGCAACTTTTGAATTTTAACTGGAGTTTCTAGTTCAAATCAACATCAATAACATAAATGAATTAGCAGTTTTGGTCTATCTTCACTTATTTTTAGCTCAAGTTAACCGGAATTTTGTTCCTCAATAGAAGTTGAAATTTGTCTAAAATTGTTATCCCATAAATGTGTGAAAAATAATCATACAATACAGACTACACAGAACTTGAATCCCATGTATTAGGTGTAATTGGGATCATTTATAAACACACCTTAATAGTTATTTACAAATATCATTCCAGTCTACACTAATAAATATTATCGATACAATAATATCAAGATAATAAGGCAGATATTGGAGTACCTCTGCTTGGGATAATTCCTCTGAGAAATGGAGTATCCTCCAGGGCATATGTAAAAAGCAAAGGTGGATAAGCAATTGTATTAACAAAGATTTTAACACCGACCATTCCAGTGGTCCCAGCGGGAGTGCGGCAGTTGACTTCATTGGGGTTGATGGAAATAATTTGACAAGGGTCATCCCCAATAGTGACTGTAGTGTTGCCTGGATAGAAGCCATTTCCTGTGATCACCAATGTAGTTCCACCACCAATGCTTCCAGAAGTTGGTGATAGAGATGCTACTGGGGGGCTGCTGACAGTCAGGTTTCCCAGAGCCAAGCCTTTGCTTCCCACCACAACACTAAGAGAATGATGTCCAACTGGGAGAGGAGTCACAAGAGCAGTGATGTTGTTTTCATTAACCTCTATTGCTCTGAACTGTTGATTTCCAATGAAAACAGCAATGTCCTCCAAAACAGTCCCCAAACCTTCTCCTTCAATAAGAACTTTTACAGACCCTATGACAGAGTTTGGGAAGACTCCTGTTATATAAGGAGTGATGCTTTCTAAATATGAAAAGGTGCAGTTTCCCTGGCACTGGGCAGGCACTCCATGTATTAGAAGATCTACATCCACAAGCTGTTGGGCAGCAGGGGATGTTTCACATTCAATGGATGTATAATCCACTGATAGAACTTTACATGGGAAATGACCCATAAGGACTTTTACACCTGCAGAAGAAACTGCAAATCCAGAGCCTGTTATGGTCACTCTTGTCATTCCTGTAGTTGATCCTGCATTTGGCAACACCAGGTCAATGTTTGGCAAAAGCACAAATCGCCTATCAAATTCATTGGACAACGTATTGATAGCAGTGCCCAAGTTGTAGACAGTCAAAGTGACAATTTCCCTGATACCAACATCCATTGAGTTTTGAGGGTCAATATGACATGTAATTGAATCCTCACTACTTTCTTCTACGACACAAGGGTAGCTACCAATTGTAACCTGTAAGTGAAATGAATGCAAAATAAAACAAGTCAATACATATCTCCAGTATAAACAAATGTTGTATTAGCAACAACTATAAATTTAAAAAGCTAATCATGTGCAAATAAATATCTTTTATTCATAAATTTAATTGGGGAGGGGCTGATTAAGGCATCTCTTGGATTAAATTGTGATTTGTACATAAATGTGCATTGCTACATTATTCATAATAATCAAAAGGTGAAAACAACCCAAATGCCCATCAACTGATGAACGGATAAATAAAAGGTTGTTTAACATACAATAGAATATTACTAGGTCAAAAAAAGAATGAAGTACTGATACATGGTACAACTTTGGTGAATCTTGAAAACATTATGCTGAGTGAAAAATAAATAAACTTGGTCACAATGAACCACATATTGTATGATTCTATTTACAAGAAATGTCCAGAACAGCCAAATCTATAAAGACAGAAAGTAGATTAGAGATTGCCCTGGGCTGGGATCGATGGAGGGGTTATGTGTGATATCTAAGGGATTTAGGGTTTGTTTGTTTGTTTGTTTGTTTGTTTTGGTAATGAAAATGTTCTAAAATTGATTGTGTGACGAATGTCAACTCTGTGCTTATGCTAAAAGTTTATGAATTATACACTTTAAATGGGTGAATTGTATGGTATGTGATAAATCTCAATAAAGCTCGTAAAAATTAAATAACAAGGTTATCGTCAAAATACTTTCATTGGGAACATGTAATAGAAGTACAAAGGAGGTATTTATATTCTTACCTTATTAGCACATGTGAGATTACTAAAGCCATGTCCAATAATTGTTATTAGTTCATTTACTGTTCCAGTGGATGGTGTAATGTTGCTTATAGATGGTGAAAAACAACTTGAAACCTCAAATAGCAATCTTTTTGAATTTTTAACCCTGGTATTGTCCAGGCCGCACAGGGGTTCTGTTGCTAAGCAGCCTGCCACAGAGCTTCCCAAGTGCCAGTTCTCAGGTCCTCCTTTAGACAAAAGAACTGCCTGTAAGTCATGAATAACATTCTAGAACGATAACTGTTTTTGAACTGTGTTACTTTTTATTTTGATGATGATGGTTTAAATTCTGGTAAATCTTTTTTGAAAAACAAAATGACAAATGGGTCTTAGGCAGTACAAAAGTATTAAAGACCTTATCAAAGATGTCACAGTAAAGAGAGAAAACTGAATATAAAATTGATTTATTTTTCAGTTTGTCCAAGGCCAGACCCCATGGGGAAAATAATAACATCATCTTACATTTTAATATATGTCCAGGCACATACATAGTGTCAGAACATTTTTACATTACATCTCACTTGAGGCACACAACGATTCTGAGGGAGAGACTGGTGGGAAGACATTAACATAATCCTTATTTCAGAGGATAAAATTCCAGCCTCAGAGAAGCCCAAACCCATTCAAGGTCACGTGGCTAGTAAGAGAGAAGCACAGTGAGACCCAGTCATCTGCTACCTGCTCCGGAAATATCACACACACCCTGGGTCACCTGTGTAACAGAGTTTCCATCTTTAACCATCTTACCATGAGCATATGTGGCTTCAGAGCTACCCACAAACAGGTGCAGGGGAATGTGCCTGGTTTCAGCTGGTAAAACATTAATGACTCCTTGGAGAAAAATGGAGTGAGCCTCATCAACGTACCCGCTGCTATAATAATGGATTCCAGGTGAAGTAAATTGGTAAGAAAATGAACCTGCCATAAAATGAGATTGTACATAATAAATATAAGCAATTAATGCATCTTTGAAAAGAGACTGAAAACGACTTGAAATGATCATTTAAATGCACATGCAGATGACAGTTTCTTATTTTTCAAGTGTATGAAATGTCAACAGAATGTAGTAAGAAAACTCGCTGACTATTAAAAGCTATCTTGTGTAATGAAATTACATTCCAAACAAGATCTAGCATTGATTTTCTAGAAAACCATGGCAAGCCGAGCATAACATACCAAAATTTAAAGAAAAATTCAACATGAAATGAAAGAATTTTTTTTCATGAGTTAAAAGTTCAAAATCTTACATGTACAAAACAAAACAGGCAATCTAAAAGGCACATTTTACTCTGAGCTGTCCTATAAGAAACACTGATTTCCAATTGATTTCAGTCAGTCAAAGTTCATCACTTGCTACCAGATTGGTTTGATTTAAACATATATTCCTATTTTATTGCATTTTGGTTTCACAACATTTTTTCAATTGATTGATTATCACAGAATCAATATAAAATATTTCTAATATCAGAACTCACTTGAGTATGTATAAAATAACTTGCTTACACTTATTGCTAACATTTTTACTACAGCAATAAAATGCCAACTAATTTACCTTATGCATTTGTGTATATTACTTATGTAAAAATACTGTATTAAATCTACCAAAAAATGTCATTTTATTAGATCTAGGAAAAAGTGGCATGATGTGAAACCCAGTAAGCAGAAACATACCTGATGTAGATTTTTGTCTTCCATTTGTGAATCCTTTGCCATCATAAATTACACTTCCAGGACTGGAGACAGAAAAAACCCTATATCCTATCCCTCTAAGAAATGGATGTGTTTGCCAATGCCATGCCACTGTGTCCCCTACAGACACATTTAGGACTGATGGTGACCAGGCATAACCTAATCCATGTACTGGGAACAAGAATTGAGTCATATTTTAAAAGAAAAAGAGAATTTCTTAATAATTATCTTTGACAACATTGCAGTTTATGTACAGTCAGTAGTAAAAACATTTTAATCAACACTAAAACTTAATTACTTACATAATTTAAGCACTAAACAAAAACAAATAGAAATACTGGAAAGCAAGGTAAAAAGAAGATAAGGAAAAATTAAGTCACAAAACTCCAAAAGTGATGATCAAGACAATTTGAAAAAAAAAATTAGAAGTCAATAAATAATTTGCTTAGAAAGCTTACAGAGAATATTTTTAAAGCTATGATCAGTTTTATTTGGAATGTTCATTTGGAAATCCATGACGGATAATAAACTACAATTTGGGAGTTTCTGTACTGCAGCAAAACCAAATGGCAATTCCTGAAGTTGGAAACTGTAAAGTACGGCCTTCTAGATTCAATCTACCATTAATTCACTCTATATATGACCCTCTATGTCAAGCAGTTACTGCTGACAAATTATAAAAGAAATAAGAGTACTCAGTCTCTCAATAATTTGAAATACAAAATAAATAAAAATCAAATTAATTTCAGGTTTAAGTGCTTCCATTTTTTCATAGTATATAAATGGCTGATACCTGAATCTTTCCCATTGTTAGTAATCCTGAATATATTCCCAGTTGAATGAAGAATACATTTTATGACATTTTCTGATGATGATGTAACATTGCAAGGGATGGACCCTAGAAAGAATAAATACTGGATATTTTTAAAAAGCAAACATTTTGTCAAATTTTTTTGTGAATTACAGAGATGAAGTATAATTCATCGACAGCCAAGTCCCTAAAAAAAACTCTGCCTTACATAGTAGGATCTTCGGTACTTCTTTTCTGATAGTAATCATGTATGAGTACTCATTATCTGCAGAACAACTCCTCCACTCTATATGTTGCATACACATTAAATACACAGTAATTATTTATTGAAATCAAAAGTAGTTATTCAGTTTCTCTCTATCACTTTAACCAAATACACTTAACCTTTTTTTATACTACTAGAAAAATAAAACTGCGATTTAGAATCTTCATATAATAACTCAGCACCTATAGTATATCCTTTAAGCTGAGAAAAATGATAATCACCTTCCTATGAAAGAAGCTCTTACCTAACAGCACGGTATTGTCAGCTGGTATTGTGCTGAATCCAAAACCCCTTATGGTGATTTCAGTTCCACCAAACAAGGAGCCTCTTTGTGGAAACATGCTGGTCACTTCCAAAACATACAGTATTGAAGAATTTAATTTGTCTCTGAGAAAAAAAAAATGGATACATTTTTCAATGAGCTTTCTTCTGGTTTATCTCGCTAAACCCTTGCTAGGATATGATTTCTTTAGAAAGAGGAAATAGTTGGATATTTAATTATACATTAGTTTTTCAAGATAGACAATCTGGCAATTATCATAATCTTTGATTTGGTTGGATAGTATATTCAGTATTTTCCCCTAACTATGAAAATTACATTTCTGAACATTCTAATGGCAGAAGAATTTGAGATGGAAGATCCTACAATATTATGGAAAAATATGCTTATGAGAACTGAGGTCACAAGAAATACATTAGATTTTTAAAAATATTTTATATTTTCATTAGAGTAAAACAAAAAGGTAGCTCTGCTTTAAAAATAGTAATTAAATCTCACACATTTGAGTAATCAAAGTTTTGTAAAATTAATTTGAAGTTATTATTCCATGTTTGTTGAAAACTTGTCAGGGTCTCCCTTCCACTACTTCAGGGAGAGAGTTTTTAATTTATTTTGCTTGGTTACAGACAATGCGTCTGCTAGGAGGCCTTCAAAATGTAAATGCTTTTCTGATATGACATATTTGACTTCCACATTCAAACTTCCCTCGTAACTTAAGAGAGGCAGAAAAATTCACGTGAGTCACTGTGTCAACTTTTTACTTCCATAGCATAACCGTGGTATTTCTTGAATCTGAATACACAATTTTGTGTGGTGTCAATTTCACCCATTATATCGTCAAGCTAAAGCACAAGCCAATACAGAACCCATGTAAGCTCTGCCCTGTGAAACCAAGAGGAGATGGATGTAGTGCTGAGGTTTATGTTTAATGTTGCTCATTTTCATTTACTTCTTGCAAGATTTTGCTGCAGTCATCTCCTTCTACTCTGACATTAGCTTTATTGGCCTTTTTGTATCCATAAAATTTCAGTATCTTCCTTTTCTAAGTAATCTAAACCAATAACTTCCTCACACTAGAACTAAATTTTATCAATTAACAAATAGTCTCAGGGAAAAAGAAATACTAAGTCCTTACAGAAAATTGAGTTGGAGAAAGACTCTCTGCATCCTCTCCTTCAAATGGCCACCACCTACCCATTTCTTGGTTTAATTGTCACCTTTTCAGAGAACCTTTCCCTGATGCTCAGGATAAGTCAGCTCTCTCTATTATAGACTCTTACTGCACCTAGTACCTCTAACGCATAGTATTTTTCACATTTACAATTAAACTCTTGGTGTAATCCTCTGTTTGAAATCTTTCTCTCCAAGAAAATTGTGAGCACCATTAATGCAGGGGAGATGCCCCTCTAATCCAGTGTAAATCCAGCCAGCAGCACTGAGCCCCTAGAAGCTACTTGATACGCATTTCCTGAATGAATCAAAGTCATGTGACATATACATAAGGCTAGTTGTACAGAGAATTTTACAACCTGATCTGAATGGTATTGGTCTCAAAACTAGGTGTCATATTACAGTTCTATGAGATATTCTCAGCATATTTTGCAAAAGAAGATGTAGAAAGGTAAAGAGAGCAACCCCTAAAGTTTAACGCCTACTTCTTTTCCTATCCCAGTTCCACTAGCCCCATGTGTTCCACAACTCCATCAAGTTTGTGTTCATTATCATACCTTATTGATGCAAAACCCCAGTTTCTGACTTCTACGTGGATATCTTGTTTTCCAGGAGACAACTTGGGCAAAAGGCATCTAATATCTGTGAAGTTCCAGTGAAGAATCTGGCAGGTTTTTCCTCCAACATACACCGCCATGTTTTGTGTGAGTTCATTTCCAAAATTATAGCCCTTAATTGTTAAATTAACTTCTCCTAGTATTTTAAAATTTTAAAAATAATGCAAAAAGTTCAACTTGCTATCCAGTGTGAAATTTGCATATTAAATAAATCAATTCATCTCTCATCTTTCATTGGATTTAGGAAATCCTAGCACTTAGAGAGGCAAAAGGAAAAGCAACGAAAGAGTTGGTAGCAGCCACAAAGGGATGAAATGTACATTCAATTGCTCAAAAGGAAAAAAGATGACAAAGTCCTTTTTTAACAAATATTACCATTTTTCTCCTTATTGCATATGTTCAATATAAAATAATAAATAGATTAATCTATGGTAAAACATACACACACATAAAACTATAACTGGTTTCAATTTAAGAAGCAAAACTGCAGAAGAAACTATGCTTCAAAAGCCTTTCTAGAAATGTTTTTCATACATATGTCAATACGTATACATACATACATGCATATATATGACAATACATATACATACATACGTGCACACACATTTTTATACATATGACAATAAGATATGACTGATCTTATTGAAGAATTTCTTACCTAGTATTGTTCGTACTTTTGGACTAAAATCAGTTATAATCGGCGTCTGTAAACAATTGTAACTAAAAGCATCCCCTGCTGTGACTTGAAATCCATTGGTAGTAACTGAAATATCAACTATACCCTCAGTTTTCTAAAATAAGAGGAAAAAAATTAGAAAATATTAATTGTTGAGATACAGAAATACACGGGCTGAAAAGAAATAGATTATTGAAAATAAACTTCTGGGATGCTGCTATAAAGACACATGCACACGTATGTTTATTGCAGCACTATTCACAATAGCAAAGACTTGGAATCAACCCAAATGTCCATCAGTGACAGATTGGATTAAGAAAATGTGGCACATATACACCATGGAATACTATGCAGCCATAAAAAAGGATGAGTTTGCGTCCTTTGTAGGGACATGGATGCAGCTGGAAACCATCATTCTTAGCAAACTATCACAAGAACAGAAAACCAAACACCGCATGTTCTCACTCATAGGTGGGAACTGAACAACGAGATCACTTGGACTCAGGAAGGGGAACATCACACACCGGGGCCTATCATGGGGAGGGGGGAGGGGGTAGGGATTGCATTGGGAGTTATACCTGATGTAAATGACGAGTTGATGGGTGCAGCAGACTAACATGGCACAAGTATACATATGTAACAAACCTGCATGTTATGCACATGTACCCTACAACTTAAAGTATAATAATAATAAATAAATTAAAAAAAAAAAAAAAAGTTATCAGGCACTCTCTTGTGACCAAAGCATTACTAAATTATACAGTTTTTCCCATAACAGGTAGTTCAGGTTCAAAGTTCGTATTCGTAAAATGTATATATCTTCATCAGTGTTAAGTTATAGGTCTAGTTATAGCCTTGTTCTTTAAGAACTCTAAATCAAAAGTCCATTAAACTCAAACAAAACTATTTACTACTAAAAATTAATATGTGTTGTACAGATTTTAATTAGCTCAACAGATATAGGAAACTAATAAAGAGTCAGAGTTTATGTTTTTATATATTCTACATCAAGGATTCTGAATAAGTTCTTAAAGAATAAAAATGAAATTATGTTTAGATCAATGATCTTTAAATAATTATATTAATATATTTAGGCACTTTCGTTTTAGGAGTTGTAATTTCACAAGGTTTCAAGTATATCTTTCCCTAAGGAATAGAGGCTCCATCTCAATTCAAAATTCCAAGTTTGAAAGCATTTTACTTTCCAGTTGAATGTAATATTAATCATTTCAGTTCTTCAGTTAAATGAAGACATTTAGAACATAAGTAATGAAATGCTATATTAATCTTTTTAAAGACTTTCATAGACTAAACCAATATTTGCTAAACCAACTAAACTAAACCAACATTTGCACTTGTTTATAAAAGGAGGACTTTATTAGAGGTAGAGATTACTATTATTTGCTTGTTCTATGTTCTCCTATAGGCACAAGCATTATTCCATTTCAGAAGAAACGACTGACTCATATGTCTGGGTGGATGGCTCTGATTCCAAATGCAAAACACATTAACTGGTATTTTAAAGGTGTGGATCACATAACCAACATTTCATATACATCAACATTCTATGGATTTAAGGTAAAAATATTTATCTTCTAATGATTATAATTGCGTATTACCCAAACACAGCCTACATCCTCATACTTACTCACACACATTGTCAGGCCAGAGGGACCTTTTATCACAAATTGACCTGTTGAAATCCTGCACATTCTTCACGAACCATTCTGAATCTAAGAAGTAAGCCAAAAAAAAATTCATTTGAGAATCAGAAGTAAGCAATCTTTCTGCCACGTTGCTGTAGTACTAAGCTTATTCCTCTGTCATTATTACCATGATAATAACTTACCTTTACTGAGTGTTTATGATATCTCAGGGATCAGCAGTTAAGAACTTTATTTTTTATATAATGAAATAGATTAACCATACCTGAGGTCAAGTGTTGGAGACCAGCCTGACCAACATGGTGAAACCTTGTCTCTATTAAAAATACAAAAAAAAAAAAAAATAGCCAGGTGTGGTGATGGGCACCTGTAGTCCCAGCTACTTGTGGAGACTGGGGCAAGAGAATCGCTTGAACCCAGGAGGCAGAGGTTTCAGTAAACCAAGATCCCCCTACTGTACTCCAGCCTGGGCAATAGAGGGAGACTCCATCTCAAAAAAAAAAAAAAAAAGGCCACTACCTAACTCTATCTAAATCTAACATTCTGTGAATATTTACTTTCTAATTTATATTAAAAAAAGGTATATGAAGTGGAAGCCCTCTGTATTATTTACTGTCATCTCATTTCCTATTCTCCACCTCTAATGGTAGCCAGTATCCTGAATTGGATGTTTTCCATCTTATACATGTTCTTCCACTTATACTACACATTTGTGCTGCATTGTTTTAAATATTTTTAAACATTATAGAAATAAAATATTGTCTACAATTGTATCTGTCAATTTTTTAAATAAAATATTTTCTAAATGTATGCATACATACATACATCACATATATATGTGTGTATGCATATATATACACTATACATGTGTATACTTAATGTATATGTGTATATATATACATACACACAGGAGAGAGAGATCCTTTCATTGCCTTAGTGACAGAACTAGCATTATTGTCATAGACATGTAAAATGTTAATAAACGAAATAGAAATTCAAGACAAAAAACAAACTAAAGCCAAAACTTTTAAATCTTAACATAATATAGGGGCTAACTATATATCATTAAAATTAATGTGTCATATGAAGAATATTAACATACAAGTGACATTTTTCTACAAACTTTTATAGGAAGAAGACTATGTAATTATATCACATAACTTCACTCAAAATCCTGATATGTTTAATATTATTGATGTGAGGAATGGTTCCTCAAATCCATTGAATTGGAATACTAGCAAGAATGGAGACTGGCACCTTGAAGCAAACACTAGTACTCTATATTATTTGGGTATGTGTCATTAGGCAGAGTGATATTTTATCTGATGCTTTGTCTAAAGGATGAGAAAAATTGCTTAATAAGCAAATGTGTTGTACAGTGCTTAATATATATAAGATTCAATAAATGTTTGCTGAATGGAAAAACTGGAGAAAAAAATTATTATTGAAAAGGATTTGAGTTGAATTAAGAACTTTCATTTTATGTTGAAGGTGACACCAGCATGCTTACACATTGACAGTTTTATTTCATAGACTTAGAGAGAATGAATACAATGGAAGCTGATACATATTTTGTTTCCATTTTTATTATTTAATTATTTGGAAAATTAAAATATGTAAGAATAAATTTTAATTAAATTCTAAAACATTCATTTTTATCAAAATATTTGACTATGTATGTCTTTATAATATGTACATCATCAGAATTTCTCCACATCTCTTCCATACATATGAATTATAATTCAAGTTACTACCTAAAGAACATTTTCCAAAATGCCATAATTTTGTTTACATTCAAGTACTTTGGTCACTATGTTCATTTAACCCATTTTTACTTTTTACTTCACTTTCAGTGTCAGGAAGAAATGACCTTCATCAGAGTCAGCCCATTTCTGGGAACCTGGACCCTGATGTGAAAGACGTTGTTATTAATTTCCAAGCTTACTGTTGTATTCTCCAGGATTGCTTTCCTGTACATCCCCCATCAAGAAAACCAATTCCCAAGAAGCGACCAGCCACATATAAGTATATAGGCCTTTTGTAGTTGATACCCTCCAATATCTCTTAACATAATCCTTTTCACATGTCACTCCTGGGTGAAACAATAATGCTTTACTTCTGCACAATGTCTTGTAGGTTACAAAGTACTTTCACACTCATTGCTTTGCTTGAGCCTTACAAAAACCTTCATAAGAAAATGAAAAAGTCTTACAAAAATTACGTGTGAAAGTTACTGGTAACCTCACAGTTGCAGAATGTTAGATTTAGATTATTAGACCTGGCCCAATTCCCTTATTATATAGATGAGAAAGCTGACACCCAGTGAACATAGGTGCATTACCTGAGATCACAGAGCTCACTGATGCATATCCAGTACAGCACCAGAAATTAAGTCTCCTTGAGAATCCAATGCTTTCTTAGCAGGTGCTGTCTCTAGAATAACCACCGTGGTCAAATTTCATAATAGAACTTAGTTAATTTTCTTTCAAATATATTTTAATTCTTCTAGTTAAAAACAGTATTTCTATCTTTGTAACTTATGTAGCTCTTTACCTTTATTTCTCATGTGAAGCATCACTTTCTACCTTGTATTAGAGTAATTACTGGACATGATGGTACTAGTACATTCAGTATTAGTCTTTAAGACCCTGAAAGGCATCATCCTGATTTGATGTATATTTGCATCCCTTATGGACAATACTACTGATAAAAATCATGATGATGCTAAAAGCTAACATTTAGTGAGCAGTGAATAGCCCACTACTGTGTAACAAGTACAACTCAATGATAATTATTAGATGAATTACATTTCAAAATAAATAGATACTGTAGCAGTTATTGTACAAAAGAACAAAAATTGAATTTGTTTATATATTCATTAAACCACTAAAAAAATTACTGAGTATCCACTATGTGCCAGGCATTTTTGATTCAATTATAAACAACATAGATGTGATCTCTGATCTCATTATACTCATATTCAATCCAAAGAGATGACAAAACAAGCAAATAAACAAACAAAAAGGTAAACAGAAGATAAAGTATGTAAGTGTGAGTTGCAATAAATGTTATAAAAAGAATGGATATGGGGCTTGGACAGAGAGCAATATGGCAGGGACAGCCTTTGGGTGGGGTGGTTAGGAACACCCTTAAGGAGGGGTTATTCCAACTGCAACCCAAAGGATGAAGAAGAGCTTGCTGAGTGAAGGGTGGGAGAGACCTAGGGAGCAACTTGTGCAGGTGCCCTGACATAGAAAGGGTGTGGCATGTCCAAGAATGGAGAGAGAATCATCAAGGCCCTTATGCATTCTAAGGTAGATATAATTATTAAATATTTAATTAACGTTTATTATGACTTCTATAACAGATTTAGATTGCTCTAGGCCAGAATGTGGTAAAGGTAAATTATGATAAACTATGTATATATGCCATGGTATAGTTTTTCTTTCTTCCCACGGTATGAATTTTCCCTACTGGAAATAGTTATAATTGGATTGATTAATTTGTATTATTCAACTAGCTATGAATAATACAAAACAAAACAGTATCTTGACCCAGAAGTGCTACCTCAGGATTAAAACAGAAGGCTCAAGCTATATAACTTAATGCTTACTTTAAGTGGGCTTTGTTGATCGTACAATGAGAAATAAGAAGAAGGGGAATACAAAACATGATTATTGATAGTGAGTGATGGTATGGATAAGAATGAAAGGCTATGATTGTGAATGTTTTCCAGTGGGAAAATATCACCAATTTTATAATAATATCCTTCAAAAAATTTGCATTAAAAGGTATTTTCTAGAAGGAATAGTGATGAAAACTGAGGGCTGTCTGTCCTCCCATGCACTTTACAAAATTATTTGAATTTAATCTAGCCTTCACTTTAGATACAGATCTGCCACCCCCATCCCAGGCCAGGGGCTTAATGGCGTTGGTGCATCCTTGTCAATTCAGAGACCATTCTTCTACACCTTTTTTCACAGAATCTAGCAAACGATATCCTCTACCCCCACTCCCCATGAAATAGCCCATGTGTCAAAGGTCTTTAAAAGGACAAAGCATGCATTTCTTTTTTCTTCTCCACCATGTAAAATCTTATGGGGAAATGGAATGGTTTACATTTTAGACAAAATTAGGGTATATCACAACAAGTCATAATTCACAGAAGTATTTCTCTTCTCTTTTCAGTTTATGGTCAAATGATTCTTTTTGGCAATCATCACAAGAAAATAATTATACTGTACCTCACCCAGGGGCAAATGTGATTATACCTGAAGGTAAATACATAAACACAAATGAATAAAATGTTTGTTTTATGTAATATTAACACTATGGCAGGGTAGATGTCACAGTTAGGTTTCCACTTTTATCAGCACACTTTGGTGAAAGAGCAAGTGTGAAGAAGTGGACTCTATTAATGCATCCTGGATACTAAACCTAGCCTTCTGGGGTTTCTGTGGATTTAAACCTGACCATTAATTAACAAGAGTAGAATTTCTGGGAGAGATAGGAATCAGGTATTATATGAAAAGACATTTAATAAACTTACTCAAAACCAGGACTCAATGATAAGCTTGTCAATGTTTTGCTATAGGTTATAGTTTATGGACTATGTTATATTTCTTAAAGTATTGTTTTATAGGAACATGGATGGTAGCTGACATAGATATGCCATCAATGGAAAGACTCATTATTTGGGGGGTTCTAGAACTGGAAGATAAATATAATGTAGGAGCTGCAGAATCTTCTTACAGAGAAGTTGTTTTGAATGCTACCTACATATCACTGCAGGTAAGAATGAGGGCCTTATAGTTTATATCTTTATTAATCTAATTCTAAGATGTATATTTACTCAAATAATAAGAAGGAAGCATATTCAATTGGTGTGAATAAAAAGTACAACTGACTCTAGCCCATTAAATGTGAGTCTCAGGTAAGTCCAGTATATTTCTGTTCTCCTTTAAATTACGAACTAAACATTTCTTAGGAGTAGTTATTATGGGATTCTTAAGTTTGCAGTTAGCCCAGTTTCAATTCTGCATAGAATATCTGTGTCATTATGAGGTCAGGCTAAACCAACAGCTTGTTCCAACAAAGAGTCCTAGGAGTTCTGAAAAAATTAAAAGAATTTAAGCCTTTTGTTTTTTAAAGAAAACAAACAGTATTAAAAAAAAAAAACCCAAAGAGATATAAATGGAATTATGAAAGCAAGAGAAAATAAATCAAAATGTTACAGTTATTCAGAACAATCCCCACATTCCTTGTAAACCCCGGATGGTCTTGAACCTGTACCAGCTTAATCAGCTCGATTGTTCTGTCAGTCTTGTAATATTGTTTATGAAAAAGAATAGCTTAGCCAAAAAGCTATTAAGCATCATTAAAATAATAAGTAGTTAGAATTATTATTATTTCTTTGAGAGAAGGAATAAAGTCCAGAAACTTGGTTATTAATATTTTAAAAGTGCATCATATTTTGATTAGATGAATGGCTTTAAGGTAAATTAAAGTTACAACTGAATCTTTACCTCATTGTTTTTTAGTTGGGTAACCATGGGTAAGTTATTTGACCTCTTTCATCATTAGTTTTCTCACCTGTGAAACAAGGATAATAATACTAATTCATGAATTTGGTGTAAAGAAAGGTTAAATGATATAATATATGTGAAGCCTTACACATTATGCGTGTTGGAAATAGCAAGCATTTAATGATAGCTGTTAGTATTAATAATGACGACTCATAAATGGCATAGCTTGGGTGTAAGCGTGAAGAGTATATCTTACGTATGGGATATTACGTTCAAATACATTATGGTCTGTTCAAACACCACTAGTTTAAGTCTTATGAAATCTCAGTTTTAGGTCTGCTTCTGTCCATAAGTAGATATTGAATTTGACCTTTGAAAAATCATTTAAACTGCCTATCCAAAAGTGAAATTAAAGTCACTTCCAGTTATAATGCTGTTCTTTATATAACAAAACTCATTCCTTTTTACTAGGGGAGACTTCCAGTGACTTCTTAATTTCTTTTTTATGGGTGGATTTTTTTTTCTGGTCAATTTTTAACTATTAACAATTTTCTGCTTTATTTCAGGGAGGTAGATTAATCGGTGGCTGGGAAGATAACCCTTTTAAAGGAGACTTAAAGATCGTTCTTAGAGGAAATCATACTACCCCAGACTGGGCTCTTCCAGAAGGACCAAATCAAGGGGCAAAGGTCTTAGGTGTGTGTCTACAGATACCAGAAGTGTCACATCTGTTTTGAGAATCTACTTTAAAATATATGGCACTAAAGTACCTATCAGTTCACAATGATAAATACTTTATCATAATAAGTACTTCTGATATAAAAGTGTCAGAAGCTTTTACAGAAATTTATTTTTATTTACAAAGAGTTATAGAAGTGGCAGAGATTTTTAGAATTAAATCACATCACATTTCACCAGGTAGAAACAGATATAAATGTGCATATTTTAAACCAAAATGTAATTTATTACAAAACTAATATTAACAAATCTCTTTGTGTGTATATTATTTTTCCAATCTGGTTTTCTTCACACAGTTTTCTTTATGTAAGCAAAACTATGTTTCACATTTTTTTACCTTAAAAGGTAACTTTCCTACACATTATTCCATTTATAGTATTAATAAATAATCTGTGGATCAGTTGACTCTGCAATCAATTACCCAATCACAGCTATTGCTGAGATTTAATTTCCCAGTTGCATTGGTGTACTGTGGATATTCTTATTTGAGCTCAGAAAGCAAATGGCTTGAAAGAGTTTAACCTGGTCACAATTAAGAACTGTTTATATGAATGGTACTGCATATTTATTTAGGAGACACATATAAGCATGTGCTACCATTGTTTTACTGTACGATTTCTAAAACTGACACCAAGTAAATAAGGGGCTAAAAATTGCTTGAGATTGAATTAGCTCACCATTCACAAATGTCCTGAAGCAGACAAATTCAATCTTTAAAAAAAATTACATGTTTTAATTTCAAAAGTAATATATTAAACAACATAGAACAATATCAAGAAAACATATCTGTAAAGAATATACATCTTTCTAATTCTCTTTTAAGGACACTAGCATTAGTTAAAATTTTTTGTGTGTCTTCCTATGTTTTTATCTAGGATGCCTATATTCATATTACATATACTGATTTGTGGTGATAGTATTGTTCCTTTCATAAAACATGGTCAAACTAAGTATATTATTATGCAATTTTCTTTTCTCAGTGAACATATTATGAAAATCTTTCCTGATCAAAATGTACAGATAAAACTCTTTTTTATAGCCTATTATTCTACAGTATTAGTATATTAAACTTTATTCCATCCTTTTCCTTTTGATGTATATTTGGATTAATTCCAGTTTCCTCATGTTTCTAAATATTACTGTGGTAAGCATCTTCATTCATGTACTCTTGTATACTGGCTTTAATGTCTATGAGCCAGAGTTCCAGAAGTGGGTTAAAGGGTCAAAGTCTTCTTACATGGCTCCAAGCAGAGAGCACCAATTCATTCCTTTCATTCTAAAATGTTTAATCACATAATAAAATATATCAATGAACATTTTCATTTTATAGTAGCACCTAACTCAGTACTGTGTGGTGAATAAATAGGAGTGTGCTTTTCTTCTTTAGGGGTGTTTGGTGAGCTAGATCTTCATGGAATTCCACGTTCAATATATAAAACTAAGCTCTCAGAAACTGCAGATGCAGGTTCCAACGTCCTGTCTCTGATGGATGCTGTGGATTGGCAGGTAGAGAAAATAATTATGTAATGGAACATGAATATATACAGTGGGTCAGCTGAAAAAATGTCTATTCTACTCTCATGGGCATTCATTTTCTCATGTGATTAGCCAGATGAAAAATGGGTATTTTGCAATAAGCTTGCAAAAATTGACCTGATAGGAGGCATTTAAAAATTGTGGCTTCAATGGTCCTTTAAAATAAATAGAGAACATTATGTCTGTGTGCATATATACATATGTATGTATATTGTATTTATATATATTTTATGACTATATATTATGTATATACATTTTATGACATATATGACTGTAGATTAGTCATATAATATATGACTTATATATTATGTATATAGAAGCTAATATATAATATATAAGTCATAAAAATGCATATAAATTAGTCATATTTTATATTAATATATGTCATATAAGAAAAATATGAATATTTTTGGATAAAATTAAAATGACTATTAGTCATTAAAATGTATATACAATATATTAGTCATATTTTATAGTAATGTGTATTAGTCATAAAAGAAGAATATGAACATTTTTGGATAAAATTATTTATTATAAATTCTTACAAAACAGAAAATGGAATTATTTAAAATATATTTTATTATCTTGGTTGCCTCTTCACTTCTAATTTATGATTTTACATGTTAAGAATTTGAAAAGAAAACAAATTCTGACACCCAATGATATCCATATACTGCCTGTGTTAAATGAGATCTTTTAATAAAGTATAAATGGTAGCAATTCTCATCTCTACTGTGCTCATAAACCATGCACAAGCCATAGAGTCCACATGTTTTAAAATACAGTTTTTAATGCCAAAAAATTAGAGAAATGAATGGATTTCATCTCCAAGCTCTCAGATCTCAGCCAGCTCCTTTCTGGTGAGAACAAGCTTTAGACTCACAGAACAAAGGGAGCCTTAGTTTGAGTAAATCAATGCAAATCATCAAAACATTTGGGTTTGCTCTCTTAGTGTAGTTTATAATGGGTAAATAGAAAGAGGGTTTATTGAGAAGTATTATGATCTATTTGCAATATGTTTTTATTTGCGATAGTTCTGGTGTGATTACTTTTTAAAGAGAATAATTAAGTGATTTTGATATCCTTATTATTTATCCAATTAATACTGTCTGCAAATTTTGTATCAAAGTAATATTTAACCAAGTGTCACACGTTTTTCTAGGCATTCGGGATTTAGTGGTGAAGAAATTTGTCCAAGCTATAACAGAACTTCCTTTGGAGTGGGAGAGTCAGATACTAAATGAACAAATAAATATCTATTAATTTCAGATAATGTGCATGATGAAGGAAATTAAACAAGTAGTGTGATAGAGACTGCCATGGCAAAGAGTGGCAAATAACATTGAATATTCCAGAGACGGTCTTTGTCAAGGGTACATCTGAGAAGAGATTTGGATGATAAGGAGGAGCTCAATATACAAAGTTCTAGGACTTAGCCTTGCCCTTTAACTTTCCTCAGGCTTTTCTGCCTTTCAGAAATAACAAGTGAGAGTTAATTGTACTAAACAAACAAACAAAAAACTAGGGAAAAAAATTCAACTCTTAATAATATTGTCCTGATCAGTTCTTAATAAAAATGTGAGTATGTTTGCTTTGATGTCTTTACTTTTTTAGAAAGGTATATTGCTGTGATTTTGCTAAACGGCTGAGTTAAAGTTAAGAAAATGCTCAGATAATTCAAAATTTATAATTCTTAATATCAAACACAAGCATATATATTTTAGAGACTTTAATGTACTGTTTATTCTTTCTGATAATACCATAATTGCCAATGAGATATAAATTAAATTTGAATTATTTAATAATGATATCAAGAAATATAAACCCATTTTTAAAATTGTTCTCAAATTTGGCACTTGAATTTTTCTAAGGAGGGAGAAGAGATTGTGATAACAACCACAAGCTATGATTTCCACCAGACAGAAACAAGAAGTATCGTTAAAATCCTGCATGATCATAAAATTCTCATTCTTAATGATAGCCTTTCCTATACTCACTTGGGTAAGTGGATGCTTTTTAATCAAATAGATATATAATTGTATTGAAAGATTCACATTTTCTCTGTAATTATAATTCTTTGATAAAACATGTCACAAATATGTTAAAGGAGCATTTTATTCAGATTGGCAATGATACCCAGTGAGCGCTGTCTTTCTCTGTTGGTTACCGATAGTCCCCGCTATGTGCTTTCATCCATTCAGCAAATATTCAGCAAAGACCTAGTGTATGACATTTTATAGGGTAAGGTTCAACACTTTCTGTTTAAAGCAAGCTTCTAGGTGATTCTTGTTCACACTGAAATTTGAGAATCCTTTATCCAAAAGCCTTGTTGTCCTAAACTGTTTCATGGATATAGTCTTTAGTGGTAAATGCATTTAGACAAGTAACAATGGAAAGATAAAACTATAATTGTTGAGGAAAGAAGGAATAAGCATGATCTGAAGATGAGTTTTCCACTTACAGGAGCAGGGCCTTCCCAGCACTCCAGCCTTTCCCCATTTGGCATGGTACCTTCATCCAAATCTCAGGAAGTGGGAGCAGACAGTAGTGTAAAGTTAGAAAATCCTTTCAGATGCCCCTGATGCTCACATGAACTCCAGATGCAAGACAGCATGATAGACTAGCAGACGTTTGACTTGGGTGAAAAAGAAACTGAAAAGAACTTCTTAAAGCAGTACTTTGATAGAAGTGCATGTGTCTATAATTCTATATCATATATTTTCTTTAAATCTAAAGAAAAGTTTTATTTGAAAAATGTTTCATTGTAATTAGTTGTAAAACAGTTGGTTTTTGAAGTTTGACATTATAGATTCTTTCATTTAAAATATCAAGCATTATTCTCTGTTTGAAATGCACCTGCTTGTCTTAAAGTTTTGAATAACATTTTGTAAAATGTGGCATGTAATCTAGGTTATGTTTTACAAATTGTTAAGATGTAAATGTACAGATGGTATTGGACATGCTACTACCTATTGATAAAGAATCTTGTGGTTGATATAAAATATGCCACAGGGAAAGTGGAACAAACCAAGGTTTAGGTGGCAGGAGTGTTAATTGCCATGCGTTGTTGATTCTCCTCCTAGCTTTGGACAAATTCTTTTACTTCTCTACATTTTCTCACCTATTAAAATTACAATACACTTCTCAATTTGCCATACAACAGGGTTTTCATGTGTAATTTGAAGTGATTATATACTACCTTCAAGATTTGTTAAGTAGTAACTTTATACTTGCTGCTGATAATAATAATTTTGATGTAAATAGAGGAAATATTTTTGGTTATATTTCATTTTATAAATATGAATATCATAATATCAGACTGCCATCTGTATATGTTTAAACATGTAAATCTAATAATTCATGCATTCATGTTGAATTTTGGCTTATTAGAAAGCTGTTTAGCATATGAACTGCAAAGGAACTAGTAAAGACAGATATTTCTCAGCACTGGCAATAATCTAGCTGCCTTTATGCTGCAGCTGAAAAATACCATGTCCCTGGAACTGGTGAGAGCTACATGTTAGCAGCTGATGTTGGGATACTGAGTAGGAACATCAAAATAATTGGTGAAGATTACCCAGGTTGGTCCGAGGACTCTTTTGGAGCACGCATACTGGTTGGCTCATTCACTGAAAATATGATGACATTTAAAGGTTAGTATAAATTCAGTTTATTTTTCTAAATGAGCTATAACATGATCTCATCTATATTTAGTCAGCTCTTACATAATGCTCACTTTTTAAATAAGATTATGTGGGAAAATAAAACATAAAAAGTGATTATGTAGCCCAGGTGTTACCTTCCAAGTAAATTCTCTTAAATTACTGCTTTTACTTTTATCTTCACAGACAAAATGAATTATCAAATTAACAATGACCTTCGGTAACAGCTAGACCAGTCTTTCACCTAACAGAGATAATTTTATACTAAGTACCGCAGATCATTTGTTGCTTTTGTTTTGGTTTAAGGAAAATTTCAAGCATACACCAAAAATAGAGAAAACAATATAATGAATCCCAGTGTACTAATCACCAGCTTCAACGATGATCAGCTTTGGCCAATCTTGTTTCACCTACACCTCCATCCACTTTCTACATGCTCCTGGATTGTATTGAAGCAACCACACATTATATCATCTAGAAGTATTTTAGTGTGTAACTGTAAGACATTGTAGAAAACATCAACAAATATCAGACCTAAAAATGTTAATTTCTTAATAATAATTTCTTATCAAATGATAGTTCAAATTTCCCCAGTATCCTCCTTCCTTTCCTCCTTCCCTTCCTTCCTCCCTCCCTCCCTTCCTCCCTTCCTCCATCCTTCCTTCCTTCCTTCCATCCATCCTCTTGTTTCAAATAAATATCTAAATAAGATCCACATTTCAACTGGTTATGAATCTTAAATCTCTGATTCATTCATCTCTCCTTGCATTTTATCTATAAAAGAAGTTGGTCCTCTAATTCTGTGGAGTTTCCAACATTCTGGAATTTAGTGATTGCATTCCTGAAATTTAACTTGTTCTTGTCTCCCTGTATTTCCTATGCCTAGGTGATCTAAAACTAGAGGCTTCAGGCTCAATTTTTAGGCAAGAATTATGCCAGACAGCGTGTCTCAGGCCTGTAATCCCAGCACTTTGGGAGGCCAAGGTGGGAGGACTGCTTGAGGCCAGGAGTTTGAAATCAGCCTAGGCAACAACCCAATTGCAAAAAAAAAAAAAAATCCATTGTGTTCAAATCCATTGTGATTGTTAATCTGATTAATACTCAGAATGCTCCATTATTGACTTTCAGAACCTTTTCATGTTGATGCCTGTCTTCTTGACATGAGTTAGTTTTCTAAGCCTCTTTACTTTCTGATACGGGAAGCACATACTGTAATTTTTTTCTAAGACTGGAACTCAATTGTTCCTCCAAGTAATTCTGGTTCTTTTTATTGGAAGATGTTATTTGGATCCCACAATCTGGGTACTAGGACTAGAGCATCCATTCTTGATTTGAACTGTTGCTGCAGGTACTCACTTGTTCAAAACACTGCCTATTTCATTTTGCAACGGATCTATTCTAGAAAATCTTTATATTGAGAAAACAGCAATCTCACTACAGCCTCTACTTATTGTTCATAATCTGCCAGAGGAAGTTTAACTGATGATGATGGTGCTGCTGCTGCTGCTAATGATGGTGATGGTAATGATGATCATGACACAAGATCACGGGCACTGTGCTAGGCATTAAACACGTACTATCTTATTTAATCCTCATAATGTTATGGCATAAATATTATCCCTCTTTTAAAGATGAAGAAACAGATGAATAAAGGGGTACAGTTGCTTTGATCTTGAATATTAATCTGTGTCTTTCTCACTTCAAATTCGGTGAAGAACCCTGACAGTCTTTCCTTGCTCCTATATATTGTTTTGTGATGTGAGTAAAGATAACATATCTGTGGCTTTTGTAAGCCCAGGTGGTTTATAGTAATCATGTCTTCTCTATCATTATCTCAATTTTTCATATCTTTTCAACCATGTATATAAGAATTGGCTCATGGATTTCAAGGTAGGCTTTCTCTTCTGGTACAGAATAACTCTTCTCCAACACATTCTATTAAGTATCATTTTTTGAACAAATAATATTCTCTTTGGTTATTTTCCAGCCATGAATTCCTGGGCCTCAGTTTTTTTTTTTTTAACTAGATGATAGAGATATAAAAGTTCCTAACTCACAGGGTGCTTTGTGAGAATTAAACCCCATATTGTCTGTTATGCATTTAGTGCAGCACTTGACACAGAGCAATCTCTCATCGATTGTTATTGCTGTTGTTAGTAGTCTGTAAAATTACCCTTTGTCACCTCGATGGTACTTATGATAAGCTGACCAGCAGATAATTGGCAACACATATTCTGAAAGAGATTATAAAAGATAATGCCCTTAAAAGCTCTTTATGGCATCAAAAGGGAAGTGTCAGGTAAATTATATCTTATGCCTTATGCCATACATTCTCAATTCGAAAATATCACCGCCCACCCCAGGAGGAAAAACTTAGTTCTGGGGGTGGGGGCAAAAAACATAGGTATTACAATGGTTTGTGGTCCTCCAAAAGGCCACTGTACACTAACAGATATATGGTATATATGCGTTATTAAAATTTTGTGGGAGAGTGCAGGCTATTAAGAAAAAAAATGTTGAAAAGGGCTATTTGTGAGTACAATGAAAAGAGGTCTGAGAAATACTACTTCTTCCGGATTAAAGGATCAAATAATAACTAATGATTTTTTCATGAAAAATTTGAACTTTGTGTAGCTTTTCAAAAATGTTTTATTCCAACTGTTTTAAGAAAAACAAATTTTAAATCTTTCCCTACCTTAGGAAATGCAAGAATAAGTAATGTGGAATTTTATCACAGTGGTCAAGAAGGCTTCAGGGATAGCACAGATCCAAGATATGCTGTAACGTTTCTTAACCTAGGACAGGTTTGTGCTTTATTTTTAATTTTGTGTATATTAAAAATACGTAAACTATTTTTATTTTCATGTGACTTCTAAATAGCCACATCTTATATTAGCTAAAATTATAATCTAATATAATAAAACTTTCTTGGCCCATTAACTTTTTAGACCTATATAAGTAGGATTTGATTCCATCCATATTGTGTACTTATTTAAGGCCAGTAAAAATCATAGGAAAAGTAGTATAGAGGGTGAAAAAATTGAAGATCTGTAATAGTGGTTTATATATCCACTTTATTTTGCAATGACCAAAAACATTTTTCCAAATGGTTTCTATTAAACAAAGAGCGTATTGCTCAAACTTCTCAAATGAAATGCATGTCTGATCTATGCCTCCATCAAAAGTGGGAAAATAAATATTCCTAGAGGGCTGGTGATTTAAGAAAAATGAGAGACAGCCTATCTCTTAGTAGAAATAAATAAATAATCTTTTAGGTTTAAATTGAAACCCCTAACCTGTTCACTGAATGGTTCCTATAGACATTTGAATAGTAACTCCTTGCCTAAAGAATTTTTATAATAAAAAAAAATCCCTGTCATCATGAACTATTCTTAAAAAAGTAATTTTTAGCACCTTAGCATTTTATAAGTGATAATAGGAATATAAATGCATAGAAAAGCACTTGAGAATTTTGAATCTGCATTTAAAGTAAGCATATATATTTAATATATCTAATAATAAATTCAGATACATGGAAATTTGCATATTTTATATATGGATATATTAAAGATTTATGGAGAAATCATCTTTAAGAGAAAGTGAATTGAGTATTGATGATTGATCAAGGTTTAATGAAAATCATTTACTTCAATTTTTTTCTTTAAATATATTGTAATTTTATTTTTAAAATGTTCTCTGTATCCCAATGTTTTATAGATTCAAGAACACGGTTCATCCTATATTCGAGGCTGTGCTTTTCACCATGGCTTCTCTCCAGCAATTGGTGTATTTGGGACAGATGGATTGGACATAGATGACAACATAATTTACTTTACAGTGGGAGAAGGTAATATAATAATATTTTGGTCCAAATTAACATGTCCTGTGGAGGCTTTCTTATCTGTAAACTCTAGAGCCATACTGCCCAATTGATCTTTCTGTGAGGATGGAAATGGTCTATATTTATGCTGTCTAATAATAGTAATTACTAAATCACATGTGTCTATTGAGCACTTGAATTATGGCTAGGAGCTGAATTGTGACTGAGGAAATGAACTTTTAATTTTAATGGTACATAATTTAATTGCACTTAATATACATTTAAATAGCCACATGTGGCTATGGCTATCATATTAGACACTATAGCCCTATAACATGGAAGAATTTTTACCAGACCACATTCTTATATGAGTTATCTAATCACTAATTATTTAAATGTAATACTCCTCACATATAAATCACAAATATTATTACAAATAAAGTTTATATACAACTGTAGACATATTATATTGATTTGTGTCAGTATAAAGTATAATAAACTTATTTAATTTATATAAAAGCTGTGGGTTTGTTAAATAAAATCTGAGATGGACCCTGTGAACCCAAATATTTAACAAGCACCCCAGAAGATTCTAATTCAGGTAGTCTATTAAAGAGGGAGAGTTCATTATCAAAGAGTTCAGAGGAATCTTTCAAAAATCTAAGAGGATCATTTGTCAGGCTCAAAGTAGAAAAATAATTTTATAGAAAACCAAAAGACATTACTCATAATAGTCGTTTCAAATTGACTTACGTATTTTGGGGATTTTCTTTCCTTTTTTTCTTTTTTTCTTTTTTTCTTTTTTAACAGGTATAAGAATATGGGGGAATGCCAACCAAGTCCGAGGGAATTTGATTGCACTTTCGGTTTGGCCAGGAACCTATCAGAACAGAAAAGATTTAAGTTCAACTCTCTGGCATGCAGCAATTGAGGTAATGAGAACAAACTTATAATTATACTAACTTATAATGATATCAGTGATTGAAAAAATATAATAAAATGAGCTAACTAAAGGAGTGAATGCACTTTTAAAAAGATGATGTAAGTTTCGGTAGCCATTGGTGTATTTTTTTCTGTTGATGTCTATTGGTTTAAATAGTTCTCTTACCTCCTTTCTTCTCCAACATTATTTCAAGTTCCAGTACAGGGCCTCTTTGCTGCTAGTACTCGACTGAGTGCTTTGGGCATATTACTACTTAATTCTGAATTTAGTTTCCTCCCTAAAAATGAAAATAGACAATGAAATCTCTAAAATCCTTTTCTCATCTAAAATGGTCATGATTCTACATGCAAGGTTATTATACTTATCTGATATTACTAATTGGAACCTTCTTGTTTCCCATGAAGTTTCTTCAATTACTGTAAGTGTTTGTTTAGATATAGAGTAAGATTACAAACAAGAAAAGAGAAAGTGGAGGAGATACCTTCCTCCTGCCTTTACCTATGACATAGAATCGAAAGAAATTAAAAATAGTTACCTTTGAAAGATGGGATAAGGATTGAGGTTTTTTTTTGTTTTTTTTTTGTTTTTTTTTTTTGTTTGTTTGTTTTTGCACAACTATTAATACCTTAAGGTAAAATCTGAAAACTGAAATTTGGTACACATTTATTAGGTAAAAGATAATCTCTTTTTATCTGTTTATACATATTAAATGTCAATTCCAAATCTTTAAGGCTATTTGTGTCTTTTGAAAGAAAAGGTACTTAATTGACATTTATGAATTCATGTGACTCTATTTTTATCAAAATATTTAAAAATAAATGTGTTTAATATGATTGCAACTTTTGACTGTTTTGCTGACACCATAGGCAAGAATGATATGTGTGCTGTATGCTTCCATTTTTTTCTACTTTGACTTGGCTTATAAAATAAAATTGTTTAGTAATTACCTAACACTCATGCTAACCTACTTTGTGATTATAGCAAACGTTATGTAAACTAGTCAATGTCTCCACTGAATCTTATGATCCACTATCATTGCCTCAGTTGTCTTTTTTAAAATAAATTAATCAAATTGGTAACAAAACATAACTAAAAAGAGCCTGTAAAAAGAGCTTGCACCTGTAATCCTAGCTACTTGGGAGGTTAAGAGGATTGCTTAAGCTTAGGAGTTTGAGACCTACCTGGGCAACATAGCGAGACCCTGTCTCAAAAAATATATATATACACACATAATTTTATATGAATATATATTTATATTAAACATATATAAATATAATATATAAATATATATTTATCACTTTTTCAGTGATCACAAATTCCTGAACAAAGTATTAACTTCTTGTTACCTTGTTATAATACTGGAACTTGTTCTGTGCCTTGTAAATTTTAAACCACATTCAGTGGATTTTGTGACTGAAATAAGAAATAATCTCTTTAATGTAGTTTTTAAATGAAGTCCAGACTATAGTACTTAATGATGGTTTTACACTAAGAACCTAGTGTAATTTCAATACATCACTTGTAATTAAGTTTGAATGGGGTAAATAATAAATTAAATTTTTCCTTCTGAAAATGTAGTCATAATTAAAGGTTTTCATAAGTATATTGTCATATACTTACTCTCAATTTATATAAATGTTTACTAGCCTGATGCACAGTATTTTTTTTAAATCATTGCACTAGATAAATAGAGGGACCAATACAGTTTTACAGAATAATGTAGTTGCTGGATTTGGAAGAGCAGGATACCGCATTGATGGTGAACCTTGCCCAGGTAAGTCTTTTAAACCAGGAATCGCTAAAACTAGGAAATAACTTGTCCAAAATTGTTAAAATAAATAATTATTGTTTGTTAATTCAATATATAATATCTTTTCCTTCTGGTCACTGAAATAACTCAACAAGATAAATTATTTCAAGATAACATTGGATCTAAAAAAATAAATAGGTTTCTAAGGAAAACTTTATTTTCCCAAGTTTATGATCCCAAAACTCCAATAGCAACTTGAGTTGTTGATTTGGTCGGCATTGGGACAGTAAGTACCTCATTCCACCACCATTTTTACAAAAACAGCACTTATAGAGATACATGTTGACATACACCATTATTTTAACTTCTACTTTGATAGAATAAATGTTCACTATTCATATGTTAAACCTGCATGCATCAAAAAGTCAATGAACATGAACAGACACTTCTCAAACATAGATTTCTCTATATTAGATTAGTAAAAATTAAGAAGTAACTGAGCATCTACTCTTTTGACAAGGCTGTAGGGAAAGCAAAACATTTACACCTTGCTGGTTGAAGGACAAAACAATATCATCTCTGCTTAGGGTAACATGACAACATCTACCAAAATAACACATGCATTTACCTTTGACTCAGCATTTCCACTTCTATGAATCTAGCTAACAGTTGCCTTCACAAACTTAGAAAATTATTTACGAACAAGGTTATTCATCACAGCATTGTCTGTACTAGCAGAAAACCGAAAGCCATTTGTGTCCTCCAATGGTAGAATAGTTATATAAAGCCAGACGATGGAACACTAGACTACTCAAAGAAAGAAGGCAGAAGAGTTCAATGTATTGATATGAAGAACTCTCTAGAATATTCTTAAGTGCTAACTGGAGAGTGCAAAATAGTTTATAAAATACTATTTTAGGTATAATACATCTAAAATGTTTTGTGGAAGAAAGGGAAGGAATCAGAATGTATATGGTATTTGTATTTACATAAGAAAAGTGTAAAAATCATAGAAAGTAATTGGGAACAAGGGAACTCAGTACTTATAATTGTGTTCTTTTTCAATAACCTCTATATTTTCAACCATGTAAATAAATTATTATGAGATCAAAAAAGTAAAATACATAATAAATCTGCAGACTTTACCCCTCAAGAAATTTAAAGAAAGTTAAAGAAAATGGGACTTTCTCTGAGAAATGTAGGCCCCTCCCAGAATTGATTAAAAAAAAAAAAAACTCAGTATAGTTACTTTTTAACAGCTTTATTTGGCATGATTTATATAGCATAAAATTCATCTTTTTAAAAAATATACTAGTTAAAAGTGTGTTTATTTTTAAGATTCTTTGAATCAGCATTTTTTTTTCTGTCAATTCAAACATTTTAGACTTAAGCGGGTTTTATTCTTGTGCAAAATACATTTTGAAGGAATAAAAACTACTTTGTCAACATACTTAACTGATTCCTTGATATATGCTCTTGTTAAATATTTTAGTTCCCAACTGCTTGAAGTGGCTTTTCTTTGACTTAAAATTTTAAAATATGTAATTTCTTTACAACTTCAACAAAGTTATCCTTATGGATTTTTCAACATCAAAATGTGATCTTTGAATATGAGTATTTACTAGTATGTATAATGCTATGTAATGCATTTTTCACTGACTATGTGGATATTCCTAAATAATTGAGACTATTTATAAGGAGATTTTGTAGTTATAGCAACTGAAATATGAAACATCACAGAGGAATGAAGCATTTACGTTCCTAATGGTACATCAATTTATTCAATGCATCCCCCAGACAAGAGTCTGGGAAGCTCGGGATAGTGAAATACACCGGGTTCAGGGGTGAAACCCTATCTGTCCATGCATCTATTATTGTGTGACTCTAAGGGAGAGAAATGTGAAATCTTATGCAGGAAAATTATCAAAACCAGGAAGATCATAAATAAAATGTAAAACCCACAGGACTAGGAAGAAGGGAAAATCAATAGAAGATAAAAGGAAACAGATACCAGGGAACCTGAACAGGAGAGCTGGCATTAAGTACAATTTAGGAGACAGTGTTGCTCTTTATAGACAGTCCTCCAATTCATGACTATTTGGGGAGGCAGTTATTAAGGTTATTGAACTGATTCGGACATCAGTAAAACTTTCATTAAAATCCCCTTTGTTCTATATATTAATAATGAGTATAGTTGCCATTTATTGAGAGTATTTGCTATGCACTTTATGTAGGTGATTTCATTTTATTTTGAAACAATTCTGAATTAATCATTAAAACTTTTTACATATGAGGAAACTAAGGTCCTAAAACAACTTTCCCAAGATAATGCCTACACCAATTGTTAAAATATTTAAAGACCACCTATCTCTGTACAACCCTCTAGGCTCCAAGAAGTGATGGTGAATGAGCTAGGTGCATTGTCTTCTCTTATGAAGCTTACATATTACTAGGAGAGAAGAGATGGATAATTCACAAATAATTAATAATAAAAATATCAAGTGAAAGGAATTTTAATTGCAATGTAAAGTGACTGAGGTGATATTTTGAATCAGGTATTTAGGGAAGGTCTTTTAAGGAAGTGACATTTGACTTGAAAATGGGATGGCCAAAAGGACATAGCAATGGAAAGATGTTTAGGGGGAGCATTTCACGGACAGTAAGCTGTACCATTGTGTTTCAAGTTTAGGCTTATTTGTATCTAAATCCCATTCTCTTTCTAATTAAATTAATGTTTACTTTAATCAGACAAAATAATGTAAGGGTGTTAACACTAAATTTTGTAAATGAGTATACAGTTATTTTAAATAACAGTGAAGAGACTAGTTAGACAAAATTAAATACTAATTAGAATAAGCCAGGCGAGGTGGGGCATGCCTGTAGTCCCAGCTACTCAGGAGGCCAAGGCAGGAAGATGGCTTGAGTTTGAGACCAGTTTGAGCAACACAGTGAGACTCTATCTTGAGAACATTTAAAGAAAAACACTAAATAGAGTGAACCATAAATGGCAGAGCCATAAAAATATTTGATCATATTAAACCTGATATCAGAATTATGTATGCAATTTTGAAAAGAATTTTGTTAACTTTAACCGATACTGCTTATTAAAACTATGTGACATGAACTGTAGCGTTCATTCTCTGGTTCTATATTTCCTTCCAAGGCCAGTTTAATCCCGTGGAAAAGTGGTTTGACAATGAAGCCCATGGGGGTTTATATGGTATCTATATGAACCAAGATGGCCTTCCTGGATGTTCTCTTATACAAGGATTTACCATTTGGACATGCTGGGATTATGGAATTTATTTTCAGGTAATTATGATTAAAGATGGTGATTTTTAATTTGTTTTATGATTGTCCTTAGTATTATGTAACCTGTAAATTCTGTTGCAGACCACAGAGAGTGTGCACATTTATAATGTGACCCTGGTTGACAATGGAATGGCCATTTTTCCAATGATTTACATGCCAGCTGCTATATCACACAAAATTTCCAGTAAAAAAGTACAAATTAAGGTAAGAAATTAATACAGCCACACCATGGGGAAAAAAATAACTCAGAGAAGGGTAGAATTACTGAAGGACTAATAAGAATAATCTCCTTAACTTCTATCTGTCTCACCCACACCTCCCTGCCTTTGTTCCCACTGCCCTCTGCTTAAAAAACTGTTCATTCTTATCCCTCCTCCTCCCTTCCCTCTTCTTGTTTATCACCTGCTAATCTTGCAATAGTAATTTTCACTCCCTCTATGAAGTTTTTTCTGAGCCAGTTTAGGTGGTAATGACACTTCCTCCACTTTTTTGTTCCTTCTGTTCCCTGGATGTGTTTATCACAGAAACACAATATGTCCTTATATATAATTATTTACATGTCTGTCTTCCCTCTCCTATTCTCAGTGTTTTTCCAGTTGGGGTTGCAATCACACTTTTTTCATCTTTGTTTAATGAATGATCCACTTTTTGAATTTATACTTTGTGTTTTATTTACTACAGTAGAATTCAGTATTATTCATTATCATGTTTTATTTTAGTAAGAGCTATTATTAATGCTATATTGGTTGGCTTATTTCCAAACAGAGCTCATTAATTGTTGGAAGTAGCCCTGGGTTTAATTGCTCTGATGTCCTAACTAATGATGATCCCAATGTTGAACTCACTGCTGCTCATCGGAGTCCTAGATCTCCATCAGGTGAAAAATTTGAAACTTTAATGTTGGTGTTCATATGAGTGCATATTCAATTTTCATTAACTTTTTTTTTGGTAAAAGGTGGGAGAAGTGGGATTTGTTGGCCTACCTTTGCTTCAGCTCATAACATGGCACCCCGAAAGCCCCATGCAGGAATCATGAGTTACAATGCCATCAGTGGCCTTTTGGACGTCTCAGGCAAGTACACAATCTTTTATAAATCTTCTCAATGAATTTCTGTAAAGAATATGTAGAGGGTAACTAATAATGTTTCATTGTCAGTAAAAATGATTTAAGTGAATTTTTATAGCAATCTGCTCAATATGACAAATCAGACATTAGAGTCAATTTCGAGAATGGTTCCTTGGCAGGATTCTTATACTGTATGTTGAAGAATTGATGTTAAATTTTCCTTCTAAAACAACAACAACAAAACACTGTATTGTGATTTAATATTAATTAATTTGTATAATTTTAAAAGCCTTTTCATGTGAGTAGGATTATATATTATCATCCCCTTTTAAAATTTAAGAACCTTAAGCTCATAGAACTTTAGTGCCTGGCCGAATTCCCACAGCTATTGGCACAGCTAGGATTAGCATCAAAATCTTCTGATTCAAACTCCACTGCTCTTTCACTGAACCAGGATGGCTGCTTAGAAATGTAAAATAATTATATAGAAATTAATGTAGTAAACACATCAATTATTTTCATTTGGCCTATTAAATAACACTGTGCATTTCCTGTTGTAATGGAGCAAGTCTCCCTTCCAGGATAATTTTAACCAGTGTCTCTTTGAAGAAAGTAGTTCAATACGTTAGACATCTAAGTTTTCACAGATTCTTCCTCACAACTTTAGATCCCAGAAATGTGAAACAAATGGGCAACATTTTTAAGTGTTAATTGCAATGATGATACCCTTGGAGGAAATTGTATAACATGCTACATAGGTTGTAATTGAACATATATGGCTTTTAATAAACAATATGCTCCAGAATATTATAAATATCATGTGGCAATGAAACTGCCCTTATGAAATGAAGCCTTAAAATTGAAGTTTATGGAAAGAACACGAATAACTATTATTCTTTCATAAGATATAGTCTTTTAAAATAACATATGAAAGTTAGTTGACTTAGATTCCCTAGAAACAGCCTTAGATGAGGACTTTTATATTAGTGGCTTCTTGGAATGCCTAGTAGAAAGGGAAGAAAGAGAACAGGGCAAGGGAAGTTGCTAAGCAAGGATGTGACATGAGCTGTAGGGTAGCTTCACTTGATGCCACTGGGAAACTCTGGAATGTAAGTTAAAATTGCCACGGAGTTGATCTCACATTTGGCGAGGTGGGTGGGGGACAGTAGTCATTTGTATCCCCATGTTAGTTTTTGGTTACAGCTGCCCCTATGGGGAGGACCTTAATTTCCCAGGTATGTGGTTCCTTTTTGGCTAAGCTAATTGTCTGGGAGAAAGGACAGTTGTTAACAGCCAATTATTCAAAGAGATGAGAGATGGGTGTACCAGCCTTTATCCACTTCAGTCCTCTCTTGGGATCCCTGGGATCTACTTGCTTTTTTCATTGTTACTTACATTAAGTTATTCTACCAGGACTGATTTCTCCCAAATTCTGCATGGTCACGATTTCTGGGAAAAACTTTAAGAAGTGGGTTGGTGGTCACACTGCCACAGCTGGTCCCTAAACCATAAATGATACTCATCATTTCTCTCATCCATTGCCCTTTCTAAATTTCTGTCTTCCCTGGCTAACACTTCTGCTTGTCAAGATGGCTTGCTTGGTAGAATGGCTCAGACCCTTATCCCTGTTATAAATAGGCCCCTGGTCCATGGTGGCTCATGCCTGTAATCCCAGTACTTTGGAAGGCCAAGGCAGATGAATCATGAGGTCAGGAGTTCAAGACCAGCCTGGCCAACATGGTGAAACCCCAACTCTACTAAAAATACAAAAAAATTAGCTGGGCATAATGGCGGGTGCCTGTAATCCCAGCTACTTGGAAGGCTAAGGCAGGAGAACCGCTCAAACCTGGGAGGCCGAGGTTACAGTGAGACGAGATCACACCACTATACTCCAGCCTGGGCAACAGAGTGAAACTCTGTCTAAAAAAAAAAGTCCCTGGTTTCTGTGCCTTTATGAAGCCATGACTTTTGTACTTGCCATTTTACAACTAATAGTGGGCATATACCCTGGTGGATCACGTGAGTGCATCCTGCCGTCATTCTATAGAATAGGCCTACCTCTGCATGGTGATCAGGGTCAGTTACACTGCCAGATGGTAAAACCTTCTTTGTCTGATGAGAAGCCTGCAGTAACCATGAGGTAGGTATAGCTTTATTTTTTTGAGTTACTTACTGTATGTCCTGCTGAAAACACGTCTCATCTGGGAACTAAGACCTCCAGACTCATAGAACCTAAAATTTTAGTATTGGAAACACAAGTTTCCCAAGTGAACTTCCAGGGATAATGGTGAAAAAAGTTACTCCTACTTCTTGCCTTTGGTACCAGCACCCACGTATTCTATATTTTTGATATTTACCACCATATAATGTCTTTTGTTTTAGGTTAATAACACATGTTTTGCAGGTTGTTATTTCCAAAGCTGACAGCTCAGCTGTGCCTTCAAGAGTCGATTCCATCAGTCTGTTGGAGTGATTCTCCAGATGCTGTATTGTATGATTGCAGCAATTCTTCCATTGTGATCCCATTGTCTATGCTCACCCCGTACCTATTTTGTTGAACGTGAGATCTTTGGTCTAGGGTGATGTTATGCAGGAGCTCATGCCATTAGATCACTTTGTGAGTCCTAGTATGGTGGTGCTAACTGAAGCCCTATAAGAAAAAAAACTCCCACCAGGAATACATGTCAGTACTACTCAGCATGAATTGTTACCCTTTCCAGGGTGGAATAAATCCAGTGTCACCAACTTTAAGTAAATGTTTGATTTCCTGAGGAATGGTAGTATACTAAAGACTTCATTTTAATTTCTGTGCCGGGCAATTTGGGTCAGACATTAAGTAGTGGAAGTAGCTCCACTAACTTTGGAAGGAAGAAGGCCATGCTGTTGGAGCCATGCATAGCCTCCATCTCCACCAAAAAGGCTACTCAATTCATAAGCTGATTTGTAAGGGCTGGGGTGGCTGAGGACAGAGATTAACTGACATTTGTTGGACAAATCATCCTGCCCATTTGGTTTTTCAGGTACTCTTCTGTATTGAATGCTTATTGGTAGGCAATAGCATGCCTTTTGTACCCATTTTGACAGATATAGCCACAAGTTTTTTTCCTGAACATCCAGTCTACTTTCTTCCAGGCCCCTTACCAACGAGCTAAGCCACTCATCACTACCCAGGAGTCCATATTTATCCTTACCTTTGATAAATTCTCTCTCCACAAAAAGTAGATGATCCTGTGTACCACCCAAATTTCTCTTAATTGGAAAGATCTTCCCACACCACACCACCCCACACTCATTCAAGGCCACCTCTGAGTTGGGCTGAAATGCATTGGAATTATATAATACATCCATTTCAATATTCCCATTTTTGAGCCTTTGACCTGCATTTTTCTCACAACATGTCATGGAAATTTGGGCATTTCTACTTAATGTGTGCCATCACTGTTTCCAAGCTTTTAAAAGTCATTCCAACAACATATTAAAACTGGCCATACTAGTGTATAATTCCCTTGGAACAGGTCCTGTGGAAGATAAGATTTGTCTTGTAAGGCTCTGTTGAGGTCCCTGATGATTTTAAGCAAGTAGAGCAGGAAGTTACTCTCTAATAAGAAGGAGTATACCATTTATACACATACAGAGCATTCAGCACATTCTGAGACTTCAAGGTCCAAGTAGCTCTTCCCATATATCTCCATCTAACTTAGCATCCCACTTTGTTTCTGTCAGGGCCTTTGATGCAGGGGATTTGGTAGGGCTCAGAACCCAACCATCTCTTAAGTTGTAAGGTTCTGCTAATCTTACACTTATATCCTGAGATTTGCTTTGAATTTGTGAATGACCATTATAGTTTCATTTTCTTTCTTCAAATCATCAATAAAGTAGAAGCAGAAATGGAATTCTTATGCAAGTGGATTATTGAAGATATTCTCTGAAGAGAAAGGGAGTGAGAGAAGTATTAGAATAGGGCAGAGGAAGGAGCTAAGCAAGGATATGACCTCAACTGAAGTCCAGCTTCTTCTACCTGATACTTCAGAGAGCTGTGGAGTGTAAATTGTGCCAAATGCTTTTCCCACATTGAGGCAAAAGTTCTTCCATATGTCTTATCAGTCAGGCATAGCTACTTGTGGTAATGGAAGGGAGTACATAATCTCTCAGTTGAGGGAACTATCAAGTGGCTAAGGGCAATTCTTTAGAGAAGATAGCAGCTGGCCAGGTGCAGTGGCTCACGCCTGTAATTCCAGCACTTTGGGAGGCCAAGGTGAGTGGATCACTTGAGGTCAGGAGTTTGAGGCCAGCCTGGCCAACATGGTGGAACCCTCTCTACTGAAAAAATACAAAAATTAACCAGGCATGGTGGCAGGCACCTGTAATCCCAGCTACTTGGGAGGCTGAGGCAGAATCGCCTGAACCCAGGAGGTGAAGGTTGCAATGAGCCGCGATCACACCACTGGACTCCAGCCTGGGCGACAAAGTGAGACTCTATTTCAAAAAACAAAAACAGAAGACTGCAGCTATGAGTGGTTTGCAGCCAATACTTACAGGAGAAACTAGGTGTTGGGTGCACTGACCCAGTAAAGGAGATCTGGGCAGGGCACAAACAGCATCTGCTACTGTGATATTTTATTAATACTCATCTACGGGTTTGTATTCCTGTATATAGACTCTTCTTAGGAGGAAATATAGTTAAGAAGAGGCATAGATAAAACATAACTGATTTAAGAATTTTAGAGGTCACCTTTTGCTTTTCTGTTTAGAGTTATTGGATTTTAAGTACAATGGAGATTAAGTTTTTGGATCCAATCAATTTTATCTTTTAGCCATGTAATATATACAAAGAAGCCAAGGGAAAAATAGTGGTTCATTTATCTTAGCTGGATAACCCCCCAAATTTAGAGACTTTAAACAACCATTTAGCTCATGATTCTGTGTATTGTCAATTTGGGCTTTGTTCAGCTGGATGGTTTTTCTGCTGGTCTCACCTGGTCTTGTCCATTAGGTGCCGTCAGTTTATAGGATGGCTATGGGCTGGTTAGTCTAGGATAGCCTTACTTCCATATCTGGTGGTTGGTGCTTGCTGACAGTTGGTGCTGGCCATTAGCTGGGGTGACAGGAGTGATAGAGCCACATGTATCCCAGGCTTACTCATATGCTGGAAGTCACAGAATTCCCTGGAACACTAAGAAAGAGCAAGCTCCAATATGCAAGCACTCTCCAGATCTCTGTTTATGCCGTGATTGCTATTGTCCCATTGGCCAAACCAAGTTACATGGCCAAGCCCAGAGAAAATATGGGCGATCATTACCTAGTGATATGAATATTGGTAGGAAACAGGCTCCCACAAATAGTGGTAGACTTATTTACCATATCAGGCAAGAGCGCCATGTTTAAGGTAGTGACAAAAGATGTGTTTGGCTAATGTGCATTAAATAAATCTGATTTTATCACTTTCTTTAGAGAAAATAATCACTTATCTATTATTTATATTTTAGGTTCCACATTTGTTGGATTTAAGAATGTTTGTTCAGGGGAAACTAATGTTATATTCATTACTAACCCTTTAAATGAGGATTTACAGCATCCAATCCATGTGAAAAATATAAAACTGGTTGACACTACTGAACAATCAAAAATATATATACATAGGCCTGATATAAGGTAAAAATACATAAAAATTGTGGTTTTTCTATCTTTATAGTTTTTCATTCTCACTTCCTCCTGCTCAAGATCTAAGTTGGCATATTAAAATAACTACCAGTTTTTATGAAACTTTAATAAGCATTATGAAAATTAAGACCATTTAAGAATGTAAATCTAAATGTTCTCAGTTGAGTTTTAAAACTGGGCTTTAACATATATGTTTTCTCCCATTGCTTTGCGTGTGTGTGTGAATCATCAATAACATCATCATTGTTAAATACGAAAACTATAGATGGGGTCTGAAGTGTGTTCTACTTTAATATCTTTCCATTTAAGAGCAGGCATAATGCGCCTGTAGTTCCAGCTATTCAGGAGTTTGAAGCAGGAAGATTGCTTGAGCCAAGGAGTTTGAGGACATCCTGGAAAATACCTCTGCCACTCAGGCTGGAGTGCAGTGATGCTATCATGGCTCACTGCAGACTCAAACTCTTGAGTTCAAGCAATACTTCCACCTCAGCCTTCCAAGCAGCTTAGACTACAAGCACATGCCACTATGCCTGGCTTATTTAATTAAGTTTTTGTTTGTTTCTTTGTTTGGTTTTTTTTTTTTGTAGAAACAGGGTCTTTCTATGTTTCCTAGGATGGTCTTGAACTCCTGGCCTCAAAGGTTCCTTCTACTTTGGCCTCCCAAAGCACTGGGATTACAGGCAAGAGCCACACACACATTGTTTTTGTTTGTTTCTCAAGTTAACAGTCATTAATGGACAAGAGATATCTCTTATTATTTCTTCCCTTTTTCTTACCCTTTTTGATTACCTATTGCTTCCAAAATATCCTATCACAGGCACCCCAAAATGTGCTTGGAAATTAAATGTCAGCCATTATAATCACTGTGATTATAAATACACATAAACTTAGAACAGTGATTTTCTGATCACAAAGGTCAGTTGGTGTCAGGACATTTCCAGAAGTGATCATTTAGATTCTAAGTCATAGAATAATATATCTAATAATTCCTACTTTTTATAAGAAGTACAGACCAGGAATTTAGATATAAGGCAATACTGGAGGAAGAAAAAAAATTATTACTGATCTTTGACCATTTTCAGCTTAGGGGAAGAGAAAAGAAATTATGTTCTGTATTGAAATAGACATCTCAGCCAGTCATGGTGGCTAGTGCCTATATTCTCAGAATTCTGGGAGGCTGAGGCAGGAAGACTGTTTGAGCCCAGGAGTTTGATACCAGCCTGGGCAACATAGGAGCTCTCACCTCTACAAAATTTAAAAAATAAAAATTAGCTGGGTGTGGTAGTGTGCACCTGTGGTCCTAGCTACTCAGGAGGCTGAGGCAGGAGGATTGCTTGAGCCCAGGAGGTTGAGGCTGCACTCAGCTGTGATCACACCACTGCACTCCAGCTTGGGCAACAGAGTGAGACCCTGTATCAAAAAAAGGAAGTAGGCACCTCTTCAGATAAATGTAATATTTCATAAATTGTTTGACTTCATCTGATTTTGCTTTGCTGACAACCCAACACTTATTTATTTAATTATTGTTGAACTTCAGTGTTTGGGGGGTCCATAGAGCCCCTCCTCAGTAGGCAGTTATTATCTCTTATTTACTTGTCACTGAATCTTTCAGTTTCAACATATAATTTTAGAATCTAAGTCCTGAAGAAAATACCACATTTTCAAATGTGATTTTTCTGAGTTCTGTGCTGGTAGGCGACGCTGTCAGTGCTCTCTCAGATCTTTACTGGGCAGTGTACCCAACCCCCAGATGTTCTCAGTGTTGGCCAATAACAATCCATGGCTTTTCAGAACTTTGCTCTTAGCCAAATAGAACTAGCCACAGGAATCCAAAGCGCTCCCTCACACCACCCTGCAGTCCCTGTAAAACGACTGACTAATTCAGGAGTACAAGGCTGGCTGCTTTGTCTTAAGGTGGCAACAACTCTGCTGTGCAGTTTATGTGCCAGAGGTTTTCATGGCATCAGATTAAAGCTATTGGATAAACCACTTCTCTTCTCCCCCTTTTGAGAGGATTCTTTTGGCAATTTACTTGAACAAAAACCCACACCTCAGGCTTTATTTCTTGGGAACCTAAACTAAGAGCCCAAAGCCACAACATAAAAGACTGCCACTGGGCACTCTACTCACAGACTTGCTTACAAAAACACATTGCACATACTGGAATACAAAGAACACATGAACTACAAAAATATTTATTAAAATCCTTCTCTAAAACTTGTATATTATGTAAGGAATAACTTGTATTAAAAACTTCACGTGTTTCTCATAGCAAAAAGGGAGAGCTATTCTAGATACTATTCAATAGATCTGAGCTGTTCACTATTATTCTGTTACTATAACTCTGCCCATGGTATATATCATGGTATTCTATGAGTATATTGTATGTATACCATTTGAATGTATAGTACCTTACACGTTAAGCTGCTGTTTTATGATTATAATCAGGTAACAATCAATCAACACTCCAGATAACTCAAGATGAGGCAAAATATCATCTACGTTTGAATTGCATGATGAGTTTATCTTACCTCTTATTGTTATCTATAGAATGGTTACTAAAATATGTAGCATAATAAACACAATCCAAATATATCCATATATCCATAAACAAAGGTCTACAAGAATATATACTAATCTGCAATTGGTGATGAGCCTAAAAGCTTAGAATGGGAAGGTGACAGGGATTGAGATTTTAATAAATCTTTAGATTATTTTATAGTAAGCAATACTTTCATAATTTTTAAAGACAAGAAGGAAAGGAAATAATAATAAAGGCTTCCCTGCCAACACAGGGATTTTATATGTCTTGTAAAACAGTAATCATTCACCTACTCTCTGGAGAAATGTTAGTATATTATGAACAATGCACAAATAAGAAATCTATCATTCAACAATATATAGAATAGAAAAGTGGAATTCTGATTTTTATATCCCACAGGTATGATTTGTTGTTTTGAAATGTTAATGAATTCATAATCATAGACCAAATCAACACAATGGAAAAGCAGACCTCATTCCAATGCTAATTACATAGGCTACTTGGTCCCACTTTGAAACCTCTCTGAAATAAGATTTAATACATTAATTTTTTCGGATACCCTGTTAGCAAATATTCAAGTATATTCATATTGCTCTCTAGAAACAATGAACTGAATAATTCAACTTTTCTCCACAGTAAAGTCAATCCATCTGATTGTATAGACATGGTTTGTGATGCCAAGAGGAAATCTTTTCTTAGAGACATAGATGGCTCCTTTCTGGGGAGTGCTGGTTCTGTGATACCTCAAGCAGAATATGAATGGGATGGAAACAGCCAAGTAGGAATTGGAGACTACAGAATTCCTAAGGCGATGCTCACATTCTTAAATGGAAGTAGAATTCCTGTCACAGAGAAAGCACCTCATAAAGGTTTGTTGGATCTTATTCTGTTGTTAGGCCTTAAACCCATGAAACAAAATATATGTTTTATTTTTAATGACTTATCTACTCAACCAATAACTTATATTTTCTGCTTCTTAAACTGGCATAACAAGAAAAAGATGTTACGAGGATTTTCTTACAAAGAGATTCTGTATTATTGCTAAAATATATATAATATGTTTCTAGGAATTATTAGAGATTCAACCTGTAAGTACGTTCCAGAGTGGCAGAGCTATCAGTGCTTTGGGATGGAATATGCGATGATGGTTATTGAAAGTCTGGATCCTGACACAGAAACTCGAAGACTTTCCCCAGTGGCTATAATGGGCAATGGTTATGTTGATCTCATTAATGGTAGGTATTCAATATGCATAAACTAGGGTTACTCAAAACATTTGTTTGTTATTAAATGCATGAAGCCAACTCATAAATTATTTACCCCACACAACCAGCAAACATAAGGCCTTGTTTGCCTTCCATTTGTAAGAATGAGCAATGCGCAGGGAAGAGACTTGATCTTGCAGTACCTCATCCAGGAAAGCGAGGACAATTATTTAAAATTGGCCATTAAAATAAAAAGAAGAAGGAGGGGAAGAGGGATGGAGAGGAGAGCAAGAAGAAGGGGGAAAGTTATTTCTGGAGTGATCTTCATACTTTATTGATAAAGTGGTATAAGTATTTTGAAGGAAAAAAATGGTCCAAGTATCTCCAAAAAATACAATTTGTCTAGTGTATATCTCTAATTCCTTTCATTGTCAAGACCAGTTGGTCAAGCTGTAGCATCAGGTTTCTTCCATTCTGGTCTTAGGAGGCTGTAGCAGAGAAGGAAGGTAATGGTCTCTATGCTCAGGAGACCAAGGTTTTTTGAATGAGTAAGATGAACTTCTTAAGGTAGTGAAAACACAGACAAGGATTCATCATATATTCTTGAAATGACACCAGGGACTCAAAACTTAGTCCCTAAACAGGCTTAGATTAGGATCTTTTATGTGCTGAAAGTGTATATAGTTTGGATTAGATAGATTTCTGTGCCCTTGTGGTGTCACAACATGTACTAAAATATTCTAAAAATCAATAAAATATGAATGCTTTAAAAACTTGTTTATAAGAACAGAATGAAATAAATCAGAAGTATTCCAAAGTTTCATGATTCTAGGGCTTTCCTCACTTCTCCCACCCCAATGTGTGCTATGCCTGGTTTCTGTGACCTGCAGTCAACCCAATTTTAGATGCTGCTTTTCGGATTTTATGAAGCAGAGATCATGAGAACAACTTTAGAACTGTCAATGAATAATGGAGTAATAGAAGAGATATTTCCAAATAGCTCTGTTTTATATGGTGGAAAAAGATTTCATTGTCTTATTTTTACATTTCCCTTTTCTGGCAAGCAATACAAGTTTTCCATTTACAATAATGACAAGACATATTTCTTCAATATGAATTTAAATTTTAAAAAGTGACTATCAATTTAAAGAAGTCTTATGTAAATGATAGCAGCACAGAAAAATCATGAAGGTGTTAGAAGAATCACTGAAGCTTGGGATGTGCTATACTAGATGGGGAAAAAAAATTCCCCAAGATAAAAGTTACAGAAAATCACTCAAGTTTCCTTTTGAATATTAATATTAAATTTTATTTATTTTAAAAATATGACTTTTGCCACTTTAAATTTTTATGTTATACATAGATATTTCTTTATGTTTTCAAAACTCACAAAGAAAGTATATTTAAAAGTAGGATTTATATTTTGTATGCTAAGGAAAAGTTTAGGCTCTACAGGAGCTTTAGAAGTTTATATTGATTTAAAATTTGATTGAAGTGTAGTTATAAATATTGATAATACTTCCAAGTAAGCTAGGAAATAAAGAAAACCTAATGAATAAATACATCAATAAAATTCATTCCATATTTCACTCAATGTTTTATATATGTATAATCTCAGCCACTTTAAAACTAAGTGAAATACAGAAGTTTGTTATGAAAGTCATTTTAAACCTACTCAGAAAATGTTTGGATTCACTATTTCTTGGCTTTCTAGAGGGTTTGATAGAGTGTTATTTCTTAGGTGGCTTCAGTTAATTAATGATGTCAACACTCTAATGGTACCTGTAGTAACAATTGTCAACAAAAATTTCTTAAATTAAAATTAAAATGGAGGAAGATTAATGACTTGATTAGATGAATGTGTTTGCTGAATTTATAAATTAACTGTTTTTAAAAAACAAGTGCATGAGTGAAAGAACAAATTAACGAATCAATGGTTCAGGCATTCAGAGGTCCCTGTTTTCCAGGTACAGAGCCTATTGGTAACAAACTAACTCTGTTATAGCACATTTCCTAACAAAGAGCCTGAGAAAGTTCAATTCCCACTCAAGCTTTTATTTGGTAGGGAGGAGAAAGGATCAAGCATTTTCTTCCTCACCATGTGGCCTAGGCTTGAATATTGTCATTAAAGTAGAGATATATGCAAATCTTCTATTTCTCTCAGTGACCTTCCAATACAAATTCTTATTACCCTGGGCAGTGTTCAATACACCCTTCTTACCCTGGGCAGTGTAAAAGTAAGGGTGATAGGAAGAAGTTTCTTCTCTGCCTTCCTTTTTAAGCCAAGGTTTGAGAAATAGCTTAGCTGGCTGGGTAACGGTGGATGGGTAATAGGTATAAATGCTGAACTTGCATTTGAACTTGACCGTGGCAATTTATTTTAAATACAACTACTCTTCAGATTTTATACTAATAAAATGCATTATATAGGAATATGCACTTTCATTTTGCATGGATTTAGGCCCACAGGATCATGGCTGGTGTGCTGGATATGCATGCCAGAGAAGGCTGTCCCTGTTTCACAGCATTGTGGCTCTGAACACATCTTATGAAGTTTACTTCACGGGCACCAGTCCTCAGAATCTTCGACTGATGTTGCTTAATGTTGACCATAATAAGGTAGGGCAAGATGTCTTAAGGGTAATTGCTGTTGATTATTTGCATGTTATTTCTATCTGCTAAGACTTGTATCTCCTCCCTTGTTCTAGCATTGTCAGCCTTACAGCCCATTTTCAAGAATGCATCAGGGTACCACTGAAATTATTATTAGTCTAGACAGTTTTCATTAGCCTGAAGGTACAAGTACTAAGCATCATCATCATCCCCCTGCCATATGCACTTGATTTGGTGCTCCATACATGAGGCATGACAGTGATGCCTATGATTTGCATGATTAACAAGCAAACCTAAATTTTTACATAAAAATAATGTACATTCAAAACTGATCACTTGGAATTATATACTTATTCTTCAATGCTGCTATTACTTATATATGTCAGAAATACACCTTTGGAATTTACTTCAGAGACTGCAGCATGTTATTTTTAATATCTTCAATAATGCCAAGTCTTTGCTAGAAACTGAACTCGGACAGGATCATTAAATTTATATTTAATTAGTATGAAAAGAGTATGAGTTTAACCAGTAGTGTCATAATTCAGATTTTCTTTTCTAAGAATATGAGACTTTAAAGTCCCAGGGTGTTTAATGTGAAGAAAGAATGCTGATAAGGTGAAGCAGAGAAAGGAATAAGGGAAGGAGGCACCTGCCCCTTCCCAGGAGACAGCAGTTCCATCCCTTCGCACCAGATAAAACCTTGGAAGCACTCTTGACTCCTCTCTTTTGCTCACATTCCTCATCCAATCCATCTGCAAGTTGTTTTGAGTCTGTCTTCAAAATACCAGAATCTGTCCACTTCTCACCACCTCCACGGCTACTATCCAGTTTGAGCCTTTCCTGCATCATGGTAATTGCCTCCCAATTCCTCTTTCTACTTCCACCTTTGCCCTTCTATAGTCTGTCCCCAACTTAGTAGCCAGATACCTTGAAAATATGTCAGATCACGTCTCTCCCATGCCTCAAACCCTGTAACAATTTCCCTATTGGTCTCTGTCCAAGAGTTAGAATCCTCACCATGACCTGTGAGGCCCTATGGGAATCTCTCTCATCCCTGAGCTCTCTGGCTTCTTCTACTCCTCCAGCCCCACTGAGCTCCTTGTTGTTCCTAGGGACACCAAACATGCTGTCCCCTAGGCCTATGTTTCTCATGTTGCCTTAGCCTAAAACACTCTACCCTAAGCGGCTAAAGTTCCTGTCGCCTCAGATTCCACTTTCTCAATAGGCCTCCAAGATCATGCCTTCTTCCTTGGCTCTCCCAAGTTACATGCACCCTGATTTACATTTTTCTTTTCTCCACAGGATTCATCACTATCTACCATGTTTCCTACTTTACCTTTTATTACTTCTATTTTTTGTCTCTCATCACTCTTGAATATAAGCTCAAAGAAGCCAGTGGCTCTTGCCAGCACTTAGAATACCGCATGGCTGAAATAGGAACTCAAAATTTTCTTTTTAAAAAAATCAGAAGAGAATATTTTAACTCTAAAAATGAGAATGGTGACTACAAAGTAATGTGACTGTTAATATTCTGAGCCTCTGAAGACAATATCAAAAGAAGATTCCAGAACTATGTATAGCTTATTAAAATCCATATTAATCCTTCCCTGCTCTTGGAAAAGCCAGTCTCTTTATGATCATAGCTGATAGCATGAAATGTAAGCAATATAAACATGAAAAATGAATAAAATTGAATCAGAGAGGATAGTTATTTTGACATTTATTAGTCTTTCTACCAAATTTTTCTCAGAGATGAGCATTTTTTTTTCCAACATGAAGTACCTAATTTTGTGTGGCTGCATTATACAGAGTACAGCTAAGTCCCCCTTTCCCTGCTCCTGATATTGAAAGTCTGTATTGTTCTTTGTTGTCTTTTAAATGACCCTTTTTTTAAACTTAGAGATAGTCATCTAATAATTTATCTTTTTGTACTTTTCTATTGAGAATGGTCAATTAAGGGTTAAGTTGTACTATCTGTATGAAAGGTTGAATGTAAGCCCATTTTAAAATTTTAGTTCATCACTTATCCCAAATCCATAAAAGTTAGGTTTTTGTTTGTTTTGTTTTGTTTTTTCAGACGGAGTCTCGCTCTGTCACCCAGGCTGGAGTGCAGTGGCGCGATCTCGGCTCACTGCAAGCTCTGCTTCCCGGGTTCACGCCATTCTCCCGCCTCAGCCTCCGGAGTAGCTGGGACTACAGGCGCCCGCCACCTCACCCAGCTAATTTTTTGTATTTTTAGTAGAGATGGGGTTTCACCGTGTTAGCCAGGATGGTCTCAATCTCCTGACCTTGTGATCCGCCCGCCTCAGCCTCCCAAAGTGCTGGGAGCCACCGCGCCCGGCCAAAACTTAGTTTTAATAGTTTGCAGAAAGTATACAATATTGAAGCATGGTTTAAGTGCTAAATTACAAATATTCTGTTTTATTGCTTTCTTAAGACAAAACTTTTTTTTCTTTAATAGGCTGTTCTAGTAGGAATTTTCTTTTCCACACTTCAACGTTTGGATGTCTATGTGAACAACTCATTGGTCTGTCCAAAAAATACAATATGGAATGCCCAGCAGAAACACTGTGAACTTAATAACCATCTGTACAAAGGTATTTTCTCAAAAAATACAGTACATATGGAATATGTACTTATTTGTAACATTTTAAATGTCTGATTATTAGTATTTTTAATTCTTTATCTATTGATAATGCAGAAGAAAACAAGTTTTTAGCCACAGTCCACCAAATACTAAGATGTGTTCATTTGTAACATGAGTGTCTTGAAAGATCACTCCTAATGAAACTTATTTATCTGTGCACATGCAGGTATGAGTTTTTATCATGGGCATTCTTTTGCTTCCTAAGAATGTTTTCATTTCGCATACATTGAATTCAGTCCTTCCTATGTTCAGAAGAGATTTTGCTTAAAATTTTCACCTTATCTTGGCTTTACTTCTATTTCATAGAGGTTAGAGCCTAAATTAACTGGCAGTCATAAGAATTATTGCCAAGAAAGCTAATATAATATCAACTAAAGGTTTTGAAGTAAATATGATAAAATAAATTTTTGTTAAATGAAACATATGGAAGAGGCTAAACTTATTCATTGACCAATATTTGTAAAACCAGGATTTATATCTGCTTATGTAAGTCTTTTTGTTAAACAGGATTCTAATGAGGCCAATAGCATACATTCCATTCCACATGGGCTATTCATCCTCATCTTTTGATGTGATCCATAATCTTAGCTAACCATTATATAGATGTGTGTGGTAGATCATAATATGAGCTAGACTTGAAAATATGAATGGGTAATCTGTTTGCTTTTATAGAAGTCGTATTCCTATTAATAACATGAATTGCTAATGTTTCCAGAGACATTAATATATTTCAGGCACAGCTCTACATGCTTTATGCCTAACTCATTGTTACTACATCATAGTAACTCTTTGAGGTAGGCACAGATGGCTAATTGAGACACAGGAAGTAATTTGCCAAGATAGTAGTCTTAGTTCAGTCTGCCATAACAAAATACCACAGATTGAGTGGCTCAAACGACAGAAATTTATTTTCTCTGGATGTCTGAAAGTCTGAGATCAGGGTGCCATGATGGTCATGTTCTGCTGAGGGCTCTTTGCTTGGCTTGCAGATGGCCACTTTCTTGCTGTGTCCTGACATGACTGAGAGACTGTGATGCGAGCAAGCTCTTTGGTGTCTCCTTTTAGAAGGGCACTAATTCCATCATGAGGTCTCCCCCTTCACAATCTCATCTAAACCCTCTTTCCTCCCAAAGGCTCTCATCTCCAAATATCATCACCTTGAAGGTTGGGGCTTCAACATGTGAAATATGGGGGCACAATTCAGTCCATAGCAGTCTTAAGCTAGTATGGTGCACAACAAGGACTCAAAAACAGTCTAGCTCTAAAACCCATGCACTTAACCATTATGCTATATTGCCTTCTTTTAAATTAAGAGAGTCAGCATTACTACTTTTTATATATAGTTGTGTCATGAATGAAATGGCATTTATAGCTTAATTTTAATAAAATTTTCACTCTTTTCAAATAACACATATGGTACCAAGCGCAATATCATTCAGAGTCAGGAAAATAGGAACTATCTTCTTAGGCAGAGAGTTCCACTAACATATATTGAGCCTAGACAAATGCTGAATTGTATAATTAATAGTGGAATAAAACATTTAGCTTCTTACCACATTTCATTGTGAGGCTTATTAGGAAAAAGAAATTAAAATTTTAGAAAGAGGATGGAATTTCACAGTAATGAAAAAAGCAGAGACATAAATTAATAAAACATTTCCAAAACCCCAAAATATGTATAGATCCATAACACAGGGATATTATTTTGTTCTCCATAGACAGAATATAATGTAAAGGATTGATAATGTAGGTGCTGAAGAGCTGGAAAACAATTCCACCACTGCCCTCTTACAGATAAATGTGTGTTTTATGGTAGTGGTAGTGGTGTTTTTCTGAAACAGCATTGCTTTTAAGTGAGCGTTTTGCTTTGGCACTTGGAATGCAAAATAATATCCCTGTGTTATGAACCTATACATACTTTGGGGGTTACCCAAATGTTTTATTACCTTTGTCTCTGCTTCTTTCATTACTGTGAAATTCCTTCTTCTTCCTAAAATTTTAATTTCTTTTTCCCAGTAAGCCTCACAATGAAATGTAAGAAGCTACATATCTCATACCACCACTATTACACAATTCAGCGTTTGTCTGGGCTCAACATGTGTTAGTGGGTTTATTAGCTCTTAGACATTGTTGATACTCTGCCATAAAATAATACATATTTATTCATTCATTATAATGATCTCAATCACTTTTGTAAAATTCAGTTCCCTAGCAGAGTTTGTTTTGCATTCACCAAACTTTTTCAGGCTGAAATGCAAGTCTGTTTAGTTGGTATAAGGTTCTTCTGAGATGTTTTAACATATACTTCATTTATATTACACAGTTTTGTCCTTAGTTAAAATAGAAACACTGAATTGTAAATGCTCTTTTAAGAGTTGGCATATAGCACTGCATAAATTAGATAACTAGTAAAGTTAAATTTATATTTTTAAATTACCAAATGCCTTCAGTCAAGTCTTTAAAATCATGAGCATGTGAATAGTGTTTCAAGTACAGTATAGGCTCCTGGGATCATAACTCAATTTGTTTCTCATTTATACTGTGTCTATATAGCTAATTATTTTTTAAAACAAACAATGTGTAATGATTATTTGTGGTATTTTTTAAAGGAGTGGCTTTAATTTCACAAGTCAGTTCTATAAGTGTTTTTGTTTTTAAAAGGTATGCTTTCTTGTGAAAGAATGATAAAGTTGAATTTTGGGGGGATTTTCTAAATTCAAATAAACATTAAGTAATGCATGTTGATTGTGATAATATATAATACTTAGCTGTGCTGTTCTGGCTTTTTTCCTTCATAGACCAATTTCTTCCTAACCTGGATTCCACTGTCCTTGGTGAAAACTACTTTGATAGAACCTACCAGCTGCTTTATCTTTTGGTTAAAGGAACTATACCTGTTGAAATTCACACTGCCACAGTGATATTTGTTTCTTTCCAATTACCTGCTGCAACAGAAGATGACTTTTATACCTCTCACAATCTGGTTAGAAATCTTGCCTTGTTCCTAAAGATACCAAGTGACAAAATCCGTATCAGCAAAATGATAAGAGGGAAGAGTCTGAGAAGGAAGAGATCCATGGGATTCATAATTGAAATAGAGATTGGAGACCCTCCTATTCAGTTCTTAAGCAATGGCACCACAGGTATGAATAACAGTTGTTTGAGATGGAGGAATGCAACTACCAAATCCACATCCATAAATAACCTGATTAGGGCCTGGCGAGCCAGGCCTCAGGAAGTCCCCTCAACCCCACATCCTGAACCCTCCTACGCGCCTAGAGACCCTTTTTCCTGTACTACCAAACTCTTAGAATTGGAAGGAATTTGAATCTCTGTTTTGTTATTGTGATGATTAATAAATTCAACAAAAGAATTTGATCTAATATAAAAAGATCTGGGAAGACGTACTTAAGCAAGTGACCTTATAGATGAGAGATTAAGGATGAAGATAGTCAATGAAAAGACAGAGGAAAAAGAGTGTTCAGGCTATGGAAACTGTTGGTGAGAGTTTGGTGCATTTGAAGAGAGGAAACAGGTCCAATTGGTCTGGAGTGGAAGGAGCCAGGAAGGACAAGCTGCTGGAGGTGTAGCCGAGGGCTAGACAGGTGCTAGACGTGGAGAGCTTTGGAAGTCAAAGGAAGGACTGTGGATGTTTTCTTAAGAAAAAGAGTAGATATTCTTGGATATTCTGAGCAGTGGAGCTGTGAGTTAGATGTCCATGGTAAAGTCACAGGTTCACCCTAACAAGGGCAGATGTGCAAGTACATAATCTGTCTTTATTTCCTGTGACTGAGCAAATCATCCTCATGAGCCATCATCCCCTCTTTGTGTCCCTCACTTTCTAGTTTTTATCAGAGATAAAAAATAAGCTCAACTGTCCCATCAGAGAAATCTCTGCTGGCTTAAATCATTTCCTTAGGGTTACTCAGTTTGGGCACTTGGGTAAATGCTCAGCTCTCCAAATTTTCTCTATCCATCTGCTCCTTTCAAGTTGGGGTCTGAATACCAAGGGGCTGTCCTGGCCTCCATCCTCGTGTTATCTTGTCTTCACAGCCTCTGCTACAGAGTGGGTCAACTTCTCTGCTCTACATATGCATCTCTTGAGGTACTACTGAACTTTCCTGGTCTTCTGGTATGCAATAACATCCCCCACTGCTAACCTGCAGCCATGCCTTTGTCTTCAGTGGTCAAGCACAAGTACTCTGACCTAGGTGTACCCCTCCCCAAGAATAGGGGAGGCAGGTATCTGTCAGAGGAAGATCTACCATCCAGCTTATGGAGCTTACGCTTCAAGTCCCCTTACTGATACAAGTCCTGGGAGGGGCTTTCACTTTCAATACCTTAGAAGAGGTCCTCATAATGTGGTCAAATCATTGAATGTTATTATGAAAGCTATAAAGGTATGATTTTTCTGCATTCCTTTTCCTAAAGAGATCTTCCAGATGTGTATAAACTGCAGCCCCACAAGGTTGGGATCTACCCTATCTACCTGTCTTCAGTCACTTTATCATTAAACTCCTAGGCTCTGTGTAAACCTGGGTACTGGGTGAAGTTCTCATTTTATGCCACTAGGGATCGTCACTGATTTTGCCAAGAGGTTTGCTTCTAGGCATTGACTATGCACCTACCATATTATCACTCTGGAATTCTACCAGCTAAGCAGGCGGAAGTTTCTTCCATTGGGGGATAAGCCTGTGGGAAGGCTTGCCTGCATGGAGGGAGGTGTTTATAAACTCTTGGTTAGAAGAGCGTAGGAAGCATAGGCTTGTGTTGCAACCAGATCTCCCACAATGTTCTCTGCCCAGAGTCATAGTTAACTTTCCTTCGTCAGTTCTGTATTCACTTGGACTTACAGGCTCAGGATTTGGACTCAACAGGACTTTGCCTGTTACTTTAGGAGTTGTAGAGGGTCAATGGCACATATACAGATTACTCACCTACTCTTAGAAATCCCTGGTGAGCCCTTACGTATTGTGAGGTCCAAAATTTATCATACTAGCCACTAGATATCCAAAGAAACTGGGATTTATTTCTTACATGTGACATACATTTCCCCACATACAATCCCTACTACGTCCGTACCCTTAAATCTGTTTTAGCTTGTTAGATGTATCCAGACAGGTATAAGACCATTGAAGAATATAGAAGTTAGGGATGGTGGGAGGGACAAGCTAATGGCATGCTTTCCAGACATAGACTGGGATAGTGTTTCAAGTCTCAAGGAGAACCCTACAACGTGGTGAATCACAACAAAATGTTGAGAAATGGCAAGAAAGATGTTCATGTAATTGTACTCCTGGCTTCTTATATCCAGAAATTCCCAGATGTCCTAGAAAGGGGTTACCTATGTATTAAAGGCACTTATGAGCAGACAGAATTCTAGAGTCAGGAATAAGAGGCCTTCAAGTTAAGGTCTTTGGTTTCTAGATGGCAATCAGCAGAAATGAATGCCCTCACATGTCAAATGGTCAGCGAGAACCTGTTAACAGTGCAGACCAGATCAGACCTGCCATTCCATGCCAAAAACCAGTGAAGACAAAGTAGTAGTAGTAGTGCATGGACCTGAAGCAGTTCTGTACTGCTACAGCTAGATACACAAGCCCTCAGACTTGGGAGGCCCCCTTGGAGAAGGCTGTTTCTGGAGGGAGTATGAGGAGAGGGAGGAATCTGAAAAACTGAGCCTTTTTCCAAAAGAGTCTGCATCATCCAAAAGAGTCCTTTTAAACTGACAAGGAATGAAATGGCTTAGGACTGTGGGGTTCATAGTGTCATGTCAGACCTGCTGGCCCAAGATGTTACCTCCTTCTTCCTGAGTACTCTAAGCTTTATGGCTTAACTTTAACGGAAGAAACTCAGTGATTTGATTCCTCAAGGCGTGACTCTGGCTATAGAAGGTACAGGATACCTAGGAACAAGGGGTTAGCAAGGCCTGCAATACACCAAAACGTTATCCTGTTTTACAGTTGTTTCTTAAAAGATCAGTCTGACTCCAGAGAGTCAGATTAAAGGTGGTTTTAGTAACCCTGCTGATGTGGCTTTAATTAGGACTTTAACAGCAGGGACAGAGAGATTTAGAAATTGGTAATGGATTAGATGTGGTGTAGTGGAGAGGTGAAGGAGCAGGGATTAAGCAAAACTACCAGGCTTCTGAAAAAAAGGAATATGGTGCATGAAGGTACCACTTTATAAGGTAAGGAGCACTATGGGGGCAGAAGGTTTAAGAAGAAACCCTAGACCTGCCATGCTAGAAAAGGGGAACAGAAACTATATGTAGTGTTAAAAGTAACTGAGAATTGTCAAATGTCCGAAGCCAGTAACAATTGGTTAGTAATTTAATAACTTTAGCAACTAATATATGAATACATACACATAATATGATAGATTCTAACAATCCTTCCATTCCAAAATTAACACTTTATCTTTTAAAATGACATATGATAATAGAAATGCATGATAATGCTTCATTGGTAAAGAAAGATTGGTATGAGAAAGTATTAAATTAAGAGACATATATTCTCCCACTATGTTTTCATTAGTTTTTCTTGTATCTGTTTTATCTACCTTTGTTTTTCCTTTAATTCCAACTTAAAGTATATTCTCCTGAGCTCTTCCTTTTCCTCCCCTCATTAATATGACTGTTGTGTTTTGCTCAGGGAAGATCAGAAAGCCTTGGAATTCTATAATGCAATGGAGCAATGCAAAGAAAGCTAAAGTGAAAAACTCTCACGTGTTTTCACAGTTCTATGCTTTTATAATCCAAATGTCACCATACTGTTTCCCTACAGGTCAGATGCAATTATCTGAACTCCAGGAAATTGCTGGTTCTCTTGGACAAGCTGTAATTTCAGGAAAAATCAGTAGTATCCTTGGATTTAACATTTCATCCATGACTATTACTAATCCCCTCCCCAGACCAAGTGACTCTGGCTGGATTAAGGTAAGAAAATGCAACTAGAAAAAATGCATTTTTCGGGACTTAAAATATCATTACTTATTTCTTATTTTAACTGTCTGTTTCTATTTCAAAACAATTATTTAGAAGGCATGTGTTTCTTATTTATTGTTGACTTTTCATAGGCTCGCTAAAATGATAATAAAGTTGTTTGAACAAAGGAGCATATCTTCCAAAAGTTGTGTATTGGTTCCAGATTTGCTTTGCTTTGCATATTTATAACAATGCTTCATAAATTTAATGGAGGAAATATTGTAATTATATTAATTTTACATAATGAGCATATTTTAAAATAAATAATGAATATATTACACTCAGCCTGGCTAAAATGAGTTTGCTGCTGAGTATAGTTTATCACCTAGAAACCAATTCATCCCTTGTGCATTCACAGGTAACTGCCCAGCCAGTTGAAAGGTCTGCGTTTCCTGTTCATCATGTGGCCTTCGTGTCCTCACTCTTAGTGATCACTCAGCCGGTGGCAGCACAGCCGGGACAGCCGTTTCCTCAGCAGCCTTCGGTAAAGGCAACAGATTCTGACGTAAGTCATAACTCAAAATTTTACTTAAGTGAAGGAATTAAGCTACAAATTCTGAAGGATGAGCCAGTTTCACTCATCCTGGTGTGCTGGCAGCCTGAGGATCGCCCAGCCCCTTTAGAAGCTGGACTAATATCCAAGGGTGCCATCTTGTAATGTTAAATGAACTTCTGCTCAGATTTATGAACTCTGTGTGTGCAACAAGGAGCTTCTGCAGCTTTTCAATTTATAAAGAGGCATTTTTGAAAATAAAGTTTTGCATATATTTTTAAAAGCATGGAAACAGAACAATTGTTATAATTCTCTACTTTTTTTTTTTTTAGGGTAACTGTGTATCAGTTGGAATTACTGCACTAACTTTGAGGGCCATACTCAAGGACTACAATAATAACCAAGTCAATGGCCTTAGTGGAAATACAACAATTCCGTTTAGCAGCTGTTGGGCCAACTACACAGACCTTACTCCCCTTAGAACAGGTGGGTGCACTAGTTTGGATCCTCACATATATAACCTAAGCAGAGACAATTATAATGGTCTTTTAATGAACAAAACATTCGGTAACACTCTGGTGAATAAACTATAGATATCAGAATGCTATATTTTGCCTTGTTTCAGAAAATATTTAGTCTAGCTTAAGAGTAGATTTAATATGTGAAAAAAATAGAAATTAAAATAAAAAATTAAGGAAATCAAAATTATATCATGATTTATCCATTTGTATACTTTTCTAAATTTGCTCACTAAAGATGTATTACATTTACAATAAGAAAAATTAACATATGGATTTTCAAATTCAATAAAAGAAAGGATAAGGTAGGCTCATATAACTTTAATGTCTTAAAGGAGGAGTTCAGAGTTGGGCTAGAAAGTTGGCTGTGGCCTTAAAGCCAAAGCAAAAGAGAAAATGAGCATTATCATAATTTACAGTACCCATCAAATAAACAGACCAGTTGCTGTGGAGAATTATAATATTCTCTGAGAACAGAACAAATGTCCCCTGTGATTTTTCAGAAAGTGTGCACAATTAATTTCTATTAAGTAATATCTTGAACATCGGTGCAGGAAATACAGCCATGACTGCCACAATTAACGTTTTTTATACTATCTTCATACAGGTTGATGACACAACTCTTGACTAGTAAAAACCATTCTACCAGGGCCCAAATAATATATCCCCAAACAGATCTCGCTTGGTGATAGAATGTAGAGTATCTAAAAGAATGAAATGGATAAACTGCTTACATTTGAAAAAGGCCTCCATTGTTCTATTTCTCCCAACCCAGGACCTGTTTAAGACAGTTAGGGGCCTTAACTTCTGAAAAGGCTATGTAGTGGCACCCCCGCCCCACATTTTTTCCCTGAATTTTTGTTTCTCCATGATTTGTTAGTGCCCTACACCAGATATGTTCAGTCTTCCTACTGGGCAGCAATATCTCAGCCTAATGTTTGCTAATAATTAAATGACAATTAGTTCAATGGTGTGCTCCTAGACAAGTACCTTGTATCCCACTGCTTTCTGGTTAAGAGCAGAGCTAAATTCTTTTAACTATCAGCCCAAATGGAATTTTTTTTTTTTTATGGGAAATGAGGCAGCTGGCAAGAACCCTACCTGAAAAGAAGTTTGTTCACCTCCTCATGAGGGTGGACCCAATAAGTGCCCAGTGGCAACGAACCAACCTTGTGACCAAGGTCTTCAAACTACAATGTTCCAAAAGTACCCAGGATCACTGGGGCATTAAGGCACTAAAATAGGTTTTGGCATTTTACTGTGGCAACAAAATAATAATTTAAGCATTTTCTTTCATACATTAAGTTTTTTTCAGAATTCAAAGCTTCCCTTGGGAGTGTCTGTCTTACTTGCCATGGAGAAGTACCAGGGCTCTTCACCTATGTGTTTCCTTTTCCTTCCTTCCCTTCCTTCCCTCCCTCCCTCCCTCCTTCCTTTCCTTCCTCCCTCCCTCTCTCCTTCCTTCCATCCTTCCCTCCCTCCCCCTCTGTCGTCTCTCTTACCCTCTCCTTCTCCCCTCCCCTCTTCCTCTCTCTCTCTCTCTCTCCTTTTTTCTTCATCAAGTGTGGCATCTCAGTTCCCTGGTTATGTACAATAGGGAAAGCCAAGTATAGGGATCTCTTCATTATTTTTAAATCAGTTAGCCAGTTTGTAGATTAACCACAGTAAAATTATAACAACAACAAAGCATTAGTGAGAAAATTAACAATATATCTTTCACTGACTCTTTCTAACAGGTAAGCCCCACAGTCACTGCACTGAAGGAAATCCCCTTGCTGATGAGACTGTGGCCTGACAGCACAGCACCCCTCTTCTACATATAGCACCATAAAGAGCAAAGCAGAGTATTTGGGTAGAGAAGATATGGGTTGTGTTTTCTAACACAGAAAATGGTGATGTGAGAAATGGGTGGGAGAAAAAGAATCTGCATCTTTAACCAACCTAGATAAAGACAGTATTACTAATAGACACTGGGACATATTTGTTTAGCATCCTGTGTAATGTTTAGTGCTTGTTGCAGTTTCTATTGCTATGTAACAAACCAGCCCCAAATCTAATAACACCATTTCATTTGCTCACAATTGTGTGTGTCAGAAATTTGGGCCAGGATGGCTCATCACTGCTCCAACGTCTGGGGCTTCAGCTGGGATTTTCTGTTAACTAGAGCTGGCTAAGATGGCTTAATTGAGGTCATATCTCTATGGACTGATTCTGGATTTCAGCTGGGTTCTTCAGTTCTCCTCTATGTGGTCTTTCCATAAAGCTAGCTTGGGCTTCTTCACAGTACTTCGAGAGGAGAAAAACAAAATAAAAGGACTACCCTAAATTATTTGCGCATCAAGAAAATTAATAAAAAAAAAAACTCACCTGCCACAAAAGTTCAGATTTTTTAATGCAAAAAGAAAAAAAATTTTAATACACCATTGTCAGGAATTGTCAGTGACAGAAAATTCTATAGTACAGTGCCCATATATCCTGAAAGTTATATAATGAATTGCAATTGTTCATAAAACCACAGATGTGATCAAGATCTAATTATATTCTCTTCCTAAATAAAGAATGAAAACAGAAATGACTTTTTAAAAACAAATAACAGAGAAAACAGATGAGTAAAAACTTACAGGGCTGTACAAGTATTAGAAATGCTATTCTGCGTGATGACTATTATAAATGATAGCAACAGACCCAAAAGAAATTATAGCAAGGAAAAATATATTGGTTATCTCCTATTCAAAACTGTGGGAAGATTTAACCTGGAGATTAAATAATATTGGATGAGCTCTTTAACTTTTTACATTCTAAACACAAGTAACAATGTTTCTAACATGTCTACCCGGAGTAAGGAAAAAGGGTCACAGCCTTGTAATACAAAAATAGCATCTAACTTCAAACAAATGTGAAACACGGTAAAAGTTTTTTGAATCCGAATGGAGGGCATATGGTTGTTTGCTGTATTATTCCTTCAACTCTTTTCTTGTTTGAAATTTTTCAAAATAAAAAGTTCAGTATCCATCCCCACCGCCCCCAACTGAGACTGATGCTTCTCTACTCCTAGGTCAACTACGAAGGGATGAAACTGAGATTCAGCACCCTCACCTCTCTTCCCTATTGTCCCTCATTTCTTTTCTAACAGTCTTTGTCCAGTCCTGGGCACTAGGAAGGGGCTCTAAGAAGCAGGTACTGCTGCCACAGAAAGAAAATCTACCTAGCTTCCCTGTTGTTCAGTTAATGGACAGATAGAACTCTTCTAACTCTGAGACCCTGTTTATACTTGTCTGTACTTAAACTAACTTATTTGACTCAACTTTCAAAAATAGTTCATCAGGATCTATATAGTGTTTTTCAGTCAATGAAAATCAAATGGGAACTATATGAAAACAAGTAAAACATAAAAGGAAATCAAACACTATGATGCTTTTTTTTTCCAGGAAAAAATTACAAGATTGAATTTATACTGGATAATGTTGTTTGGGTAGAATCCAGAACTTTCAGTCTGCTGGCAGAGTCTGTCTCTAGCAGCAGCAGTGGCAGCAGCAGCAGTAGTAGCAGCAGCAGTGGCAGCAGCAGCAGCAACAGCAAAGCATCAACTGTGGGTACATATGCCCAGATAATGACTGTAGTAATTAGCTGTCTGATTGGAAGAATGTGGCTCTTGGAAATATTTATGGCTGCAGTTTCAACTTTGAAGATAACTTTAAGTAAGTACAGTCCATTAATACAGTATTTCTCCACATATTGAAGTACCAGTGTTTACTGGATAAAGGCTGTGTACCCAGCTCTTGTGCATGATATCACTGTGTACACAAAGAGAAAGTAACAGCCTCAATGGCAGAGACAAGACAACCTATGGAAAATGTTATTCACTACATGTTGGTCTATAAGAATGTGGTGAAACAAGGCTGGGCACAGTGGCTCACACCTATAATCCCAGCATTTTGGGCGGCTGAAGCAGGTGGATCACCTGAGGTCAGGAGTTGGAGACCAGCCTGGCCAACATGGCAAAACCCCATCTCTACTAAAAATATAAAAACATTAGCTGGGCATAGTGGTGTGCAACTGTAATCCCAGCTACTTGGGAGGCTGAGGCAGGAGAATCGCTTGAGCCTGGGAGGTGGAGGCTGCAGTGAACTGAGATCCCGCCACTGTACTCCAGCCTGCATGACAGAGCAAGACTCTGTCAAAATAAATAAATGAAATAAATAAATATGTATGTAAATAAATACGTACTTCAATAAATAAATAAATAATGTGGTGAAACAAAAGTGCAGGTCATGTCAGAACTCTTTTTGAGTTGTAAGATGCAGATTCTTAGCTTGAAATGATCTAGCTAGTAAAGTGATCACTTAACTGAGGAGTCCAGAAGTTTCTGAAACAGTTGGATCTAAGGACTCAAATGGTATCTTCTAGAACTTCTGTCTCTTATTCTCTTGGCGCTACTCTCTTTGGCATTGGCTTCACTTCCAGGCTGACTCCTCACCACCCCCAATACTCATTACAAAGGTACCCACCAACATCTTCTGCCAGCCCATCAACCAATACAGAAAAAGCTAACCTCTTTCCCAACGGTTCCAAAGAAAAGCCCCAAAGCTATGTCATTGACCTGCCTTGGGTCACATGCCCATTCCTGAACCAATCACTGTGGCCACAGCGTTCTAATTAGCTTGGCCTGGGTCACATGGGGTAAGGTACTGAGAATGGTGGAGGTGTAGTTTCACTAAGGATAATAACGGTGCTAGTACCAGAAATGACAGGCAGACAGAGACACTGAATATTAGAGAGATTAATAAAGAGGAGAGGTCTCTATATGATTAGAGATGATTGCAAATGTCATTGCATTAGGAACACATGAAAGTTGGGACTGTATAAAATGTGTAAGATTTGGAGAGGGAGGGAAAAGGCACTCAAGAACAGGGACATGATAGGAGCAAGGAAAAAATGACAGTAGAATAAAACATCTTCAGTTATACATGTTTACCACAGAATTCCTCATCATTTCCTTACAAACATACTTTTCCAGCTACCCCTTCTCAGTTAATGCCTTGCCATTTTTGCCTATCCTCCATATTGCTGTCAGATTTAAGGTCACGTAAAGCTAACAGTAATCTCAAATCCTCAACTATTCCTCACTACATACAAAAAACAGTATCAACATCAAAGACCTTGAAACAGTTTTGAAGACTGCCTCCTTTTACCAAATCATTTCCAGAAAGAATTCTCTCCATCCCACATATCCCCTATATCTATACCTTGGCTGCCAGCCTCTAATCACCAAGGTTACCTCTCACAGCATCCTTCTAGGTCTTGCTCAAATTCCACCTCATCCAGCAGGTTTCCCTTCTTCCTTCCCACTCTACATTTAATTCTCCTCTCCCTTGGTCTCCAATTGCACTTTGTGTTTGTATCATTATTATAGTCCTTTCTGTAATGTACTTGTATTAAGCTTATATTCAAATATATCTTCCTCACCAAATTGTGAGCACTTACAGGACTGTATGCCTTACATATTATAAGTACCAAAAATGTGGTTTGATTTTAAATCTTGAAAGTGAAAGTTGAGTCTTTACCTCTGACTTAAGGGGAGATGTTGAGTAGGGGTATTGTAGGCAAATTGTAAAGAGTTTTTATTGGAATATATTAATCAGTTTTCTTCATTTAATGAGGGATAGTTTCTGACAGTTTAGTGAAAAAAATCACATAAGAGATACTGTATAACAAAGTTGAGGAAGAATTTGAGGTGAGGTAACAATTTAGAATAATACTAAATCATATTGAGCAATAAAAGCCAAGACTAGATTTTAAATTTAAATATAAAGGATCAGGGGACATAGCAAGGCTGGGTCTGGAAGTGACAAAACAAACTGCAGGCTGAAACAAACTACTGGTGTCTCAGGAACAGCCAGAAAACAAGAAGAAGGAAATCTTTTCTTCTCTCCTAATGGAAAAAATTAATTGGAGTCCAGTGGTCAAAGGAGAAGCATGGTTTGCAGAGACCTTGTCCTGGCCTCTTATAGCTGAGTATAGACAGGGGGTTTTACATTACTTTTATGCCAGTTTTCTTGTCTCCAGAATAGTAATAAAAGTAAGACCAATTGTTTATTTTATAATAGAATGACAAGCATTTCTTTAATTCATTTTATTTTTTTTCTCAGAAGCATTAAAATACAAAGTCTAATTAGCTAAGTATTGCTCAATATATATTTGTGAATTTTGCATTGCCTCATTACGTGCAAAAATCTTTATTGACTCTCATCCTGCTTACTCCTGACAACTTTGGTACTTTACCAAATTAATATAATTCTGTTCTCAAATAATTAGTAAACGATGTAGCTCCTGAGTTTTTTCCAGGAACTTTTCCAAATAAGAAGATTAATCAATGGCTTCTCCTTTGCTACTAAATAAACTACCATTTTTCAATTAGAATATAAGATAATTTAAACACTATTAATGGATTAAAATGCTGGGTTCTTTTATAACTTTGCATTCTGAACTAATAATATATTACTTTTAAGAGGATCATGAAGTTTCACTAAATAAAAGATCTTATATTTTAAAAGTTCATTTTTGAATGTGAAAAATAAAAAATCTTGTATAAGCACCACAATCTATAAATTTCTACAAAAAAATTACTGATTCTAACATTAAATGGGTAAACTTGGAAATACTGCTAACTATACCATAAAAATGAGAAAAGTTAAAATTAATGAAATATATTTTAAATTATGCTATATGCTATTACTACTTAAAAATTGTTTTGTATTGTTTTCATTTTTCAGGAAGCTACTAAAGGACTGTTCTGAAGAATAGGCTGAAAACAAAAATATAAGAATTATTAGCTATTTTTTTGGGCAACAGACAAAAGTCCATAGCATTTTCATGAAAATATACTAAAAATATTTTTATAATATATACAATGTACTAATTAGCTTTAAACACTAAAATCAGATTTCTTCAAAATATAAATTTGTTTTGATTCTTTATATTGGTATGTTCTTATTTCATTTCAATAAACTTCCAGAAATCTGTTATTTGGAAGTAGATATGACACCTCTAAGTTATTGTACCAACAAATCCTAGAATCCTTTAAATAATGGAAAGAGCTTGTCAAGTTCGGACTTAAGAAGCTCTTTACATCAGATTGGAAGCATTTTAAGTATTCTTTTTAATACTTGCGGAGGGGGGCGGTTCTTATTTTCTCTATCCATTTATAAGGCTTTGATTTCCAACAATGTAAGCCATTCTAGTTTCTAATGATTTTGGAAAGACAAGATTGTTTTCACACAATCTGAGATGACAATCTCATCTCAGATTTTTCACACTGAGTTGCTGTCTTTCAGATTCACAGTAATCCCAGGAATCCTAGACTGTCCTGTATTTCTGGATCTGCCAAACTCTGGCCAATATTCTAAGAAAAGTTTTCTTGTCCTTGGAATGATCTTTTGGAATAAGTCCAAACTTCTTCTCTGCCTACCCCTCCTTCCCACTCAAAACTGCCACTACGAAGAGCATGACTCCCCTCAACCCCAGGCACCAGTTGAGGGTTGAGGGGTTCCTTTAACTGGTGGATGCTTATTCACTGTTTCCTGGATGAATGAAGCATAAAGTGTGGGGAAGTCAACAACAGAACAGAACAGACTTATTTTCAAGAAGGTAAATTAGAGAATGCAAAAAAGCTACAGACTAATGTAGCTTAGTTAACCGAACTCTCTAATACTATTGAAAATAGCAATTCTTTACTCAGAAAATTCTAAAGGGAATACTTAGTTTGACAGAACTCCTAATAAAGACATTGAAGCCATATCCAGAGCCTTCCAGCAAGTGACACTCAGCAAACATCTGGGACAGCTGAGAGAATTCAACAAAGCCCATACCTTTATCTCTTGTATACCATTTCCTAGTACATTCACTTCAGATCATTGTTAATCTTACTTAGCAGAAAACATATAAACACTTACTAGGTGGTAAAATCAAATATCTTGGTATAAATGTGGCATTTCATTCATGTGAGCAGTATCTATTCGGTGTTCTAGTAAGTAGGAAGGCTACAAGAAATAACATGCTATGCCTTCCCTCGAAGAGTTTTCAGGATATTTGGGGAAAGAATGGAAACAGACCATTTCAATACAACATGGATCACTGTCTCAGGGAGAGACAGACAGAGAGACAGAGACAGAGAGAGGGGGAGAGACAGAGAGAAAGCATGAGGTTGCTAGCAATATGGAGGCCTTAAGCCTTGTTCAGGAGAGCTACCTAGAAGGGCAGTCGAAGAAAATTGGGAGAGGACCACTGAAGGCCTAGGGGCTACGGAAAAAGTTCACATGAACAGCTGCAAAGGAAATAGTCACAACTTCAAAGGAATTGCAGGTAAGTGATCCCTGACAAGGTAGTCCTCAAAGTAATACATGAAAGCCCCTTCATGAGGAACATTTGCCATGTCCAGAGAGCATTGATACTTGATTGTACAGCACCAGGTAACACAGCACTTTTATACTCCTCTCAGTTCCAACCCTGGTGGAGTGAAAAACCTCTGTTCCTGGGGTAGGGAGGGGGAAAGAGACTCAACATGGGCCATTTCATGCTAAGACTTAAAAATCAGTCTTCCTAAAGCAAATCCAGTTTACTGTTCATTCCATGATACTTCCTTTCTGTTAGAAAACTAAATTCCAAAAACTGCAATTCCAGCATCTATGGAACAAATTCCTACATTTGGGTTCTGGAAGAGATACAAAACTATTCTTCACACCAGAACATTGTAAAAGCCATAAAATTGTCCACCATCTGTATTCTTTTCTTACCTAAAGGTTTAATTCAGCCCATTGGAGTTTTTTTGTCAAGATATTTTCTGTCAGTTTTTAATAAGGAAATTTTCTAATACAAGTTATGGCAGTAAAAGGAATTTCTAAAAATTGTTTCTTAGCCACAGACTTTGTTAAAAAGTTCCTGATTTAACTGCTTTAGGTTTCTGGCTGTCTGCTTTTTAAGAACTTTCTAGAATAATCATAATACATAATTGCTTATTCCAGATAAATTACAATTTAATTACTGCTTTTAAAAATGTTTGAATTATTGGAATCCATGGGCAATATGGCTTCACATATCCCTTATTCATATGCTAAGCAACTTTTATTTTTGCTTTTAAATTTTTTTGCATTTAAATAATATTTCTCTGAACATTCCTGTCTTAGAAATTAATGTTAAAATTCTTAAAATATTTTTTATTGTAAGAAGTGGCTATCTAGCTCTTGAACAAGTAATAAAAATCCTTTGGTGTGTGAATGCTCTTCTATCTAAGACCTGAAATGTTGGTGAAGTAAATATGTTGTTCCAATTTTGGTCAAAGTAAGAAACAGAGAATAAGAAGTTAATAAGAATAGCTTCTTGTATTTCTCATGGTAAGAGAAATGTTTATATCTTGTACTACTCTCTACTCTTTCCTAAATTCCATCACCTTCTGATCATTGCAATGACTTCTAGATGGTCCATCTGTTTTCACCTTTTATTCATTTATCCCCAAAAGTGCTATTTAAAATACCCCTAGCACTAATAATAACAATAATCAATAATAAAGGTTTATCACATGTTCACTACATGCCAGACACTATGCTGTGTGTTCTACATGGACTCTCTCCTTACAGCAATCCTATGAGGATAACCTTATTCCCTTCTCCAAATGAGGAAACTTGAAATGTTGAAAGGTTAGGTTAAATTCCCAAGTTCACAGAGCTACTAATGGTAAAGCTGGGATTCAAACACAGACAATTTAACTCCAGAGCCCAAATTCCAACATTTAATTGCTTCCCACTTTTCCTCAAGCATGGGCAAGTGCTTCATTGGGAAGAGTTTTTAATCCAAATTCCTGTTCAAATTCTTGGTTTATACTTTACCACTTCTGTGCCCTCAGGCAAGCTCTTAGTTTCCCTTATTCTCAGTTTCTTCAACTACAAAATGTGGAAAGTGTGGTATTTGAAGACTGATGGTATCACATATATGACATGTAACACAGTGCCTACAGGCGGTAAAATGACACACTCTTGTTTTTATTTCCATAATGTGGCCTATATCATGTCAATCCCTGGCCCAGTAAACCACTGGGCTTCTTATTACCCTGTAACAGTGCCTGGCATGTAATAAGCACCCTGTGAGTGCTAAGTATTAGAATTATTGGCTAGGCACAGGGCCACCTAGAACAAAGGCAATTTCCCAGCTTCACTTGCAGTGAGAGCGATCAACTTCTGTGCAGTGGGTTACAAAAACAGACATTATCTTGTGGTATATTCTAAAAACTGCTAAAACAGCTATTATGCATCCCTTTGCCCTTTCTTCATCCTTTCCTGTTTTTCCTGCTACATGGAGCAAGATGGCTCCTGAGACCTGGAGGATAAAGGCCAGTGCTTTTTACTGCTCCATAACTTGTGTTAGAAAATCTCCTTACTAAAAATCTACAGAAAAATCTTGACCAAAAAAAAAAAAAAAAAATTCCAGTGGATTGAATTAAACCTTTAGGTAAGAAAAGACTAAGATGATGGACAATTTTATGGCTTTTACAATGTCCTTGTGTGAAGAATATTTTTATACCTCTTCCAGAACCCAGAGAGCTCAGCTGAAAGGAGTCTGGGCTCCTGACATTGTGGTGCCCTATACCAGCCCTGGCTCCTTCAGGGTTTCATTGTTTTTTGGTGGTTATCCTAATCCTAAAAGATACATCTCCCGCTTTCATCAGATATCTGAGATGGCAAATTTGAAAGGAACAAGGGAACAGAGAGTTAATCCTTCCTAATGGGAAAGGTGGACAATGCCAGGGTTACAATACCCCATGCATCTTTGAGTTACTACCTATACCCTCCCAAATGGAAATGCTTAAACTTTAATCTGAGGCCGGGCGCAGTGGCTCACGCCTGTAATCCCAACACTTTGGGAGGCCAAGGCAGGCAGATCACGAGGTCAGGAGATCGAGACTATCGTGGCTAACACGGTGAAACCCCGTCTCTACTAAAAATACAAAAAGTTAGCCGGCGTGGTGGCAGGCACCTGTAGTCCCAGCTACCCGGTAGGCTGAGGCAGGAAAATGGAGTGAACCTGGGAGACAGAGCTTGCAGTGAGTCGAGATCGTGCCACTGCACTCCAGCCTGGGCCACAGACCGAGACTCCGCCTCAAAAAACAAAACAAAACAAAAAACAAACAAATAAAACAAACAACAAAAAAAATACCTTTAATCTGAATCCATTATGTGTTGGGTTGGGGAACTACTGAAACAGTGGGAGGGTCTTGACCTTTTTCTAAGCTCATCAGTGGGCATTTTCAGCTTCCCCATGATGGTAGTAACTGCAAGGAGTGTTCAGTCTCCAGTGAAAGAAATACTAAAATTTATTCCCCCAATTTCCCCTCCCCAGAGAGTAGCTACAGACACACTGTAAGACCAAATAGGAAAAGTGTGCCATAGGGGACATAGTAGGTACAGCTACAAACCTCTTATTGCCTTACTTGCAAGTCCTAATACAGTACTGTAGTTGTTATAATTCCATCATTCTGAAATTAGGAAGATGGTCATGGAAAAACTGTTCTAAGAACACTGTTCACCCATGAATGCTGACTTTATTAGATAAGTTTTTTTTTAGGTTAAGAACTATGTATTCTTTCAACTTCTCTGAAGTGCTTAGCACACACTTTGCCCATGGTGTTAAATAAACTTTCTAATAAACCAATGATTAGGTAGCATAATGAAACTTTTCCTATCCTAGCTTTTCGAGATTAAGAAGTCTTTTCAAAATATTACAGAAACTGCACTTTATCCTGACTTACAGCCTTAATGTTTGAAGTAGCAGTGTATAAAATTCACACCCAGTTATAGACTGAGTAATTATGGTTGCTATGGTAATGGGCTCTGTGCCTATGAGCAAAAAAAACTAATTCCTTTTGTGCAAGATATTTATGACTGTGCCTGGCTACATGGCAAGAGTATTTTCCTTTGGTTTTTCGTTACAGTAATTTATGCATTTAGGCAGATGATCCTTTATATATATAAATTCTATAAATTCTTAGGAAGAAAAAATTAATTTATTAAGTTCTTCACATCAAAAATTTCTAGTATGATTATGAGTTCAATTTTCAAGTGAAAATCATCCTTAAAGGATTTAATTTCAAATAAGAACTACAGTATAAAATATAGATTTAAGTTAATTTTCACTGTATGAAATGTACAGTATACATAGACTAACTCCTTTAACGAGAATTCTGGCATGTCTTAAAGGGCCATAGGTGGTTAGAGGGAGATCCCCAAACAAACAATTCAAAATCAAGAGTTTAAAAAGCAACAATCAAGACACATATCCTCCTAAGTGAATTTGAATTGACGGACACTGAAAAATTTAAAAAGGTCAGTTACTATGAAGAAGGCTGTGCCTTAACAATATTTATATTAATCAGATAGCAAAGTACCAAAGTGACTTAGAGGAAGGAAAATAGTAAAATACAAAAGACTAAGTTAGCAGATCATTTTGCTATCCAGATGTGCTGAAATTATGGACACTGAGAAGAAAGAATAGACAAAACTTGGCAACAGATCTTGTTATGAGATAAATATCCCATGAGTGGTATATAAAAGCCTGGAGAGAAAGGGGAAGGGTTGTAGGTGTCCTAGTTCTGACAGCTGCTCTTTCATCCTATGCCTTTAAAACAAAGGGAATAAAGAAGGTAGAAGTGGGGGTATGGAGGGTTGAATTCTGGCTTTCCCTCCCTGTTTCCCTTTGTTAATATATTGCTAGTAAACATGTCTACTTCTGGTTGCTGATGACATAAAATTCACCTCTATTCCCTGGAAGCACTATTCCATGTTGTGAGCCAAAGGGGATTGTCCTGATCTTGAAGATAATAAATCTGTTTGCTTTAAAGCTTTCACCAATTTTATTGCTGTATTTCCAACACATTTCCACATATGGTATGATATTTAATTTGCAAAAGAAATCTGTAAAGCAGGAATTACTAACGTAATTTTGCAGATGAGAAAACTGAGGCTTAAACTTGTTCAAGGTCAAAGTCACGACGTCCGTCATGCTGTAGCTCAATGAATGAGTCTCCCATTGTTTCGTGTTGTTTTATTTCTACTTTCTCAATCCATGTACAAGATAAGATTATGTTACAAACTACTGTTTTATGTTGGTTGTATGAATTTCAATACATTTACTGTTAGAAATAACAAAAGGTCTTAGACTCCCAGATCCTGTTCAGATCAACTCTACTTATTTCATAATATAGCTGAACTCTGTTATAAATCTAATAACGATGTGGACATTAGCCAGAAGTATGATGTTGCTGAACCTCACTACTGAACACAAAATGAGAATTCACCTCTTTTCATTTGAATGTATTTCTACTAAAATATATGAATTATTTTTCTCGATTTCTATCCAAGCCCCTTCTGAAGAAACCTGGTTAACTCTAAATTGTTACTAAATCTTGAGTCTTCCTGTATTTAGCAATAAAAGTTACTGCTAATTGTAATAACAATTATGAGGATAAATTTATTTAAATGCTTCATAGAAGGTTAATTTTCATTTAATAGAAAAGAAATAAAAATGCTGCTTCAGACTGTTTGATTTCTCTATTAGGCAATTGACCCTAACTAGTATATGGTGATTTTGAATATTAAAAAAGAAGTCATAATTTTCCAGAATACTGAAGTTTATTATTTTGAAAGCAAGTAAAATTCCCCAGTGGGAAGATTAATAAAACAATTCATTAAAATTCTCATCAGAAAATCCTATGCTTTAAATGTATCTGCTCAAAGCTGTCACTCTATGAATGGCAAAGCTTTGTTTTACTTGATCAAGAAATGAATGTGACTTTATGATCTGTATTCAACTGTGAACAGCTGCTCATTAATAAAAAGCCATTAAAGTTCAACTCAGAACAGCAGGTCTAAAATTGTGTTTCAGGGAAAAAAACCCACCCTTTGGTGAAAAGCCAGGGAACTGGGTTGGGAAAGATCTGCAACAGAGGGCTGTGTTTGCAGTCTGCTCCTACCTCCTGGGCCAGGTCAGGTGACAAGGCCAGAGTTAGCCCCAGCTGGAGAACTCAGAACAAAGCCTATGTAGGCTTTCAAAGGGGAGAGTAAGTGGTTGGCTGGAGGTTGATAGTGTGAATAAATCAAGCTGGTAATTGGGCAGAGGCTGATCAGAAGCTTTAGAGTGAGCAAAATGGTTGGACTCAGAGCAGGCAGAATTAACTATATTCCATTGAGTAAAAGAAATTCATATACCAGGTTCTATCCCTTATGTTCCTCCCATTTGACATTTGGTGGTTCCCTATTCCCACTCCACACAAGCTTTGGGGAGAGGACAGGACTTAAAGTTGCCTGTTTCCAAGAGGTGGTCCCTAAACCCAAATCCAAATTATTGACTTGTGATCCCAATTATGGACTTAACTATTTCACAAGATGATTTTAAATATTATTTTATAGTTATTACTAAAGTAAATTTTAAATTTGCAGTCTTTAGCGAGTTTTGTTTTCTGTTTGTTTTGCTATTGTGTTGGGAAACAAGTACTCAGTAACTAGGTGTTTCTGGAAAAGTATATACCTTTCGTTTTGTTTCATTTGGAAAGGCAAATTTAATAAAGAAAACTGAAGAATCAGGAAAAAGAAGAAAATATCCTAGGGCATAATAAATCATCTAAAGCAATCAACTCTTTAAGAAAAAAAATTTAAAACATGTTTATATCCGAATATAGGTTATTTTGGATTTATTTAATTTATTTATTTATTTTTTTGAGACAGGGTCTTGCTCTGTCTCCCAGGCTGGAGTGCAGTGGCCCAATCATGGCTCACTGTAGTCTCGACCTCCTGGGCTCAGGTGATCCTTCCCACCTCAGCCTTCTGAGTAGCTGGGACTACAGGCACGCGCCACCAAAGCTGGCGAATTTTTAAATTATTTGTAGAAAGGGAGTTTCGCCCGTTGCCTAGGCTGGTCTTAAACTCCTGGGCTTAAGCGTTTCTCCTGCCTCGGCCTCCCAAAGTGCTGGTATTACAGGCATGTGCTACTGTGCCCAGCTAGATAATTGGATTTTTTAAATAAAAAAAAAAAAATAGAAATTTTATATTGAAATTTAGACATTAGAATGCTAGAGATTAAAGTTAAAGCAGGTGTTTAACGGACTGCCAGGGGCTGCATGGCCTTTGGGAAATGCAGTTATCGGGAATGATACTGTAGTAGTGCAATAGTAGTGCAGTAGTAGTAGCCGCAGTAACGACTATTATCTATTAATGTTTGCTAGGTGCCAGGCTCTGTGCTAAGAGAGCTTTGCAAGCATTACTACAGCATGAAGTAATGCTTCACTATTATGGCTATTTTACTGATGAGGAAATTGAGGTGAAGAGATTAAATAATTTTATCCAACGTTACACAGAACCATTCCAGAGCACGAGTCATAAACACATCTTTCCCTTCTTGGAAATGAAATTATTAATAAAAACCGTGGTGCAAATTGGAAGGAGGACGGTGGTGGTAGATTATCACAAAATTAAGTTGGTAGGTGGTGGCTGGGTCAGGGTGGGAGAACAAAGGCAGTTGTAGTAAAAAAGAAAAAGAAAAATTAAAGGCATATAAAGATAAAGGCTTGTTGAGGAACAATTTGCATAAACTGATTTTGGCCTTAGACCCTATTCACTTCTCCCTCACCGGTCACTTTGCAACTGTGGAGCATACTATTCTGAGGGTCCCCTGCACATAATAACCAAGGACTCGATCCTTTTCATAGCATACAAGATAAAAAGAAGAATCAGGCTGCAAAGAGAGAAGCACTGAAGGAAAGAACATCTCAGGTTGAAAGAAGGGCAAGTCCAGGGTGCATGTGAGGAACAAATGCATGGACGCGGTGAAGTGCCACTTCTTAATTTCTAGTTAAACAAAATTCAATTAAAAAATACTGGGAGGAGGCTACGTCCTGAATTAAACTCAGCATTCCGCATCTTTGAGGTGGTGAAATGACTGAGAGGAGGGGGTCTGTCTAGCCGCACCCAAATATTCCTGAGACAGAGGGAGATCCCGCATTTATTGAAATAATCTTCCTTGGTCGCATCTGATAGAGGGGTTCTGTGGGTTGAGCAGAAAGGGGCTCGACTGGAGGGGAGGCACTCTGCATAGAAGGAAAGTAGAGACATCTGGCAGAATCAGGCGCTCCGAGAATAAACAGTAAAAGCGGCCCGCAATGGTCCCAAAAAGCCACCCCTCACCGAACCTGGCGTGCCTGTCGCCGCTTGCCCCGCTCCCGGCGCTCATTGGCTCCCACTCCTGACGTCAGACCCGTAGCCTCTCACCTATTGGGCCAGCCAGAACCTGAGGCGGAGTGCGGAAGCCAGGGCCTGGAGACAGCCGAGATCCGCCTTCAAGGAGGGCTGGGGGTGGGGCTAGAGGAGGGACTGGGGGCGGGTTTCCCGAGCAGCGGGCGGCCATGGAGGCTGCGCGGAGGCAACGCAGGCTGCTAGGGAGCGCGCGCCCGGCTTTGAATGAGCGGGGCTGGGAGTGAACGGGCGGAGCGCGAGCTCGAGGAAGAGACAGGCAGCGCGCGTGAGCGCGCCTTGTGTGCGCGCGCGCGGCCCGCGGCAGCTCGGAGCCTCCGCCGGGCGGGCGGGGAGGGGGAGGGGCAGGTGAGTGTGTGCGGTTCGCGCGTGCTTGGGAGGGGCTTTCCTCTCCCAACCCCCCATCCCGACCCCAGCCCTAGCCTCTGGGGCATCGTCTGGCCTTCGCCGTGGGCCCTCCGCCTCTTCGCGCACTTCCTGCCCTCCCACCTTCCTTTTCGCCCTTCCACCCGACCTCCCCCGACGCCTGACCGCTGCTTCTGGGGTACTGTTTCCGGGTCAGGGTGACCTTTGGGGTGAAGAAACTGCGACTGGGAGCGGGACCCGGGCGTGCAGCATTCGCCATGCTCGGCTCACGCGTGGGAGACTGGCCTGCGGGGTACCGGCCCGGAAAGCACCCAGCCTCCAAAGCCGCCTTCCTCAGGAAAATTTCCGTGACCGTGACCTTACAGTCCTCCGTCTACAGGCCTTGTACCTCTCCAGGCCGATTTTTCCACAATTTAAATCCCAGTCCACCTGGTATCCAGCTGCAGCAACTTAGAGCGTTTCACGTCACGCCGGGCGCCAGGCGTCGGCTTGTATAACCTGAAAACGCTCCTGTTTTTTCTCATCTGTGCAGTGGGTATGATTTTTTTTTCATCAGCCAATTTCACGTGGGTAATCTGAAATGAAACCACTTAAGTTATGAAACTCTTTCCTTTTGAGTTATTCAGGAGACCTTACTCCGCCTTCGGAACCGCCCCAGTGGTGTCACATATTTGAGGGCCTGACTCTGGGTTGCCAGACATGGCACAGAATGTTCGATTTTAGCTCTCACACTCCGCTTCTGTTTCCCCTTCTCTTACGGGCCGCTGCTCAAACCTTTATTTATCAAATTTAAGTGAGTTCAGGTAAATTTTATTTTGTGAGCTTGGTGATATTTTCTGACCCACTTCGGAGAGTTATAGTTTGAGGATATTCTGGACTGTACTAGGTCATACGGTTTTTCAAATTTTGGTATGACAAGATTCGGAAATAGAGTTTTAGAAATACAACACTTGTTTAGTGTGTACCGACATAGATTTTGGCTTGTTTTATGAATTGTGATATATTGAGGCTACTTGAAAGGACGTCTAGCAGTTTACCGAGAATTTCAACAAGAAAAGATATAATATATTTGATCTATCAGTTTCTAATGTAGCATTCTTTTTTTTTAATTGTAGGAAAATTTTTTTCAGTTAACATGGCAGAGCTCTCATTCCTGTTGATTTTCTAGAGATGTCATTTCTTCAAAAAGCCTTAATGAGGATACATTGCCTCATAGTTTTGAATCTCGTTCTGATATACCTCAAATTTTTGTCTTTGTAATTTTTAAGGAAATTTAATGTTAAAATTAGATTATATTAACATTGTTCCGTTCTAGAAAGTGTTTCAAAGCAGCCAAAGTGTAAAGTAGCCTAAGATACTTATCAACTTGGTGATCTGGAGGGCATTTTCGCACTGAGGCAGTGTGCACACAATTAAAAGGTTTCTTAAGTAGGATATGATGTGGGGAGAGCCTTGGGCTTTCAGGTCAGTCTCTTTAAATCCTGGCTGAGTGAATCTAAGTCTGTCAGCCTCATTTATTAAACGGGAGTAGTGAAAAACCTACCTCTTTTGGTTGTCCTGAGGATTCCAATGAGGTGATCGAACATTGTCTTGAACGTTCAAGTGCTCAAGGAATGTTAATTTCCTTCCATTCAGCAAATATTTGAGTACCTACTATGTGCCCAACTTTGACAAACCTATAAATACTAGAATGAGCAAGACTGATTGATGGACGCCCTGCTTCTTTAGTTTCTTGCATTCCTCAGGAACAAGTTTATGGGCAAGCTCATGACAATTGGGAGTGAACGCAGAGTTTCCCTGTGCGGAGTTGGTAGTATTTCCCAGCCTCCAAATCCAAAGTAGCGACTGAAACATAGTAAGTGCTAATATATATTCATTTAGATGAATCGGGACATTAAGTAAATACAGATCTCAAAGGATATTCCTTCCTGCCAGTCAGTGTAACTGATAAAATCAAAGTGTGACTTGATCGCATTTTCCCTATTTTAGTGCAACTGGTTGGAAAATTTATCTTGGAAGTGGTAGTATCACTGAATTATTAAGAATGCTCATTGTTCATGAGATGTTCTTGACTTTTGAATTAAACAGACCAAGGTTTGAATGGAGTCAGTGGATGTGCTAACTCTGTGTTTAATTCTATGAAACAAGGACGGTAATATCTATCTCATAAGATGGCTTTTTGAGTCAAGTGAGTTAACATTTCGATAGTACTTGGTCCATAGTAGACAGTCAGTGAGTATCAGTTCTCCTCTTTAATTAATCACAAAAGAAAATTTTCCACAGAATGAGGATATTCTTAATTGCGAGGGAGAGAATTCTATTCTGTAATCACTAAAAAACCCAGTTTCTATTTTTTGTTGGGAAAAAAAAATCAACCTTTAAATTTTACCTCCAATTTGCATTGAAGTCATTCAAGTTGGCGAATATTTATTAAACAATGACACTAACAATATTTGGAAAGGTGATGGCTGTGGTTACCAGGGCTCTATATGAAATTTATTCTCAACTTTTATTCATATATATCCTAAAACTGACTGTCCCAAATGGTAAATATCATCTTCTTTCTTCACAACCTACTGATAGAGTATCTCCTTGATTCTATTTCCTTCCCCGCCAAGTACCACATGTTCTATAGTCTCTTTTCTGGCTTTTTTTCTTATAATTTTTCAGAATATTTAGGCTAATTTTCATTTGAGAAAGTTTTCTTTTGAGAGTTTTGTTCTTGACAAATCAGCTTTAAATGAAGCAATCATTCACCATCGTAATATTTCAGATCATTCTACTCGTAATGAAGCAATCAAACTTTTTTTCAACTCTTACTTTGCAAATGGTAACTGAAGGTACCAAATGAATAAAATACTCTAGAGAAGGGTTGTACAGGGCAAAGTAAGGTATAGAAATAACCATGATACAAAATAAAAAATGTAGTTTCTCGGAAAGAATAAAATACCAAAATTAAGAAGACTTTACAGTAGTCCAGCAAGAGATAATAAAGGCTTGTGCTAGAGAGATTACAATGGAAATAAGAAAGAATATGGGCAGTACTGGGAAATTGAATAGAGTCTTTTTGGGAATTAGGTATAAGGAGAGAGAAAGGAGGAGTCAGCATTGTTGCATGATTTGAACCTGAGTAAACCACTAGTTGGGATGTTTTTGACAGAAGTATTTAGATTACTGGAGTAAAATTTTTTTAATATTCTGGTTCTTTTTTTTTTTTTTTTTACAGTCACTGTCTTTTCATACTGTCAATTAGTAGACCACTTCCAGGTTAGGCATTCAGTAAATCGTTCAGCTCATATGGAGAGACAACCTCCATATGTACAAAAGTACATGAGCATTGCTAAGGTAACATTTTGGAACCCTGTCTTTGTACCTTAATTGTCTACAAGCCCCTTCTGACCCTAGAAATAGAAAAGACTCGTGCATATTTTGCCTTTCCTTAGAAGGAACTAGCAGTGATGGCTCTACAGAGCAATCAAAATCAGATACTATGTGAGTTAAGTATGTTTTTCTGGCTTTCTGATTTTGTTTTGTTCTTATTTTTTATGTGTTTGTTTGGAACTTTTGTATTGAGGTATAGCATACAAAGAGCACATACAGTCAAGGATGTGATATTACTACTCAGATTGAGATATTAGATCTTAGCTCTCTAATGCTTCAGTATGCCCTATCAGAGATAACCATTATTTTTTTACTATATAATTTTTAACCCATTCAATGTAATGTTTTATTAGGTAAAAAACTGCATTACATGCTTTTTTCAAGACTTTAGGAGTCTTGAATGCCCATGAAATGCATTTTTAAAAAGCGTGGGCTAGGCACGGTAGCTTACACCTGTAATCCCAGCACTTTGGAAGGCTGAGGCAGGCAGATCATTTGAGGCCAGGAGTTTGAGACCAGCCTAGCCAACACAGCGAAACCCCGTCTCTACTAAAAAACAGAAAAATTAGCGGGTGTGGTGGCTTGTGCCAGTAGTCCCAGATGTGGGGGTGACTGAGGCTCGAGAATAGCTTGAACCCAGGAGACAGAGGTTGCAGTGAGCCAAGATCATACTGCCACACTCCAGCCTGGGAGGCACAGCAAGACTCTATCTCAAAAACAAACAAACGAACAAAAAAAGTGTGTTATAGTACAGGGATGGTATATTTATCCAGGATGATTTTACTCCTTATGTTTCTAAATGTTATTGCTTATCTTATGCTCATGTAAGGTAATTAAAAAACTAATCAGTATTTCAGTTTTTAAAAGGAGTATATAGCTGTCCCTTTAATGTGGTCACATGATAATTATTACTTAAGTTAGGTTTTATCCCCTTTTAAGTAAGTATGTGTAGAACTGAAGTCCAAATATACTGCTTATGCTTTTTTATTTTGGAAAAAAATATCACATTATTGTATGTTTTTTCTGTTTGTTTTAAGAAATCAGCACTCTAAATAATTGTATTAATCAAGTGTTGTGATTGTTTCTAAAGGTGTTACTATTGGATTGAGAGGCCAGTCTGTTTTAGTTGTGGTTTTGTTATTAGCTGGTTGTTTCACCTTGAGCAGAACCGTTAACTTCAGTGTATCTTAGTTTCCTTATTCAGAAAATTTAAGAAGCTGGATGACATATTCTCCAGCTGTTCCAATGACAGGAATCATGATTCTGAATACTTAGTAATTCTCCTCCTTTGACAAAGACAAGGCAAGGAAAAGCTAAGACATGAGATTCCATTATCAGTAACGTCATTCCTGTAAGTGTGTGCACATATGCACGCACATATGTACGTTTGCCTGTGTATTTCTTGTGACTTGATTTAACATGTGGTCTATTCTACCTCTCAACATTGGAAAAATGACTCTCTCTCATGGATTAACAGATTTTTTTTCCCCTCTTTTGTATATATTTTGAGGCTCTTAGTCGGGACATTGTCATAGTTACTTAAGTATTCAACTTTAACTTGTGCCAAAACTCATCTTAAGAAATTTTAAAAATTAAATAGTGATTATTAGGGTAAATACATATATACGCAATATATATGATATATAGTATATATATATGTGTATATGTGTGTGTATATATACACATATATAGATACATATACATATATACACATATATAGATATATGTATATATAAATACATAATACGCAATACATATGTAGTATAGGTGACTAAAATGTATAAGAAAAATTTGAAAATTAAGAACCATGTTTAAAAAGGATACAGGCCGGGCGTAGTGGCCCACACCTGTAATTCCAGCACTTTGGGAGGCCGAGGGGGTGGATCACTTGAGGTCAAGAGTTCAAGATTAGCCTGGCCAACATGGTGAAACCCCGTCTCTACTAAAAATACAAAAATTACCCTGGTGTGGTGGCAGGCACCTGTGGCCCCAGCTACTCGGAAGGCTGAGACAGGAGAATTGCTTGAACCCGGGAAACAGAAGTTGCGGTGAGCTGAGATTGCACCATGGCACGGCACTCCAGCCTGGGCGGCAGAGCAAGACTGTGTCTTCCCCCCCACTCCCCCCCCCAAAAAAAGGCTACCAAAATAATACCAGTTTTACCTTTTTTTTTTTTTTTTGAAATGGAGTCTCATTCTGTTGCCCAGGCTGGAGTGCAGTGGTATGATCTCTGCTCACCACAACCTTCACCTCTCAGGTTCAAGCGATTCTCCTGCCTCAGCCTCCTGAGTAGCTGGGACTACAGGCATGTGCCACCACACCTGGCTAATTTTTGTATTATTAGTAGAGGCGGGATTTCGCCATATTGGCCAGGCTGGTCTTGATCTCCTGACCTCTTGATCTGCTCGCCTCAGCCTTCCAAAGCGCTGGGACTACAGACGTGAGCCACCGCACCCGGCATAGTTTTGCCATTTTTAGAATCTTTATTCCTATCATTGCTGTGGCTGTAGTTTTCAATTCCTGTATCATCTCTTTCATAAAGACATATATCTTGTTATTTAATCATAGGGAGGCAGTATGAGTGTAATCTTTAAGGACTGAAACATTGCAGCCAGACTCTTTGGGTTCAAATTCCAGTTCTATAACTTATCAGTTCTGTGTCGTTGGCAGCTTGCTTAACCCCTCTGTGCCTTAGTTTTCTTATCTGAAGTAGGGACAAAATAGTACTTGCTTCAAGTCCTTCCCATGGTTGTTGTGAGCATTAAATGAGTTACTACATGTTAATCACTAAGAAGAATGCTTTTCATGAAATATAAAGTAAGTTATTACAGTATATTGCAACGCTATTGTGAAATCAGATTTCTGTTTTTAGAGAAGTTCTGACATAATGTTTCTTTTCACTAATTGTCCTAGTTTCCTAATGGAAGTTGGCTTTCTAGAAAGTAACAAATAATTGATACAAGATAATTATGGTGTTGATAACTTTTAAAAATAATATTCTAATCAGAATATGAACAGCGTTCTAATTTAAGTGACATAATATTGTTCAAAAATGTCTTGGTGTAGATTGTTTTAACAGCTCTTTTGAGCTCTAATGGAAATACAATAATCTGTATATAATTAAAGTATACAATTTGATTAGTTTTGATGAATATATATACACTCACCTATGAAACCACCACAATTGAAGCAGTAAATATATCCATTACCTGCAGAAGTTTCCTCATGTCCCTCAGTGATCCTTCCTTCCCACTCGTCCCTGCCCCATTACAAGGCACTGCTGATATTTTCTGTCACTCTATATTTGTTTATAATTTCTCAAGCAAGCTTATCCAATCTGCTGCCTGTGGGCCTCATGCAGCCCGGGATGGCTTTGAATGCAGCCCAATGCAAATTAGTAAACTTTCTTAAAACATTATGAGCTTTTTTTGCAATTTTTTTAGGCTTATCAGCTCTGGTTAGTGTTAGTATATTTTGTGTGTGGCCCAGGACAATTCTTTTTCTTCCAATGTGGCCCAGGGAAGCCAAAAGATTGAACACCCCTGTTCTAGAGCTTAAAAAATGCTGTGTATGGAATCATACAGTGTATACTTTTTTGGTGGTCTGACTCTTCATTCAGTAAAATTATTCTGAGATATAGTCATGGTATTACTTGTAACAATAGTTCATTTCTATTTATTGTTGAGTAGTAGTCTGTTGTATTTATATACTACAATTTGTTTATCCACTCACCTGTTGATACACATTTGTGTTGTTTCCAGTTTGGAGCTATTAAGTAAAAAAGCTGCTATTCAAATACAAGTCTTTGTTTATTTATTTATTTCAGGGTTTTTTTGTTTTTTGTTTTTTGTGTTTTTTTTTTTTTGAGATGGAGTCCTGCTCTGTCACCAGGCTGAAGTACAGTGGCTAATCTTGGCTCACTGCAACTTCCGTGTCCCGCATTCAAGCTATTCTCCTACCTTACCCTTCAAATACAAGTCTTTATATGGCTATATGCTTTTCTTTATCTTGGGTAAATTACTAGGAGTAGAATGGCTGGGTCATGTGGTAGATGTCTGTCAAACTTTGTAAGAAACTGCCAAACTGTTTTTCAAAGTGGTTGTACATTTTACTTTCCCACTACTAAAGTATGAGAGTGCCAGTTGTTCCAAATCCTTGCCAGTACTTGCTATGGTCATTATTTTTAGTTTGAATCATCCCAGTAGGTATGTAATAATTTCTCACTGTGGTTTTATTTTTCATTTTTCTGATGATTAAAGATGTTGACCATCATTTAATGTACTTATTTACCATTGTATATGTTCTTTTTCTTTTCTTTTTTTTTTTTTTTTTTTTTTTTTTTTGAGACAGAGTCTCTCTCTGTCGCCCAGGCTGGAGCAGTAGCACGATCTCCGCTCACTTCAAGTTCCACCCCCTGGGCTCATGCCATTCTGCTGCCTCAGTCTACAGAGTAGCTGGGACTCCAGGTGCCCACCACCACACCTGGCTAATTTTTTGTATTTTTAGTAGAGACAGGGTTTCACTGTGTTCGCCAGGATGTTCTTGTTCTCCTGACCTTGTGATCTGCCCACCTTCGCCTCCCAAAGTGCCGGGATTATAGGCGTGAGGCACGGCGCCCAGCCAGGTATATATTTTTTGATGAAACGTCTAGTTAGACCTTTTGCTCATTTTTACATTGAGTTTTTTTAAAATTATTTTTGAATTTTGAGAGGTTCTTATATATTCTGGGTTTAAGTCCGTTATCAGACATATGCTTTGCAAGGATTTTTCTCTCAGTCTGTGACTTGTCTTTTTGTTCCATTAATAGTGTTTTTGAATTGTAGTTTTTAATTTTCATAAAGTCCAATTTGCCAATCTTTTATTTTATGGATTGTGCTTTTGTTGTACTACCTAAAAATCTTTGCCTGACCCAGGGTCACCAAGTTTTTTTTTTTTTTTCTTGGAAATTTTGTAGTTTCAGGCTACATTTAGGTCTCTGATGTATTTTTAATTACTTGTAACTGGTGCCAGATATATATTGAAGGTTTTTGTTTTGATTTTTTCCAAGTGGATATCCAGTTTAACCAGTACTTTTTTTTTTCTTAATACCTATTCTTTTCTCTCTGAATTAACCTTTGCATCTTTATTAAATTTCAGTTGTTTGTATGTATGTGGGTCTATTCCTGTACTTTTCATTGATCTATTCATGTATTTTGATTCTAATACTATTCATTTTTTATTACTGAAGCTTTATAACAAGTCTTGAAACCAGATAGTGCTAGCAGTTTTACCTTGTTCTTTTTCAGTGTTGTTTTGGCTATTATATACGTTCTTTGCATTTCCATATGGATTTTAGAAATTAGCTTGTCAAGTTTTACAGAAAAAACCTGCCAAGATTTTGGTTGAGATTGCATGGAATCTATAACTCATTTCGGGAAATGTTGATATCTTAATAAAAGTCTTCTATCTCTGAAAAAGTCTTTTTAAAGTAATATAGGCCTTTTAAATGTCTCAGCAATATTTGATAGTTTTCAGTAATCAAGTCCTTAATTAGATTTGTCCTCAAGTATCATATTTTTTATGCCTATATAAATGTTTTTTTAACATTTCAATTTCTTACTGATAGTTGTTAACGTGTAGAAATACAATTAATTGTAGATCCCATTGAATTTTCCACACTTTTATTAGAGTAGCACACTTTTATTTCTTCCTTTCCATTCTGGATGCTTTTTATTTCTTTTCTATTTTTTTCTTTTTTCTTTTTTTTTGCTGGATTACATTGGCCAGAACTTCCACTATGATGTTGACTGAAAGTAGAAAAAGCAGACATGCTTGTGTTGTTCATGATCATAGGGAGAAACTATCGAATTTTTTTTTTACCGTTAAGTCTTATATTACTGTAGTTTTTTCATAGACGTTCTTGATCAAGTTGAGAAAGTTCCCTTATACTTTGCAGCATTTTTTTTTTTTTTTAAACAGGAATGGATGTTGAGTTTTGTCAAAGGCTTTTTCTGTCTCTATTGGGATGTTTATATGGTTGTTTGTTTTTAGTTTGCTAATACAGTGAATGACATTTGATTTTTAAATGTTAAACCAATCCAACATTTCCAAACTAAGCACCAATTTTTCACGCTGTTGTATCCATTTATATATTGTTGGATTTAATTTACTAACATTTGGCTAAGGAGATTTGTGTCTAGATTCATAGAATATTAATAGTTTTCTTTTCTGGTAATATCTTTGGATTAGTATCAGTGTAATACTGGCCTCAAATAATGAGTTGGGAAAATATTCCTTCTTCAGTTTTTTGGCAGTTTGTATAGAATGGGTATTATTCCTTCCTAAATGTTTTGTAGAATTTACCAGTGAAGCCATCTGTGCCTGGGAAACTTTTATAACTACAAATTTAATTTCTTTAATAGATACACAGATTTTCAGGTTGTTCTTATGCTTTAGTAATTTGTGTCTTTCAGAGAAGTTGTCCATTTCATCTCAGTTGTCAAGTAAATACAGGAACAAAGGTAAACGTAATAGTTCTTCAGTATCCTTTTAATATCTGCAGAATCTAATGTCATCTGTCGTGTTTATGATATTGGCGAAATTCTATTATTAAGGACACATGTTTTAGATTGTTATGTACTTTTTGTTAATTGACCCCTTTATCACTGTGAAATGAGCACTTTTATATCTGGTAATGTTCTTTTTGCTATAATCTGTCTAGCGTTGAAAGAGTCGCTTCAACTTCTTAGTGCTAGCATAGTATATTTTCTCCTATCCTTTTACTTTTAACCTATTTGTGTCTTTTTATTTAAAATGCGTTTCTCATTGGCAGCATAGAGGGGGCCGGTCTTCCTTTCTTATCCAATCTAACAATCTCTGCCTTTCAATTGAAATGCTACACAATTTGCATTTAATGAGATTATTGATATGGTTAAATTTATGTCTGTCATCATACTTGTTTTTGTCTTGTCCCATGTGTTATTTGTTCTCTTTTCTTTGTTTCCTGCTGCCTTTTCAGTTGAGTAGTTTTTAATCTCCCTTCTTGTCTTATTGGTTGTGACCAGCCCTTACGCCTCAGAATATATGATTTAATGGACTTACTAGAGGTAGTCCTAGGTATTGGCATTTCTTTAATAGATTCCCGGATTTGTGAACCACTGGACTAAATGAGCTCCATGGTAACTTTCAACTTACTAGCTATGTGACTTTGATCAAGTTGTGTGACCTCTCTTAATTCAATTTCCTCATCTATAAAATGGATATAAGGAAACATATTCATCTGCAAGTTAAAAATATTTAAAATATTTTAAATAGTATGTTCATGTGGTTCAAACTTCAAAAGGTACACAGAGATTTAATATATACTATTTTATACTTTTGATTTTTTGAATTGTAAATTTTTGTATTAATAGATTTAGGTAAAATATTTTCAAAAACTCAAAATGAGGGATTTTATCCTTACAACCACTGAAAACTCAAAAATCTGGTTTTTGAATTGTTAATATGATTTAAATTATAATTTTAAAATTTACTGTGTTATAGTTTCTAGAGAAAAGTAAAAACTATCTTAAATTTTTCTCAGTGCATAATAGGTCTCTTCAGGACAGGAGTATGACTTTTGAAATCGATTTACTGCATTTTTTGTTTTGTGCCTCTTCTACAGGTTTTGATTCCCACCATGGCCATCACCCAGTTTCGGTTATTTAAATTTTGTACCTGCCTAGCAACAGTATTCTCATTCCTAAAGAGATTAATATGCAGGTAAGTTTTATGTTCAAACTGACCTGTTTATCTCCTCGCTGGTTTTGGATACCTTCAAAACTTAAAATTTTGTGGACGGGACAGGTTATATTTAAGCTGAATATCTTGATTGCAGTATTTATTCATTAATTCCTAGTCATTTTTAAATACTTTTTCTCTACTTCAGATCTAGAAAATAGAGGTTCAGTTGTTTTTGTTCATTCAAATTCTTACACTTTCCACTAAAATAATATGCTTAATACTATTTAGGAATAGACAGACCAACTTCCGTTGTTATAATCATCACAGAACTTTGATGTATTTGTTTCATTATAGGAATGTTTTAAAGTGGTTAGGTGAAATTCAGAATAGATATTTCTGCCTATACTACAGTAGTGTTGTTTTTATATTAAAAAAAAAGTTATTTTGTCTATTTAAGTAACATTCCAGAATATGCTAGTCAAGGGCAGGTAGGTCATTTGCTTTAGGACATCATCTGTAGACTTCAGTTCCTTCTGTTTTGTCACAGGATCATACCCAAGAGCTATGATTTCTAAAATGTGTGCTGAGGCAACTCAGGGCTTTACATGAAATTCACAGGGATGCCATAGAATATTTTAACTTTTCCAGTGAAACATAGTGATAGCATCTGTTGAATACCTCAACTCAAAGTAGTTCATATTTGCAACATTAAATCCTGCAGTATTTTTTTATGATGGTATTCTTTAATGTTTGAGATAGTTTTTGTTTACTTATATTTTTGGTGACATCTCGTTGCAAAGCCAGAATTTTAGGTTGTAATTAAAAGCAAGTACTGCACTAAAATTAATGTAGAACTGAAAACAAGAATGATGGTCTCCAGTCTTATTCTAAGGCATATGAAGCTGTGGAGTGTTCAACAGGCACACACATTTCATTAATAAGTACAGTGATTGTGGTTATTTAAGAATAAAATAGAAATATGACGTTTTCTTTAAATGTGTATTTTTTACAATGTCTACTAAGCAGTTAGGACATACTTAAGTATTAAGATTTTTGGGTGTAACTACCTTATTTGGTGGAATTGTTAGGTGTTTCTGTGGCCTAAGGGTACTGTGAAAAAGTTACACACTAAGAGGAGGGTATAGTAAAAGAGGAAATGGATAGCAATCAGCTCTTTATATATATATAGAGAGAGAGAGACATGATTTAGAGGTTGCACACAACAATTTTTGCACTGCCTGCTTTCCAGAGCTTAGTCATATGGCCCCCTAGCTGCAAGGAAGGATGGGAACTCCAGTCTCTGGCTAAATGACCATTTGATAGCTGCTAAAACTCTGAGACTTAAGTGCCATTGAATTTATTGCTACAAGTAGAGTGGTCTGAGATTTAAAAAAAAAAAAAGTCCAGGGTATTGCAAGAGACCAAGTGGGTGAAATGATCATCCAGAGATAATCACTCGAGCAGAAGTCAAGAAAGAAATGGAAAATTTAGGTGGTTGACTTGAAATCACCCAAGAGGGTAGGATTTGGGAAGTAGAAAAAGGAGTGACCTGAGTGTTTAAATGACCGGAGAATGAGGAAGAGAATGGCCAGAAATTCACCAGGTAAAGCAACATTAAAAATGGGTATTAATTGCCAGAAGACAGGAAGTTAAAATAAGCAGCATTGTGTTAACAGTGGTGATGAAATATAGATGTTTTCTTTTTGCACTACTATTTTTTAAAATTTTCATTAAATAGATTACTTTTACGATAAGAAATTTTCTTGATGTAAAAATATTAAGAACATTCCTATTGTAAATGTATACATATTTAGAATTGATTGTATGTTCTATTTTAAAGAAAACTGACCATATGTTAGGATAAGTTTCTCTTTGGTGTCTGAAGGAACCTTAGACCATGTATTTTAAAATACCAGGCTTGGCCAGGCATGGTAGCTCATGTCTGTAATCCCAGTGCCTTGGGAGGCCGAGGTGGGAGGATAGCTTGAAGCCAGGAGTTCAAGACCAGCCTGGGCAACACAGCAGAACCCCATCTCTACTGAAAGGAAAAAACAGGCTTATGTCATAAATTTGATATTACTTTTTTATATTACTTTTCTATTCAGCCTTTAAACAAATATAGCTTTGAATCTGTAATAAAAATAGCTGACTTTATCAATTAGTTCTTATCGATGCTTTGTAGATTATTTGAAGTGAAGTAAGTGACTCATCATCTCTATTACCTGCCATTTTTTGTATGTTTTGCGATGTAGCAGGCACACACTGTCTAGGGATTTTAAATATGTCAGTTAATTAAATCCAAACAACCCTGCAAAAGTGGGTTTGAATACCTGCATTTTATAGATGAGGCTGTTGAGGCTGAGAAGTAGATAATTCTAACTAGACATAATAGAAGTAACATTGAAAACTGTGGTTTACAGATCCCACAGCACATGTTCTTAACAACTGAGTTATAGTACGTCCTGTTTAATGTGGTACTTCTCCTACTAATCCTTAAAACTAAATTACCGTTTGGTTCAAACCAGTGATTTAATTCTTAATAGTTAATCTTATCAAGAAACCCCATGTATAAAACATAAAAGCCAAGCCACCCTGTTTAAAACAGCAAAGGTGGCCCAGAACTTCACCCACAGAACCCATAGCACTCCAAGGAGCATGCTCTGAAACCATCTTGCATTTTTGTTTTTGACTTTATATTCCTCTTGAATTTGTTTATAATTCGAAGTCTTAAGCCAAAAAGCAGTTACGTTGTTCCGTTTCTGTCCAAGATTTAAAAAACATTCACAAGATGTCTGATTTATGACTTTTTTACCATAAATTAATGAGTAACTGTTAATTATTAAAATCAATAATCATAAAATTGAGAAAGATCTTGTTTTATAAGCCTTGAATTACCAGATACATAGTGCTTTTACTTTGCTTGTTTTGGTAGTTCTTGAAATAAATTATTTCATTTTTGTTTCAGATCTGGCAGAGGACGGAAATTAAGTGGAGACCAAATAACTTTGCCAACTACAGTTGATTATTCATCAGTTCCTAAGCAGGTAGGTTTTTCTTTGTTCTTTTGTTTTGTTTTGTTTTGTTTTTGAAAAATTGAGTAAGTGTCCTAGAACAATATATTAATAGAAATTACTTTGATTTTTGTTGTGTTGTTAAATTTATCTGGTCTGAAAATTCTATTTAGTTCTTCATTTTATCTTGTTTCTTTGTTGACATTTTCTATTTTGTTTTCATTGGTTTCAAGTGTTTGCTATTGCTTGTTGGAGCATTTTTATAATAGCTGTTGTAAAGCCTTAGAGAATTCCAACATATCATTTTGGTGTTGGTATCTGTTGATTAACTTACCTTGAAAATTAAGATTTATTGATTTTTATGTGCTGAATAATTCTGGGTTGTTTCATGAACATTTTGAATACTATGCTTTGAGACTTTGTCTTATTTAAATCATGTGGAGAAGCTTGGTATTTTTTATCAGATGATCAATCTGGTTAGGCTTAGGTGAAAATGTCCAGTCCTTCTATGGGTTGTAGTTTTAATGTCAGTTCAGTTTTCAGAACATTTGCTTTTGTTTTACTTTGTTTTTTGTTTTTTAATAGACATAATAGAATAAAATAGAACATAATATATCAGAATGTCTTGTATTTTTTCAACTTTTGATCAAGTTTTGATCTGCGATATAAAATGTGTATTTTCCTGTGGGTCAAAAATGTGTGAAAACCAGTGTTTTTGTAAAGTCCATTTTTCCAATAAATATCAATGAAATGTTCATTAAGTTGCCCCTTTGTGGCTGATACTGTTGATCAATTAAATTTAGACAGATGTTGAAGAGTGGACTTCCTGGGATGAAGATGCACCCACCAGTGTAAAGATCGAAGGAGGGAATGGGAGTGTGGCAACACAGCAAAATTCTTTGGAACAACTGGAACCTGACTATTTTAAGGACATGACACCAACTATTAGGAAAACTCAGAAAGTATGTTAAGATTTATGCTTTTGGAGATTAAACTACTTTTTAAATTCCTATAGTTAAAATTAGATTATACAATTCACATTTCTTAGAAAGCCTATTTCTAACTATCTGTTGTTTGTTTTCTGTCGTGTTAAGTAAGAATTTTATATGTTCAAATGACCTGGACATAGTTCTAGTAAGTTGTACCCCAAATCTTTTAAAATTATATTTATACATGTATCGAAATCCTACTATATGTCAGATTCTAGACTCCAATCTCTGCCATGGAGACTAAGGTGAATTGGATAAGAGTTCTAACAAGTTCATACTTTAGTAATATCTACAAACTGATAAGTGGATTTTATTGTTTGTAACCATTATAAAACTGATGGAGGACTCTAAGAACTTAAGAATAATTGTGAGTTTGTATTAGTCATCTATACATTATTTAATCTCTTTTGAATTGAATATGGAAGATCATTTAGAGATACAGGGAATTACTGGAAAAAGCAGAATGCTTGAGTATTTTCCTTTTCATTTATCAAAATACTACATGTACTTTTTTTAAATCAAAAAATGTAGAAGAACTTATAATGAAAAGTTAGACTTCTGACCTATCACTCTTCTTAGCCAGTTCTACTTCCAAGAAGCAGCCACTCAGTAATTTTCTGTTTGGATTTCTTCAAGTGTTTGTCACCATATCTATCTATAATATGAGTATATTTCCATTTCTTGTTTACCAGTAACAGACATTGTCTATTACATTAATATTATGGTAAATGAAGAATTATTTATTTCCCAGTCACTCTGCTATATCAGAAAAACACACTTAAAGCTCACTTTCCTGTTCAAACATAGAAAATGTTATCTCATATATATATATGTGTATATATATATTTACACACACTTTATAAAAATTAGGACATTATTTCACAATTTATAATGCAGTTGTTCCTCACCTTCTTTCTCTCAACTGATTTCAGCTATACATTTATATTTACATTGTCTAGGTTGATAACATTTACATTCTTTTTTGTTGAGTTGTCCAAATTTCTCAATGCTAAAACACATTAAATTGTGTATTTTTAAAGGATTCTTTAAGTGAGTTTCTTAGTAGAGGAATACCTTGTATTGTGGAAGTATACTGCTGCTCTCAGTAGGAAGCTAGTATATTACACTATAGTGCCTTATTAAATTAATTAGAGTGGAAATGCTTTGAATAAGGCTACCAGCATATCATATAAGTGTATTTTGATGCTACTGGCCTGAATGAGTTAATGTATTCATAGGTATCTCACATGCTGGGAGAGTTGTTTATACTATTGGCAGGATATGATACCTGTTCTTATTTAATACAGTAACTGAAAGTGATTGATTATATTTTGGGGTCTGGGGAAAGTAGGAGAGGAAGAAAGAAAATGAGACTGTATTAATTTTTAAAAGTGAAATACAATTTTTCTTAGTATGTAACTGATTTTTACAACAATTGCCTGGGAAATTGGTATTTACAGACTTTTTTTAGTTTTTACGTTGTAAATTTTAAAAAGAAATATTTTAAATAATTACAAAATGTTTTGGTTGTCTATTCTTATGTAGTGATTTGTAAAATATCCCTATAATTCTTTTTCAATTAATCTTTCAGATTGTTATTAAGAAGAGAGAACCATTGAATTTTGGCATCCCAGATGGGAGCACAGGTTTTTCTAGTAGATTAGCAGCTACGCAAGATCTGCCTTTTATTCATCAGTCTGTAAGTATGTTAATGGTTCTAGGGAAAGGTTTCGTTTTGTTTCTGTTTTCTTTAAAGCAGAGGAATAAAATCTAAATGAGTTTAACATAGTATTTATGTTTTTGTAACTTTGAAACAAGTTTAGCAGTTCGAGAGAGGTTAATCTGGAGTTTTACCAATCCTAACCTTTTATGAGATTGTAAATTACATTAGATACTAAGATCAAGGTCTCATTGTACACGTGAAAGATAGACACAATGTTATTTAAAAATATGAACATCAGAGAGATTACCCTTAAAATGAGAGATTAACCCTAATGGTAGATTATTTTAAAGTGAGTTGTGAATTGTTTTCTTCACAGAGTGTATTTTCATTCAAAGTATGACTTAATTTTAAATGATTTGACTTAAATGAAACTTTTTAAAGGAACAATTTTTGAAAGAAGTAGACAGCTGAGGTTCTCAACCTTGGGAGCATATCAAAATCAGCTTTGGAAGTTTTTTAAAAGCACAGATGTCCAGACCCCTACCTACCTAAGCTTTAAGCATGCTTTGATTGATTGATTATGTTATCTATTGTTGTGTAACATCTCCAAATTCAGTGACTTGAAATAATAACAAATATTAATGTCACAGTTTCTGTGAATTGGGAATCCAGGTGACTAAACTGGGTGGTTCTAACTCAGAATTTCTCATGAGTTTGCAGACAAGTCATTGGGTTGGGTCTTCAATCATCTGAAGGCTTGACTGTGGTCGAAGGATTCATTTCAAAGACAGCTCACTTCTACACCTGACAAATTAATGCTGTTTGTTTGCACAAAGCTTCAGTTCCTTGCTGTGCACCTCTCCAAGGAGCTGCTTGAATTTCTTTATGACGTAACTGCTGATTTTCCCAGTAAGTGATAAGAGAGTGAGAGCACTTGCTCATGGGTGAGGGTGACACCACAATGCCTTTTTGTGATGTGGTTTTATAAGTGATACACTGTCACTTCCACGTTATTTCTTTAGAAGCCACTAAATCCAGCCCACACGCAAGCCTCCACCTCTTGAAGGAAGGAATGTCTAAGAAGTTGTGGACGTATTTTTAAACTACATTTGTCTGTCAATCTATGTATTTTATTTATTTGTGTAAACTGCATAGTTGCTTCTGAGGCCCCTCTCCCCAGGTGACCCATGTATATGTATATTTTTAATTCATTGAGTAAAAACATTGTTTTTACTAAAGCCAGACCCTGTGGCATTAAAGGGTCTTTGCCTCAGAAAAATGCATTCTAGTAGGGGAGACATGATATTAAATAAATGATCACACATATCAATGTAATTACAAACTTTGATAATTCCTATGCAGTTACATGATGCTATGAACATACACCATAGATACTTAGCTGAATAACGTAGCATTTTAATGTTTAATTTTTTATTTTATACATCTCAAAATTAAACTTTATTCATATATGTTTGATCCGTATTGGTGAAATGCTTTAATCCTACCCGCTGAATTAGCAATATTTGCCACCTATATAATACTATAATACTATCGTAGCTCATTGTAAAGTTGTAAATATACAACTACTTACAGAGTTGAGAAGGGGTAAGTAGGGTAGATGGAGAATGTCTCCACTGCTGTTTCCACGTATTTTCCTCCCAAGCAGACAGAATAAAGGGGCATTGCATAGGAGAGGATGGTAATCTATTGGACTTTGTTTTCTATACCAAAAATATCTTACCATTCATTCTACACATTAGATTTTTCTTTTAAACTATACATTTTATTTTTTTCTAGAATTCATCATTCGTATTGTTGTGAGAGTTCTTTTATACTAAAGATAAATGTCACGTTTTATACTTTTTTAGTTTGTTAATTGGTTTGGGTATTTTTGTTAGGCAGGTGTATTTAGTTTTTATGTAGACAGATCTATCAATGGTTTTCTCCCTTTTTCTTTTTACTAAGGCCATCTCTACTAAAGGATCAGTACCACCCTTTTTTTTTTTTTTTTTTTTTTTTTTTTTTGAGACGGAGTCTCGCTGTGTCGCCCAGGCTGGAGGCCAGTACCACCCTTTTTAATGGTCTCTATAGTTTCACTTTTTTAAAAAATCTAAATATTTTATTTACTCTAACAGTCAAATACTTACTTTAGTAGAAGAATAGATAATATGAATGGGAAATTTACAAATAAGAAATAGACATAACCTAATTTGAAGAAAAGCTTGATCTTATTAGTGCTCAAAGTAGGCCCAGTGAGGTGGTACATGCCTGTAATCTCAGCATTTTGGGAGGCCAAGGTGGGCAGGTCACTGGAGCTCAGGAGTTCGAGACCAGCCTGGGCAACATGGCGAAATCTCCCCTCTACCAAACTAAAAAAGTTAGCTGGGTGTGGTGGTGCGCGCCTATAGTCCCAGCTACTTGGGAGGGGCTGGTGTAAGAGGATTGCTTGAGCCCAAGAGATCGAGGCTGCAGTGAGCCGTGATCACACCACTGCACTCCAGCCTAGGTGACAGAGTGAGACCCTGTCTCAAACAAAACAAAGTAAAATAACAAGATACAATTTTAAATCTTGTCAAATTAGTAAAGAGAAAAGAAAGCAGCTGAGTGCAGTGGCTCATACTTGTAATCCCAGCAATTTGGGAGGTTGAGGCAGGAGGATCACTTGAGGTCAGGAGTTCAAGACTAACCTGAGCAACATAGCTAGATCTCATTTCTAAAAAAAGTAAAAAACAATTAGCCAGTTGTCATGGCATGTGCCTGCAGTCCCAGCTACTAGGGCAACTGAGGTGGGAGGATCCCTGGAGCCCGGGATTTTGAAGCTGTTGTGAGCCATGATCACACCATGCACTCCAGCCTGGGCAGCAAAGTGAAATGCTGATTCCTAAAAAAAACAAAAAACAAAACAAAAAAAAAAACAAGGAGGTGGGGAGAAGAAAAGGCAAGATTTCTACCTGCTGCAGTCAAGAGGATAGCTTGGTACTTTTCAAAGCTGTCATTTGCACTTTCAGTAGCTTTAAAAATGCTCCTTTCAGAAATGTATATTAAACAATTAGAAATATTTTAATAATTTTTAACAGAGTATGGTATTACATATATTGTCAGAAGAAGAAAGCTGAAAACATTCTATTTCATTTTTAGGGGTAAGTATTTAAAACAATATGATATTAAATAAATCTGTTCACAGATTGGAACCAGTTATTTTACACACAGTCACTTCCAAACCTACCTAAACAGTCCAGCATGACCATTTTCATTAGTTATTGAAAGAAAACAGTGAACTTTTGGAGGTCTGCCTTGGGAAATAGAGGTAGGGACCAGTAGATGATACCAGGTAAGAAAGACTGGGAAAAGGAAGCATGGCATAGAAGTATTTCAATAAAGATACATTTTGCATGATTTGTCATTTTTGCCTAGGATTGACATAGTAAGTGCCAATAAAAAATCTCTGGTAAGTTACATATGCTTAAATGAAGATGACTTGCTAGTTTTTACATTTCAGCTTGCAGTTCTTTTCAGCACAGATTAGTCCAGTCAAGGATTTCTGATTCAGTCTGGGATCAATCAATTTCTTGTCACTCTATCCCCAGCTCCCTCATCTTACTGAGAAGAGAAAGAAACCAAAGAAATGTTCTGTTCTTGTTCATTTCAAAATAAAGTACAACAAAGAAGAAAATTTAAGAGAGTATCCCATAAAACATAAAATAAAGAAGAAAGCTGGACTTGCCTTGGACTGTTGAGCATTGAAAGTCATACATCAGTTCTAGGCAAGCCAAAAGCAAAATCATTTGTGCCTTGTATAGGACAGGGTAAGGAAACTGAAAAGACACAGCAGAATGACAGGTTCTAAGTTACGTGTTAAAAGATACTCTTTTTGACGGCTATGTGGAGAAAGGATGACTTTTACTCTCTTAATTTTGTTTTACTTTTCATTGTAGTCTGAATTAGGTGACTTAGATACCTGGCAAGAAAATACCAATGCATGGGAAGAAGAAGAAGATGCAGCCTGGCAAGCAGAAGAAGTTCTAAGGTATTTGAGTGGCATTTATATTGCAACCTGAGTAGAAGAACTAGATTTCTTCCCTCCTGTGTTTCAAGTCAAGGGAGCCTATTCTGCCAAATATATTTTTCTTCATTTGAGCCTTAGATAATATGGAGTTTTTTGGGTTTTTTTTGTATTTCAGACTGCAGATACTATTTTATATGATTAAAACCTCACGGAAACCAAGAATTTTAAGCACTGTAGGAACAAAATAATTAATGGCAAATGAAATGTTATGCACACATGTATATAAAAAGTTTTATATATATATATGGTTATATACATATGATACATATCATATTGCAAGCTTGATATTCCTCTAGATCAGAAGTTACAACTTTACTTCCATTTCCTCATGATCTAGCATAGTGCCCAGCACTGCTCATTTGAATGAAAATAGCTTATGTGACACTGTACGTTTGTACATATATCTTAAATGATGTCAGTGAAAGCCCTATGTGTTAGATGAACTACCCATTCTACAAAAAATACTATTCTGGAAGTTCTAAAGTTCATTTTTATTGGTTGTTCTTTTTTGTGTGTGGGCAGCAAACATATTTCTTCGTACTGCTACGTTAGGTCAAAGAGTAAAGAGAAAATTTATCTTAAGGGAGAGCTAGTGACTACTGATTTTTAAAAGTCAGATATTTAAATACATCTAAATAATTTATGCATTTTTAAAATTGTATAGTAAGATACAGCAATATATTTTTTTTTATTTTAAAATTTAGATTGTTTTTATCATAGGAATAGCAAACAAATTATTCTTTATCTGAGTCGCAACAAAAAAACGGATTTCATTTTTGTATTTTCCTTTCTTGGCTTTGTCAATAAATTACAGTTACTTTGAACAACCAGCAGAGGGTGCAGCTAAATAACTGGGAATTTTGTTTGAAGTTTTTGTTTTTTTTTCGTTTGAAATATATCAAGTCCAGGCCGGGCGCGGTGGCTCAAGCCTGTAATCCCAGCACTTTGGGAGGCCGAGACGGGCGGATCACGAGGTCAGGAGATCAAGACCAGCCTGGCTAACGGTGAAACCCCGTCTCTACTAAAAAAATACAAAAACTAGCGAGGCCCGAGGTGTGAGGCCTGTAGTCCAGCTACCAGGAGGCTGAGAGCAGAGTCGTGAACCGGAGGCGGGCTTGCAGTGAGCCAAGATCCGGCCACTGCACTCAGCCTGGGGACAGAGAAGCTGAGACTCCGTCTCAAAAAAAAAAAAAAAAAAAAAAAAAGAAATATATCAAGTCCTTTTTGTTTTGTTTTTTTAACACAGTTAGAAGTCACATTTCAAAATTCAGTCAGGAAAATTGTGAGAGTTTTTAAAATTTAGTTCTTATTTAGTCAGTATAGCTTATCTTTTATAAAGGGAATATTTTTTAAATTGTGAACTGTAACACTTAGGATATTGCATGGATCATCAAAAAAGACAAATCATCTCTTTAAAATTCAGTGTTATTTTAAAAAGTAAATAATAAATACAGACGTCTGAGTATTTAAGACATTTTGGGGATTCTAGTAATTATTAGTGCCATTAACTGCAAAGACAAAGGAAGGGGGCTGTCCTTTTTAAATACGGTAATCTCACTGTAGAGTTCATGCCATGAGTTCACAAATATCTTAACATTGTACAAAAACCTTTTCTTTTTCATTATAGCCTCTTAACCCCTAACAAAACAAGACAAATGAAAAAAATGTACTTAAAAACTTAATGTTTTACCCTTTAAGGACAGCTTGGGAGAGTGAGATTGTTAATCTGCAATAGACATGCTTCATGCTGCAAGTACATAGGTAGAGCCAAAGAGAAATGGAGGCGTCCGTACTTTGTTACTGCCCCTGAATAGACACTGAGCATTTTAAAAGTGTATCCACATTCCGTATCTTCTAACTCTGAGCTTTTTTCCTATTGCCACTATAAAATGCTGCCAGTACTGTGATCAGTATTGCTAAGAATGATGATTCTGGTACTTTAATAATTCCCAGCATGAATCTGGATAGGTAAAATATATTGTCGTCTGCAGCTATCTCTTACGTTGTCTCTTTTACATTTTAGTTTTTGATACAGATTGGGTATCCCTTTCCAAAATGCTTGGAACCAGAAGTGTTTCAGATTTTGAAATTTTTGAAACCTTAGAATATTTGTGTTCTACTACTGGTTCATCATCTCAAATATGAAAATCTAAAATCTGAAATGCTCCAGTGACAATTTCCTTTGAGCATCAGGTCAGCCCTCAAAAAATTTCAGATTTTGGAGCATTTCAGATTTTGGATTTTTGTATTTGAGGTGCTCAGCCCTTATATTATTTTAGCTAGTAACCAGGTCAAAACTTTGTTATCTCACTTGTTTATAGCCTAGCCAGCCCTTTATAGTTTTTTCCTTACCTTCCTTTTTTCTTCTGGTTTGACATTTTTAGTTCAGATTATTTGTTTTTCTTGAACATGAGCAGAGTGATGAAAAATAGATTTTTTAAAACTGTTCTTCAGAAATTGATAGCAAAAGTCAAAATGTTGCCTATAAAAATAGTTTCTTTACTTTCTTGAATTTTGTTCATCCATAACTCTGCCTACTCCTGTTTATGATTGAGAACTGTACATACTTTTCACTCACTGTAGTCAGTATTGATCTCCCCCAGACATAGATAATCCACTTTGGATTTTTCTGCATATAACCTAATGTTGCCTATTCCATGCCCAATTGTGACCTGTAGCTTCCTTCCTCAACGCTGCATACTTGAACGATTTTCTCACACCCTAACCCTTCAGATCCAGGACCAACGTATGTTCACTCTGCTCTGTCCTGTTTCATCATCCCACTCCTACCTCCACTCCCTACATAAACCAATCAATAAAGATAGAGAGAGTGAGTCTGGGTCAGTGGAGTTATGGAAAGAGTAAGGAAGGGGTATGTGTTTCACAAAGTGTAATTAGTAAATACTTACCTCTCTTTTTTTAAAAAAAAACTTTTAAGTTCAGGGGTACATGTGCAGGATGTGCAGGTTTGTTACATAGGTAAACGTGTCAAGGGGGTTTGTCATACAGATTATTTCATCAGCCAGGTATTAAACCTAATATCCATTATTTTTCCTGATCCTCTCCCTCTGTCTGACCTCCTCCCTTCTGGTAGGTCCCAGTATGCATTGTTCTCTATATGTTCATGTGTTCTCATAATTTAGCGCCCACTTATAAGTGAGAACATGCAGTATTTGATTAAATACCCACCACTCTTCTCTTTGGTAGAGTTAGTCACATGTTAATCTTGAAATTTATTTCTAGATTCTAGGTGGAAGGTGTATCTTAAGTTTCCGTTTTCTTTTTGGAGCATGTGTTCTGTTCAGCTGTGTTCATCATTCTCTTTAAATACTGGCTGTTTATAACTACTATATTAACAGGAGATTATCAAGCTCAATATCAAGCTTTTCTGAATGGTATCCCCAGAAAAAGATGTGGTTCAATGGAAGTACTGTTTTACGAAATGGAGACAATCTGAATAAGAAGTGTCAGAAGATGTGGGTTCTTATCCCTGTACTTAATCCTATGACTTCGGGCCAGTCACGTAGCCTTTATGCCTCATTTTACTTATTTGTAAAATAGAGATAATATTTCTTCTACTTCACAAGTCATGTTCTAGGAACTAAGAGAAATCTTGTTTTTGAAAATATTTGGAATTTTCAAGTTAGTGAGAAGATTTCAAGACTTTCAACATTTTATTTGGTGGTGATAAAAAGGCACTGCTATTTGTTTCTAGAATTTATTTGCCATTTTACCTGTGTAGTATTTTCTAAAAGTAAAAATATAAGTATATTTCTTTTCAGACAGCAGAAACTAGCAGACAGAGAAAAGAGAGCAGCCGAACAACAAAGGAAGAAAATGGAAAAGGAAGCACAACGGCTAATGAAGAAGGAACAAAATAAAATTGGTGTGAAACTTTCATAACACATGTTCTTCACATTTGATCATGCCAGTAGGAGAAATCTCAGCTCCACAACTCTAGCAACATTTGTATGGATGTAAGAGTATTTTAAGAACACACACTGCTTGATTTTAATACATTGATCAAGCCATCCAGGACACCAGGATTCTCCCAAAGTACCTTGAACTCTTAGTGATTGAGACTCAAAAAAACAAAAAAGACTTGAGACAATGTTTTCTTCAATGTGCTCCAAATATAAGACATTTGTTTGCTGTACAGAAAGTATCACAAATGGAATATATCAGTACCTCTCAAGCTAGTGTTTCTAGCTAAATAAATGGGTGTATATAATTTTATGGTGGAAAAGGTCTGTTATGATTTCCTTCAGTGTGCATAATGATAAAATAAATAATTTTAATATTCTTTTGTTTCCATGGTTACCTGACCTAAATTAGATAAATTGTAGGGCTTTAGCTTTCTTATTTTTGTCAAAAGTTGGTGTTGACATATATTCTTTCTAATTTGAACTGGTATTGTTTACGTTTGATACAACATTAAGGAATTTGATGATTTTCATTTCATGAAAATGACATTAAATGCAATAATTTTATTTATCATAAACATTTTGTACATCATTGTTTTCTTTTGGATTGGTGTTGTAATGTCATACATGTAATTTATACCGCATGTATAAACATTGAAAATCAACTAAAATGACATTTGTTTTACATTATAACTTGTGAGTTTTAAGAACTAGTATTAGTAGTTTTTTCCTTTCACTATAGATTTTAAGATGTTGTGGTATTTTTGAGTGCCTTAGTTCTTCCTCCATCCCAAAAGCCATTAATTTACAAATGCATAAAGCCATCAGGTCAAATATTTCAAAGCTTGTAGATGATTTCTGTATTAGCTTTAGATGTCCGACATTATGTAGGTTACCTGTGTTATTGGCTAGGATAACATTATTGATTCATTAAATCATAAAGGTAGGAATAATAATCTTTTATTTATGCTGTTGATTGGCTCCAAAATAGTCTTAAGGAAATAGTTAAATACTGTGTTTATAGGAGAAAAGTAGACTTGATAGTTTAAAATCCCATTAACCTTTTCATCACAACTGAAATGCATCCAGCTCGATTTTCCTATCATTTTAGAATTTTTAAAGATTTTTACTAAGTTACTGCCTAGAATCAACACTCTGTGAGATTTTAAAATGTCATAGATACTCTACAGGCCAAACCTTGCTAATTTATTTTACTTAAAGTGATATTTTATAGAAAAATCATAAGTTATACAATGAGAACCCTTTAAGCCCTTAGCCTAAGATTCCAGACTAAATGTGATTATAGAATAAGATGAAATTTAACTTTGATACAGAGTTTGTTATAGCCCCAAATTATATTTCCAGTTATATTCATTAGAATTTCTGCTAATAAACTCCCAACTTAAATAGAACTGGGCTCAAAGTTTTAATAATGTATTCTCTTCCTTCTTTGTATTTATATTTAGTTATTATGGGAATACAACATGGCTTGTCTAAATTTGGAGTTCATAAAGGATAAAACTTCCTTTAGCTCAATTACTTGTATTGCTTTTCCCCAGTAACTGAAAAGTATTTAAGTTTGCTTTGGTCATGATTTTCATATGTTTGAGGTTTTTGTTGTTGTTGTTGTTTTGGCTTTTTGGTTTTTGGTTATTTAAAAATAAAGATGTTAGAAATTATAGTTAGTATGATTAATTAGGAAGAAATAGATTTTTCTTGTGGAAAGAATAGGTAACAATTCTGGAATTTATTTTATCTCTATTGATGTGTAAACTAAATTCCTGTATTAACTTGGGTATATTTTGGTCCCAAAAGTAGTCACTGAGTTAAATGCATATGATAAACAATTCATGGTAGCATACTGTCTCCTTTAGCTACTAAATTTACGGTTTCTATTTTTTGTTTTATTGATTTCAATAAAGAATTGTCAGTTTTAGATGCTTATTAGAAGTAATAAGAAATACTGGTAGGCTTAGATAGAATTAGTGACATTTTAACCATTACCAAAATTGTGCATTTCATGTACTGAGATAACAAGTAATCAAAGACATGTGAAACTTACCTTGTGTTTTTTTTTTTTAAATGTAATTTCATAGTTTCTAGCCATTTCCTGTAGCATGTTTAATTGAGTTGATATTTTAGAACTGAAAATTTTAAATTCTGCATCCAAATTTCTCAGTTTTGACATGCACTCGCCTCTGGGTGATTATTTCTAGGTTGTTTCTTGATGAAGATTGGTGACTGGGCAGAAGCTACCTAGAGAAACCAGCATCTGGATCAAGCTTCCAACACTACAAGCTACCACCATGGTGTAAACCTAACCATAGTCAGTGTTCCAAAAAGCTTGAATTTTGTTGAGAATGGTATGTTTCCTAAAGGATGGTTTGAGCCAGTCAGAGCTAACATACTCAACTTGTTTGATCCTATGAAGTTCAGATTTGGAATAATCAACAATGATTTTCATACTCCTTAAGCCCCTTGCTCAAAGGAAATCTTTAGGTGTGTAAGCAAACATGACAGTTAGGGTTCTGAATGGATCCATGCTGGGAGGTTGGGAGTGGACTAGAGCCTACAGATTGTTCCAGGGAAGGAGCTTATACCCTCTCAGGTGAACTGGAGGGCTGAAGAAGATAGTAGGTTCATGAAGAGCATATTTAGTAGCTAATACACTTGTTTTTGTCATTTACATAGTTTTTTTAAAATTTGAACTGATCTGTCCTAATACAATATGAAGAGACTTACTTTTTTCTTTGTGTAATTCCTTTCACTTTAATGTAACCAAAACTATCCCAAGCTTACAGCAACAGCTAGGCACTCCTTTTGTACTCAACTGTATTTTGATTTTTTTACATTGCCTTCTACTTTTTATCTTCCATCCCTCTTGGTCATGACCATTGGGCATACTCAATAACCAGAGTAAGTTTTGAGAGCTAGTAAAATGCTTTTTCACCAGACACCTTCGATCTTCTATAGCTTGAAGAAACACTATTCTAGGGACCTCCTTGACCGTCTTTTACCCTCATACAACACATTTGTTTCTATCCTTTCATACCCCTTGCTGACACTGCTCGTTCACCAGTGGAAACTTTTGCAGAGAAGCTCACTGAAAGTCTGCAGCCAGTCCAAGATTATCCCAGCCTTCCCTTTCAGGGGACTTCCTTTCAGGGAGTCTTTCGGTAGATGCTTTCCTTATGTACATTGCTCAGATCACACCAGCTCTGAGAGGTTCCCAGAGTTCTTAGAGCTTCTGTAGAGCTAGTACAGCAGTAAACAAATTGCCAGAGTTTACAAGTCTTTTAAATGGAAATAGTGGTTGTAAGGATTGAGACTGTACGTAAGTGTTCAGTATAAGCACTCAATAGTTGGAAGTTGGTATGAGGCCCTGTATACTTCCCACATCTCACCATTCAGTGGTATTGGCAACGCCTTCCCTGCAAAAAGTGGGAGAAGTTGCCTAATTTTGCAGTATTTTATACACATCTTTAAATTGAACTTGAAATTTAGCAAGATAGAGAACATTTATTGTAAGTCTGAGTCTTTGACTAATTATATCAATGACTCTTAGCAATCTTGTAAGAGAGATATTACCCTTATTTCACATATAAGGAAACCAAGGCTTAGAAAATAAATTGTGTACTTGATTAATGGGATGGAAAATAGCAGCTTTTGAGAGGAGGTTATAATAGTGGTTAATCAATAGTCTATGTGGACTATGATTTCTAAGGCCTCTCTTGATGGAACTATGAGCTGCCAAAAAGCCTTTTAAAGTTTCTCCTAGTTCTTAATGAAGATAGCATTACAAATTATAGAAGATAATACCAATTTGTGTTTTCTAGTAATTTAATAAATATGAAGAAAATTAGCTTGGTTTTTATTTTCATATAAATGACAACTGTTGAATATCAGTGCCATATAATTACGTATTTGCAGTTCATTTGGGTCAGATAAGGCAAAATGAAATGTGGTTTATATTCACACACCTGCAGAAATAAGCCAATTAGCTCACTTGATGGGGTCATAATTATAATGAGGTCAAGACCACAGGTTCTATGCATGTGCAGACCAGTATTGTACCTAGAGGCCTTCCTGCTACAAACTGTCCCTGACCTTGTCAGTTATTAGCGAGTGTCTTTAGGTTTTGGTTGAGAGAATGAATGGCACAGAAGAGAACATCTCCTTGTGTAGAAAATTCAAAGGACATACTCTGATCAGTATGTTGACTTAATTCTTGGAGCAATTTTGGCTCTTTATAAGATATTAACTACTGCCCATGATTAGTTTTATTTGTTAAAATATTCAGACCTTAATTTGAATTCTTATACAGCAATGCCATTTCCAAACCTGTTGACTATTCCTGAATAAACGCAGTGCTTACCTATTTTATGGAGAAAACGCCATCATCAGATATAGTGGCCTCTGAAATTAACTCAGCATTTTATTGCAGTGCTAAGTGAAGATGTGCATAAGAATACAGATATATTTAACTTGTCACATTTAAGTTTAAAATGTGAAAATACAAGTGCTTTTATTGCTTTGTGAGGTTCTGCAGTGCATCTGAACCTTGTAATTACCTAATCTGTCTTGATTAGAAGGAGCCCTTATAGAGTGAGACAGTGCATGGGCGATCATTTTTAAAACTTGTCCATGTACAACTTCCAGTGGGAGATGTAAAAATTATTGTCTGCTTTCATTTTTCATTTTCTGTATACAACCAACAAGCTAGAAATAATGTGCTGGTTCAGAAAAATTAAAGGTCAGTTTAAAATGCCAGCACCTATTGTTTACTGTAGAAAGTGAGGCTGGCAAACCATTTCAAACACTGTGAGCTATTTAATTGTGAGGAAGGGGGAGGAGGTTCTTAACTGCACCATCAAATTAGAGAAGCCATGATACCTACTTTTAATATTCACAAGGTGAGTCAGACTTGATTTTATAATGCATCGTCATCTTATATGTATCATGATAGTCCCAGATACTTACATGGCTTCTATAATCTGAGGGAGAGAGAATGAGGTCCTCTTCATAGTTAAACCAATAGAGCACTGGCAGACAAATTTTGTAACAAAAGTTTAGAAAACAATTCTGTTAAGCATTCCTTATTTAGGGCAATAGAGAAACATATCTTCAGCATTAAGCAGAGCAGTATTTCAGTTAACAGTTTTCATATATGAGATCTTACATGAACTGAAAGTTTTCAAAGAACCTAGTATATAGGGAAATGACATGCAAGTCATTCTCAGAAGTAATACCAGGACCCGCACAGGGGGTAGGGAGAGGTCAGTGGCAGGGCTTCCAGCCTGTATGCTCATTTGTATGTGTTTTATATATTGGAGTTTTTAAATGTCTAAAATACGTGTTAAAGTTGTACATCTTTTAACAAACTTGAATGCTACTAAAAATATTTCAATCTTCTAACAAAAACTCTTCTAAGTAGCACTTAAACCTTTATTAAATTTTAAAATTCTTTGAAGTTATTGTAACCATTATAGCAATCATTATGATTGTGGGAAAATCAGTGCACAGCAGTACATCCAGTGGGTTTAAAATAATTACCTGATACAAGCCTGTTTTATTCTATTTGGACTTTCTAATTGTTTTTGCTCAGGACAATTGAGAGTCTGATGACATTCTTTCAAGATTTGTTATAAACTATTAATTTCCTAGGCTACTGCCTCATTGTGCACATTTTGCCGGCAAGATTGGAAGGAAATAAAATTTTTTCAAGTGCTCACTGACCCAAAATGGAAATGGGAAACTACCCCAAATCTTTCAAAATGAAAAACCCTCAAGAGGAAGACATATCAGACCCAACCACTACTTAGGCAGGGCAAGTGATAAATGCAAATCACAGACTTCCTTTTTCTTCTGCCACAAATGTCAGAAACGCTTGGCATCTGAGTGCATTGCATTTTTTTCCCTCTTTTCTGAACAGCTCAACTTGGAAAGGTCAACATATCCCTTTGGGAAAAATCTTTTCTTATAAATTGGAATGTTTGCACACGTAACTGTAGGAAATGTTTAACATTTGCTTTCATGGGACAGCAATTTGTTCAATAGAGTGGGATTGTTCTTGTTTTTTCCATTTTCCTGCCTGTTTGTACATCACAGGCACTCTAATTACTGAAAGCAACTTCGAGGCATTTCTTTCTATGGAATCAGATCATCCTATCCACAAAACCAGCCAATGCCTTGGGCTTCCAAAAGGCAAACATGTTCCATCTTTTAGTTACTCCAAGGGACTCATTTGTGAGAGACTGTTCTGAATAAAAGCAGTAATTTTCCACAGACTATACAGCTGAAACCCTGAAGAAGGAGGAGAGGGAGGGTGAGGGGGTGTCCAGTGTCTCCAATGGGTTGTTTGAATCTTTTGGTTTACGTAAAGGAGGATATAGGACATTAAGACGATAAAACTGTTTGCTGTTGGTGATCAGCTGCATCCAATCTGACAATTAATAAATATTTGTGGTTTGTGGAGAATTCTTTCTAACCAGAGCCTATCCTTTCCCTCCAACTTGAATTGATGAAGAACAATGCTGAGTTTGTGTAGTTATATTTGTTTATATGGAAACAAGCAGATACTCAAAACAGGCTTATAATTTTTTTAAGTAAAAATGCTCTTAGCAATGACTTAAAATAAGCACAAGGAGGGACTTTAAGGAAGATACCAGTATCTAAGTATTGATCTGGGCAGGACTACAGGAAGGGACCTGAGTCAGCATGGCTCATTATTTTAGGACACTTCCGATTATTCACCTCCAGAAATAGTTTCCCTTCCATTTCAAACAAATCCTTCTACTGCTGACGAGAGCTGCAAGATGTGTAAATACAAATGTGTGTGCTTGAGACACGTGTGTATTCCAGTAGAAATGTCCTATCAGAGACAAACCATCTCTCCTCACGCACATATTCCCATGCCCTGGATCCTATCCCTTCTTTTCAAGGGCTCTCCTTCCTCAATTAATTTATAATTTTTTATTATTTTATTCCCTCCTATGTCATTAATTTGTTTCTCTTCATTGACCCAATCACAAAAGCATACAAACATGTTCTGTCTCTTCTCAATATTGAAAAATTAACCTTTGACCTTATATCTCCTTTTAACTACCACTCAATTTCCTATTCTCCTTCATTGTAAAACTTAAAAAAAGTCAGCAGCACATATTTCTTTCCATTTTCTCTCTTCCATTCACTCTTCAACCTGCTCCAATTGGCCTTCCATCCCCATTTCTCCAAGGACTGATCTTGACACAGTCACTAAGACCTTGCTGTCAAAGCCAGTGACTATGTAACTATTCTCATATTACTACTCAATCTCTTGGTGGGACTTCAACACAATTGACTGTTCCATTCTTCTTGAATTACTCTCTTCTCTTGGTTTTTATACTACTAGTCACCTAGTTTTGCTCTTACATTTTGGGCTGTTATTTCTTTGGCTGTTTTGTTGGTTCTTCATCCTCCACCTCTACCTAAATGTGGAAGTACCTCAAAAATCCATTTTTGACCTTTTTTCCTTCTCTACACTCTTCCTGGATGACCTCATTTGTTCCCATGGTTTTAATTACTACACAAATGCCAGAAAGGTTCAGTGTTACAACTCTTCTACTGACAGCTCCCTTGATTTTCACATTTATATATACAGTTACTCTTGATGCCTCCACATAGATATTTTAATAGACATCTCAGTTTTATTTTCCCAAACTTGTTTCTCTTGAACTCTTCCCATTCTGAGCAAATGCGGCCACCACTGATCCAATTGCTCGAGCCAAAAACCTGAGTCACCCCTATTTTTTTTCTTTTCCTTACTCCACATTTAATCCATCAGCAAATCACATTAGTTCTATCTTCAAGCTATATCTGTAATTATTCAACTTAATCTCTGTATCTACTTCCACCTCGAAATTGGCATCATCTCTCATCTGGACATTACAATAGACCCCTAAATGGTGTCCCTGAATAAACTGAAACCTCTACCATGGTTTATGTGACCCCATATGAAGCAGCTTCCTGTCTACTCCAACTTTCTCCTTCCTTCTCACTCTGCTCCAGCCACACTGACCTCCAGGATGCTCCTGTCACATGGTGAGCCCATTCTATCTGATGGCCTTTGAATTTGTTGCTCTTGCAACAAGATTTTGTCCCATATTTTCTCATGATTGACTCTTTTTCATCCATTCCCACCAACATTATTTCTTCAGAGATGTGTCCCTTATTTTCACCTCTGCCACACTTGGTCAAAACACCTTATTTCCTTTGAGGCATTTACCACTATCTGAAACCATCTTTTGTTTATTTGATGGCATGTTGTGTCCCTCACAGACACAGAACGTAAGCTTCCTGAGGACAGAAACCTTGTCTGTCTCCTTCACTATTTAAGACCCATCCTAGAAAGTGCCCAGTTAGCATCGGAGTACCTGGTATTTGCTGGATTAATTAATTCATTCAACAGCAATTTTTAGACTTTCCACTGTGTACCAGGTACTGTATCAAGTTATTTTTAAATTTTTAAATTTTGTTTTTAGAAAATTAAAATATTTTTAAAATATTTTGGGCATCCCCAGTAGGTGTCTATATAGGGCTCATGAGATTTTGGTACAGGCAGGCAATGTGCATGTAATAGTCACATCATGAAAGATGGGGTATCCATCCCCTCAAGCATCGTTTGTGTTAAAAACAATCCAATTATACTCTTTTAATTATTTTAATATATGCAATTAAATTATTACTGATTATAGGTTCCCTGTTGTGCTATCAAATTCTAAGTCTTATTATTTCATTTGTTCTAAGTTCTTGACATACACCTGTGAACAAAACAGAACACAGATCCTTTCCCTCATGGAGCTAATATCTTAGTGGGAAAGATGGGTAATAACCAAGACATTGTAAGTAAAAGGGTGGTATGTTTAAAGGTGGTAAGTGCTATGGAAGAAGAGTTTCTGGATGAGGACTTAGGGTATTTTCCAGCCTCTTCCCTTTGTGTGGCAAATTAGAAAAGGCATTTGCTTTTGCAGACACTTGAAATCATGGCTTCTGGAGAGATGAGTTCTGAGATCCTGAACATTTTTCCTCTTTGAGGCTTAGCTCTCTTATGTGTATAAAATACTAATCTCAAAATTTTGGTGTAAGCACTAGATGAACATAGATCCAATACCTTCTCATCCCTTCCCAGCCACCCACCCTCATCCTATCATTCTGGGGAAGGAAGCTGTATGTCACTACCATATTCTCCCTCTCCTGAACACCTAGCATGCTTAAATCAACCCAACGTTCATGAAAACACTCAAGATGTACTTACTGCATAAACATGTAGACAAACTAGCGTATGGGCAATTTAAAAGTAAACAAAGCTACTTGTACTCAGAAATGATGCTTTTTAAGTAAGGGTAGGAAATCTTCACCTTTATTTAATAACTCTTTTTCCCTCTTTCTAATTTAATTCAATTTTTACAGACCCCTATTGATAAAGATGTTAGATCTGCTATTCATTGTCTTTCTTATACATAGAAGTAAAATCACAGAGATAATTATTTTATAGGAGGATAAAACATTTATTTAAATGGAAACACTAATCTTTATTTTCATCATGCTGAAGTGTGTGGTTACAATTTCCAACAAAACACTATATATAATAAGCAAAATAAGTTAGTACATTGTAAACTTATGCACAGTTTCATCAATTAACAGTTTAAGAACAAACAAGCCATTTAAGACTTTGTAGCTACATTTAGTAAAAAATTGCAGACACTCAAATCTTATCAACCCCAAGTAAGACACTAAAGAGCTATTCAAGACTTCTTCAAACCAATTACACAAATACATGTTTATTTTTGGTTACAGTCCCCTGCTATGCACAAGACCATTGGAATGCTGGAACGATTACACATTTTAAAACGGCACAAAGCAAAGCAAGGAGATAACATGCCAGCCTTAGAGAAGCTGTCTTGAAAGTGCAAACTGCATTTTCTCTTCCTGCACCACTAGGATAAGAACGGGTACCTCAGACGACACGGCAGGGTCATGAGCATGCTTTCTATACCGCACTGGTGGGACATTTACTAGAACCAGGTCTCCATGCCTTTGAAGATACCTCCGGTTTTAAACAGTGAACAGGCTTCAACTAAATATAGTGCAAATCAAATACCGAGGAGCAAAACGACAGAATAGAAACCGTCACAGATCGACCTCCTGTTTCTCTACCTGGCACAACCCACATGGGACACATTGGCACACAGTAACAACAACTTCTATTTAGGTTTTGATATGGAAGGCGGTGCGGCGGAGCGAATGCAGGGCAACCACGCAACAGCCCCTGAGCAAGGCCCCGATGTTATAGACAGGATCCGTTCCCCCTCTCTGAGTACTGAATGCCCACAGAACCGTGGGGACCACGGGGGCAGCCACAGCCAGGAGATCCACCAGGAAGCTGCTGCTCCAGTACTGCCTCACGACGCCCCCGCGAGCCAGTGGGATGACACCATCCAACCTCTCTTCCACGCAGGCTGCAAAATCCAGCTCTCTCATGAGGCGGTTTGCATGGACTTCTGCATCCACATTGGCGGACGGGGTCTCCACGGGAGACAAAAGGATGGCTGAGTTTGGATTTCTTGGAGTTAAATCAACCACTAAGGCAGAGAGGGACTCTGGGAAGCTCTCCATCGAGTCTGGTTCAGACTCATCAGGGGACGCCAAGCTCGAGGGACAGGGGTCCTGGAGCTTCTGCAGCACATTCTGAATGAGCTCCGAGATGGCGGGGCTGTAGGGCACCACGTCGGTCTGTACGGCTCGCTCCACCACCACACTGCCCTCCTCCAGACCCATGACCATGGGCAGCAGCTCCAGGACATTAGCCCCAGGGGTGGAATGCACAAGCTCCAGGTCACCAGATTCTGTGGTGGTGGCTGTTACCATCTCATCAAACAAATCTGTGCCATCAGCTATGCTATCTCCCACCAGTAGCTCCCTGTCAACCCCTTCCCCAGCAACCTGCTCTTCCAGAGATAACCCATCTGCCATTGTGTCAAGAGGGGGGTTGAGGGTTAAACTCTTCTCTGGGGAATCACATGGAAAATCTAGGCACAGTTCGTCCCTCAGAGAGCCACTGTGTGCCATCTCCATGCTCTGAAGGAGAGACTCCAACTTCTTGTTTTGGATGTTTATGTCCACAAAATATTTCTGAATGCCTTTATCTTTATCAGCCAAGCTGCTCCGCATGGTTTCGATGACCTGTTTGAGCTGTTTAATCTCTTTCCTGGCTTCTTTGAGTGCCAACTGGGCCTCTACCCGGTGGCACTCCTCCTCAATCCAGTCCTCTCGCATGCGGGCCAGCTGGGACTTAAGCTCCACGATTTCACTTTCCCTAGAGTGCCAAGACAAGCATGGTTAATAAAAAAATAAAATAACTTTGAACTGGGCAACAGGCAGTTCTGGCACAGAGCCAAGAACTCATACTCTTCCACTTGAAATACAGATGTGAAATCAGTTTTGAATGCAGGGAACTCAAGAGAACACAGAAAACTTGAGAAAACACTCCAGCCTAAACTTAAAGAAACAGTACATTTTCTCTTTGGCAGAGATTAGCCATGAACTTTCTCTTTAATTGTAGAATGGCTAAAGTAATAATAGTAATCAGAATCAGAATCAAAATAGCTACCACAATTTTTTTGAGTACCCATTATGAGTCAGATATTGCACTGTTACAAGTCTTATCATCTACTCAATCCTTAATACTTAAAATGTTATTATTAGAACATCTTAGCATCTGTTAGCGTGTTTCTATCTCCATAGCCTACTCTTTCCAAATGTCTATAGTTTGTGGAAGAAAAGGCCAGTTCACTTTTAATTACCTATCAAAGACAGAAGGTAGACTGATAAGTTTTAGCCTTGCTAAATTGTTCGGATGATATTCCAATGATAAACATTTTTGAAATCATAAAATGCTACACATGGCAGGGACTTTACATGTTGACAAGCTGCTTATTCTATCTCCTCTCAGATGGGATAATATTGAATTCATCCTACACTAAGGAGAAGCGATCCTACTTTTTAGATCCTTCACAGGACAACCCTACTTCAAGATCTTTGCATATAAATTCTTTCTTACATATAATTTTTTCATAGTCAGTCCTTACATTCTCAGTGGATATGAAGATAGGGTAGTCAGGATCCTCGTATATATGAAGAGACATCAATATTGTTCATTTAAGTTTAGGCTAGAATATTTTCCCAAGTTTTACTGCATTCCCATTCCTTCCTCCCTTGAGTGCTCCAATCCTCCTACGGACTGGGCAAATCACAGACCAAACACTTCCAGACTTAAGGTCTAACTCACCCCAGAGGAGAGTTTGGGTCTCAAGTCTATTTCAGACAGATGATGAACCAGATTAATTCGGAAGATGAAAAATGTCCCTTCCTCACAGTCTGCGCCCTTATCTACCCACAGTTTTAGCAACCAAGGTCATTGAGTTTTCTCTATTTCTTTGTGGCAGCAGCAGAGCAGGTTTGGGCTGATCAGGTAGCCCAGACTCTTAGAGAATGCAAATGCCACCCTCACCCTGAGCTCACAGCTACCCTGGTCAGAGCTTTCCTGGTCTGTTCCAAAATGTTCCAGGGGAAAACCATCAAGCAGAAAAACTGGCCTGCTGCCCAGATGTCAAAAGTCTTCTCCCTCAGATAAGATCTCTTAAGCATGGGCTTTTTCTTTTTTTTTCCAACCTTAACACTTGGCCAAGAACAATGAGCCCCTTCCTTCAGCACAAAAATAGCATGCAGGAATTACAATGCACACAGATATCCATTCGTGCACGGATATAAACAGGGCTTAATTGGTCCACGGTGTGTGACCCATTCTGCTGGAAGTATGGGATTGTTCGCTCACGTGTTTTTGCCATTTAAAAATAGTCATGCACACACCCGATTATTTCACATCAAAGCTGTATACACTGCAAAAACAACAACAACAAAAAGGATCCCCTCTAACCGACGGGTCTCCCTGAACTCCTGAAACTGCCAAATCACACAGAATTATGAAATGGCTCTTTTCAGAGGCTGATTTAAAAATTTGACAAAAATTGAATACAATCATTTTTTCTTTTCTATCTTTCTATAGTTTGGGTTCATGTTTCATTTTATGGAGAAAGAAACTGTCCTACACCCCACTGTGCAAGGAAGGCAGATTCACCTTTCATGGAGTCGGCGCTCAGATTCCTTCAGCTTGGTTTTGAGATGTCTCACTGTAACCTCTTTCTGCTGCAGAGGAGTCAAATACTGCTCTGGGTTTGGGGGTCTGACACCATGATTTTCACCGCAAGACATGTACCTTCCGGAACGCCTGAAACAATCCAAGTAATGAAATGTTACTTTTTGCCATTTCCTTTTCTATAAAAAGAAGAGTAACACAGAGTGTTATCAGCTGAATGTTTGTGTCCCTCCAGAATTCATATGTTGAAATTCTTACCCCAATATGATGGTATTAGGTAGTGAGGACTTTGGGAATTAGCTCATAAGGGTGGAGCCTTCATAAATGGGATTAGTGCTCTTATAAAAGGAACCCCAGAGAGCTTTCTAGCTTTCTTTTTACACCCTGTGAGGTTACACTAAGAGGTGAGCAGTCTGCAGCCCAGAAGACAGCCCTCCCCAGAACCATACTTTGCTGGCACCCTGCTCTCAACCTAACCCTACAGTATGTAGCCCATGGTTCTCGAAAGATATGGACCAACGTCTAGGGTACTTTGTTATAGCTACCCACATTGACCCAGACACAGCTAACAGCTTGAGAAGGAATGGCAGCTATGTGCTGGGGTCTTAAGCCTCAATAATGGCTGACGTCACTTCAGAAGGTGAGCTGTAATAGAACTGCAGATCTTAAGACTGTTAATTACTTTGAAGATTGAAGGCGGCATTGGTGTACTTATGGAGAGAATAGGGACAGTGGAGGAGGAGAATTTTCTATGGCTTAGGAATGTTCTCATACAAAATAATGCACCATTGTCCAGATGCCTGAGCTGTCAGTTCAGAGTAACAGGCAGCACAATGGGCGAGGGTCAGGGGATGGGCCTGGGCAGAAGAGAAGGAAGCAAGCAAGATGACCTAACTTTCCGCACAGTGTGCCACTGCCTAAAGATCCTGATGGCTATTTGCTGAATGCAAGTTGTTCTAAAATCAATCCCTGCTGTGAGTATGCCAGTTTGGAGGAAATGGAAAGGTCCTTCTTCTGAAGGGGAGAAGTTTCTTCCTCTACTTAACTCTCCCCAATGTGTTTTGTAAGAGAGGCTCAATGTTTTACAAAACAGCCCTTGCTGGAATCTTGGCCCCTCTCAGGCCTGGCTGGGAGCTGGGCATCTCTGCTGTAAGAGAGCTGATTGACGAGAATAGGGATGCCCAGCAGGAAGAAGGCTGAAGGAGGAAGGCGGCCAGCTCCTTCCCTGACTCTGGACCCAGTCCCAGCCACCGTGCTGCCAGCTCCCTGAGCACCTGCCTGCCTCCAAGATGACCTGTGTCCATGCCCACCGTCCAGTCCTCCTGTCATGGCCTCTTTGGAAATGCAGTTCCTTCTTTCTGCTCCACACTCCCTACAACCTCATATGAATTAACTTCTTGCTTGCTCTTCAGACCTCAATTCCACTTCACTTTCTCAGGGAGGCCTCCCCGGATCGCTCCAGACTGAGTTGGACCCCTCCCCACCTTTCACACACCCCTGTAGCAACAGGTGCCTACAGAATCATCTTAAGTTGTTTTTGTTTGTTTGTTTGTTTGAGATGGAGTCTTGCTCTGTTGCCCAGGCTGCAGTTCAGTGGCGTGATCTTGGTTCACTGGAACCTCTGCCTCCCAGGTTCAAGCAATTCTTCTGCCTCAGCTTCCTGCTGCTTCTGTGGCATTTTCTCTCCCTATCCAGGAACTGCTTAGATTGCTGCGCCTTGTTAGAAATTGTGGCTTGTGCTCTTTCTGCAGCAGCCCTTGAAGAATCAGCCAAATGTCGGAAAGAAAAGTGCAGTGTCTTGTTGTAGAATCAGGCAAGGGATCAAGAGTTGTATAACCCTTATTTTCTTTTTAAAAGAAAATCTTACCAAGTAGGACAAACTAAGATGCATGAATTAAGCAGGACTCACCTCATGATGGGGCTACAGTCACTTCCTTTGTAGGAGCCTGAATTGCTACTGCTTGGGGAAGAAGGTGCATAACTGGGATGGATATTGACAGGGCTCAGCTGATTCCTGCACAGCATGGACAGAAGGTCCTTTTCCCGCGGGGATGATGGGCTGCTGCCAGGCTTGTGTGACGAAGCTCCATTACTCCGCCCATGAGGACCTCGACTGGGAAAAGCATGAAAAATGTTAAAATCCTTGGGGCAACAGATGCCCAAGGGCTAATGTCTTACTCCCTAAATCTAAGGAAATCCAATTTATGGAGTTGAAAGGGGCAATACAATTATTTGTGTAGACTTTCCTTCGGAGCGGCCTTCTTCCCACCTGCCTGGTATTTTCTCGCCTTGTGTCATCAGCACAAGCAACCTCTCCCTCTGTTGTTCTTTCAAATAGTTTCTGGCCATAAAGCTTGTTTTGGATTACACCCAATAGCCTGCTAAGAACATACACAATGTAGAATATTGATTTAGCTCAGGTTTATTTTGGACGCTGTTTTCAAGATGTGGTTTTTGTTCTAGTCCACCTGTTTCAGTTTAGAAATATTTGCATTTGGTTCACGTCAGGGTAAGAAAATTAATGTGGCTCATTTGGAGGATGGGGGAAGGTGGTAGCACATAAAGGAGGAGGAGAAAATAGGGCAGATAAACAGCACGCATAAATGCATCATCGGTAATTTTGATCACTTAAATTTTTTTTTCATTTCTTTCCAGCCCCAATGACTTAAGACAACCTTTGTCATTTAACTGCTGAAATACTGTAACAGCCCCATCTTGGTTCTCCTGCCTCTTGCTTTGCTCCCTCCAGTAGAAGGTTGGCTTGTGGCTGGAGTGGCCTTTCAAAACGGAGTCTGATTCAATGTCCTCCTCAAAGCCTTGCCATGGTTCCCCACTGCCCCCAGAACAAAGGCCAGCCTCCTTAAGATGGTTCACAAGGTCTAATCCCACCACTCCACCCAACCCCATCCTCCACCACTCCTCCCTCCTCCCTCTGTACTACAGCATTCCAAATGACTTACAGTTTCCTGAAGGATCCATGCTTGACCATCCTTAGGTTTTTGAGCTCATAATCTCCTCTGCTTAGAATGTTCTCTTGCTCCCTTCCCTAAGCCCCTGGATACCAGGATATTTCCTACTTTGAGACTGATGGGAACCTACTCTAAAGAGCCTTCTCTATATTCTTCCTTTCCTAGGCCAGTGTAGGGGCACTCCTTAATGCTCTCTAAAACTCTGTGCAAATTTCTACCATTGGACTTATCACATGGCATCACAACTGCATACTTATTTGTCCTTCCTGCTAGCCTAGGGCATCCTTGAGGGCAGGAACAGCCTGTTCTTTCTACCCTCCTATTTTTGATACATGGTAAGTGTTCCCTAAAGGACTGCTAAATAAATAAACCAGGTGTGAGTCACTGGCACTGCCACTTAGGAGGAACTTAGGCAAGTAAGCCACTTAACATGGAGATCAAAACACACACACACACACCCACACACACACACCTTTCCTACCTTCCTCACAGAATTGATGTGAAAATCAAATCAAAGAATGCATGTGAGTACATTCCACAAGCTATTAAGGGTGACTCAACTGTAGAGTATTATTAGATGATAAACTTGTTCAAACTTCACCGTTAATCCTGTTACAGAGATTTGACACCCACTAGTGTAAGGAAGCATCTTGAGAATGTTGAAATTACTTAAACAGGATAAAAATTCTATGTCAGGAATATTACTTGATGGCAAAAAAAAAAAAAAGAAAACAAGATAGCTTTCATATAGTAGTACTGCTTTCTGACAATCCTTTCTTTGCAATTTTAATTACAGCTGTATCCAACTGACATCTTAATGAGAAATGTGTGTAAATGTGAATGCAAGTGTGCGTGTGGGTATACTTGGCTTCGAAACCATGATTACTTATTTACAATCAAATATAATTTCAACTGGCTGTCAACCTTGCAAACCATACATAAATAAAACGTAACCCAGTTCTAAAGTTAAAGTTCTTTCCTTTTGAAATCATCCAAATGAATGCCGCTCTTCTCTTCGTGAGGACACTTTATATGGAACAGATGGGCTGATGGCTTTGTGACAAAACCAACTTCAGCAGCCCATAGTAGAAAGAACTTCATGAGTAGCTGAAAGGAACATGTACCCTGGTGTGCATTTTCTTTTCTATGCTTCAATTCTAAGTCTGGCATCAACCAGACTATTTCTTAATCTGATTATGAGAAATATGGACGATTAGCTATTACATGTTAGGCGGGAATGTAAACAGCTGTCCCATATTTTGACCTGGGGAATTTTATTACGAGTTAACTGCCACTGAGGACCTTCTGTGACCCTAGCACTGTTTCGGGTGCTTTCTGAATATTGATCAGGAAATAAATTATCAGACAGCTTGTAAGAGCTAACTTTTTAAAAAGAAGCAACATGCTTAAAAATATCAGTTCTCTTCATTTAGTAGTTCAAATGCTAACATATATAGGTGCAAACTCATTATAGGCATTGATAGGAAACATTTTCAAAGGAGACACTGAGATTCCATGTTTGTCATGGCCATGAACCGGCAAACCCAATGCTGTTCTCTTCAGCCCATCCCAGATCCTTTGGTCTGGTGGACAAGAAAAACGCAGTCCACAAAAAGGAGAGAAAATTCTGCTGACCTTGAACCCTTCTACAAACCTGAATATGTAACTAGAAGGTCAGAGACAGAGGAGTGTAGAAGAAACCTCATGAGTGACTCAGGTGAATTTCGATTCCCTGATCATGGCTCTGGACTTCAGGTAGTATCATTGTTATCACCATCATCATCACCACCATCATCACCATGATCTAGGGTTGAACCGTGTCACCCCCTGCAAATTGGTATGTTGAAGCCCTAACTCCCAGTACCACAGAATAACAGGGCTTTTAAAAAGTGACTAAGTTAAAATGAGGCAGTTAGAGTGGACCCTAATCCAGTTTAACTGGTGTCCTTATACAAAGAAGGAATTTGAACAGACATAAACAGAAGGAAGATGATGTAAAGACACAGGGAGAAGATGGCCACTACAAGCCAAGGAGAGGAGCCTCAGAAGAAGCCAACAGACATCTTGGTGTCAGACTTCCCATTTCCAGAACTGTGAGTAAATACATTTCTGTTGTTTAGGCCATCCAGTCTATGGTGCTGGGTTATGCAGCCCTAGCAGACTAATATAATCACCACCACCACGATTACCACCATAACCACCACCACCAGTAGCAGCAGCAATAGCAACAGTACCACGTCTCTTAGTATTACTTTCACCCCTACTGACAAAAACCACCTTTTACCAACGCTTTCACTGAGTTCTGGGCATCATGTCAAGCACTCACATATATCATCTCATTTAACACAGTGAGGTAAGATGCTATTATTATCCCACATCCCAAAACAGGAAACTGAGGCTTGGGGTCATACACCTGATAAATAATGGAGGTTAACCTCAATCCCAGGTCTGTCTGACTCCAAATCCCAAGGGTTTTCTTTTTCTGTCTCATTTTTATCTTCCAAACAGATTCGTGTTTTAGTTAAGAAAGACAATTCCTTAGCAATATCAGCAGAGTTGCCCTTCTATGAGACAAGATAATCTGTACGCCTTTAAAATTTTGTTTTAAAAATAACTTGTCAAAAATATTCTCACCAACTCCACCTATTCCTCTCATTTCTCAACGACTGACCAATCTTCCTGTTAGCCTTCCTTCAGGGAGCTAATTCTCCACAGAGAAAATTCATTCTCTACATGGGGAAGCAGCCAATTGAAAGGATCACAAACTACTAGAGTTTGGCAGGCATAGCCGGCTAGTCTTGAGGAGCTGCCCACCCATGCATGGCCCTCCGGAACACAAAATTTATGTGAAATGCCTGAGATAGTCCATGACCAAAATCTACCAATGGTACTCTGTGCCTTGGTGAGATTCTTTTATTTATTTACTTTATTTATTTATTTATTTGAAACAGAAGCTTGCTCTGTTGCCCAGGACTAGAGTGCAGTGATGCTATCTTGGCTCACTACAACCTCTGCCTGTCAGGTTCAAGCAATTCTCCTGCCTCAACCTTCCGAGTAGCTGGGATAACAGGCACCAACCTACATGCCCAGCTAATTTTTTTTTTTTTTTTTGTATTTTTAGTAGAGACAGGGTTTCACCATATTGGCCAGGCTGGTCTTGAACTCCTGAACTCAATTGATCCACCTGCCTCGGCCTCCTAAAAGCACTGGGATTATAGGTGCGAGCCACTGCACCTGGCCGAGATTTTTAAAAACTGAGGATAATAGATAGAACACTGCCATTTTTCAATTTTCCATCTATTAATTTTTGTTAAACCTTTGAAGTCTATTATTGCTTGGCTATAACGGCTACTAATATAAGCATTCATCTGATTTGCATATAATTATATTTGGCTATTTTATGTTCAACATATCAAATTTTGATCACTTAAAGAAAGCATGAATTCTAGACTAGAATATTTTCTCTTAGTCACTCTGTATTATTGACACAACCTTGGAATTTAACCACAAATACAAATTCCTTTGAAACATTTAAATTGGCTTCATCTACAGGCCTTCCTTTTTTCTTTTAGCCTATCTATATTGTTTGATACTTTGTTCCAGGTGTATGTCATAATTTCTTGAATGGGTTGTATAAATGGCTTGTTCTCAGAGCAAGCCACATCTGATGTACACAGAATGCTTACATTCATGTCCTATAATCCCAGAGGCACTTTATTGCCACAATGGGGGTGGTGGGTGGGGCTGGGGATAGAGCAATTGTGCTTTTATACTGTGGACTTCACTCTTTCATTACAAGTTTGTCTGGCTTCAGCTGTATTTTTAATGATAAAACTGTGCCCTGGGGGGTCTCAGGTCACCTTATAAACATCAGCTAAATCTTCGGCTCACCCAAGAGAAATAGAACATATTTGCTTGCTGAGTCCTGGAAAGGTAGGCTTTTGGAAACTAGATTTTCTCCAGGAAGAAACCTTAAAAAGTCACACAGTCCAACTGTCTTTTGGACACCATGGCCCAGGAGAATCAAGTGACGTGACAAAGTCAGAAGCCAGGTCCCCTCATGTTCCGTGGCTCCCTCCATAGCTTCCTTTAAGTCTCTCCTCAGAGCTCAGTTCATCACTGAGGTATCCTAGGACCTGCCAAGCTAAAATATATCACAAACCACATTACTCTCTATCTCCTTCCCCTGAGTGTTTTTTAAATAATTATATTATTTTTCAATTTATTGTCCTTCTTGTCCTACTACAATGAATATAATTTTGTGGAGTTTTGTTTCCTCATAGTAGATGCTCAATAAATAATTGTTAAACGAATAAACAAAGCCACTGGTGGCAAGCACAGAATCCTGGGGCTTGCAATCCCTCCCACTGAATGTGAATAGTGGCTCCCGTGTTCTCATAGTCCTCTCCACCAATTCAAATAATATCAATGGAGAGCATTGGTTGATGTTTGCTATGCTCCATGCTCTGACTCAGCATTTTACTTTTATTAACTTATTTAATCCTAACAATAAACGCTCTGAGGTGGGTAGGGCTATTTCACAGATGAGGCAAACGAGGCATGGAACGGTTAAACAACTTGCTCAGAGCCACACTGCCTGGAGTTGGTGCTGGCATTTGAGCCAAGGCAGCCTGGCTTCAGAGCCCACACACCCAGCTAGTGTGCTATATGGGGTGGCCACCATGCCTATGAACTTTACTACACTTTCTTCACTCCTTCCCCAGGTAAATGTTGCGAGTGGTCAGGGAGTAGCTGCTTCCTTCACAGAGGTTAAAAATGGAAGCCCAGCTAGAGGAAAAAAAGGGTGAAGTCAGAGGCTTCACAGCTAAGAGACTCATAGATTCACAGAGAGGGGGTTGGGAGGGAAGTGGGAGAGCACAAGCTTCCTATGCAGATGAGTACACAGGTGAGTGAGGGAAAGAGAGAAGGGACAGAAAGAGGAGTGAGCATAGAGTCAAAGGTTGGATGGGAGACAGCCATGGATGGCTAAACACAGGTGAGCCATGTGACCACAGTAGGCAAGGTAGGAAAAACTACCAATTTAAAAATCACTGTAAAAAAACAAAACAAAAAGCCTAACTGAATAATAAAATATGAACGAACAGTAATCCGGGTAGTTCTACAGACGCATAGGTGCAGGTGAGTCACCTGTGTAAAGCATATTAATTACAGAGTAGGGGACGGTGCCTACTTGCGTGAAGAAGAAGACCGCTTGCTCCCCGCAGTCGACATATGGACCTCAGGAGCGGAAATGCTGCCTGTGCTGCTCGAGGAGCTAAAATCAGCTTCACTACCTGAAAAACAACAGGGGAGAGAGAAGCGTGAGGGAAAGGAAACCGGAGAACACGCTGGCCAGTTCCCTGCCTTCCAGGTCCCTGCTCCCTGCATTTGCACACTATTGGCAAGTGCCAAGATTCCAGAGTTTCCAGGCTCACAGAGTTTTCCTCAAAGCAGTCAAGAGAAGGCCCAGCACAAGGACATCATTTCATAAATACAGCTAAGATGCACAGTAAGGCTGGTTTCATATAGAGGCCGGTCTTCCTGCAGACACTGTCAACAGTGACCCAAGCGAGTCAAGAAATGCACTGTTCTCCCGTGTGTGAGGCTCTCACTCCACAACAACGGGCTCACCCTACTTCAAGCAAAAGAAAAAGAAAAAGTAAATACTGATCAGTCCAAGAGCAGTTTTTCCAAGAGAGTTTATCTTTGGGTTTCTGTAGTCAGCTAGTCATACTTCAATTTGGCACGTTAGGTTTGGAGACAGTTAACCAGTGAGAGGCAGTCAGGAAAGAGCAAAGCCTGGGCTCCCAGACTGCCTGCACTGGCACTATCTGAGAACTGACTTTCTCTGACTGCAGTTTTGGTTTTTCTTTAAGGAATAGATCCTTAACAGAAAAGCAGAAATTTAACAGTGATAGAACCTGTAAATTCCACTGAAACTTGGAATTTTAGCTTCAGAGTGGGATTACAGGTAGGGATGTTCATTAGTTTGCAAAGATCACATGATACTTTGAGTACAGACTACAGTTGGGTGTGTAATTATAATAGAAACATGCTGTGCAGTAAAATAATTTATATAAATTAATCCTAACAAAAATATGTAGTTCTAAAAGAGTGATAATGGAAACATTCTCATACACTGCCTGGGGAAGTGAAAGGATGTGGAAGAGGCAAGCTAGAACAATGAGAAGAAGAAAAAGAATTTTTTAAAAACGTGAAGTACCATGTGCTTTTGAAAAATAAGTCTAGGTATACAGTTTAATCTGACCTTGTTGCTCAACTCCTACAACACAATTTGTGCCTCTTCTGGTCTAGAACCCAGAGCCAGCTCACATTTCTGGGCTGAAGAAAATATGAATAGCCTAAATCCTTGATTTTCTAACAAGCAGTGAACAATAATTATCATAATAATGACTATTTATTGAATGTTTACTAGGTCTCAGGCCCTATTCGCGATGCTTTCTATGCTATATATTATTTATTCTTGACATCTTTGTAAAATAGACATTAATCTCACTGTTTTACTATTGAGAAAACTGAAGCTGATTTGCCTGAAGCTTGTAGGTGATAAATTCTGTCCAGGACCAAATCTTCATACTACTTCTCCCATACTATGCTTTATCCTCAGAAAGGCAGTAGGAAGAAGCAGCGGAACAGGAGAAGTTCTTAGAGAAACTATACATTACCATCTCCCTAACAGGCCAACACGAACCACAGGTACAAGATGTGGCCAGACTTTGGCCTGCTGGGGAACAGATTTTGCTCTCTGATGGGCTTTATTAGTTTTGCTAGAGAGGAAGGTAGGTAATCACAAGGTAGAGAGAAAAAAAAACATCCTTTCCCTGGTTTCCAGGAGCTCTCAGGAACCCCAGCCTCTAGGAAGTCCAGGTCTCTAGGAAAGAGACCGAGAATGACCCATTAGCCAGATGACAGCAGTGACTCCTGGCTCCCAGCAGAATTCTGGGAAGATTAGCACGGCAGTTTATCAGAACTGAGACCAGCTATTCCTTCTGGATTGCACAGACTTTGTCTAATGATGTAATGAGCTCCTAGAAGCTTCCCAAACTTCATCAGTTGACTCTAAGGAATGCACTGGTTAAACTGTAGTAGTTCAATCTCAAGGATTCACGATTGGTAATGGAGTCCAGCAATATGAGATTCCTGACAGCCTAACTCAGCCAGCTTTGTTTGCTAGTAAATTATCACGTTTGTTATCCAATGATAAAGGTAGGCAATTTTCAAAAATAGATCCTGTGGTTACAGCCATCAGGTTAAGATATTATTTTCTAATGTGCAATTATTCCTCTGAAACACTCAGCTTTCATTCCTTTCACAAAAGTCCATCGATTATAATTGAACTGCTTGCCTAAAAGCAGAAATTCTAGAACAGGAACAGATAATTGTGGAAAATCCATTGTTACCCCATGGTGCTTCTGATCTGTGGTAATTACGTTCTGTGAACTAAAAGGACAACTTTGTTCTACACTTTATTGCTACTGGAACTCAATATATTGACTTTTATGTATTTGTAGGGCCTAAGGTCACTTTGTTTCAGCACTTTCCTCTCTTACTTTCTGTACATCTGAAAGAGATTAGAAGGCACAATCGGGTCCCTGCAGCTGTATTCAGGACTATTTGAATAGCACGATAGTGAAAAATGAATATACTACTTCACAACTATTTCAGTTTATGAATTTAAAAAACACAAACTGGTTAATGCAGTGTAAAAATCAGTGAACGCTTTTTAAAGGATACACAGAAAGCTAAATGTAATACATTATCTGATATACTCCCTTCAATACTAAGCAAAATAACTAAGAGAAAAGCTGGAGACCTAATCACCGCACCCCCATTTATCTATTAGCTGGCAACAAAGATACAAGGAAGGAGAGGCATTCTTTATTCATTTCCTTTAAACAGTGTATGCAACTAATACATTGTTTTCAGTGCTCTTTTGGGTTATTAAAATCATGCACAGAGTACCTAACCTAAAAACATAGAACCTCGACTGGGCATGGTGGCTTACGCTTGCAATCCCAGCACTTTGGGAGGCCAAGGTGGGTCACCTGAGGTCAGGAGATCGAAACCAGCCTGGCCAACATGGCGAAACCTCGTTTCTTTTTTTTTTTTTTTTTTTTTTTTGAGACGGAGTCTCGCTCTGTCACCAAGGCTGGCAAAACCTCATTTCTACTAAAAATACAAAAATTAGCTGGGTGGTGGTGAGCGCCTGTAATCCTAGCTACTTGGGAAGCTGAGGCAGGAGAATCACTTGAACCAGGGAGTCCGAGGTTACAGTGAGCCAAGATGATGCCACTGCACTCCAGCCTGGGTGACAGAGCAAGACTCCATCTCAAAAAACAAAACAAAACAAAAACAAACAAACAAACAAAAAGAAAAAACATAGGACCTCAGCTAGGCAGCCTGGATTCAAAGCCTGCCCCTAACCCATATTAGGTGGAAAGTTTTAGCCAAGTTACTTCACTTCTTTGTGTCCCAGTTTCCTAATTGGTTAAACAAAGATGATACTCATAGCGCCTGCTTCATGGGTTTCTTGGAAACAATGAATGTCATCCTCATTAACAGTCTTTGTTCCTCATCAATATTGTTTTCGATCAGCTGCCAGGTTAGTGGAGTGTTATTCCAGGACTGAACAGACAGGATGAATTTGATGACCTTTAAGATAATGCTCTGATGCCAAACATTTAGTGACTAAGCATCCTGCTGCAGAAAGCATTTTTCCAACTCTAAAGAAGCTATGCCCAGTGACCTCCAGAAGTTCTGGCAGTTTTTTGTTTCATAGCACTGCTGAACTGTTTTGAGAGATATTCCTTTTATTTATAACGTTAGGATAATTAAGCGTTCTGTGCATGTATGCTAACGCCAGGGAATTAGAAAAGGAAGAAAAAAATGAAAACAAAAAGAATACGTGCCCAAACCGATAGCTAACTGACTTATTTTTAAAGCACTGCCTGTAATCTGGTCTCTTAGGACATTATTAATTTTTCCTGTTTTCAAGATATGGAGCAGTCCTCATACATCAGAACACCACAGTATAGAGCAATCCTGAGATCTACTAAGCGGTATTAAGCCATTCTAAAACACTGATTTAAGTAACCCCAAACCCTCTCTTATCCTTTATCACTGCAAAGCTATCACATTAATTCAGGTTGGACCACCTCAAATAGAGGCAGTAAAAAAAATAAAATTAAATTAAAAAACCCCACCTAGTTCCCACCCCTTCTCTCCCATCCTCCTTCTCCACCCATCCCCCCAAAATACACAGATTTTTAAATTTACAGGTCTCCAGGGAGGAGAGAGGAACCATTTTCACTGAAGCCAAGCACAGCTATTAAGGAGCAGCAGAAGCAGTGGACACATGCAATTATAAAAGATACTATTAAAAGAAGCTGCTCTAAAGTACATTCAGTAGAACTGACTCTTAGCTGCTAAGGCTTGGGGGGCCCAGCCAAGGAATCCAAGAAATGCTTCACAGCCTAAACAGGGTTTTTGTTTTAGTTTTTGCAAAATTACTTTCCTAAACCCTGTATAGGTATGTATCTCAGAAAGGGAATAGTTAAATGATCAATACATTGATAAGATACATATACAAGTTTTTTAAAATTTGAGAATAAAAATATTCTTGAAAAATTGTAAATGTAATTTCCATTTATATTGTAGTTTCAGAAAATAGTTTTCTTCATTCTGATTGATGCTCAATTGATGGAACTGCCATATACTTAAAATCATACACACACATACACACACACAAACAGCTAAACACAAAAGAAGAGAAGTTCAAACTTATAAAACTGCTTATGGGAAAATAGCAAGGTCAAAGCCAAATAGATACACTGAAAAAATATTTACAACACATGATAAAAAGTTAATCTCCTTAATTTACCAAAAGCTCATAAAATTAGGGTAAAAAAACCTAACAAAAAAATGGGCCAAGGACATAATAGGTAGATGAAAGAAAAAGAAAAAGAAATGACTGATACACATGAAAAGCCATATAATCTATCAACATCACTAAAAATATAAATGAAAGTAAGGAGACTTTTTCCATCTATCTGATAGGCAAAAGAGTCTGATAATACCAGCCCTGTTAAGGGTTTGTAAAAACAGAGTAAGAGTGTGAACTACACTACATGCATAAAAAGGAAAACTGTACTGCTAGGAATTTATTCTGCACATAAGGACCCAAAAAGGCAACCTAGTTGTCCATCAATAGTTGTCCATTAAATCAGGTGGTATAGCAACAGCCTAACAGAATACTCCGCCATTGTGAAAAGGAGTGACATGATCCTGGGTGTGTCGAAGTGAAAAGATATCAAACACCTGTTATTAGATGAGAAAAACAAGATGCAGAAAAGTGGGTACTGCAAATCTGCTTTTTTTTTTTTTGTAAATAAATCTTTAGATAATATGTAACCTGCTATAGGCACAGAACATTTTTCTTGAGGTATAAAATGATCTGTTAATAGCGGTGTCTCTTGGGAACAGGAAAGTGTGGATATAAAGAGACTCTTATTTTCATTTTATTATCTTTCTGAGCCATTTGGCTTCTCTAACCATGTGCACATTATTCATATTATAAAATATATATAAGAGTTCACTGACATATGAACAATCCATTTTTTCCCTCTAAAAATGTAAATTTTTTAAGGAAAATCTTTTTATAATAAGAGTAGTCACACCATATTATGTAGTATTAAGAGAGTTCTGGAGTTGAGACACCTGGGTTTGAATCTTGGCTCCTCTACTTGCTCTCTGTGGTGCTTTGAGGAATGAATTTACCCTCTCTCTGCCTTAGCATCCTCATCTATAAAATAGGGATGAAGTTATTAATATTAAGTATTGCTAAAAGATTGTGGAAATTCAGGTGACACATGCAAAGAAATGAGAACAATGCCGGACATATAGCAAGCCCTCAATAGTACCATTTTAGTTGAAACTACTGGTACAGTGGCCCAAAGGCCAGAAGAAGGCTTCTCAAGAAAGGTCTTGATTACATCTATCTCTTAAAAAAAACTATAATAGGAAATGCTTTTTCCTACTCATACATTTTTAAATTACTTTTTACAAAAGGTGGTTTTCCTTTTGCCATTGTTCAGCAAAGAGCATGTTTCTGTTTTTTAATTCTCTTTCTGTGTGTGTACAACAGGGTGTGTGTGTGTGTGTGTGTGTGTGTATGTACAATAGGGTGTCTCCAAAAAGACTCCCCATGGATGCCTCCAAAAAGTTCTAGAGTCTCTTGTGGTTTAGAACTCTGCCTTAAGAAAGTCCCAGGGAAATATGAGTAGATTTACTCTAGTTCTCATCTTTGCAGGGCCTAGTCTCCTGAGTTAGGTAGCTTGGAAGGTCTAAGAAAGGGAGGAGGCCTTAAGGAGGCCAAGAGGGTCAGAGGCAACGCCACCCAGTTCACTCCTGTACCTTGGGCTGGCTCAGCTACCTGTCTAAGCAGAAATACAGACAACCCATCTGCTGAACAAGAAGAGCGAATGAGAGAAATGATAAGCAAAGAGGGTGTAAAGAAACCAATAAACAAGGGGAAGTGAAAGTTTCTGACCAGAAGTAGCTATAAAGCCCAGCTCCACCTGTCACTAGTTGTATATCTTGACCAAGTTTTTTTAACTTATCTAAGCCTTACTTATATATGTATACACATACATTTTAAAAGGTTAATTTATTATTTATTTAGCAAAAAGTTATTGAGCACCTGCCATGTGTCAGGTCCTGTTTTAAGTGCAAAGATAATGATTCCCATCCCATTGGGTTGCTGTGAAAATAAATTGAGTTAATGCATGGAAAGTGCTTGACACACTCATAAATACAAATTTTAAAATTATTATGAATAATGCAGTGGTCCCTAAACCTAACTGTGCATGAAGATTATCTGTGAAGTTTAATAATAGTGCAGATTTCTGGGAAACTCTCCCAAGAATTCCAGTTCAGAAGATCTGGGAGGAGGGTGAGCCAGGCATCTGCATTTTTGATAATTACAATAGCTGATTGTGCAGCAGGTGGTCCATGAACCGTATTGTGAGGAAGAGAGCTCCAAACGTAAAAAAGTGCCTGGACTTTCTCTCCAAGTCCTGTCAAATTGCAAGAGCTTTCTTCAGTGCGATGTGAACAATGAGTGAGCAGAAACGAAGACAGACAGGCCAGCGAAAGGATGAGGAAGAAATTCATGGACAAACTGCACAGGAGAGAAGAATTTCATTTACAGAATGATCTGTACCCTCACGGCTCTCCAGGAACACTTTCCTGGAGTGAATACATTATCAGAGGACTGGAGGGAAAGATGGAATGTACATAAGGCACAGGTTGTTTGAAACTGGGCCAGTTCCAGCCAAACTCATGTACACAAATGTTGGTTTGCAAAGCTAGTAGGATACTTAACAGTTGGTTCATGGTTCAAAGTCCTCATAATCCTGTTGTAAAAGAGGAGGGGCCAACCAGTGTGCAGTTGAACATGTCAAACGCCATTCAGCAGAGAAAAACATTTCACAATCCAGCATATGCTGCATTGGGGTTATTCCATCAGTGCCAACCTGGATTTTCCATGGCAGACATGCTTCACAGCATCAAAGGAACCACACACAGGCATTCATCATCTCCCACACTGACTCAGCTCAGGAACCACTCCAGTAGCAGGCATGTCCAACGGGCAGCCCTCCCCCAACTGCGTTTCACCCAACGGGGCTAGGAAAGGTTACATCCACTGTGGTCATAAATTTCATCCTAGCTCATTATCTTGGGGACCCAGTAAAAACAGAGCAAATCCTCCCTGAAGTATTTTCCAGACTTTAACATGTTACTTATCTTTGATTTCTTGTCAAATTTACTGAAGTGAATTGAATTTCTGCCCCTTTAAAACAACTAGCTGGAAAGCCTGCTGCTTCTATTTAAGGAGAAGCATTTATCCAGTGTTTACCAAAATGAGATGCCTGCCCTCCTGTCTGGCAGGAAAACCTAAATCAGGAAGAGCAGTCCTAATGGTGGTGCTGGGTGCGGAGCAGGGGTGTCACTGCAGGAGGCGTTCATAGGGGAGGAAGGAGGTGATGAAGGGCTGGGAGAGAAAAATGGGGAGTGAGACACCAGGAAAGACAGAAGGTCAGGATGGGGATAGGATTTAAGTCTATGACTCAGTCCAGAATATAAGGGAGAAGGAAAAGATGAGGAGGTTTTGGAGTCACCTCATCCTCCACTCTTCTTCATCTCAGTGAGGTGGTGCTGTCTGCTTGCAATTCTAGACCACAAATGGAATAAAACACCCACTTACTGGGAAACAGATGACATAATTCACAACTCATTGCCAAGACATCCAATGGGGCCCTAAAATAATGTTGTTGTTTTTTTTAAACCTCATTTCTGTACTTAAACATGGCTTTTCTTAATTGACTCTAAGACCTAACAGCCTTGACCATTCAACCCCCATCTTCATCCCCACTGTGTGACAACCTCCAGGGTACATCATCTTCTTGACCCACAGGTTCCTTCCTTCCCTTGGCAGTGGCACTCAGAGTGTCAGGAAGGTTGCATCTGTCTCACATGTGGCTCACTCCCTGGATTTTCTCAGTAGCACTGACCTCCAACTCCACTGCATTTAAACAGAGCAGAGTTCCGACACCAGACTCGGCCATGCTCCCCTTCCAATATCTTGACGTGCTTTCACCCTCCTCTCTCTTTCTCACTTGCATTTTTCAGTCTCCATGAAGTTATTTCTCTTTGCCTTTTTCAAAGTAATATGGTTTAGTAGTTTCAGTTACTAGCTGTGTGACCTTGGGAAATACAAGCTCTCCGGGCTTCACTTTTTTCTATGAAAGGAGAATAATAATAGTATCTATTTCATAGAGTTGTGTAAGAATAATGTAAGATAATATATGTAAAACATGAAAAATAGTGCTGGCACTCAGTAAACACTTTAACATTTCACTATTATTTTTATTTTTCTTCTTATGACCTTCTTTGAACCGTATCTAGGTCCCAACCCATGTGAGGCCAAAATCTGGAAGAACTTAGAACAGGGACACGGAATGAGGAGAGGCTGTTGTGTGGTGTGAGTGGCAAGAAAGGATTCAAAACAAGCATGAAAATAAAAAAAGAAATAGAAGATGGTCCTGGCAGAGGATGGTAAAAATTTTTCTTTTAGATTATAAATCAATGAGTAAGTCTTCCTTAGCTGTATTGACTGAATATCCCAATTTCATAGGAAGGCCTGCAGCACACTAAGCAACAGGGAGCTAATGATCCAGACCTTCTTATAGGGTCTGTGGCTCACAAATAACACATGGTGAGAGCTATTATCTCCACATTAGTTCATATTTGTGTGTTCCCCAGCTCTTTGCTAGCACATGTGGGCTGAGACCATAGTCCTGCCTTCAGAGACAGGCAAATGTCTTAGGAGGGACACAAGTTAGGTGCTAAGAGAGGTCAACAATGAGAAAGACTGTTTCCTGCTGGAAGCATGAAGACTTCATGGAGGAGGCACACTGAACTAGCCAGGTTTTGAAGCCATTTACAACAATTCAGGACTGTAGCATGCAGAGCTGTGGAGACAGCACGGGGTGAAGGGAACAGCATACAGAGATGGTAATGCAGAAAGAATTAGAAGCAACAGCAGGCAATGAGGCAATAAAGGCAACTGGGAGGCAGGTGAATTTAAAATCTTCCTTAGACACAGGTCCCAGTGGTTGCCACTGGTCAAGTTAAGAGTTGCTCATACTTGACACATAGGTCTCTTTTATTTTCTAAAATTCTCACTTTCACTTCTCTAAGAAAATATGCAAACATATTATTACCTTACTCAGAGAGGTGAAAATGAAAGAAAAGGAAGCACATATTTTTCCTATTCTAGGGATCCTACAACCACAATTCTGTCTGAAGTGATTCCCCTGACAACCCTTAATGGTCTACTGATCCATGCCCTTCATGATCTCCATTTAGAGGTTGAACCTGCTGACATGTGTGAGGTGAGGAAGTGGCAGGTCAGAGAATGCTGTATGAAACTAAGCGTGGAACTATTTTTCTATAGATGAGTGACATTTCATTATTCTTTCTGTGACCTAGAAAGCTGTTCTCTCAATGTATTTTTTAAAAGAATCTCAGCTGCAAAGAACTGGATTAATCATAATTCTTGGTTTCTGACATTCTCTCATCATTGGCCCATGCAAGGCTATCATTAGTTTGTTTATTTACTGACTGCTCTGTTTATGTATTTATGTTTTGTTTATGTTTAATATAATAAATGAAGAAACCACCAACCCATCACAAAAACTAGAACAGTGACACTAACTTGCATCCACCTATGTGGTCTTCCTTCATCTTATCTCCAGTTCACCATTTCCTTGCGTTCACTTTTACAAAGAATGATCACATCTATATATTTTTAAAAGGTAGAATTTGAGGATTTTGGTTTTATTTGTTTTTAACTTTTTAAAATAAATAGGTTATCATGATGTATATAAAATCTTTTGGGACAATTTTCATTCAATATTATGTTGCTAAAATTCTCCATATAGTTGTAGTGCATTCATTTGACTGCTATATAATATTAGAGTGTGTGATTTTTATCCATAATTTATACTTCATTCTCCTGATAATGAGAAAATGAGTTGACTTTATTCCAGTTACTCGTTTAGCTAGATTTTCCATTCCAATAAACATGTATTTGCATTTCCGGAGTCTAAGAAAAAAAAATCAAGAGGAAATCTACTCTTAGTAATATATTTCATAGGCAAGAAGAAATGCTCTGTGGACCACCTGTCCTTACAGATTGGTACTTATACCCTTCTTCCTGTCGTTATGAATAATTAAAAGTAGTTATGAAGAAGAAAAGTAAAACTAGAATCTCTGTTTTACCTTATTCCAATTTTAGGGTCCAACATGCCTAGGGTGACCCCTTGTCTCATGGTAGCTCTGACCCTGAATAGCCCTAGAAGATCAGGAATTACCTGATGCCCTGTTGAGTCTGGCTTAGGTCACTTCACAACCCTGTACTTAGCCTTGGCAAGGAGACGAAGCCCATGAACGTGAGAAGCTGACCCAGAGTTGCTGGATTATGCATACAGCCTCATCGAGGGAGAAACCTCTTGTCCCAAAATGGGGAGGAAGAGTGATGGGAGAAAGCTTCCCTGACAGTATGTGCTGGTGTTTAATGCAGCCCAGAACTTGTTCCTAATTCCAAGGCCTAATTCCAAGTTGCAAGTGAAGAAAAGATCTTCATTTTAAGGCAAGCCCCGCTGTTTTGGAGAAGGGGAAGACACCATGTAAGTCTCTGTATTAGAGCTGGGTGAAGTGGCTCCCGTCTGTAATCCCAGCATTTTGGGAGGCTGAGACAGGCCGACCAATTGAGCCCAGGGGTTCGAGACCAGCCTGCATAAAATGGTAAAATCCCATCTCCGAAAAAAAAAAAAAAATACAAAAACGTAGCCAGGCATGGTGGTATACGCTTATAGTCCCAGCTACTCAGCAGGCTGAGGTGGGAAGAGCAACTGAGCCCCGGAGGTTGAGGCTACAGTGAGCCATGAACATGCCACTGCACTCCAGCCTGGGTGACAGAGTAAGGCCCTATCTCAAAAAAAAATTTTTAAGTCTGTATGAGGAAGTAACTGCTATGCTTTATAAATGTTAAAGGCAAAGTAAACATTTCTATCTTTTGATTTTTATCTAAGCATCTATGTGTTAGAGCTGATGACTTGTCACTTCCAAATATCTTTGTGAAGTTAAATGTCTGTTCAGCGAGTCAGGCGATTATGGATAGATTTTAAACCATCCTCAGTGAGTCAGAAACACGTTTCCAGGTGGTGCTGATGCTGCTGGTTTGGGACCACTCTTTGAGAGTCACTGTTTCAGAATAATGAGAAAGACGACTAATTTAGGAGCAGAGATGACATTTTGTAAGATTAAGTAACTTATGGGTAGAGGTGAGACCCAGTAATGTAGGTTTTAATAAGCCCTCCAGGAATATAGACACTAAAGTTTGAGGACCACTGCTCTAAGACTGGCCTATGCCTGAGATCCCCCAGCAGCTTCCTGAATGGCTGCCTCTGACAAAGTGAGAGCAGCCGGCTTGTCTGTAATTTAACATACAGATACACACTGTAGTATATATTTTGAGAACCATTTTTACATATTTCACATCCAAAAGGAGCGAACTGCTTAATTTACTTGGCATAATACTGAGTGGTACTAACCATGCTGTATGTAATTGACAATATGTATTTAACAGCTGTGGTTAAGAGCAGGTGCTAGCATCAGCAGATCCAGGGCTCAAATATCTGCTCTTTCATTAACGACAGTGTGACCTCAGGCAATCACTTAACCTCTGTACACCTCAGTTTACTCACTGTAAAAAGGGACTAAAAGAGTGCCTATCACAGGAATTTTTGTGAGAATGAAACGTCATAATATGAACTACTATAACTGCACAGTAAATATTCATCATCATCATCATCAGCCTACTTATCCATGTGTTTGGTATGTGTGCTGCTAAACACTAAACTTTTCCAATAATTCTTGCATATGAGCACTATAGATTATTTAAGTAATGTGATTTAAGAAGGACAGGTATTTATTAAGTGACTAAACGCTAAATACAAGTGATAAGTTATAGATGACCTGGTTTCTCTCAGGAATAGTTAGAAATGGCTTGTTATGTTCACACACTGTTCAAAGTGCCTTACAGGCATTCTCATTGAATCTTCATATCAAGCATATGAAAGAGGTACAATTATTATTCCTATTTTACAGGTGAGAAAAGTAGACAACATGTAACTTGCTGAAGGTCACACAGCCCTTATGTGGGGATCTGAAACATCACAATAAGATTCAAAATATGCCTTAAACACCATGAAAGTACACCTGCATGGAACTTCAAGATTTGGGGCAATTTTGCACCCCACTCCCCAATTCCACCCAAAGTGTTTGCTTGCTCTTGCAAGGGGCACACTGAAACCTTTGAAAATACATTTACAAACAATCTGCAATAAAGAGTCGCAACAAAATTATCACTACTCTATTTTGTATGCCCTACCAGAGAGCAAACAATTAGTGAACACAGACTATACTAGCAAGGAGACTGCCCTTGCACAGTAAACAGTAGGGCTGAGTCATTCATCTACTTTCAACAAAGATAGTAGGATTGAATCTTCATTCTTAAGCAAAAAGTTAACATAATAGAAATATATTTTAAAGAAGTGTTTCCATTTGAAACATCAAATAGGTAGGGTTTTTTATGGTACAGTCTGAGGACCACCTACATCAGTATCACCTGGACTCTTTGTTAAAAATACAGATTCTTGACTCATACTCCAGATCCTCTGATTGAACTTTCTTTAAGTCAGTCTCATAATCCATCTTCATAAATTGCTCAGGTGATCTTCTGTGCATGGTAATGTTGTGAAATCACTACCACAAATGGTTCTTGTTTTCAAATCTGTCTGTTTAGTAACTGTGTCATTTGTCTGCTCTTTCCCATCCTGAATGCTCCACCTAAGGCCATCATCATTTCTCACCCAGAATTACTGAAACAGCATCACACTGTGCCCAGCTGCTCCTTGTGGCCCTGAGCAGTTTGTCTTCCACACTACTCCAGAGAAGAAACCTCATTAGGCAATTCCCTTGTTGAAACTCCTCAGTGGCGCCCTGTGTTCATAAAGTCCAAACTCTTTCGCATGATTTACAAACCCTCCATAATCTCTTCAGACTGTCATACCACAACCCCTGCCAATGGAACCATTCACAGTTTCCTGAAGGAGGCATGATATCCTCTAGACTCCCAGTTTTCACACATGCTGTTCCCTCTAGCTGGATTATTTTCCTGTCCCTCTGGGCCTGGCTAACTACTACCTGTTCTTCAGTCTCAGTCTAGCCTTGACCTTTACTTCCTTCAGGAAGGGGATTAGCTGGCCTTCCTTTATCTGACCCCACCCAGAATTTAACAAGTATTTATCACATTGCACTGCCATTGCCTGTTTGCTTTAACAGATTTTCCAGTATGCTTGTCAGCTCCTTGAGGGCGTGTTCTTTTGTACCCCAGTGTGTCACACAGCGTTTAGCACAGAGCAGGTGTTGCTGTTTTGAAATGTTATTTCACAGCATTAAAAGTTTCTCCACCATTGGCATTTAGGAATAGCTCCTCTTTCTCCTATTTTGCCCTTTAGGTTGGATTAACAGACTGGTGTTATTTCCAATTAGGACAAAAATACTCCCTTCCACTCCTACTTCCAGCCTGTATGCCCAAACCACTTAAAAGTCAAGTTTTCAACTCAGGATACCAGCATGCAAAAACCATGCTAACTGCAAAGACCTCTGTCTTGTTCATCACTGCATCCCCAGAGCCAAGAGCACAGAACCTGGCTTATAGGAGACTCAGAAGAATATTTAATGAATGAGCAAAGAAAGGTACCAAAATAACTTAGATATATGATTGCAGAAATGGTATCATTAACTTTTGAGAAACTGGAAAGGATGGGAGGTAGAAGATTGGAAATGGGCAAAAAGTCTACAGGTCATGAATGTAGAGAAAAGATAAATTCTGAAAATCACAAACTTGTTTGGTGTTGATCTCCAGTAAAATTGTAGAGAAAGTCCTTTAATAAGGCAAGAAGGAGCCAGCAAGAGTTCACTGGGTCAGATGTGAAAAACAATCCGCACTTCCTTTTTTTTCTGACAGAGTTATCATGGCCACATACATCACATATCTGGAGTTCAGCAGATGTTTAATGCAAACACTTAGGATACTCTTATGAACAAGGTTGACATGTGTGCACTGGGTGATAGCACAGTCCAGTACCCACAGGATGTTGACAAATGGACTGTCTATCAACCTCCAGGGAAATCTCTAGTAACACATCACCTGGCCCTGGTGTTGTCCATATCCTATTTAACATGCTTTATTAATGACACGAATGAAATCATGGATGGTATGGTGTTGACGGCAGACTCCTGATTACACAAAACCTTGAAGGGATAACAAATGCATCGGATGACAGCGTCAGATAATAATGCCACTAGCCACTGTGGACTCAGAGCCTACTCTGTCAAGAACTCTACAGCTGCTATTTCCTTTAATCCTTTCTCCCAAAGACATACAAGTAAAGACCAGGAAACCAAAGTTCTGAGTGATGCTGAGACTCACCCCAAATCACAGAGCTAGTAAGCAACCGAGCTGGCTTGTCTGATATCATTCTGCTTGATCCTTGTGATCAGTTTTCACAAAGATCTAAGAAAGGAAACCAAGACAACAATGTTCAATCTAGCCCATCTCAACTATGCGTTAAACACTTTCTACGCTAAGGCACTGGATTGGGAAGGCATGGAGATCCACAGTTCCAATGCTCAAGGGTTTCCTAGGAGGAGTTAGGCTATGCAGACAAACAACCAGGACATAAGTCAGAATACAATGAGTGCACACAGAGAGGGAGGGCATCCAGAGAACACAGAGGACGAAGAAATCTTCTTAGCTAGGGTGAAGGGATGACGGCAGGGGAACACGTCACGGGAGAGATGACACTTGAGATGGGCCTGATACACCAGGAAGAATATAATGTAGTGTTGGGGGCATGGACAGGAGTTGACCTTGGGTGAAAGAGATCACATGAACTAAAACACAAAGGAAGAAAAATACAGGGCATGTTTAGTATATATATGGAGTTCCTTGTATGGCTAGAATGTAGTGATCAAATGAGAAAATGCAGCCAAAAAGGTGAGTTTTAACCAGAGAGTTGAAAAACATAAAAACTATGCTATGGGCAAGAGGGAACCATGACATATTGAAGGCAAGAGAGAACCATGACGAGTTTTGTTTGGGGTGGTAACATGAACAGTGACGCTTTATGAAGACAACGTGACGGCAATATCTGAAAGAGAGACTGGAGGCTGGCAGGGAATTCAGGTGACTGTTACAGTTTGGAGATGGGTCATAAGGTAAGGGAGAAGGAACGTTGAAAAGGGAGACCTTTTCCAGGTAGCTCTTAGGTTCACAAAATTAACTGTATAGGTTCAAAATCATTTGACACTCCAGGTGAACCAAATGATTAATAATAGAAAAAGGATAAAGTCAAGTTAAACATTAAAAAAAAACCTTTATCTTATGCCATATGCTTGATTGCAGTGTTCCCACATAAAAGAACAATTGAATGGAGATACGTATGTTTGGAAAAGCAAACAAAATGAGAAATACCTCAATCAAATGAAAAGAACAATGTCTCTTATATATTGCCTGAAGAATTTGTGAAGAATTGGATAATCTGATAAGAATGGATTGAGGTACTACAAGGTCAATGCTAGATTTACCCTCTGTGTAATTTTCTTTCCTTTTTTTTTTTTTTTTTTGAGACAGGGTTTCACTCCCATTGCCCAGGCTAGAGTGTAGTGGCACAAACTCAGCTCTCTACAACCTCTGCCTCCCGGGCTCAAGTGATCATTCTGCCTCAGCCTCCTGAGTAATTGGGACTACAGGAGCATGCCACCACACCCGGCTAATGTTTGCATTTTTGGTAGAGACAGGTTTCATCATGTTCACCAGGCTGGTATTGAACTCCTGACCTCGAGTGATCCACCCGCTTTGGCCTCCCAAAGTGCTGGGATTGCAGGTGTCTGTAATCTTTAATGTAAACTTCGTTTGCAAGCACAAATGTCAATACAATAAAACAAATAAGCTGGGCAAATTTTGGCAATTTCTGGCATCTGCAGGGAGTGTGAGAACAAAAGCAAATGGAGAAATGGAAGGCCTAGTGGCGTTTTTAACTCTGACGTGTGTTCAAGAAACTCAAAAGAGAAAGGAAGAAACAGAATAATGAAGTCACGAGAAAATATTTTCAAGATAAGTGCTGGCAGCACAACAGAGAAGTGTCTGGATCAGGTGATGTGGTCAGAGGAAAGCAGGTAGAAAGCAGGCAGAACAGCTCCTGCACACCTGCCCTGGGACACCTGTGCAAGGGTCACAGAGTCCAGCGTCCACCCCAGGAAGGGAAATGCACTTGGGATGCCTCGTTCTACTTGTCTTCCTTCTTGAGCTGGGGCAGAAGCTGATGAGAGGCAAAGAGCTCTGTCTCCAGCAGCAGGCAACAACATTTCACCTCATACCATTGTTTATCAATTGAAAATGATTCTATCTCTCAAGCTTCTGAACAAAATGTTTTTGAATTCCCACTCATCCTTCCAGAAACATTTCTACAAATCCTGGTTTGGTTTATAGCACTTGAAATGCACGAAGCATACTCACGATTGGATTTTGCTCTGCACACAAATTATGCTCTGCATTTCCTTGGACTCCTTTAGTGGAACCTTCCCCAGGATCTCACTGTCAGTGACGTCTGGCACAAAGCACATGTTCCCAGGCCAACCCTTCGCTTGCCCAGCTACTCTGCCCCACCCCCCTACACAAACTAACTTTTAAATTCAAGTGTACTCAGTGTTCTCTACTTTCTCCACCCCTTCCCTCTCCAGCCCACACTGTTCTGTGAAAAACCAAAATAAAATGGAAAAGCAAAGCAGAGTATTACGAAAAATAAATCAAGGCCATTCTTTTTAGGATCATCAGAGAGTGTTTGCATGGCATTAAAAAAAAGGGAAGAAGTAGGCTTTGGAAACAGTAGTTTTGAAAATACCCCTAACATATTTTAAAGGGCATATATCTAAGGTTGTAACATTATTTTTAAAGTGCAAGGAAATGTTAAAACACACATTTCAGTACAGTGGTTACCCTTGTGGGAGTCAGAGAATAGGATCTGGGAGGAGTGTGCAGGCACCTTCCCTGGCGGCAACTCTTAAAGTAGATGGTGAAATCACAAGTTTTGCTTTATTATTATTCTACCCAGTTCACGCATGTCACATACATTCTCTTTATGCATCACATTATATGTAGTATTTATAAAGAAGTAAGGGAAGCAGCAAAACTGAATGTAAAACAAAAGTTAATACAGTGATTATCAGAGAGAAATAAAGAGAGAAGGAAAGAGAAAAGATAACATGTTTTTGTTCCTAGAGAGGTTCACATTCTAGTAGAGAAAAGAGCCATCTAAAAAAATTGTTATTAAATATAACATGGTGACCATAACAACAGAATTTAAAAAAAAAAAAAACACTGCCTCTAAGGGCATACATAGTATTTAAATTAACGAGTGCATGTAAATTTCAAATCCCTAAGTGTCTTTGCCTTAAAAATATAATTTTACCCTTCATAAGTATCAATATTGCATTACATTTCCTGGGACCCTTCCCACACCCCAGAGTCTAGGTAACATGGTCGTCCTCTGGGCTCCCACTGGACACTGCGTTTCCTCCTGAACATATCACAAGGTACAGGGATCCCTGGTTTACTGTTGTACCCAGTACCTGGGTCACTGCCTAGCACATTAATAAACATTTTTAAAAAACAAATGAGTAGCATTACCAGGTTCAGTTGTTTTAAATGGTAGCTGAGACTGAGAAGAAAAGGAAGGGTGGAAACGCTGAGTTGGAGAATCTTATCCAAAACTTGAGAATGACCCAGTGTTGCATGGGAAAAATCCCTTTACTGTCCCTGGTTCTCCGAGCTGGGCAGTATAGGAGGCTATGGCGCAATCTGCAGATTCTAACCATTGCCCTGTATGCACTAGTGCTTCTAAGCTCGTGGCTTGGATCTTTCACTTCTTCCTCTAACGATGAGGGAAAAGGCATTGGATGTCAGGCAGTAACCCAGTATCAGATACATGCATAGCCTTCATCTTTCAAGAACAGTCAGGCCCGCCAGTAGTCTCTGCAGAAATCAGATCTTCTTGGCAGAGGCTTGCAGAGCCTGCCTATCTCAACCTCAGAGGTGAGTACAAGAAGCCAAACACTCAGGAAGATCCAGTTTCCCTGAATAATGTTGCTGCCGTGTAAGACAAGGAAGCATCCCTTCCTCTGAAAGTGCCACAAACTCTCCTGACAGAAAAGGATGCAACAAATAGAAATGTCAACTGAGACCTCGGAAAGCTCCCCAGATATGACCCGAATATCATGACAGAAGCACCAAGTACCTAACAAACAACTGACGAACTGTGCACCATCAAAGCATGTGCATGCGTGACTAATAACAATGGAATAGAAAGTGGGGCATTATTTTGTTCACAGACTAGCAGAATGTAAGTAAAAGGTCACCATGCTAGTGAGGATATCATTAAGGATTTAATTGTTCCATTGCAACTTTAAAATAGAAGGCTTATTCTAGCTAGGCCATCTGAGTGATATTGCATCTGAAATTATGTTTAGCTAAACATATTCAGCATGTATGAACATACGTTGATTCCAAGTTCCCAGCCTCTCAAGACCTCATTTTAAACCACTACAAATGCTACCCGCCCCCCAACCCCGCCCGCTCCTTTTCTTCATTCAAGTGATTTGGTATAGTCCTTGATGCACATGCCACGTTTTTTCCAGGGAAAACAGAAGGAAAGAAGAGAATATGCCAGGAAGAAGTGGAAATTAAAGTGGCATTAAAATAAAAATAAAGCTGCAAAATATAATCTGGGTCAACTCTTCATGAGTTTTAAAATAAGCACCAGCAGGCTCAGCACATATGGCATTGGTTTTATGTATTTTTTTGGCTCAGATGTCACACAGAATTAGTGCAAAAGGAAAAATCCCAGCATGGGGCCTATTTTTATACAGATTAATCAATCATTTCCCATCTCCTTCTCTCCCATCATTCCCCAAACTTTGAACTTAATGAAAAATGAAATTGCTTTTTTTCAAACTAAGTCATGGAAATCCTTTTAGGAAAAAAAACTAACTTAATATTTGAACCTAGATTTTAATCATCACATTTTAAATTCAAGTTATAAATATTAACTAGACTTATGCTATGGCTCAGCCTCTTTTATATTAAACATTTACTGTGATATCTTACGTATCCATTTTGTTAATAGCAACACAATTTCATATATATACATACATACATACACACACACACACACATATATATATATATAGCAAAACAACAAAGCCACATATTTGAAAAGATAAAAAACTACTACTGTATATTTCACTTTTTGTTAGGTACATTCTCATGAACATAAAATCCCAGAATTCCCATCAAAGTGCTAAGCACATAGTAGATTCTTAGTTAGTATTTGATAAGAAATTTGATAGGCTGAATCAAATTGAAACAAATAATTGTTCAAGCTATTAGCTAATGCCTCCCTTGACTACCAGGTGTTGTAAAAATGGTGATAATGTTTATAGTATTCATAATACAATAGAAGCTATTTTTTGTATGCTTCTATTCATATATATTCTATTCCTATAATCATATGCCATTGATTATTTCACTGAATTTTCAAAGCAGCCTTATGTGAGTGGTGCTCTTAGTATCTCCACTACATAGATGAAAGAAAAGTTTTAGAGGGAAGAGTCAGATATTTTGAGGTTAAAAAGAAATCCCATACTATGCTGGGTTTTAGAGGTGGGTGGGGGACTTCATTGCAGATATACTGAGAAAGGGATATGGGGCTTTATACTATTGGTGCAGTAAAAGTTTGGAGAAAGTGTCATCCACATGGTTTCCAGGGTTCCAAAATCATGATCTCTATAGAATTTCTCACACACCCATGTTTGTCTGCTATTCCATCTACTGTTAGAAATTATATTTATGAAATGTTAAGTTAATCACCTAAAGCTTGACCCCATGACAAAGCCAGGGACAGAGTAGTCCTTGGTACATTCACATTCTCAAAGGGTGGTATCTTTTCACCATTCTCAGCAATTAAACTTGAACCATGACTAACCATTGGAAAAGATGACATGAACACAGTATGTCCTTTGCCTAAGTAGTCATGAGCACAAAAAAGTAAACAAAGTTAACAATCTAGCATAATGCTGTGTTCACTTTTTTATATGATTAAAGATGAATTTATCTATACTAATATAGCATATGTTTTGCTTTTTGTTTAGAGCTGCCAGATGTCAGCTATATATGTGAGCAATCTAAATATCTTAATTTTACACAATTTTAAAGTTACCGAACTAAAGTTGGAGTTGCCATAAACATAGTCTTTCTTTTGTTTCTACTAATTAATTTTACCACCACAGGCATTAATCATTTGCCCAGCAGATGAAAATACTTTAAGATGACTCACGCGTTTTACAACACTACAAACCCAACCTTTATGCTCTTGGAATGTACAGTAAAGAAGAAGTGTTAGGTCAGATCAGTTAATAAAAATAAAAATGTTCCACATCCCAATTCCATGAACATTAACTGTTTCAGAATTTCTACTGGATGCCATGTGAGAAAAGTAAATTAAAACTGGCCAGAGAGATGTGCTCTCAGTAATTTTCATGGTAATCAGGCAGACATGGGTATTCCCTTTCCTAATCACATGCGCAGGCTCTCTCTTGATGATAAATACGTCGTGTTTCAGCCTACACAGAGGCCCATTTCAAACTATGTGCAGTGCCAATTAGCGTTAATTGTGGCTGTGTTCATCTATTCCCTTAGCACACCACTGGTAAGGCCAGGCTTTTCATTTACAAATGCAACATGCAATGCTCATGGTTAGAAGAGCATTCTAAATGTAATTGCCAATGGTCAGTCTTTTTCATTGTGGCAGCAAATTGACTTACAATTGCACAAATAGACTCATAAATGACAAAGAGTATTTAAAATAACACGTGTATATTTTTTAAAGTTTAGTTATAAGACCATGCATTCAGAATATCTGAGAGGTGAAGATGAAAACTTGTTTTAGGCTCCATTTTGGCCTACCATCACTAACTTACACACACACTCACACACACACACACACACATACACACACACACAGTCTAGCCTCTGTGATCCAATATAATTATTTACTTACTGTGACTAATACTACTTACTTAGAAGGTAAGCTCCGTAGACTTTCATGGCAAACATTGCCTCTGCAAACAACCTCCCAGCACAGACTGGGGTATGTCTTTTGCAGAAATACAGTGTGTGCAGCTCATATCTCAGTAGAGTACAGTCTCAGAGTGGGGTATCCATGGAGACTGAGCCTTCTGCATGTGCAGGGCAAGGAAGTTACTCTGCTGGCACCATAGCAACAGGAGGCAGAGGGAAAGCCAGCCTATCAGGGAAGAGCACAGGGCCTTCTCCCTGGTGACTGCAGTGTTCCAATGAAACCATCGCCCTCATGAATGGACACAAAGCATTTGAAGAAATACCAAATTGTCAAATAGAAGTAAATGCCTACACAACAGTCAAGATGAATCTTTGGACAATATTGGAGCAAAACGTATAGAATCTTTCCACAATGATTATAATATCCCAATGGGCAAGCAAGACATTATATCAAACCCCACAGAGCCCTAAATTTTATGGCAAACACAACATTTTGAGAAAAATGCTTGGTGTACTCCAATGAATTCCAGCTATTTAAATATGCACGACAGTTCACAGCACTGCCCAGAAGAGAGGAACAGGGGAGCCTTATTATTCTGAGAGAAAATGGAATACAGAGCTCTCTGGAACAATTCAAGGCAGATTCCCTCTAAATAGAAGTTTGCTCAGAAAAAATGTTTAATAAGCTTCCACCAAAGCTCTCTATTATTTCAGAATAATTCTTACTAAGAAGGCATCCGTGACAGAATAGGACTAATGCAGATGAGATGATGAGTGAACATTCAAATGCCTTAAAGTTGTGCTATTCATAGACTTTCCTTATTTCCCATTTTATAACAATAAAAGTGATCATTTATTGAGCACGTACTGTATGCCAGGCAAATATTGTCACTACAAACACAGCTGACTGTCAAATGCCAACACCGATTTTTGCAAAGATAGAGGATGTGCATGTTTACCTCTCAATGTTGTGTAGTGCATATTAGGTGATGCATATATTCTGCTACATATCTAACACCTTTCATGATTTTCACAATCATGCAAAGAAAGCTACATATTAATTATCCCCTCATATTACAGTTAAAGAAAAAGAGAGAATATTTCCTTATGTTACCAAATAAACTCCCCCCAACCGGCGCTGCTCTGCAGGTGACCTGGTCCACCCTACCTTAATGTCTAAATATAAGGTGAAGAACCCCTCCTCCCGCAATTATCTCTCAGAAACTAAGAAATCCCCTTACATTAGAGTCCTTCCAAAGCCTCTTATTACAGGGCTCTCTCATAATTACCTTCTTTGAACAAAAAGTGCCATCTGCAAAAGACATATCCTTCTGAATTGGCTGCAATCAGTGCTAGTTTTGGTTCCCTTTGGAGATCCAACTGACAGAATTGTTTAAAATGGAAGAGACAAAGAAATTTAAAAACAGATTTTGTAATTATTTGTATGGTATGACTCTTCCAGCCTTTTAATGATCACTTTAAATAGAAATACAGTCAGTGGTTAAGTTGTAGCAATCACAAAAACCTATATTCCTTTTTTTGCTCTCTGAATTCAGGGACTGAGTAGCTTTGGATAAGGAAGGATACTCATATATGTATAGAAGACATATATGAATGTACAGAAAAACCAGCTGTCCCATGCTATCTAGTGACAACCTGCTTGCTAGTTGCACACTAATGTCCCTCTCTATTCTCTTTTTCCATAGCAAGTACTCATTTGACTATGATGTCCTGGCTGTAACTGGAAATGACATGGGCCATGGAGTTCAAGGCTACAGTGAGTTATGATCACACCACTGAACTCCAGCCTGGGGGACAGAGCAAGACACTGTCTCTCCAAAATAATAAATAAATAAAACACCTAAAAATCTCATTAGGAAAATTAGGGGATTTTATATATATATATATATGTGTGTGTATATATATAGTCTCCCTATACTTTTCTGTATTTCCACCACCTCCATCCTAGGCTAAGCCATCCAAATTTAGTGTCTTGCTTCCAGTTTCACCTCAATCGAAGCTCAACAGAGTCATCAGAGGGATTCCAAACATGTAAATCAAATCATTTCTCCCTTCTTAAAACCGTCCAATGTCTTCACATTACTCTAAGGATATAGACTTCAGCTGCTACCACTCTTCTCCCTTCCTAACTCACCGCTCTGCCCACCACCTGCCACCCCATCCCCAACCCTCCCTAAGCATGGAACAATAAGGTTAAAGTCTCAGCTCAAATGTCACCACCCTAGACACTCCCCTGACCATCCCCCATCATTCTCCAGTTACCTTGTTTTACTTGTCACCATCTGAACTTATCTTGCTTGTGTGCAAGTATCAGCCATCTCCCCACGTTAAAGGTAGGCATCTTGTTTTTTCACTCCTCTATCCTAATGCCTGGAACAATGGTGTCAGCATAGAGCAAACACTTAATAAATATTCACCAAATGAATGAATGAAAGCTAGTAAATGTACAGCCAGGAGTGAATCTATGTTTAACGGAAATCTCTTCTTGATTACGTGGTGAAATGAGGGTTCCCTTTCCTTCAGACTCCTTCAGAGAGATCACCTTCTTGCAGTGCTACAAACATGCCAGTCCGTGTATGTTGGAATACAAGCCTATTGCAGCTGTGTTGCTGAAGCATTACCCCACTTGACCGCAGTCGGCATTCATATAGCTTACTTGGCTGCTCTCAGATATAGGCTTAGGTGGTGGAAGAAATTAACCCATCGAATTGCCCAAGTGAACATACTATGCTGTTCAACAAGTAACTTTCTGTAAATAATCCTACAGTTCACCAAAATGCCATGCAACAGATTGTACCAGCAGACAGTGAGGTCCAGGTACTTATTCCTCTGGCTCCTTTTCTGCTGGTGGCTGTGTTCCTCTGCCAGAGTCCATAGTTCCTTCACAGGTGGCCTTGAAGTTCTCTCTCTAGGTTGGTAACTCTACCCTCCTCTTGCTCCTTCAGGATGCAGGAATGGCCCCAAGCTGTTGCCAGCACTCAGTATTTCACCATAGTTTGTCAGATCCCCTTAATCATGCACATACCTTTGCAGGCAGTCTCTTCAATAAATGCTCCTCAATTAGGGAGGTGGGGAAAGCCCAACCTAGAGCATATACCTGCATGATTCACAATGCTTGGTTTAGAGGTCTGTGTGTAAAAGAAGTTTCCAGGTTTATTTCTGTTATGCTGACAGTTGATAAATATGTTGAATGGTAGGTATCTGGTCTGCTGGAGCTTCCACTACTTTTGAGAGACCTATAACGCTTCCTTCTCAACACATTAGAGTACTGAGTAAGCATTTGGCAGGCCCCCAAATCAGTGGCTAAGAACACTGTGCATGCAATAAATCCCAGTAGACCCAGGATTTGGATGGCAGTTACCTTTGGAAAGAAGAGGATTATAATTCACTAATTCTTAGGGAAAAACCATTAAAGGGCCATTTGGCACCATTACATCATTTGGGTGCATCATCGAAAACACAGATGGGAGAAAGGCATGAGAGAAAACATGTAACCCTGCCATAAAGATAAACACGTAAGTCCACTTATCACAGTTAAGCTTTATTTTACTGGTTTGGTCCCTGCTGGGGAGATGTGATAAACTATAAAACGGCCTGCCATAAAGCATGATCTGCTGTATCCTAGGGGAACGTTCTTTCTCTCAGGGTGAAAGAAAGTTTTAGAGATCTATTTCAGCATAAACACAAAAGCTCTTGCTTAAGCTGACAAACTCCAATGATTTTCGTTTAAGAAAATATTCATGATATGCAGGGTAGCACATAAAACATTTTGACATGTGAAGAAAGGACTAGCTCATGATTAAGTAGAAAAACACTGAAGACCTTAATTTTTTTTTATATTCATATCTTTATGGTTTATTTTACTGATTTGCATCCAAATGGCCTTGTATGTTCACCTTTCTGTACTTCATTGCAGTTACATTGAGGCTCACTGATTTTGTTACTGGCAACTGTCAACATAATGTACATATGGACTGTATCAGCTAATTTATAAAAATTAGTTGGAATTTTTAAGGCTCTACAAACATTTTTAAAAATTGTGTTTTATATCAACACATCTTTCTTAATTAACACTCTCCTAGTGCAATTGAAATTACTCCTTTGAAGGTGGACTTTACTACTGTGGCAGCGGTTAAGAGTTAGGAGCAAGGCTACCCCGTTTAAAATCCATTTACAAGCTGTGTGACCTTGGATGAGTTACTTAACCTCGTTGTGCCCCAGTTTTCTTATCTGTAAAATGAAGGATAATGATATACTTTTCCTGCACCGATATTAGGATGAAATGAGTTAAGTGCTTGGAATTTTGCTTGGGACAGACAGTGCTCAATAACCATTCATTTAAAAAAACTAATCAAATTTCAGAGTGTTATTCCAGCCCACAATTACACTTAATATATCCTTCCAAATATTTTCATAAGGCTCATAGTATTTGAAATAGCTTACAGCCTGTATTTGAGGGTGGGGTTTGCTGCTAGAAGACCTTAGCTTACAACTTGTGAGCTATTAGAAAAATAATGCCTTGCCAAAGTATGCAGAATGTCTTCATATAACCCAAATCTTCCCTTTTAGCATTAAAATTTTAATTTTTTGCCACTTTACGGAGACACTATTAAAATGCTTGACACATTTTTCTGCCTTCATATGCATTGTGTTTTGCCAGCTCCACCACCACATTGATTCAATCTGCTTTTACATCAATTACTGCACTAAGTGCTACAAGTAATAAAAGCCTTCGATGGCCTAAAACACTTAAAAGGCCACCCAGGCCGACTGTGGTGGCTCACGCCTGTAATCCCAGCACTTTCGGAGGCCAAGACGTGCGGATCACCTGAGGTCTGGAGTTTGAGACCAGCCTGACCGGCATGGTGAAACCCTGTCTCTACTAAAAATACAAAAATTAGCCTGCCGTGGTGGCAGGCACCTGTAACCCCAGCTACTCAGGAGGCTGAAGTGGGAGAATTGCTTTGAACGTGGGAGACAGAGGTTGCAGCGAGCTGAGACTGCACCACTGCACTCCAGCCTGAATGACAGAGCAAGACTCTGTTAAAAAAAAGAAAGGAAGGAAAGAAGGAAGGAAGGAAGGAAGGAAGGAAGGAAGGAAGGAAGGAAGGAAGGAAGGAAGGAAGGAAGGAAGGACGGACCCAGCTTTTTAGTGGTCTCTGTCTGCTCACTTATATTTTCCCATCTCTGTTCATTGTCAGCCATCAGCTGTAAATTCATACTCCTGCCTGTCCTCCTAGAGCAAGTATTCCTCTCCTTTTATGCGAACTGGGATAACATAACCTGCTAGATTTTTGTTTCAAGTACACGCAAATTGTGCGTGAGAGTTTTAGGAGTTTTCCTGTACATAAAGTGCACAGAATGTATGGCATCTATTTTAAGATTACAAGTGACCATCAGTAACATTTAGTGAGGAATTACTTTCTGCCAGGTCCAACACAGAGCACTTGATATTCACTAATTTCATCTATTTAATATTTTCGATAACCCATTATACAGACGCAGAACACAGAGGCTCAAGAAGACAGCAAGTAGCTAAAGATCACACAGCTACAAAATAGTGGTATAAAGATTTGAACCTAGTATGCTGGACTCTAGAGTCTGGTGGTTAGAAAGTCCTCCTCCACCTGCACCCAATAACACAAATGTACTTTTTTTTTTTCTCCCTCAAGATAGGACAAGTTGGGTAATCTGGGGAGAGGCTGTGTAAATCTATGCTCTCAACTCCCCTCTAGGTTGTTTCAAGTTATTGCAAGAATGGCCTACTCTAGGTAAGTTGTCTAGCTGTGTTTTATTTCACAGAACTAACTTTGAAGTGAAAGTGATGCTCATGATAAGAACAGAAATATTTGTCGGCTTCACTGTGTGTGCATGAGCCTCTATTAAGGGAATCAGTGTTGATTAATCACTAACCTCGTTGGTGCCTTTTGAGTTTTCCAGCAAATGCTTCTGAATGTGGGAAATAAGGTTTTTTAAAGTAACCAATCCTCTGCTATTGTTGTAAGGTTATTAGAGTTCAGCTTAGCTAGGTCTCCAATTTCAGTAGCAGGGGTAGTGTCTGATGACAAGGGGATACTAACTTAGTTTGAATGCTAAGGAGATACAGTGACATCTTTCACATGCAGATTTTAACATTTCAGTTTCTAAATGTGGATTGTTTTAAATTTTAGTGACTCTAACCATTTGCTCTTTGCCAATCTCCTTAATCGCCTCCAGTGCTTTTCTCCTTTCACATTTTCTACTTATTTGTTTAAATTATGTAATGGTTTTCCCACCTCTCTAATTAACCTTGTGGACAAAAAGATTTAGTACTTCCCTTTGTAAAACAATGACATTAGATCTTTTTCTTCCTTGCTTTAAGATATTCCCCAAGTAGGAAGTCAAGCCTTAAATGAGGCCCAGCACTGTCATTTAATATTCTAAGGAAGTAATCCAATTAGGTAGGTCTTTCATTTCTGGGTAAAAAGAGTTTCATCAGGAAACTGACTGCAAACTAAATACGGGAGGAGCACCCAGGAGAAGGAACACCCCAGATTCCTAAAAAGTTTACCAGTTGTAAAGCCTTCATTCCTCTTCTTTTAATCTGTACCACAGTCCAAACTTATCATACAGTATTCTGCCTTAAGTTACAAGCTCCCTAAAAGCAGGGATGCTGTGGAGGATGTTCTTTGTCACCACTTCCCCACGCTCCTCCCACACAAAACATAATCTCTTGCACAAAGTATAAACTGTACTTCTCATTTAAGTATTTATTGGACAGCGTTAATACTTTATGACAGACACAATATTAGGCTCTGCAGATTCAGCCTTGCGTGTTTTGCAGAGTTGTAGACAAAAGAGAAACATGAAAACACAAAGCCACTATCCAACTGGACTGTAGGACTGTTTTTCTTTTGCTCCTTGGTGGCAATTTTTAATTAAATCTGCATAGGCATTAAGTGATAGAAGCCAAAATGACAGAAGGCTCACTGCCTCCAAGAAGTTTCCAGAACCAGTTCCTGCCTGGAAACAGGAAGGGCTTTCCTGCTGCGTGTGCTGCCGGGCCCTGTTGGCAAGGTACAGGCTTGCTCGGTTCACCTTTCCAAGCCCTTCCCCGATGTCCTGTGACATATTTCCCTTCTTCTTCTGCATCATACAGTCAGGGAACATTATTATCTCTTTATCTTAATGACCAAAGGGGCATTTTAATAACTCCTTCCTGAGGTGAACAGCAGTGTTCCAGAATCTAGAGCAAGAGACCTAAAATTAAATGGGCTTAGGTTACTTAATGTTAAAGAGTCCCTGAGCCTCTGTATAAGAGCCACTAATTGCTTGCTATTTTAATAAATTGGTATTGTTATTAATGAGTTGACTTATTTTTTAAAAAGTAGAGCATGCATCAAGAGTTGAAGATCCGTTTTGGCTGAGAGGAGATGGTCGCTTGGGGCTATGGAGGAGGCAGGACATTTTAACCTGAGAGCAGTATCCTCTTGTGTTTTAACAGATTATGTCTCTGGATTCTATAAATTTCAGAGTCATCTAGGGGCCTCGCTTCCAGGATTTCCTCTCTTCATATTTATGAGACTGACAGTTTTTCTGCTAAAAGTTCAGAGAACTATAGGTCATGGTGCAGATTTTTGTCAAAGAACTTACTGTGCAGAATTGGGTCACACTCAAAAAAGTTGTAGCAACCTTTTCAGTGATGACATTAGAAATTTTAAGCGACTAAAAAAATAAGCTTTAAGGACCCCTTTACCTTGGTTAAATATGAATAAATAAAAAGATCACCAGCTAAAAACTGCTCGGGTGATATTTATGCCTCTGAGCAATTATATTAGAAGCAGTTGACAAAGTTGACAAAAGTGGTTGTTTGAGGCTTTGGCTTTGGAGAAGGGTCATTGAACTAGGATTCATAAATGCTAACAAATGAGATCCATGAACCCCCTGATATGGTATGTGATATTTTGTGCATATGGACACTCTTCTGGAGTATGGGTGCCTAGTTTTAATGATTCTCAACGATCCATGAATCAAAACAGCATTAAGAAAAACTGTTTTTGTTTTCTTTCCTTCCTTCCATCCTTTTATCCTTCCTTTATTCCTTGTAATTTTTTTTTTTTTTTTTTGAGACAGAGTCTCTCTGTTGCCCAGGCTGGAGTGCAGTGACATGATCTCGGCTCACTGCAACCTCCGCCTCCAGGGTTCAAGCGATTCTCCTGCCTCAGCCTCCTGAGTAGCTGGGATTACAGGTGCACACCACCATGCCTGGCTAATTTTTGTATTTTTAGTAGAGATGGGGTTTCACCACATTGGCCAAGCTGGTCTTGAACTCCTGACCTCCTGATCTACCCGCCTCGGCCTCCCAAAGTACTGGGATTATAGGCGTGAGCCACCACGCCCGGCCTATTCCCTTTAATTTCTTCATGAAGATGGAGAGTCATAATACTTCTCATCAAGATGAGTGGCTGATCTTTAGCAAATGAGTATTTTCTACAGGATTAGGGAAATGTTCAGTGTGAGTTCTGTATATATACACAGAGTTTTAAGTATTTTGTTAACATATAATTATTATGATTATTGAAACAAGGAAGGGCCATGATAATATTAATTCTCATATAGATGTAGTTTGTTCTTACTGTGCCATACTTGTCTACTGTTTTACTGTTTCCTTTTATTGCCATCACCATAAAATGTTTTGGGAATGAGGTGGTGGGGGTAGGATGAGGATAACAAAAATAAAATCATTAAGGTTATGTTCAAACCCTACAATAGCTTCACGATGAAACATACTTTTTTTTTTTTTCAATCTATGAAGCTGACATTCTTTCCTACATCATTTTATCTTTTGAATCCCATAGCCTACCTTTGCTGTTGAGGTGGACAAATGTTGACTGAGTCCCTAATGTGCACTAGAGCCTGTGTTCTGGGAATGCAAAAGATGACGGGAGGGCTGGGCACAGAGGCTCATGCCTGTAATCCCAGCACTTTGGGAGGCTGAGGCGGGCAGATCATTTGAGGTCAGGAATTTGAGACCAGTCTGACCAAAATGGGGAAACACCATCTCTACTAAAAAAAAAAAAAAAAAAAAAAAATTAGTCAGGCATGGTGGCGCTTGCCTGTAGTCCCAGCTACTTGGGAGGCTGAGGCAGGAGAATCCGTTGAACCTGGGAGGTGGAGGTTGCAGTGAGCCGAAATCGTGCCAATGCACTCGTCTGGGCAACGGAGTGAGACTCTGTCTCAAAAAATAAAATAAAATAAAATAAAAACGTATGAAGTACTGATGCACACTACATGGGTGAACATTGTAAACATTATTCTAAGGGAAAGAAGCCATGTACAAAAGCCCCCATATTGTATAATTCCATTTGTTTGAGATGTTGACAATCGGCAAATAGAGGCGGAGAGTAGGTTAGTGCTTTTCAGGGACTGGGGAAAGGGGGAACAGAGTGCTGATGGACTTGGGGTTTCTTTTTGGGAGTGATACAAACTTTTTAGAATTAGTAAATGGTGATGTTTGCACAATAGTTTGAATAGACTAAAAACTATTGAATTGTACACTTTATAGGGTGAGTTTTATGGTATATGAATCATATCTCAATTTTTCAAAAAGGCAGTTGAGCTAAGGGAGACAGTCCTGGCCCTTGGGTACACAAGGTAATTGTTTTATTTATTGGCTAAAATTTCATGACATTCTTTAACTCACTGTCTCTTTCTTAAATATCAAGGGTACTCAACACCCTTTGTATCATCCCCATCTTTCTCATGTATAGGCTGTCTTTCCTTCTTCATTGTGTAGCATTCCTTTTCTTTTACATGTTATTCCAAAGTGGGAGACTATTAACGAATTCATTACAACTAACGTTTATCAGGCACCACTAGGAAACAGAGGATTTCTTTTTCACAGTTTAAGTTTTCCTTGGTGACAAAAAGACCTAATATTTGGTTGACAAAAGCAAGATGAAGAATAATTCATTATGATGTATTGCGTACATCAACGACTCAGGAAGAACAGAAGCAGAAAGAGATGCTAGCATCCTATGGAAGAGGACACAGGGCCAGGCCTTGGCCTCATCACAATAAACCATCTGTAGCTCCTTGCACAATAATATCAGCACCAAAAAAACAAAAAGCAAACAAACAAACAAACAAACAAACAAACAAAAAAAAAACTTAGAAGACAAATGTAAGAAACGAGGACTCATGCAAGCCAGTAATCTGTCTTTTCAGCTTGTAAATACGAATAGCATAACTGTGACCGTTAAAGAGAATAATGCAATATAGAGGATACCTCCCAATGACGATGAACACATCCTTTTACTTTAAAGTAACCACTTCAGCTTCTCTAAAACTATCTTTGTTTATCTACTGCATGTATATTTCTGAGACACAAAGTATTCATTTACATAGTGCAGACTCTAAGAATTGACCTTTTCTGATGCTGCTGGCATTTCATTCACTGCAGTAATGACCTCCATTTCATCTTATAGCTTCTAATATTTTGTAATTATTGAACATTTATGTGTGTATATACATATCACATTCATATTTAAATCTCTAAAAGAAAAGACTATAACTAAGTTAGCAAGTATGCCCAGCTCTACATATTTGCATCAAGATAATGCCCAGCTCTAACCTGTTCTCTTCACAGTTTGTGGTCACTTATGATAGTACTAACTAATTGCTTAGTATAATTGAATCCAGAATTGCTCATATAGTTTCAGTGTTTGTTAAAACACCTAGCTTATATTTCTTCAACTTTTGTTTCTTTTCATAAAAAAAACTCTTTATAATGAATACACATGTCACTGTAGGTCACTATAGTTACTCAGTTCTTAAAAACCATTTCAGACAATAGTCCACTTTCTACCCTGCCTCCTTTCAAAATGATGCTTTGGATGCGGGGTGCAGTATTAGTGATCCCCAACTCGATATACAGGTGTCTAGTTTCAAACGTGAAACTTCTCCCATCACATTGTTCTAATGAAAGCATGGCGAGTAAGTTCACTGACCTGGTTTCACAAGGCCTGACTTTGATTCCTTCTTATATCGAGAGGACTGAATGCTTCCTTCACCAACCATTCCAATCGTGCATTTCTTTCTGGTGAAGTCTTCATCACTTCCAGGGCAAAAGCCAATGGGGCTGTTTCCAGCATCTGAGGGTGTCTTCACAGGAGACACTGACTGGCTGCTAGGACAGCCTGTGTCATCTAGAAGACAGGAATCAATAGGTGTTAATTGATGAGGAGGAAATCAATGATGACGATGAGAAGCCATGCGGTGCGCCACACACACACACACACGTGCTCTCGCACACATCCACTCTGCTTATGAAGCCCAGGTTAACTGCTGTGGGGACTCTCCCTTCATGACGCTCCTTCATTTCTCCACATTTTCATGCAAAACCTTTTTTTTTTTTTTTTCCAGACAGTCTCGCTGTGTCACCGAGGCTGAAGTGCAGTGGTGCGATCTCAGTTCATTGCAACCTCCGCATCCCAGGTTCAAGCAATTCTTGTGCCTCAGCCTCCTAAGTAGCTGGGATTACAGATGTATGCCACCAGGCCCGGGTATTTTTTTGTGTATATTTTAGTACAGACAGCATTTCACCATGTTGGCCGGGCAGGTCTCAAACTCCTGGCCTCAAGCGTTCCACCTGCCTCGGCCTCCCAAAGTGCTGGGACTACAAGCATGAGCCACCACGCCTGCCCCCTTGTAAGCTTTTTGACACAAATATTTCTGTAACACTCATTTTGTCAAACATAAAGTCATATCTGTTTCAACACTTTATATAGTGTGTTTTTGGGTCATATGTGTCCATAGATTTTTGGAAGTGTTTAGCAATAAGAAGTTCACCAGAACAACTAGGATCTTTAGGGTGAACTCTTCAGAGTTTATGTCTGGAAGGTAAAGTTACTTGAATATTATTGACCACATCCAGTTTTGGATCACTTGACCCATCAGTTGGTTAACAGAGTTTGAAAGATAAGTCATCTGACTTCAGGGTTCAAAGAAGCAGAGAGAAGTGATCCTGTTTTATCATACACACACAACCAAAAATACATAAATCAGATATATTGGTGTCTGGAGTAAACTGGTAAGATGAAAATGATATTCAGATTAGAAACATTCCTTTAACTTTCAAGTAACAGATTATTACCAGGGTGATTATATTAAGTTAATATGCACGATAGGAAGTGACCTGTGTAGATGCTTATTATTGAAACAGGAAAGTCATACTGCTGACTCCTAGAAATGCTTTCCATATTTATTAAAGTACTTATGATGGTTGGTTAATTCATTTGTATTTTAATGAGCAGAACTGAATTGGACCTCAAAGTCAAATCAATATTACTTAAAAGATCATCTACTCAAACTGATCAATTAGTGGTAAATTTACATTACTAAATAATCTTTATTATATGAAGATGTTTTGACGCCAGAGTTACTTTAGTAACTCATTAGACAAAACAACAAATAAAGACATTTAGTACTAATAACTTTTCAGACATCTTGTGAATATTAAGGGAGCTAAAATAACATGCCATCTACCAATGGCTATCTTAAAACTCTACAGCTTGAATAAAGATAGAAACAGAATTAGGCTTGAATAAAACATGGTGATTGCTAGAATCCATCTAAAGAAATAATTACCATTACTTCATTTTTTGGACTTTATTTCATTTTTCAATTACAAAATATCCCAATTCCTGGAACAGAGTGAACTTGGCACTAATAAAATGACTTATTTCTCTCGATAATAGCGTTTTGACTTTTCGGTGTATTAGCAGATGCAGGACCTCTGTGGTCTGTTTCTGGAAGTGAATGGTTTTTAGTGTGCTGCTCATGCCTGCAGTCTTTGGGCTCTTTTAAACATGCTGCGTTCTTCCTGAACTGAAGAAACTCTGGCCCTGAATGACAGGGTGATGAGGACCCTTCCTGGTGGCTGTTGCTCGGTTCTTTCATCATTCACTGCCCTTGCCTTTCCCTTACAGTCACACACCCCAGGCTTCAACCCAAAGATATTTGAGCTCCTTTTTAAAGGTGCAAAGCTGTTAATTACTCAGACACAGATTCCAGCAATTTTACAAGGCACAACAGGTCTGCACAATGTCTCAGGAGAGCCTCTCTTAATTCCTATCCCAAAGCAGATAAATGAATGAAATCTAATCATTCAACATTCCCTGTTGTCTTTAACATTATTTCCTTATGAATCAGTTCCATAAATCACTTCTTTTGAAAGAGAGATGTCCCCACAAAATAAAAGTCTATGCTTCAGAGTGTCTACCCTAAAAAACTCAGTTTTCCTGAAAACTCTCAGACTCATAAGGATAAAATTAAACAATTTCCAGCATTGAGAAATGCTGTCAAAATTATACCTTCAGTTCTATTACATTTTCTGCAGTTAAATGAGAAAGAATGTGTGCGCACCATGTTTTCAGTGCTATTCCTTTCAAGGATTAAGTGCTGGGGTCTGGTTAAAATTTGAGGACTGAAATTATTTAGAGTGGTGGCAGTGTGGAAGAGGTAGTAGCAATTTTTACCCTGCAGTGTGATACCTCACCTGTCATCAGTATTTACAGCCAGGATCTCCAGAAGCAGGGAAGGAACATCACACACCGGGGCCTGTCACGGGGAGGGGGGAGGGATTGCATTGGGAGTTATACCTGATGTAAATGACGAGGTGATGGGTGCTGACGAGTTGATGGGTGCAGCACACCAACATGGCACAAGTATACATATGTAACAAACATGCACGTTATGCACATGTACCCTAGAACTTAAAGTATTTAAAAAAAAAAAAAAAAAAAAAAACCTAAATAAATCCTGAACTTTGGATCCATCTTACAGGATTCAAATTACTACAAAAAAATCTCTTAACTTTCTACTCTTGTGCTTCATATGGTGTATGTAGGGGGGAATAATAGGAATATAAGACATGGTCTTTCATTGGTTAAATGAATATGTATCAAGTCCTGGCACTGAGCCAGCCCACAGGCACTGTACCCAGGCCCCATCCTGGTGGAGTTTATAAATAAGCCAAAAGGATCTGGGTACATGTCACTCACAATGCACAGTTCTTGTCAACTGGCAAGTCTGATAAAGTTAATCCATATCCAAGAAAATCTGTGGGTTATGTGGGAAGCCTGGGGCATTTGCCTGTTTTGTGCACCTGACACTAACAAAGGAATCTAGTTTCAGAAAGGGCAGGGCCATGAATTTTCCTACTACAGAGGGCACACTTGAGCTATGTGAAGTAAGACCCCAGCAAAGGCACAGAGCTTCATGTGCTAGGGAGTAATCTGAGGTATTTTTCTTTGTGCAACACGAAAGAAGTTATCTTTACAAGTCTTGTTTAGGGCTCCTTCTCTGTTCTCCCTCCTCCTCTCTTCCTCTTCATGGCCAGTTGCAAGCTGACCACAAGTTCAAATGAAGATAACACTCCTTTTCAAAATTCTATGAAAAATATTCTTAGTTCCAATTTATCTGAGATTTTTTTTCAAGACCTAAATGACTTCTGCTTCATTAAACAATGAAATAATTTGAGTATCTATCTACCACCTATCTATCTATTCTATCTATCTATCTATCTATCTATCTATCTATCTATCTATCTATCTATCTGATTTTTTTTAAGACAGAGTCTCACTCTGTCGACTAGGCTGGAGTGCAGTGGTGTGATCTTGGCTCACTGCAGCTTCCACCTCCTGGGTTCAAGTGATTCTCCTGCCTCAGCCTCCCCAGTAGCTGGGATTACAAGCGTGTGCCACCATACTCAGCTAATTTTTGTATTTTTAGTAGAGATGTGGTTTCTCCATGTTGGCCAGGCTGGTCTTGAACTCTTGGCCTCAAGTGATCCGCCTGCCTCAGCCTCTCAAAGTGCTGGGATTATAGGTGTGAGCCAGCGTGCCTGGCCACATTTACTCTGAGATTCTAAGAATAGTAAAGCCAAGCTGATGTTCTTTGGTTGTTTAGATCTAATCTTACCATACTAAACTACATGTAGACCAAGCACATATTAAAGAGATTTATTTATTAAACCTGTTTCAGTTAAACTATGTGAATGTGTCTTCTGTTTCCTGCTGCTGCCTGACTGCTGAATTTTCCTGTACAATCTATCGATTTATAAAGATAGATTTATAATTTTAGCTTTTATAAGTTATGTTAGTATAAAAAAATTATAGATTTCTTTATATGAATGATATCAGATTTCTAATGTGAGAAAACTCTAGGCAGGAAATTGCAGAAATACTGAATAATCTGCCCCCAAAGTGCAGGATGTTTCAAATTTCCAGAAGAATGACTGGCAAAACTATGAACATTTTAGTATGGTTTTGCCATAGGGAAGCTTTGCTCCAAGGTTTTAGGGAAGAAGATGTAGAAGACTGTTGGTCTATTAGAGAGAGAAGAATTTACATCACAGACATGTGTGTGTGCGCGCACACACACATACACACCCCTCTTACAGAGGGGGTGTATAAAACTCTTGCAGAGTTGAGTTTTTACATTTCTTTCTCCATTATTCGAGGTAAGTATAACTTTACTTAAAAAACATGGGACCACTTTACATGCTTTATACAGTGTGATCCATTTGAAAATATGGGGCAATTTCCTTCCAGGGGCTGCTATTTTAAATCCTCCTTAGACAGGTCCCGCATAGCCTCTGGTGGAACTCAGGTAAACATTACCCTCCTCAAGGCTACATCTAAATGATCACCTTCTAAGTAAAGGAGACTAATTTACATGTCTCCTTGATTTTATTAGAAATTGGTTCTTTTGTTGTTGTTCTTGTTCATTTGCTTAAAATTGGTGAACACACAGGATTAAGGGTAGTAGCAAGAATACTCACAGATCCAGGAACCTCAGAGGTTGTGGGCTATCTAAAGTACTGTTAAAAATATATGCCTGTGGAATGGAATAGTTTCTAAATTGTCATCAAGAAAATAAAAAACATGCCAAGTTCTATAAAGATAGATGGGAAAAAACAGCAACTATTACAATTTTGTAGCCTAGATGTTGTTAAAAAATGATGTTAAAAATCTGTATTTCCTCTTTCTTTACATTACAAGGTCTTTGAAATATAGGATATAGTTAATAATTATGCAATTACTTATAATTCTGAAAAATATGTGCCTAAGTACTTTAAAAATACTTTGAATCTCATTTTAAATGTACTTGCTAAATTAAATTAAATCTGTTGAGGTTGTTAAAATTGTAGCTTAACTTTTAAATTATAAAACATGTAATTCTCATTGTGTGAAATTTGAAGTACAGAAGAGTATAAAGAAGTGAAGAATAAAATAAAGACACACTATTCTCCTATAATTGTGTTACCCAGCAAAATATTTTCTGTTTGCTTTTTGTTTTATCCAATTTTCAACATATATTTTAGACAGTTTCATTATCTGCCATCGAAAATTTCTCCCTGGAACTTGCTAGGCTAGAAAGAAAGAAGCTATTAAAGACTAACGAGAACCAACGCAAAGGAGGCCTCATTGGTCAACAATGAAATAATTTGGGTACCAAAAAGAACAATAAATTCAAATGACTGATAATCACTGGATATATAAAAAAATCTGAGTTCATGGTCATATAAAAAACACATTATAGAGATAGAGAAAGGCCCCTTTCACCCCCAAAATGCCTAAATCCCTGGAAATCAATGGAAATGATCTAAGGACCAATTCTTTATATTGAAAATTGGCAATTAAAAGGAAATAATTAGCATATATTTTTATTGTAAAAAGTGTTCCTATATAAACTGTATCTCAGTAGAACTGAAATCATTCATTGTTATTGGAAAGTTTGTCCTTACAAAAGCATTCTGGCTAATGAAAGCAGATGGAATAACAGAAATATAAAGTTGCTATTCTGCAACCTCGAATGAAATAATTGATTTAGGCAACAACCCGTAATAGATAAAACCATTAGACAAAGTCTAATAGAGAGTTTACAGTGGAGGGATCAGGCCTTACCCAAATGTACCCATTGAGTCTTCTTCCCATCACCAACAGTGGGAAAACCCCTTTGACGGGATGTGAGATGAGGCATGCAGCACTCCCTATGAAGAATTCTTGACACACACAAACACACAATTGCCCCCAAATCCAATCAAGGCTTTAAAGCTAATAATGTTCACCTTATGAAATATATAGAAAACAGAATAATGAGTTAAATTAGAGATTGGCAAACTGCAGCCTGCAGGGCAAATTTGGTCCACTGCCTGTTTTTGTAAATACATTGTTATTGGAACACAGCCATGCCTAACCCTTTATATATTGTCTATGGTGGCTTTCAAGGCTACAATGGCAGAAAGTTGAATAATTGTAAGAGAGGCTATCTAGCCGATGAAATAAAAAATATTTGCTATCTGGCCCTTTATAGAAAAAGTTTGTTGACTTCTGGGTTAAATGATACTACAGGGAAGCAAATAGGCACTTTTGAGAAAATCTGGGATATTTCGTCATTCTCTGTCATACCAAGGAATTATGTTAATCATGTTAGAAAGTAAAAGGGCACTGTGATTATGTAAGAAAATGTGCTTTTTTCTTAAAAAAAAGTTATGCATGCTGAGGTACGTTGGTAGACAAGAAATGACATGATGTCTGGAGATTTGCTTTAAAATGCTTCCACAAAGAAAAGAGAGACATAACAAATACAGGAATATCTTGCTATCATTTGATCTAGATAAGTGGGTAATAAGCACATGAGAGTTCACTGCACTGTTCTCTGTTGTTGAGTATGCTTTTTAAAAGTTTCAAAATATTTTATTTGATTTCTGGAAAGCATTATCCTAAAGGAGTACTGATTTAAAATAGACATAAACATCACTTTTAAAATGTGTTTGTTTATTTTCAGACAGAGTCTCACTCTGTTGCCCAGGCTGGAGTGCAGTGGAACAATCATATCTCGCTGCAGACTCCAACTCCTGGCTCATGCGATTATTCCACCTCAGCCTCCCTAGTAGCTGGAACTACAGGCTCAGGTCACTGTGTCCAGCTTATTTTTATTTATATATATTTTTAAGAGACAGAATCTTGCTTTGTTGGACAGACTGGTCTCAAACTCCTGAACTTAAGTGGTCCTCCCACCTTGGCTCCCAAAATGCTGGGATTACAGGTGTGAGTCACTGCTCCCAGCCAAACACAGCAGTTTTAAAGACCAATGCTTCCTGTAGGAAGTATTAGTTTGTTTTAATTTTTCTCACTATTATTAAAATTGCTTTACTACACATTTTATAGATACATCCTTGGTCAAATCTTTGATGAGCTCACAAAATGTATGTCTAATGGAATTACTAAAACTTCCAAGAAGTTTGAGACAACTTATATTCCCATTATTGTATGAACATACTCCACTTATTAAATATCTGCCAATACTAAATATTATTTGCTTTTCATTTTTTAAGTTAATTAAAAATAAAATTTTGATGTCTTAATTTACATGTATTTAATTGTTTGTGAAGCTCAATGTCTTTGTATGTTCATTGACCTTTTAAATTTATTCTATGAATTGTTCAAATCCGTGATAATTTTTCTGTTTGGATGTTCAGGTTTTCTTACCAATCTGTAAGAACTCTTTATATATTAAAAGCGTCAACCCTTTGTCATATTTCACTGTATATTGTTTGCTTTTGACTTTATAATGTTTTTGACATTCAAACCTTGCTCTATTCTGTCAAATCTCTCCATACGTTTCTTTGTGATTTCTTCCAATACTTTTATGCTTAGAATGTTCTTTTATTACTTAAAGATCAACTAAATATTTGCCTGTACTTTCTCCTAGATATTTATAGTTTCACTTTCATTTAAATTAAATCTATCTGCAATCCATTTTAAAATGTGGTATGAGGGTTAGATGCTAACTTTATTATTAATATTGTAATTTTAAGGAAGTCTACCACATTACTTTGCAATGCTTTTATGATGAAAATTTGAAAGCAACAAATACTTTTTGCATAATTCATTTATATATTTCAAAACATTAGATTGCCCAAAGTGTGTATGTATCATAAACTTTCCTGATAATTAAACAAAAATGCCTAAAAACCAGTGCCATCAAACACATTTGGTGGCAATTATGATGACCAAGTCCCTATTAAAATCTTCTAGCTGAGGCTGGCAGATCGCTTGAATCCAGGAGTTTGAGACCAGCCTAGGAAACATGGTGAAACCTAGTCTCTACAAAAAATACAAAAATTAGCTGGGCATAGTGGTGCATACCTGTAGTCCCAGAGGAGGTTGCAGTGAGCCACAATTGCACCACTGCACTCCAGCCTGGGTGTCCGAGTAAGACCCTGCCTCAGAAATAATCTTCTTACACCAATTACAGGTAAGAATAAAACACCAAGTTCAAAAAATTACAACTATTAATAAAATATGTCTTCAAAGTCCAAGAAGCATCTCTAAAACTGCGGGCTCCTTTTTGAATGTAGATCTCAGAGCCCACTGGCTTTCAAAGATGTTGAACTAAACAATTCCAGAAGACACTTAAAAATAACATTAATGGAGGAAAATATGATTTTGTGCCATAATGTTTTGAAACATTCACTTATGGTTTGATTCTGTTCGATGTTCAGTTGTATAATTATTTTTTGGGGGGAAGTTATTGCTAGTTTAAAGAAACATTATTTTAAACTATATGGAAATCTAGTTGATTCTCATGAACAATGGAAGCATTTACTGACTGCTTACTCATCCATTCAACAAATATTTATTGAATATCTACCATGTGTCAGACACTAACATAGCTCTTATTATGCTTATTGCTCCAGATACTGGCATTTTTGAAGATAGTTTAATGGAGATAGATAACATGTCACAACTTAAACTCATGATTAATATAAACCATGTGAAATTCTTATCACAAACCTTTCAGTGCATTTATAAGGCAAGAAGACTAACATTTATTAAGTACCTGTCATGTGGCAAATGCATTAATTATTATCATATAATTTTAATAATATGTTACTGTTGGAAAATGGAGGCTCAGAGAGGTTAAAAATTTCATGGGCCCAGAGCTGCTGGGCAATTGACTCAGGATTGAAAGTCAGGTTTGTCTGACAAAATGCCTGTTTGCTCACCACTGTAAGCTAGCTGTTTTCTAAAGTTTTCAACTTATGTTTGTTCCAAGAGGAAACATCAGCAATTCTGGGAATGCCCAAATTAAAAACAGACAAAGGAAGCTGCTAGAAAGAACTCATCCCATAATAAACAGCCCACAGAAATTGGAGGCAAGAAACTCTTTCTAGTTGTTTCCAGTATTCCTGCCTCAACACATGTAGCCATATAAAATGTGTGCCATTTTGATAATTTTGAATTCTAGGTTTTCAATAGCACACATTGAATTTCTATTCCTTCACTCAATTTTAGCATCTTTTTGTAGTGAGAACTCAGAGATCTACAGAGCTCTAAAATCTGCTTCAGTATTATACAACATGTCACTAACCAGTGGCTGATGTTGAAGTGTATACATCTCATCCTTTCATCCACTTATTTTTTTCTACAAATAATTATTGATTCCCTACGTGTGTCAGGTATTGTTCTAGATATTAGGCAGGTAATGCTGAGTGAGACACTAAGATCCTTGTTCTTAACAAGTTCACATTCTAGTGATGAGGAGAAACAGTTAATAAGTTAAACAAAATACATAAAAAGATATTTTGGGGCCAGGTGAGGTAGTGATAGCTCATGCCTGTAATTGCAGCACTTTGGGAGGCCATAGTGGGAGGATAGCTTGAGCCAGGACTTTGAGATCAGCCTGAGAAATGCAGGGAAACCACATCTCTCTTTTTTTTTTTTTTCTGAGACAGGGTCTCACTCTGTCACCCACGCTGGAGTGTAGTGATCAGGGCTCACTGCAGCCCCCGTCTTCTGGGCTCAGGTGATTCTCCCACCTCAGGCTCCCATGTAACTGGGACCAAAGGTGTGTGCCACAACAGCCAGCTAATTTTTTCTTTTTCTTTTTCTTTTTTTGTAAATGGGATCTCACTATGTTGCCCAGGCTGGTCTCCAACTCCTGGGCTTAAGTGATCCTTCCACCTTGGCCTTTCAAAGTCCTGGGATTATAGGCATGAGCCATTGCACCCAGCCAGAGACCCTCATATCTACAAAAAAAAAAAAAAAAATTAAAGCTAGCTGGTCATGTCTATAGTCCCAACTGCACAGGAGACTGAAGTGAGAGGACTGCTCAAACCCAGGAGGTCAAGGCTGCAGTGAGCTGAGGTCATGCCACTGCACTGCAGCCTGGCAGACAGAGTGACATCCATCTCAAAAAAAAAAAAAAAAAGATATTTGGGATTTACTGTTAATGAAGTATACCCGATGATATTATTTAGACTAGGTGGGAGGTGGGAAGCTACTTCATTACATGTATTGTCATACAAGGCTCCTGAAGAGGTCATTTGACTCTAAACCAAAAAAATGAGAAGGCAATAATCACACAAAAGGCAGAGAAAACAAGGAAAAGAATTCCAGGTACAGAGAATAAGTACAAAAAGCTCTGAGATAGGCAGGAATATGGTGCATTAAGGAAACCAAAAAGAAGAAGAGCGGTGGGGAGAGAATGATGATGCCGGCAAAGGGATGCAGCAGCCCAAGTAGTGAAAAATTTTAGGTCAGTTATCTTGACTTTTATCGGAAGTGCAACAGAAACTGCAGTGTGCACTACGCATGAGATAACAAAAATTTAGCCTGTGCTTATAATGGAGAACAGACTGAATCAGTGATAATATATCTAGCTAATATTTACTAAGTGCCTATTAACTACCAAGCACTGTTCTAAACACTTTACTTCTAAACACTGTTCTTAAACACGTCTTAACTAACTTAATCTAATATCCCTCCGAGATAGGCACTGTTGTCATCCTGATTGGCAGGGGTCATACAAAACTAGCACTAGTGTTTATGCCACCTGTCCAAGCTTATAATCAGTAAGTCACAGAGTTGTAGTATGAATCCAGACAAGCTAACATCAGAGCCTCTTTGTTAACCACTATGTTGCATGGCTCCTTTAAGAATGAAAGGAGAGAAGCAAATAAACCCATTTGGAGGCCACTACCATAGTAGAAATGAGAGGTAACAATGGCTTGACTCAAGTGGTAGTAGTGAAAATTGAGAAAAGTAGATATGTTTGAGATAAATTTGGAAAAATAATTGAAAGCATGTATTTATAGTAATGAAAAATGGGAAAGGATTAAGAATGTCTTCTAGGTTTTTTTCCTAAACAAGTAGGTACATGGCAGTCATTTCTGAATTGGAGAAAAATGCGTTTATGGGTGTGTGGGGGTGAAATCAAGAATTCTGGTTTTGCTATGTTACATTTGAGACACAAATTAAACATGACCTTGGAGATATCAAGTAGGCACTTGGATAAGTGAGCCTGGGACCCAGGGGGGAAGTCTGGAGCATCACCACCCTACAGGTGAGACTTTGAAAGACACAGGCCTGGATACAAGCCCTTGGGGAGGACAGGAGAAGAGGCCAACAAGGTGACTTGAAAGGCAGGAGGAACGCTCAGCAGAGCGGTTCACAGAAGCCACGGAGGAAAATCTTTCCTAGGAGGGGGGCTTATTCAATTATGCTGAGTGCTGCTGAGAGGTCAAGGAAAATGAGGGCAGACAAGGGGAATATTAGATTTGCCAACGTGGTCACTCACGTGCTTGCCAGGACACATTGTGGAGGCAGGATTTTGGAGAGGTTTTGCCATGAAGAGGAGCAGAGAAACAGGATGGCAGTTGCAAAGAAATGGGGGGGGGGGGGTCTTTTGCAAATGAAGGGCAGTTGTAAAGAAGGAAGGGAGCTCTTTTTTCTTTATAGATGGGGCGTGCGTAGGTGCTAATGGAAATTAGCTTGTCAGAGTGACTGAAATGAACACCTCACACTAAGACATGTAACTTACATCCACAAAAGCAGAGTGGAGAGTGGAGTAATTATTTACCGAGTGCCTTCCTTGTTTCTTGGAGACAAAATAATCACTTCACGGATAAACATTCCCAGGATTTCTGAGCTATTTTGGAGCTTCGAGTGCTCCCATAAAAGTCACTCTGGTGAAGCCCTGGGCAGTAAAGGAGGACGCAGGGCCAGGTGAGGTAAGCTCCATCTCTGCAGACGACTGCGTGCTTTCTCTCTGGAACATGGGCCGAGTACTTGGTTTCTACCAAGCATCAATTTGTTTGATTTGGACTAGCAGCCCATGAAGAAGGAATCTGGAGGAGAAAATATTTGGTCCAAATATTTAATGTAGAATGAGTAATGAATCTACCTAGATGTTCTGGTGAGGGAGGAGTTGGTGTTGAAACTGGGAAACAGAGGGTGACAGAAGAAAACTGAGCCCTGGCATGGGGGTGGTGAATTTGTCTTTCAGAAGAACTTTATCTTATTTTTTCTTTCATACGGTTATGATCTTTCCAAAATAGGCATGTTACAAATCTTTCTGACCTTCCCTCTCCTTAGCATTATGGGTTTATTTGCAGTTTCTAGGCCATGCCTTTTTAAAGGCTGTTTCTTTTTTAAGTTTCCTTGGTAGGAGAAGATAAAGGAGAGGGAGAAGAAAGAGAACTAGAAAGGTAGGAAGGGAAGAAGAGAGAAAGAGAGACAGAGAGACAGAGCCCAAGAAGTTATTTCTCTTCTTTTTTTGAGACAGAGTGTCACTCTTGTTGCCCAGACTGGAGTGCAGTGACGTGATCTTGGCTCACTGTAACCTCCCCCTCCAGGGTTCAAGCGATTCTCCTGCCTAAGCCTCCTGAATAGCTGGAATTACAGGTGCCTGCCACCATGCCTGGTTAATTTTAGTAAAGTTGGGGTTTTGGCCATGTTGGCCAGGCTGGTCTCAAACTCCTGACTTCAGATGATCTGCCCGCCTCGGCCTCCCAAAGTGTTGGGATTACAGGCGTGAGCCACCGTGCCCAGCCCCAAGAAGCTAGTTCTTAACCTCTTGAAAAACTTATAATAAAATAACTACAAACTACTTTAAAGGCATCTGAATTAAGGTGAGCTGTCTTGTAGCAATGTGAGTATTTTTTCCTTTCCTTTCCATTTTTCTTCACAGTAAGTATCTGAAAATGGTAATGGTTAAGATAGGGTAAGGGATAAAAATGAAAAAATAAAAAAATAAAAAGCACTGTTCATCATACAGTTTACGTAATTGCTACATCTGAGTTTTTTCTATTTTGAAAAAAAGAATTGTTTTAGATAACATTTATATCATGGAATTTACTTCCTTTTTAGAAAAAAGAACAAAGGAAGAAAGCAGAGTCAAAGAAAAAATATAGTCTAATTACAGTGACATTCATAATACAAAATTCTAAATTATGAAAATTAGTCTCATAGACAAAATGTTCACCCACAGAAGAATAGTTGAACAAATTATGGTCCTCCGTAGAGTGACACGCCATGCTGTCATTACCATGAATGAGGGGGTCTTCCTTGTGCTGACAAGCAATGACAGGTGCAGGTCCTGCCTGGAATATGCATTCCTTGAGGGCAGGAAGAGCCATGCCAGTAGTGTTCATTGCTCTAGCTCAGCAACTAGAAAACTGCCTTGCACAGAATAAGTATTCAATAAATATTTGCTTAATGAACAGAAAGGATCACAGATCAATATAGCATGATTTCACTTTGGCAAAAAGCAAAGCAAAATACATCACATAAATGTGACTAGCTCCAGTCTCATATATGCGTTTGTATATTTTATAACAAATATGTTTTTGTTACTTCTGAATTTAAAAATAAAAATATAATTAGCATTAAAGAAAATATAATGCTCACAAACACTCCGGAATCAATCAAAGGGTAGCCTAAGATCCAGAGGGTCTTAAGAATTCTGAGTTAGGTCAGTCTCTAACAGTGATCCTATCTGACTGGTCACCCACACACAAAAAGAATAAAGACTGAGCCAGCTGGTAAAGAGGCAGAGCCCAGAGAAAATCCACACTGAGCAGGGAAAGGTTGAAGCATATGATTTCTAATGTGATGGGTGAATGCTGTGTGATCTCAACAATAGCACAGGTGTGCATTTGAAAACTTGGTTTGGGTTCCCTAAAAAGAAGGAACAGTCAACCTGAAATAACAGGTCTCCTTCTGGAGCCAGAGAAGCCTAGCAGCTGGCAGGGAAGCTTCAGAGCATGAGGACTGTATCCAGCAGTGGCCAGGGCACCAGGTTAGGAGGCATTTTCTGCTCTAGTCAGTGGGAAGAGACTGGGACTTTCTCAGAATAAAAACCACCTGGAGGGTGGGGTAGGGTGGTGACTAGTGTCAAATGAGACTCCTGGGAAACACGAAAATATGGCCTATACTAATTATCTTTCTTTCTTCCTTCCTTTTTTTTTTTTTTTTTTTTTTGAGACAAAGTCTTGCTCTGTCACCCAGGCTGGAGCACAGTGGCACAATCTTAGCTCACTGCAGCCTCCACCTTCCAAGCTGAAGTGATTCTCATGCCTCAGCGTCCCAAGTGGCTGGAATTACAGGTGTGTGCCACCGCACCCGGCTAATTTTTGCATTTTTTTTTTTTTTTTTTTTTTTTTGTAGAGATGGGGTTTCACCATGTTGGCCAGGCTGATCTCTAACTCCTGGCCTCATGTGACCTGCCAGCCTCTGCTTCCCAAAGTGCTAGGATTACAGGCATGAGCCACTGCAACTGGTTGTAATTACCTTTTAGATTGTAATCTGGGCTACTCATTTTTCTGATGGTTTTTGTGACTGAAAAATAACAATTAGAGAAGACAGTACTCCTCACTGCTCCCTCAATATGCCCTGCACTTTTAAGACTCTGCTTTTACCCACATTGATCTCTCTTTTTACCATTTTATGCTTTGCTTCTCAAACTCCTACACAACCTTCAAAACCTTGCTTATTTGCCAGCTCTTGAGTGGGGCATTTTCTGGTTTTCTTAGCAAGAGACCTCTCTTCTAGATGCCCACAACACCAGAGTCATGGTTCTATTGTGGAGCTTACTCTTTTTGACATTTAGAGACGCTAAACTCCTCAGGACACGGATGTTTTCTTCATCTAACCAAGCTATTTAATAGAGTACCGAGTACTTTTCTAGTTGTTTTATTTCCCCAACTACTAAGATAGTGCCATGCTCTCAATGTATTTTATAAATGAGAGAATTATTCACTTGTTCTGTTCTCATAATTATAATTTCTACCAAATTCCAACAAATGCTTACTAAGCAACTGCTAGGAGTGCAGGGGACTATATCGTTCCTGCCTTCATAGGGTTTACAGTCTTGGGGAGTCAGGTAACCAAATAAGAAATTTTAAAAATAGGCTGGGCATGGTCGCTGGTGCTGTAATCCCAGCACTTTGGGAGGCTGAAGCAAGCAAGCAAGCAAGCAAGCAAGCAAGCAAGAAATTTTAAAACCAGATAATGTGGAAAGCACCTAACCTGGACACTGAAATTGATCCCTCAGCTTCTTACTCTGATCTATAAATATACTTATTTGTAGTCACATCCAGTCTTACTTCTTTTCTTCTAATTTCTGTATCTTTTTTTTGGTCTACCTCGGCCTTGTTAGTTAATACTTCTCCACTATTGTTATTATTTATCTCTCCCTTGATTTCTTTCTCTCTGTTTTATTCTTTACTGTTTACTTCTCAGTTCAAAACGTTATCAAATATCTGCCACTTGATAAACACCTGATTTTCACTGTAAATGCAATATTTGTTTTTATTCTATTATCTGTTCCCCATCCCAGTTAAGCCCTTTTTAAAAAAGTTGTCTATACTTTGTTACCTCTCACTCATGTCCCAGTTGATGGGAGTTTGATACATTCCATCTCCTGCTCACCACCAATTTGCTGCAACTGTTTCCGCTGCAACTGTTTCTGCTGAATATCACTGATAACCTAATGGTCTGATCCTTGAGCACTATTTAATGCACATTTTACTTAATCTTGCCATGATATCTGAACCTCTTGGCTACTTAATTCTTGAAACTCTTTTCCTTTGGAAGTGGAGACTTCGTCACACCTGGGTCTCGTGCTTTATTCCTGAATGCTCATTCTCAGGTGTCTTGATTTCCTTTTCCTGCCTCCTCCTGCTATACCTCAGAGTCCTTCCCCTGGTCCTCTAATTTTCTTCCCCATGCACTCCCCAAAAGTAATATCATCAAAACCCTTGACTTCTGCTCGTCACCATCTTAGAATTTTCTTTAGGGCTCCAGACTTTTGTCTAAAATTCTACAAAGCCTAAATTGAGCTAATTAACTTGACTCCCTGCCCTTCTCTCCAGTCCTGCTTTCCATATTATTCATCCAGTGGAGATTTAGATACAATCCTTCCCCTTCACCTTCCATTTGCAATTGGTGACTAAGGCCCATCTGTTCTAGTCCCAAATCTCACACATGTCATTTATCAGTTCTTCACTTAGACTGTAGCAGTGTCCTTCAAAGCAGGCAGACTCCTGCCCCCTCCCTGTCCAACACAGAAATAGGAAGATTTTCTAAATTATAAATGTGATCTAACACTTCCTTGCTGAAAACCCTCCACTAGCTCTGCAAGATCTTTAGAAATTGCAAAATGGCAGCCCATGATCCATATTCACCTATGCACACATGCTATTTGTCCCACAGGGTTAGTTTAAAAGCTGCATTTTTAAAATTCTTAATATGTTTCGTGATGGCATACATGTGCAGTTCTAGAGTTCTCGCTGTTGTCTTCTATCCAGGTGGCCTCACTCTTTACATTACTTGTGTAGTTCCTGTATGGACCCTTGAGCTCATGGAAGAAGCTCTGTGCATGGCATAGGAGGTCTTGCATGATCTGGCCTGCCTGCCCTTCTGTCTCATTTCATGCTTTTAACTCGAGTTTGCTGATGCCAAGGCTCATGTTTATCTACTACACCATACTAACTAATGTTACTTCTTTTCTTCCTTGGGCTTATGAAATGTGAGAAGTGCAAATAATACATGGAACAATGCAAATAATAAATGGAACAGCAAACTCAAATTATAAGGTAGGAGTGTATGTGGGGTGGGTGTCAATGAAAGGGACTGGGACACAGGTGAGTAAAAGCAGTAGTGTGGGAATCCCATCCAGACGGGATAATTTGTCACCCCATTTATCTCAGTGTCCGGGTTAAGGCAGTAAAACAATTGATTTTTCTAATTCCTGTGTATCACTCATTTTTGTAGCCTAAGCACAATTCCTGATCCTTTGCAGGCATTTAAGAGATGCTTACTGAATAAACATGTTTTGGTGAAGGCTTGCAAAACGCTGAATGTCCTATCACTTCCAGGCCTCGGCTTCTTTTTTTTCTGCCTCCTTCAGTGTATCTACTGGGTGTTCAGGGTACAATCTTGGTATCAGTGTACCCCCTTTTTGTGTACCCCCAAATCATCCCAATATCACAAAAGAATATGCAAAATAGTAAAAAGTATAGATATAGTGAATTCAGAGAGAAGATTAATAGGAAAATAAAAAAGGAAATTCTTTCTCCTTCCCCTTACTTTGCTACCATCTGAACACAAGTTAAACCTATTATGTAGACATAAATAATATTATGGCTAAGACTAATGACATGGGACCAGCGAATGTAGAGTCAGAAGCTATAATTTCCGGGGACTGTGGAGGCATCCTTCCACATCCACCTTGCCCCATGCTCATTGGTTTAAACAGCCTGGCTGGCCACCATTTCTACCATCTTTGATCCTTATTCATTTTGCGATGCTATTTTGGGCATACCCCTCATACACCTCATACCAAATCCTCAGATACACACAGACCACAAAGAAGTGAGGCTCAGCCTTCAGAGTGCACAAGAGTTGCCTGGAAAGCCTGTAAAACGCAGATTCCTGAGCCTTTTCATTTCAAGACAATAGTTTTGGGCTAAGGCCATTGTATCTGAGTTTTAAACAAGTTTCACTGAGGATTCAAAAGTAGGCAAACACCATACTCTAAAATTGGAAAACATTCTCATAAAGACAGGTGTTTTAGAACCTGAAAGATTTTTCAGGTTAAGTACCTTAATTTGCTTTCAGACATAGTCCAGTTCCATCACGTGTTACCTTTCACCATTCCTACTGCTAAGAATTGTTTATTAGATGACAAAAATTTTGCTCTTGGCAAACTGCAGTTACTACATTCTCAAAGAAATACTATATGCCTTTCGTTTATAATCTATTTCATTAGTTACATGCTTCTGTGGTGAGGCGGCTAAGCATTTGAAATATTTATTATACAACATTTCCTAGGTCTCATACTCATTAAAGTGATACTAAATTGATAGGGTCTTTTTTTTTTTTATTAATTCACAGCAGGGTAGCAGTCATTCAACTGTAGTATAATTTGGTATTGCAGCTCACTTCATTTTAAGCAGTTCATCTCAGTTCTAATCATTATGTTCAAAGCTTCACTCTATCCAGATGCCAAGTTTCCCCAACTGTACAAAAGCACAGGAGAAATATTTCTGTTTGGCAAGGCCTGGCAAATTTTTGGAGGCATTGTCATGCCTCAACAGGGCACCAGTCAGGTTATAATTTGCCTTAATTGCTTGTGCCGCAAACAGCAACAATAATTACCTCTAGGTCATTGGCACTCAAAGAAAGATTTCTTCCCAGCTACGGTAAGTAACAAAATACTTTCTGCAAACACCTTACTTGGGATTAGACTGCAAAGAATCTCAGATTTTGACCACTTAAAAAAATTGACCTGGTACATGTTTTTAATGTGTTGAGTTGCACGCTTGCCTGTGTATCTGTGTGTGCACATTACAAACATGAAAATAACTCAGATAAATTACTGTTCTCCCATAAAACAACTAGTCTTCTATCTGCATAATTTGTTCCACCTGCCATGTTTACAAGGCGCCCCAAGGAGAACTAGCTTAAAAGCCAGCAATCCATCTGCCTCTCAGTTCTAAGGGGGTAATTATTGCCTCAACTAAGCAAAGAGGAATGCACAGCATGCTGCTAACCATGTCAGGTGACTGATGTATGTGCCTGACACACTCACCCAGGTCATCGGCTTTTCTAATAGTGGCTGGGGTCATGGTACAGTAACAGACACAATTCACTACTTACAGAAAAGGGGGAGAAAAATGGATAGAGACTATATTCAATGGGCCAAACCCAGAACACAAACCAACAATGTGGGCTTTACCACTTCTTATGTTAAAAACAAGAAACATGGGGGAGAAAAGACAGGTTAACTTTATGCCAAAACACTGGTTTAAACAAACAAACAAACAAACAAACAAAAAACATTTTTTTAAAGGGGACGGGAAAGGAGATGTTTTGTTTCTATTAACTTTCTATTAACTGTACTTCCTTACATATTTTTAAAATAAAGCATTAATTAATATTTATTAATAATGTACAATGTTCTACTTGCTGTGCACACAAAATAGGGCCTGGCCTCTGATACAGTATAAACTTAACTGTCTCCAACTAAGGTCATAGTGACCAAGACTGAGTACAAACTGTGAGGAATACTGTTTGAAGACTAGAATGATGTCCAAGCACAAAAACACTCATGTGCTGATGAAATGCACAAAACACATGCAGATCTTCAAAGAAATTCCGCTATGAAGAAGTGATTAAAAAAAAATAAAGAAAAAGAGCTCTTTGGGGACACACCCCAAATGAATTGCAAAAGGTCACACACAACTTCTTCCCTCTGAAATAAGGCAGAGACAACATACAAATTAGCATATAGAATATCAAGTCATTAAGTGTTCCTTGCCAAAGCTCCCATGGGAAAGCAAGAGGGAGGCAGTGGAGTGTGGAAGGAAAACTGAAAGTGAGTAAAAACGGACAGATCACTTTGGAAATATTTCCATTCTTTTCATTTCACAGGCCAGTAAAATTATAAGAAAAACTTGGGGGTGGAGTAGAGAAAACATCAACACTGAGTTGTCATTTATTTTGCCAAAGTAGAACTACCATCCACTATCATGAGTTTTGTTTCATTACAAATGATAGAAAAGCCAGATTCTCAGAATAAAGGATAATTCTTTGTATTAAGTAAATGTTTATGAAGCTCATTACATTATCTTTTTTTTAAAAAATAAAAATTTTAGAACATATGATGCTCTTCATAATTAATGCTTTTGATATAGATTTGGGGAAAGAGTCTCCAGTTTGCAGTTCTGAAAATGCAATTTTCAAATTAAATTTAATTGTGTTTGAGGTGACACCTTCCTCTATTATTTCATTACCAAATTGTAAGAATTCCCCTAACAATGCATGGCTCCTTTTATATGAGTGAATGTGATTTATAAAGAAGATAAGCTAATACAGGGGGATTACCGGAAGGTTGTGAAACTATGATGACTATAGATCTCTCTAAATTATTTTAGTTTTGTTCTAGTAAAGGATGATATTTTTAAATATTTGTATGCACCTTGCTCTCTGACTTAATTGCCATGATTAAGCAAATGAACACACATTCTGGCCTCAGTGTTGGAGTGGCTGGATTAAAACAAGCGATTTTCCCCTGCTGGTTGAACAAGTCTTACATTCTCTATCTCACTGCCTGCAGCATTAACACTCCCCATAGTACCAAACCCATTTATTTTCCACCCACCAACCAGCCTCCTAAAGCATCATTAACATGCCCCCAAAGGCCTTGCTGCTGTCAATTTTAGCCCGCACAAGCACTCAAAAGCTTTTGTGGGGTTTATCAGAGTTCTGTAGGAAAGGAAGGGAAAGGCATTAGACTCAAACCTTGGGGAACTGACAACACAGGAAGATGAAGAGAAATGAGGGAGAGGCTCAGGAATGGAGGAAATCCTATCTGCAGGCAGGGTGCAAGGCTCAAGATTGAAAGGTTGTTCAAAGACACCCACAATTATATGCTTCTGCCACTCAATTTTCAGCTAGTTAATGGCAAAAAAATCAATATCTACTTTTGATTTTCATGTACAGCATTATAGCCTCAGCCGGAGACAGGTCTCCTAGGAAGGAGGATGATTCAGGAAGTGGTTCCGGGGAAGAATGATTCATAACCAAAATCAATAATCATATTGGTTTACCTTCATGTTTTCTAAAATATATTTGGGGTTTTCCTTTTTGTTGTTGTTTTGAACAACCTTTTCTTTTTTTCTGATAACACTACTCACCCCGAAATCAGGCACAGAGCGACTGACTACATGGAGAGAATACCAGGAATAAATGTGGAACTGAGTTATGTACACAAAGCTCTGTCAGTTTGAAATGATGTGCCCAGAGTTCATCCACACTCACCAGAGTGAGCTCTGGGCTCCAAAACAGAGTTAAAGTAAACAGCATTACATTCTGCAAATACGACTCTAGATTCTAGGAATATTAACTGTGATAGCTTCTCAGTTATCCTTTTGTTTTCTTCTTGAGAGAATAGTAAGCAAAGCGGTGGGTTTCCATCTTAAACTAGATTCATGTGATTCAAATAGAAAGAAATAAGTTTTAAAACATAGCATTTTGATAGGTTTTTTTTTTTTTCAGAATCAAGCAGATGATTTGAGTTAGTTAGCAAAAAAAAAAAAAGGCAGTGCAGAATTTCCAAAATACAACTTATGCAGAGGACAGAATAACTTTGTGAAAGTATGTAATAAATCCAAAGCTGCATTTATAAAATCCTTGAAAAATGTAGCTGCGAGCCCTAAATGCAGTGGAATGTTAGGTCCTGCTAAATTAGAGCATTAATCATAGCATCTTGATTCACGTGTTTCTTCTCATACATGTGTTAATCTTCAAGTTCCATGTTCCCTAAATAAGTCTGAAAACATTATCCACTGTGAGACATTCTTCACTAGTCATAAGACAGTCACTCCTTTAAATTTTACCCAAATTCCTAATAGTTCTCAAGGAATGTAAGTCCTTCTAAGTCATGTACTTCAATGGGAATAACAAGCTCTGTCAAGTGATACTGGTGGCACCTACAGGAATTATCAAGAGATTTGTGCCCTTACCAAACATGCTCACAACTTTAAGGAAACTTTCTTAATCATGTGCCCAAACGGACATCCATAGTCCATTGTATTAAGAACCATCATTTATTAAGCACTTCTGTAAGCCAGGCACTGTGCTAGGTGAACATTTAGGTACCTGGTCTCATTCAACTTCACAGCCACTCTACAAGGCAAGTATTATAACCTCATTTTATGGATGTAACAACTGAGGCTTAAGGAGGTTAGGCAACTTGCTGAAGGTGACACAGTATGTGATGGTGAAAGGGCCAGGGATTCCAGCCCTTCAGGCTCGACAGATCACAAAGCCTGGGCTCTTTCCCACTAAACCATAAGGCCAGGCCAGCCTTGGTCTATAACTCTCCTTGATCTTGACCTCATTTATTAGGAATTGCTTTATCTTTGGGGAATTTTATAATTAGAGGTACACAGGCTTCTAGAGGTTGCTAGCATAAAATTCAATCCAATATTTTTTCTAGATTTAAAAAAGGAATGCATTTTTAAAAACAGTCATAGAATGGCAATCATTAAAAGGTCAGGAAACGACAGATGCTGGAGAGGATGTGGAGAAATAGGAATGTTTTTACACTGTTGGTGGGAGTGTAAATTAGTTCAACCATTGTGGAAGACAGTGTGGCGATTCCTCAAGGATCTAGAACCAGAAATACCATTTGACCCAGCAATCCCATTACTGGGGATATACCCAAAGAATTATAAATCATTCCACTATAAAGACACATGCACGTGTATGGTTAGTGCAGCACTGTTCACAACAGCAAAGACTTGGAACCAACCCAAATGCCCATCAATGATAGACTGGATAAAGAAAATGTGGCACATATACACCATGGAATACTATACAGCCATAAAACAGGGTGAGTTAATGTCCTTTTCAGGGACACAGATGAAGCTGGAAACCATCATTCTCAGCAAACTAAACACAGGAACAGAAAAACAAATACCACATGTTCTCACTCATAAGTAGGAGTTGAACACACAGACACAGGGAGGGGAACATCATATACCAGGGCCTGTCAGTGGGTGGGGGGCTAGGAGAGGGAAAGCATTAGGAGAAATACTTAATGTAGATGATGGGTTGATGGGTTGATGGGTGCAGCAAACCACCATGGCACGTGTATACTTATGTAACAAACCTGCACGTTCTGCACATGTATCCCAGAACTTAAAGTTAATAAAACAAAAGAAAAAAAGTCATAGAAACAAGAAGTTAGATTTTACGTTCGAAATTATAAGCCAGAATAACATATGAAAATTCAGGTGTGAGATTCCAATAAACTGAACTATATGAAACTGCTGTGTTTGTAGGTCACAAGAGCCAGAAATGTGCCGCCTTCTACAATTCATCCTAATAGCAGAAGTGTAGTTTTAGACTATAAGGAACCCGGTAGGGGCCCATTCACAATGCACCTGCAGTGCACATGCTTCATGCCTCTGGTGGCCTCCCAAGGGTACTGTACCTGAGCAGAAGCTGTTGCTGCTAACCGTCCTCGCTGAGCGCCCAGAGCTGCTGGGGTTGAACTCTCTGCTCTCTTCCTCAGAGAAAGGAGACTCAGAGGCTGGGGACACTTTGTGCTGTTGTTGGGGCATATGGGGCCGAAGAATCAACCGGGGAATTCGGCTTCGAGAAATCTCCTTGTCATGATGCTGGACTCTGTGCTCCTTCTCAAAATTGGACATCAAAAAAGAAAACAAAAGGAAACGCGTTTCCTTCTCTTAACTCCTGTCGGTTCCTTCAAGGATCAGTTTCTAAGATACACATTTCTGAGTATTGAGTCTTCACAGAGTAGTCCTTATCTCAGTTGCTGAAATGAGCTTCAAAACTCTTCCACGGAGCTAACCTTTCTAATCCACTGAATAGCACATGTCTGTGTGGCACATACACACACACACCACACATATACACACCACACATATACACACCTCCACTCACTAGCTGGAAGGCCATCCTACTTCCCTATGCCAGTCCTGACTCATCTTCCCACCCTGACTTCTTCTATCACATTCAAGCTTCTGCCTCCCAAAGGCTCTTTATTACACCACAGTTTGGCTCACTCGACAGCCTTCAGACTTCCATTTTGCTTTCCGTAAATTAGCTGTGACAATCTGACTTCTGTTTTCTTGTGTCCTCACAAAGTTGAACCCTATACCTGGAACAGTTATTTCCTGATAGTTCACACACAATTATCTTTAAAATCCCCCCTCTTCTGGACAGGATTTTAATTATTCATTAATATCCTGGTACACAAGGCTTGTTGCCAACAGAAAAGCAAACACAAATCCGATACTCGGGAAGATGGCTCCACCTTTTACATCATCTTTAATTTTTGTTTTCCTTACAGGACATCCGAAAGAAGAGATTTTTCTCTCTCCTTAAAAATGCAGCATGAAGTACCCTGCCATGTCTTGGTTTTAAAAATGCATAACTAATATTTTCACAATGTTTTTCAACTTATGAAGTGCTTTTCCAACCATTTTCTCGTTTGATCTTTACACACCAGACTGTACATAGAGAGGACACCAATGAATGTCCCTATTTTCAGATGAGGAAGCAGGCTAAATGGGGTAAGAGATGCTGAGGCAATTCTGCACATCATGCCAGAAGTAGAACGAAATTCAAATCCAGTGCTTTGCAGGGTCACCACCACCCTGCCTTATTGAAATGGATTCCTAGGAGGAGCGTTTTGCAAAAATTCCACTGCTTCCTCCAACCTCTGCCACTGAAAAGGGACTCTTTGGCTTAGGTAACAAACACCGTTTCGAAACATGACCTACTGTTCCTTCCACCGGTTTACCAGGAAGGGTTACGGCCAAAATAAACACTTCTGGGAGGCCGGCACATGGCATAAATTGAAGGGTAAACCCCAGCAATGGGGAACTTCGGAGGGCCCTCAGGCATCCCCTCTACCCGGGGGCCGCCAGCCGCACCCAGCCTCGGATTCTCCCTGAACATCTGCCGCCCAGCAGGTACCACGCGCCAGCCACTCCGCCGGGCACACCGCAGACCCTGAGCCAAGGCAGGGTCACTGACACGCGCGAGTCCTCATTTCCCAGTCGCGAATGCATCAAATTCCTTTCATTCACATCACACATACAGGACATCAACTGAAAGCTACACCCCACAGTCCCAGTTTCAGGAGGTGGGATTAACCCTCCAATCATGTCATTCTCCAAAATCTGTTCCTCCAGTACCACCTCCCTCCCCATCTCCTGGATCTCCACTCCTAAGCAATGCCTGCTGCCTTCTCCGGACCCCACCACTACCTCTCCCATCTTTCCCCAGACTCTAAACGTCCCCCCTCCAGCTCTCATCCCGCCCGCTTCTCGCCCCTCAGTGCCCGCCTTCCCCGCCCTCCAGTGCCCGCGCTGCCCAGCGTTCCTTACCTTGCTCTCGCGGAGGGGCCCCATCGCGCGGCTGCCCGCCGACTCCTCGCGCCGCCGCTGCCGCCTTCCAGGAGGAGGCACCTGCGAGCACGGAGCGAGGAGACTGCGCTGAGCCGGCGCGGGCTGCGGGCGGCGGCTGCTGGTGAGGCTCCAACGCGCCGCCGCCGCCACTGCCGCCGATTGCGCTGGGCTCCGAGGGCGCGCCCGGCCCCTCCCGGGCCGGACACGTGGTGCTGCAGTAGCTAGAGGCAGCTCCTGGGGCGCCTCCCACGCCCTCCCTCACCTGCGGCCTTGGGGCAACTCGACCGCGCCTGGGCGCGCCCCATCCGCCTGATTTCGCCACGGCACTCCCACCCGCCCCCCCAGCCAGAGCCCGTGTCCTCCCTCTCCAAGGAGCTCGGCCCGGTGGGGGCAGGCTGCGGCTAGTGGCATCTCCAGCCCGCACCCTCTTTTTTTTTTTTCTTTCACTTGATCTCAGGTTTGAAGTGGGTGGCGTTGGATGGAGTGACTGAGAAAAGCTGCGACATCACAGAGAGGCAAAATAGAGAAAGTTTTCCCCTGGCGATCCCTTCTTGGCCTCCGGGTCTTAAGTCAGCCTACAGCTCCGCACAACCGCCTCGCCGGAGAGCGGCGGAGATCCCTCTCATACCGGACCCCAGCCAAGCCTGTGCGGCACGACTGACACAGCCTCTGGGTTCCGGGATCTCAAAGGCTGCGATGGATTCTACTTGGGGGGTTGCATCAGAAGGGTCTTCAGTGGTCAGCGCAGCTCCCTCCGGCTTGGGGAAGCCAGGCTGCTATGCAGCGGGAGAACAGCCTTTTCCCCAGCGCTGCCCTGCAGCTGCCCGGCGCCAGGAAGGAGCTCAGGCACACTGCTAAGGGAAGAGCACTGCAACTGAACTCAGAAAAATGAGTCAAGCCAGCACTCCAATCAGTCCCTTCAGCCTGAGTGCCTTTATGCCTAAAGTTTTCGTTGTTGTTTTGTCGTTGTTTTTTTTTTTTTTTTTTTTTTTTCCCATTGTTGTTGAAACGCATCTCGTTCTGTGCCCCAGGCTGTAGTACAGTGGTGGGATGAGGGTTCACTGCAACCTCTAACTCCTGGGATCAAGGGATCCTCCCGTCTAGGCCTCTCAAAGTGCTCGAATTACATGCGGGTGCCTTTTCATGCGTGGCCTACGCCTACGGTTCTTGACCCTTCTGAACTTCAAATTTACCCTTGTTAAATTGAGAGATAATAATAGTGATACCTACCTCTAGGATAGCTGTGAGGATTAGATGAGGAAAATAAACAGCTCTATCCAGCTGATTGAACAGAACTTTCCAAAGGCAGCTAAGTCAGGTCCAGGTGATCCAGTCAATATTTGTTGATGCCTTTTACATGACAGGCAGAAAAAGCATTTGTGATGCACACAACTTTGTTCAAGAAAGCTTGAATATCTGTCCAACTGCGGACTTAGAATAGGGTACATCAGCTGGGTCAAGGGCCCTGATTTATTACAGTTGCTACCCTTAAATCTTATCTGGTGATGGAATTCACTATGTATAGTGGCATATACCCTTTATTCAGAATTGGAGAATATTCCAAGCAGCAGTGCGACAGGTCAACACTCTGATCCTTAGGCACCAGCATCCTACATGGGAGGACAGTGCTCCTCGAAAACTGAGGGTCACTGTCCCCTTTTGTCCATCCTCCAAACAACATTTCTCTGAGGCCTCAACTCTCAAGCCTAAGAATGTATGTTGTGAGTCTAGGGAGAGCCTGAAGCCAGAGGATTAGTGGAATCAAATTTCCCTTCTTCCTATAACTCCAAAAAAGAGCTTCCTCCATAAATCTTCATGCCTTTTCAATCTACTTAGTTCTCTCAAGCAGTGAGGTTGGTAATTTTAGGATTCTTTTTTTGGGAAGAAGAGGTGATTAATTTATACTTTCTACACCCACAGCTGTTTCAAACATGGACCTCAGGAAAGTGATGGTCCAGGATGATTCATACAACCTATTATTCCTAAAATTATGAGCCTGGGATCATATACTGTGAGATAAGAACAAACTTTTAAAGTTAATGGATGCTTCTGAGTTCCCTACTTAGAATTGAGAATTGACACTGGGGACCTAATAGCCGAAACACCTTCCACTGAGTTAGCCAAGTCAGAACCTCATTGTCATTGTGGACTTTTTTCTGTCACTCACCTGTCTGACACATAGCATAAACCACCAAGTGATGTCCATGCTACCCAGGTAGTAACCGTCCTGAATCTGATTAATTCTGTCCACCACTTGTCTCTATTATCTTCATGTAGAGTGTAAACCACAGTCAGCCTAGATTATTGCAATAGTGGTCTCTTGCTAACTCAAGGTCTCTTGCTTTCAGCCTTGCCTCTTATTCCTTTCTCTCCAATCAGTATTTCCATTTTTCCACAAGCCTTTATGAAAAGCTAAATCAAGTCATACTTCTCCATGAAAACTCATTAATGATTTCCTGATTGTCCTCCAGGTAATACTGAAACTCCTTAATGTGGCACACAAGGCTTTCCTGATCTGGCCACCTTGTTTACCTCTCCAATCTTATTTCTTGCCGCTCCTCTCTTTTATAGATACTCTCTCCCCTCCCTAGCCTGCCCCTTTGGTCCTTGCCACTTTTCTCCTATATACAATGGATACTGCTCAAACTGTAGCACTTTCAGTTCTCGCAGGTGTAGGTTTTGTGTTCTCTTTTTCCTCGAGACTGCTGTACCTGCCTCTGTCTGGAACATTTCTTGCACTATATCGCCTATCCTCCTCAACTCTTAAAGATACATTACATTTCATTTTAGATGGCTTCTTCTAGGAAACCTCCCCTGATGATTCCAGGACGCTTATTTTTACCCCCAAGAGAGCTGTTACGATCTCCTCAGAATTCCCCATTTACTTGTTTATTTTCACCGAAGCTTGTAGGCAGTGCCTAGTACAATTCCTGTTACACGGTAGGCACTCAATACATAACTGTCAAATGAATTAGTGCCTGAACAAGTGAATTCTATAACCCTATAAGAGGCCCATCAGTGCAGGATAAAGAACACAGATACAACTTGTTTTGAAAATGATTCAGATAAAGCTGCCTCCGCAATGTATTTGTGTCTGATGATTGGGTGTGTGCCTAAAAAATCCAACATGTGTTCAGTGACAGCTTTTACTGCAGAAGTGCAGGCACTGAGAGGCTGTGCAGTAGCCTCGCTGTCGCCATAGCAACCTAGAAGAGGGAAAGGCTGATGATTTAGTGTTCAGATGCCTCTTAGCTCTGTACTTTTGGAACCTAAGCCTGTTTTCCCACTGTTCTAAAAGGCAAGTTTTACCGATGATAATATCTACGCTGCCTTGATTTCATTCAAGTGTTTCTCATGTCATTAGGAGAAATGTCGTGTAACATTTGGATTATACCATCAAAGAGATATAATCTAATACAGAATATGGTCTCCTTTCCCCTGCTTTAAAATAGTCTTATGCATAATTTTCATTTTTTTACTTAAAGACATATTTTATGATCTTATTTTATCATCTCGTAGCTTCTTTAAAAATTAATGTATTTCTGGCTTTTGGAAAATATCAGTTGCTTCAGGATTGAACCTTGAAAGATTATAAATAATATACCTGTCCAGGCCTGGCAAAGCACAGGATAAACAGTGTATTGTAGACTGGGAAGGAAGGTAATGTCTTTATATAATTATTCCCCCAAATCCAGGATAAGTTATTTGATTGTTTAAGTGAAATTTGTAATTAAATGATTCCTACCTTTCTTATGCACACAACTTTATATTTTCAGAACTCTTTCACATATTCAATTTTATCTGAGCCTCACAAAAATCCTGTGAGATACATGTGGCCAATCTCTGAGACCAGATAACTGAAAAAGCACAGATTTTTATTAATAGGAATCCCCCAGACTGCAGACTTCACAGAGAAGACAATAAAATGCACTGCCGAAAAGAAAACGCCTGCACCAAACAACCCAGACACATCACGGTTCCTCACATCCACTCTTCCTCGCATCTCACCTGTGTATGCTGGGGGCTTTCTTGGGCTCAATCAGGGCTGACAAAGCACCATCTCCTAATCCTATCAGCTGTGTGAGCAAGTGCTGCCGTCTCTCTCGGTGACCTGATGTTGGGTGATCTGCACAGCAACAAGGAGCAGCTGACGTGCTTCACCACACGTCATGAAGGAAAGAAACTGCATTCTGGGGCATCGTGGGATTTTTGTGTGTGTGTGTGGTGGGGTGGGGTGGAGACCCATATTTTTCTTACCAGGGAGAGAGCTGCCTGTTTTCCCATAAGAGCATGTGTGAGTGATCAACCCTCCTCCCTTGTTTTTTTTTTGTTTTTTTTTTTTTTTTTTTTTTTGGAGACGGAGTCTCGCTCTGTCGCCCAGGCTGGAGTGCAGTGCAGTGTGATCTCAGCTCACTGCAACCTCCGCCTCCTGGGTTCAAGCGATTCCCCTGCCTTAGCCTCCTGAGTAGCCGGGACTACAGGCACGTGCCACCACATCAGCTAATTTTTGTTATTTTTAGTAGAGATGGGGAGTTTCACCATGTTGGTCAGGGTGGTCTCCAACTCCTGACCATGTGATCCACCCACCTCGGCCTCCCAAAGTGCTAGGATTACAGGTGTGAGCCACTGCACCCAGTCCAATCCTCCTCTTAATGTATGTGTGTTATTGTTATGATATGGTTGAGGTACTTTGATGTTGTAGAACTGAAATGACTAGAATTGCACAAGATCACTCCCCCAGAAGGGGGCCTAGACGGTGCTTGGGGCAGAGAGGGTAGTGGGTAACCTGAGGCAGGGCATGCTTGAACATTCATTCATTGGGCTCAGAGTGTGTCAATTATCTCTGCCTGACAAATGAGTGTTCAGTCAGAGTGTTCTCTCAGTGAAGAACAGAAATTAAGGGCAAGTCTAGGGGAAGAGGCAGAGGTTGGGGGCTTGGAACGCTGAAGAATGATAAGGGTCTAATCCTCTGCTTGCCTTATGGGGTAGCAGACATGAGAGAGCCTCCCCCAAAATGGCTTTTTGTTTGTGGCCTTTGGTTCATCTTTGAAAATAGGGTTTGAAAATAGGGTTGGATACTCATCAAAAACACAGGCATGGTGACTGCATTAAACAAAATGGGGACACATGGTTGGACAAGTAGGTGTATACTTATTAGGACAATGAATCAGAATGACTGAAACTAAGAGGCTCTGGAAAGTATGCGTGTAAAGGTTGCCATCTAAGTAGGGGAAACTGAGACTTGACATTTACCTCGTGAAATGCTTCATATGATGGAACAATTTGTTGGTCTCGCAGATGTACAGAAAAGGTAAAGTTAACTGTAAGACATGAAAAGGAAAGCCTAAATCCAGTAGTTGAATTCTAGGGCTAATAGAGAAGCACCTTCCTTTCCCAAGAAACCAGAAGGTATGGGAAAAGCAGCTGAAAGTTGCCTGAACCCAGCAGGGTGGCTATAGAGAGAGGATGCTTCTCAGACATGCCAGGCACAGAGCAGATATACAGGCTGGAGGCTCTGAGGGGTTCACTCAGCATCCATAGCAGTCTAGGCTTAGAAAAAAATTGTCATCTGGGTTCCCAGAAAGCAGATCAGTGGTAGATTTGAGTTACATTAAAAACAGTGTGTTCTCCATAATATACTTTATTTCCATGATTTTTTATTTGTTGCTTCCATTTTCTAGTAAACATCTTAAAAAATAACTTTGTCTTTATTTCTGCTAAGAAAATGAGAGCAGGAGCAAAAGAGTAAGATTGTGTCTCTTCTCAAAGAGCAAGAACACTAATGCCAAATGGAGCCAAGCGCCCCCAGAGGCCAACCAACTACAGCAGGGAATGGTTGGGCTGTTGGTGTGGGGGTCACTTGTGCAGTTGTAGAGCTGAGGATAGTTTTGATTGCTGCTTTATTCCTACTTCCTAGGTTATTCCTGTGAACCACTTTTCTTTACACCTGAAATCTCGTGACCTTGTGGGTAAAGCTAGCCTTTGCTGTGTACTCCCAGCTCCGCTCTAATCCACTGCAGAAGAATTTGTAGGAAAATAAACCTAGAATTTGGGAATCTGGCCTGTCGTTTCATTCGCCCATGTGTCCTCTTTAGCTACTTCTGCTAATCAAGAGAAAAAATATGCCTTTTTGAAATGATAACTATTTTTTTCTTAAAAAAAAAAAACTAAACCATGTTATCAAAATTTTAGAAAAGAAAAAGAATACTCAGTATCTCATTGCCTTAACATCAATTATCCATATTCCTTCTGTTAGCAGTTTCATGTATTTACTTACAGGCTTATCTACTGTGCATCAAAACCAGCATGTTAAAATAAGAATGAAATTCTAAGTGACATATGGTGAGTGAAGTTACTACTCCCCTCTGTCTTTTCTCTGATTATCAGGGACTGATCTGAGATACAGGGATCTTGGGCCTTTTTATCACTACTGACAAACAGCTGAGGCTGCTGCAGGAAGCCTGGACGTTTCAGGATGATTTCCCAGATATCTGGTCCTGATGGAGACCTGACCCATCTGAAGCTTCAGAAAAAGTTGCTGGTGGGGAATTAGCAAAGCTAAGGCTGGAGAAATGACCTTAACTCAGAGACTGGTAGAAAAGCACTTGTGTCCCTTTCTAATCAGAAGCCCAGCTACTAGCTTGCCATAATGTGAAGCTAATTCAGGGAAGCACAGAAAAGTGAAATGAGTTTCCCAAGTCTGGAAAAAGATCTGTGATGAGAAAATGTAGTTTAATAAAGAACATGAATTCTTGAGTCTCATAGGCCTGGAGTGGAGACTTTTTTTTTTTTTTTTGCCTCTGACAGTGCTACTCCAGGCAAGTTATTTAACCCCTCTAGGACTCAACATTCAGTATATGCACATTAGTTAAAAAGGAAAGAAGAACCAGTTGCACTAATTAATGTCTTTGGGCAAATTAACTTTCCTGTGCCTCATTTTCACACCTGGAAAATAAACTTAATAACAGTAATAACAGTTCATAATGCAGTTATAGGGGTTACACTAGAACACACGCAAAGCCTAGCGTTTATATCTGGCACATGGTTAGAGCTTAATAGATATCTTCCGTCCCTCAGGATCAAACAACTCCAGCCACCATTGCTGCTTCCTGCTTGCTTGTTTCACACTTGCCTCATCCTAAAAACTTTCATCTTAATTTTTATTAAAGGGAAGCAATAAGTTTTCTCTCGATGACTTATGGCATGTAAAGAAGGACATTGAATTTCTCATTAGAAAAGATATTGCCAGGACTTTTCCTCCAGAAAGTAGAGTAGAAGACATGATGAATGCACCGACACCTATCACTCATTCATTCATTCATTCATCCATCACTTCTTACTTCATTCCTATTCTGAGCCATGCACTGCCTCAGCCACTGGTTCCAGAGTATTCAAAGATGAACAATGATTTCTGCCCCAAGTATCCCAAAGGTCTAACAGAGATAATGGGCATGACCATCAGATGGTAAACTATTCAGTGTGTTTGCATGAGATCGGGACACACAGAGGGCTTGCCAGTATCTAAATTAGACTGGGGTCTGAGATGTTCTGGGGTGAGTTTTAAGATGAATTTTGAAGCATTGAATACATCCTATTACGATCTGGTTTCTTCAGAGTTCCTTTCTCTTTATTGTTCCTCTCCTCTCTTCCTCCTCCTCTTCTTTCTCCTCCCCCTCTTTTCTTTTTCTTCTCTCTCTCCCTTTTTCCCCCCCTACTTTGAGATACTTCTGCCACAATCCAAGCCCCAAGGATTGATGCAGAGGAAAACAGCTTTTGGGCTTCCCCTTGAGTCTTTACTGCCTGGATATAACCTTCTAGAAGAAAGAGATTTTTCTCAAATCTTGATCACCTAGGACAGCATCAAGACAATACCTGGTGTTTTGTTAATTAGCAATAGTTGACATTTTAAGAACACCATGTTATACTGCCACCTACGGGTTTGTTCGTGAAATTTTCTTTTGACAGGTAAAGTCTCGGCCTGAAACGTAGTAAGGGTTAATCTCAGGGCTATTTCAGAAAACTTTCAAAATATATGGCTATACAAAACTGGATGTCAATAAACAGAATATTATTTAGTGGGTATGAAATAATGAGCAGGTGCTTTGATAGACAATAGTTCCAAACTCCTTTCTTCTGTTTACCTGCTGAACCACTTTAGGCAAGCTAGGTAACATCTCTGTATCTTGGTATTCTTATTAGTAAAATACATGCGTGGTTCTACTTCATAGGTCTATTTTGAGGATTAAATTCTATAACACTCGTAATAAGCCCAGCATAGTCTCTTGTACAAACTGGGGATTTAACAATAGATTTCTTGCTCTCCTTTCTTCTGTGCTTCCTCAATTCACAATGACCCAGAGGAAGATAAACTACATAATTTCATTTCAACCGAACAGTCAGGTAAATCTTCCAAAACAATAATGATAAATGATATTCATATGGTCACTACATTATCTATTCCTAGGCATCTATGTTATTTTTTTTAAATAATAAACTTTATGTTTTTGAGTAGTTTTAGGTTTACAAAAAAATTAACGAAAAGTTAGAGAGAGTTCCTATATACCCCCTTACCGAGATCTATCCCAATCTGCCTGATTAGTTAGGTATGATTATACTCTGGCTTTTGAAGAGGTGTAAATAAGTGCCCATCAAATGGACCTATATCTCCCATCTTTCCCTACCCTTTGCCTGCCTACTACCTTTGGATTTGTCTCCAAAGTCTTCTCTGTCTCCCATGGTGGATTCAATGCCAAGACTCCTATAAGTTTCCCAAAAGTCTTAACAGCACTGCCTCTCCTATGACCTGAAGCTGAGCACAGTGGGAAAACCCCACAACCCTGTGAATGAATGACGCTGTATGTTCCTGCTTTTCACCTGCAGTAGGCCTCAGTGCTGCCTGGCAATCATTTTGGGCTTCTAGTGAGTGTTCTCTCCTATTCTCCACAATGTCTATTTTAAATCTCCTCCATACTTCAAACCTACCAGCCTACCACCCCTGCCCTCGTGTTGTACAGATGGCCATTTCTCCCGATTGACAGACAAAAATAGGAGGTATTAAGAGAACTCTCTCAATCTCCTGCCTCCAAACCTGTAAATTCACCTGCCTCCACTCCACCCTTCCCATTTCTGGTTCTTTAGGATGGAAGTTGTGTTTCTTCCTATACAAGGAAAAGTCATTTACTTGAGCTCTGGATCCCATTCTTTCCCACCTCTTAAGGCATATTATCCTATCAGTTAGTCCCTCATAGGATTATTGAGAATATCAGAGGAGTTAATAACCACAAAGAACATGGAAGAGCACCCTGCACACACTAAGCACTCCATGAATATTAGCTATTTTTTTGATAACTTTAATCCATTTTTTCTCCTGTACATTTCATATATGCATTTAAACATGCCAAAAACTCCCAATGAAATAAATGATGTGCCAAAGTTCTCATATATTTCTAGTACAACCTGATTTCTTATCCCCATTCATCACCAAACATCTGAAAAAGTTACTTGTCTACGGTATACGTCTCACACCTCCCTGCTCCTTGAACCAATTCACTCCACTCATGTACCCACTACTCTACCAAATAGCTCTTGCCCAAAGTCACAAATTCTTCCATTTGGTTTAATCTGATGGCTAGTTTTGATCTTAATCTTGCCTTCTCATCAGGCTTTGGCATAGTGAAATACTCCTACATTTTTGAAAAGCATTTTCATTTTTTCTGGAACATTGCCCTCCTGATCTTCCCCTACTTCTTGGTATCTGTTCAGCTAGTTTCTTAAATGTTGCTTTTGCTCACTTTCAAGCCCTCACCCTTTTATTCTTTCATCCATCCTTCCCTCCTGGGGTAATATCTTTCTTTCCAATTGCTTCAATTGCTATTTATAGGCAAATCTTATAGAAATTATATAAGTGCATATCTCTATTCCATGATTATCTCATAGTATATTTGGATATCTCAATTTTATATCTCACAGCATCCATAAACTCACTACATTCCAAATTGAATTCATTGTACTTCCTCTAAAAGCTGATTTTACTTCTGTGTTCCCTGAGTTGATAAATGATATCATCATGAAGACCCTGACACCTTGGTGACAGTTTTAACTTTTCTGTCTCCCCTTAACCATTACAACTAATTGGAACTGAAGTCCTATCTGTTCCACTTCCTAATTATCTTTAAAATGTGTTCATTTATCTACCACCTCTTCCTGTCTAGATTTCTAACCTACCCCCCAGACTTGTCCTGTTCAGTTCATTTTCGAACAGTGGCCACAATGTTCTCTTTAAAGTGCAGATCTGATCATTCCTTCCCCACCCCATCTCCCTAGCCCCAAATGAAATCTTTCAATGCTCACTACCGGTCTCAAGATAAACTTCATCCACTAATGCTTAGCTTACAAGATCCCTCATGATTTAATCCTTGCATTCCACCTTTGACCTTCACAAATGTTCCCTCTACCTTGAATACACCAATCTTCAACCTCCATCTCCCAGCACCATCTAGTTCCTTTTGCCTTTCGGGTATATTCACTGGATAATTTGATTTGTCAGTCATGGAATTTGCTCCTGTGTTGAGTGTGAAATAGGATAAAATTATTTTTGGCTTTGAAAATACTTTTTGGGGAACTATATGGGTGTATTGTATAATGGAAAGATAAAGTTACATTAAAGCTATGATGAACATAGAAGCTGTGTTTGCTTTTGGGCTTGTAACATGAGTTGAATAGCAATTCAAAAGAATTTTTAAGCGACCAAGTGAAATAATGACTTCCAAATTGGCATAACTTGAAAAGCTTCTGCCAAAGAAAATACATACATTTCATCCTATGTATTATAAAATATTAATCTTAGCTTCATTATTTTAATGGACTCATTTCTCTTGAGTGAGAATTCAAAGAATACTCTTTGAAAAAGTATCCCCATGATTCCTTGTTATAGTTTTTCCTCCTGCTTTCTTCTATCACTTATTTGACTTTTTGTATTAAAATAGAAAACAATTCTAAGAATTTATTTTACAAAGGACACTGTCATTTATATTTTCACATATTCATATGGTTGCATTGCTATATTTTTCTTGTTCTAACAAACTCAGGATAATGTGTAGTTTTGAATTTATATATGATCTAGGCCAGGCGCGGTGGCTCATGCCTGTAATCCCAGCATTTTGGGAGGCCGAGGTGGGTGGATCATTTGAGGTCAGGAGTTTGAGACCAGCCTGGCCAACACGGGGAAACCCCATCTCTACTAAAAACATAAAAAATTAGCCAGGCGTGGTGGCACGTGCCTGTAATCTCAGCTACTCTGGAGGCTGAGGCAGGAGAATTGCTTGAACCCAGGAAGCGGAGGTTGCAGTGAGCCGAGATCATGCCACTGCACTCCAGACTGGGCAACAGAGTGAGACTCCATCTCAAAAAAAAAAATTATACACCATCTAGGTAGACCTATTTGTAAACTTGAAAATGGTTACTTTGACAAGAGAGTATTAGAAAACTTCATACTGCAAACCTGCTTTAAATATACTTTGAGAGTAGCCAATTTCCTAATGCTTGAGACACTAAGTATAGAACTGTAAGTTTGTTAAAACCAATGTGCTTATATCTCCCTTAGTGAACACCTGGAATTTGTGCATATATTTTTTTCTGCCGACACTAATGTCAGCAGTCCTCTTCGCAGAGTTCTAAATTCAGAAATACCTCTATAGGAATAGAAATGTTGAGTATGGGGAATAGATGTAGAATTAAGAAACTTCTGTTTGTCATTTTTGCCTTTTAATTATGTAACATATATCTGAAAATATTATCTTAAAATGTGAAGATTATTCATAGCTAAAAACCAGGAAATGAAGCAAACAATAATTGGGCAAGTTTCCTAATGCTCATTTAAGAATTGCCTTACAGACTTACACTTTTACTAATTGTAAATCCTACCCCTTGAATTCCAGGCTTTTTATACATAAGTGATGTTATTTATACAATAAATATTAATTGAACCCTTGCTGTGTACCAAGAACTCTCATGAATGTTGGGAGACATTTAAGTAGTTTGCTTTGGCAGTACAAATAGGTGTGATGTCTTATTTTGGAATAAGCAGTGTTTGAACTGCTATATGGCCATGGAAAATAAAGGCAGAATAATGAGCTTCACCCAAATACTATTATTAATTTTAAATAATAAAATAAAGTATTATTTTGACACTTAAGGTAAACCCATGACTCATTTAATATTAATATAGAGAAATTATATTTCTAGCTTTAAACTATATTTTAATATAAACTAAGAATAAAAACACATAAAGACATTACAAAAGAATCCTATTTATTAATAGAGGACAAGATACAGGTGTATCTTTTTCTTTCTAATTAAGAAATATGGTTAAATGAAAATTAAGCATCTCTTTTTTTTCTCCTTGGTTGAATCATTTGAATCTTTTCCACAGAGTACCGCTGTTTTTATAAACATTGAAAACTAAGTAGACATACAAAATTTTCTTAGTGGTAGAAAATGTACTTATTTCTTCACTATTTTGCCACAGTGACTCTATTATTGCACTTTATTATTGACCAGTCACTGTCCCATAATTTAAAAATATAGCAAAAGATCATTTACAGAGGTGGTCTGAGCAGAAAATTCTAAGTTTTTTTTTTTCCCTGTCCTTTTAAATCAGAAAGAATATGACACTCCTTTAACACCAAGGTTTTCTGGTAGTCTTTTGCCCAAAGGAAATTTGTTTGTTCTAGAGAGCTTTAATTTAAAAAGGCTGACAGCAGGTCTGTAGTTATATACTTCTGGCATTGGGCCTTCCATAGAAATGCACATTAAATATTCAACTCCTTTCTTAAGCATTCTATTCCTGTAACCTGACTTCATCCTTTTCTTTCCACTGTTGCCACTGAAACTGGAAATGACTGCAGAATACAAATCATATGATAAATATTTGGGAATTTGTCTTTGTAGTTTTTCAGAACCACTGCCAAACTTCTTGCCTAGAGAGCTGTGTGAGGCTTTTCAATCTGAAACCTTTGAGCAATCCCCTTCTGTAGCCAACTGGGAAGCATCCACATGTTTTAATTGCAGCAGTCCTTCAAAACGTTTAATAAACATTTCATGTTCTTTGACTCCATATTTTTCTAAGGGTGTTCATTTGTTGGCCATATATTTATACTCAATAATTTCAAACACTGGGATGCATCTTCTTTATGGAGATGCTCAAATGTGATGCACATGGTTTGAATAGCATTAGCATAAATGGACTCTTTCCCTAAAATGTTTATCACAATACTGTCCTCCAATTAGTCTGATCCTACTGAAAGACACTACCTGTGGGTTTGTTCTTCATTCACCAGTAAGCTACTAAGTGCACCATACAAGATCCCTTTCTTGATCCTCTTGAAGGTACTGTAGCAAATCACATTGTCCTTCCGGAAGACAATGCCAGATCTAATATCTTAACTAAGAGTAGGATGGGTAGCACAAGTTTTAGGCTAATTAAGCATGCTCAGGAGGCTCTGGATTCTCACTTTTAGGTCTTTTGTGATTTTCTCACTGACCTTACTTTTAAGTTGAGGCACTAATATATATAAAGGAGGAAATATATAAAGGAGGGTTTTGCCTGTCCTATTTTTTCTGCTATAATGAATGCATTCCATCTGCTTCCTTTGGTGGTGTTAAAGTTTCTTCTACAAACTTCTCAATTCACGAAGACAAACTGGGGATGTTCAATATAAGTTATAAGGAGAAATGAGTGTGGCAAAAATGTAAACAAAGCCAGTATTTTAAATATGTTTAAACGTGTTCATAGTTGGTAGCTCTTGAAATGACTAAGACAAGGTATGTGAATGAAGGACCTTCCCTGCTTGAGTAGGTCAGAAGCTTCTCTCTTCATTTAGATATTGGGGCCAATGCTTTCATCCATTAAGTCAATATGCTTGCTATTTACATCCACTCTAAGCTTGAGACTATATTAAGAATTATATTCATGGCCGGGCATGGTGGCTCACGCCTGTAATCCCAGCACTTTGGAGGGAAAGGTGGGCAGATCACCTGAGGTCAGGAGTCTGAGTCTAGCCTGGCCAACAGGGTGAAACCTCATCTCTATGAAAAATACAAAAATTAGCTGGGCGTGGTGGCAAGCGCCTGTAATCCCAGCTACCTGGGAGGCTGAGGCAGGAGAATCGGTTGAACCGGAGAGGTGGAGATTGCAGTGAGCAGAAATTGTGCCACACTGCATTCCAGCCTGGGAGACAGAGCGAGACTCTGTCTCAAAATTAAAATAAAATAAAGTAAAACCTTCTGCATTCATCTGCTTGGCCTCTTTGAAACTCAATAATTAAACATTTTTAGCAATATCACTCACATATAACTTATATATCATTTCAAGGATATTAGCATTTGTGGTTTTGGACTCTTGTGTTTTCCAATAACGATGAAAAAGAACTGGGCTTGCTGAACAGTGGTCATTAGAACTGTGCGATGATTTTTCCAGTAATGTGGCTCAGCTTACATTTACTTTCAGAAAGACAGTCTTGCTCCAATTTCATTCTGAGATGAACTTCTAGTGTGGCAATGTGAGAAAATTAGCCAAAGGGAATTTCTGGTTTAGCCAATGTGTAGGCAATATCAAACAATTTGACAATCTGATGCTTCTTCTTGGCCTCAGCACCTACAAAACTTCTATTCATGATGATCAAATTAAAGTTCTCCAATGTTGCAGGGGTAGGGATTTTTCAAAGCTGATGGCTTTTTGTTGCATTTCACTGCCTAATGTTTATTTACATTGTTCATTTTTAATGAGAGGCCCATGATGCCATTGACAAAAGCATTATATTTCACATTGGTCCAATTTGAAGTTTTTCTTTTGTACACAGAGAACAATACATTTTACTCACCACAACTCCATCACCACATTCATAAGAGCTCTTCAGTTCTGCCTGCCGTTTAAAACTCTCCCACACTGAGAGCAATTCAGTTGTTCCCTTCTACTACTGTTTTTCCACTTAGTCTTTTTGTGTGTCTTTTCCCCCAAATCTTACAGATCTTTTGCAGTTTTCTGTAAGTAGGTACACTTTAATGAACTGAGTATTAGGAGGGGAAAATATATATTTACTATTATTAATTAGTTTTAGAAATAGAGGTGGATATTTTTGTAAAATTATTGCTTAAGGCAGTTTTTAAAATTTACTGGCCAGATCCTAAGTAAATTTAATATGTGCAAATATAAATGTTTCTAGAAAATAACAAAAATATTTGCCTTTCTATCAACCTTAATATTTATGAGTCAAGCAGCCAATTAGCCAAATAGCACTAATGAAATGACTGTAAAATGTTTCTAATTTTGAGCCATCTTCTGACAGTGTCTATTTAGCTTAATTTATTTTAATAGCAAATATCTAGAAAGACATCTTTCCACACTGATTTCAAATTTAAAATAAAACTAGAACCATAGTTTTGTTTACAAATCAAAAGTAAAAGTCCTTTTACTTGTTAACCTAGGAAGGAAGTTGGCTCACAGCAGCTCATAAGTTCTTTAAATTGTTTACATTCCTAGTTGTAATCAATAACTTCCATCAGTACTATGTTGACAAGTTACAAGTTATTTTAACATTTATTTCATTATTTATACATATTGGAGAGTTGAGTTTAAACTTTTGAACTGCATATTTAACTACGTTAGTATTGTGTCTTAACTCAAATAATAAAAATTGGAGTTCATGACTGTTGTCTGATATCTTAATACTCACACTGGCCATTTTTCAAAGCTAAGGTTTATTTTCTATGTCTCACATGAGAATATATTTCCAAGTGTAGTGTGGCTAGCCTGCCTAACTGTTTACCAGATTACTATCTATCCAAACATAGGGAAACCTTTAATTCAGGCTAAGGAAAAGAATAAAGTGGTTAACAAGAAAATATGGGAGCTGAAAGAAGTAAAAGGCAGTATCCTAAATAAAAAACAAACACATCTATTAATGCTATTTTCTACTCATTTTACAATGATAAATAAATATTTTTGACATTTCTCTTTGACTTTGTTGTCTACATTATTTCTCACTAAGCAAATATTTATTGGGTGTTTATTCTGACTCTGGTAACTTTTTTACTTATGACAAATGAGGTCCTTATTCCACAGTGAGTGGAGCTGGAAAATACATGAATCGCTGAGTATTATCCAAAAAGATTTTAGAAACATGAGTTTGTCCACCTACAAATCCATAGTGGCTTCCTCTGGAAATACTAAGAAATTCTGTGTCACACCCAATAATTATAAGATAAGCAGGAGAAGGTTGAGGTTACAGTGATTAAAAGGAGCAAGGGAAACTAAAATGACCATAAAGAAGCGAGGATGTTTCCTGAGAAGTCTAAAATTGTAAGGATTCAAATCTGGAAAAGCAAAGGCTGAATAGATTTTGGACAGAAGTGTGTGCACCATAGAGTGTGTAAACACAGTTATATCACACTTGCCCACTCAGCAAATGCTGGAATATGAGCATGAGAGAGTGCCTTTTGACTCCTGAGGAACTTAAGATGAAGTCTGTGGTCTCCAAAGTGCAGAGAAGCTCCCTATCAGAGTGGAGAGCAGTTAAAGAAACTATTGGGCATAGAAAAGAAATGCTAGAGTTGCACTTCATAAATAAAAAATAAATATGAGGTTTAATATGTAGAATGATACCTGTAATCTCATTTAGCTTCTAACTGGAGATACCTAGTGTCATCTATGTAAATGCAATGAGAATGAGAGATCCATTCTGCAGGCTTAGACAGGGATGCCCCTCTTTCATTCACAGGGTATTGTAGCAGAGCACAGTTTGCATGTGCCTGGACCATACAGAACAGTTTTAACTCAACAAAATGGAGAAATGACTTTTAAAAGTGCTCAGCAAAGGAAATGCAGATTGAAGTTAATGTCAATAGTGCAAGAAGAAGCAAACCAGAAAATTATGGAGCTGCCTCTTTTCCCAGTATGAACTCTTCATTAGCAACATTATCAAGTAGAAACAATGGAGAATAAGTCACAGATATTAAATATTAAGAGTATGTGCTCAACAGTTCTGTTATTATAGAGATGTGTGATCAAAAAAGTTGGTAGAGCACTGGTCTAGGGTCACATAACATGAAATATCAATATGCATGTTTACCAACTTTATTACCTCCAAGAAATATTTAAAATTGACATCTTCAGTACCTCTGTTAGGTTCTCTTTCCTTCATGCTTTTAACTTCTTTCTCATGCTTACTGTGGAATTTAGATCTCCAGCTTGTCCAAGCTGAGGTCTTTTATCTTCAAATCTCACCTGGATGCTGTTGTCCCAAACCCAAACTAATTTCAACTTATATGTCATTTTTAAAAATTCTCCCCCAATTAGCTCATCATCCCAAATGTATCTATGTTACCATTATTCCTTTAGGAAGTGAGTCAGAGAATAACATAGAAGTTAAGACCATTGGATCTAGGCTGCCTAAATTAAAATTTCTGCTCAGCTGTGACTTTGGAAAATTTACATTTCCTCCATGAATTTTAGCTTTCTTATAAAATGGGGGAACTATTGCTACTTACATCAATAAATGCATCTTGAAACTTGGGAAAATCCAGTAAAAGCACACAAAACACTGCACAGAGCAAATTGGCTACTGTTACTTTTTCATCAGCTCTCAAAACCCTGGGGTCATTTTTGACCATCTCATCCATACTTTTTTACCTGCTGTTTCCAGTAAGTCACCAGGTCCTGTCTGCTCCTCTCAAAAACTACTCTTGGTCTAGTCCCACGGCCACTGCTCTCATCCCATGGCCACCGCCCACTCATCTTTCCAACGTAGGCTAAAGCCAAGAATCTCTGACACGGTCTTCTCTCTGCAGACTCTCCCAGACTCTAACCTGTTTCCACATTGGACTATATCAATCTAATTTTAGTATAGGATTTATCCTGTAGACCCTCTCCTCAAAATTTTTCTTGGGTTCTCTAGTATCTATCAGGATATAATGTAAACCATGCCTTGGGCTTCAATAGCTTTTCAAAATTGGCTTTCTTTTACAAGTTTTCTTGGTTATTCCAGCTTGCCTTCTGTTCCACTTTTCTGAACTCGAGTATAGGTTCCACAAAATTTAGCATTCACTCTCCATTTATTTTCAAATTACATGTTTGTCTTTTATTCCCAACCAGATCAAGATCCTGAAGGTAAAGAAAGTACATGTCTCACTTTCTTTTTGTTCTCCCTAAGACCTGGCCCCAAACACAGTAAACAAATTGTAGATGCACACTGTTAAGACATTGTATGATGTCACAAAGTCACGAATGATATTTAAATGTGTCATTAAGAGAAACCTGGATCCTAAGATATACTCTTGATTTTTGAGGTGGAAATCAAGAAGATAGCTACTTCTTTCTTTAATATAATGTTTAGTTTAATGCCACTGTCAGAGTTTCCACAAATATTGAGTGAATTATATCAAGCACAAGAAATACAAAGGGACATACAACATAGGCTCTCTCAGTCATCTCTTATGTGTGTGGAAGGGTCAGTTTAATAAAAATACAGATAGATAGATAGATAGATAGATAGATAGATAGATAGATATCAATAGAATAAAGGCTGCAGTAGGGCTGATTTTGATCAGGACAATAAAAGATATAATGGGTCAATACAAGATAGTTTCTGGGTCAGAATTCACATCATATTTCCTAGGTAATATCTTTCATTTTTATCTCATTACTTGCATAAATATTCCAATTTTGGTTTGTCAGTGCAGTGTGTATAATAGTAATGAATCAATTAGGCTTTGGAAACTGGTCGATAAGTGCATATCTTTGAAAAAATAAATTATAGTTAACATACAACCATGCCAATATTTGATAGAAGTGGGCAATTTTTGTTTCACAATGAAAATATTTCTGGGGGTACTTCATTATTTCTTTTAGTCTTTCCTTACCCTTAGTACATTTTTTAAAATGTTAAGTTCTCTTTTTTTTCATTTGCTCACTTTCTAATAATCTATTCAACCCTGACATGTATTTTACAGTGATTTTACTCCTTTTGCCAGCAAAAAACATGTCAATGGTACTTTTTGGCTTTGCTTATTGTTTCGGATGCTATTTCGTACTAAACAGGTTGCAGGTTGTCCTATACTTCTGATTTAAAATTTAAATCGGTGTTAAAATTTAAAAGTATTGTGCAACAGTAAGAACCATAGGTTCAGCTTACTGTGTATGTCCAATTAGTGTTGCTATTACTATTAACAGGACTAATACAAATGTGGTATGATCATTTGATATATTAAGCTAAATAAATAGGTAATGACTAATTTTGCACAATGCTAATTATGATAATTTCTGGCTTCAATAAATCACATACAATATATTTAGGAAAGAAGAAAAAAATTGGAAAGTTTAAGTAAATGAATAAGATTTATATAATGGCTCCAATTGAGAGGGAAAAATGTCACAAAAGACGTATGTACTGATCAATGACCTATGACATGGTTTCTCAAAGTGCATTGCCAGAAACTCAGTCCTGTAACATGCTTGGAGAAACAAAAATGCTCCATTATGTGAGGGAGAGTGTAGGTCGTTTTATGAGGTGGGGAAGAACGAGCCTAGGATATATAGAAGAATGAGAGTGTTTTTAAATGAATAAACACACAAATAAATAAATGGAACAAAAACAACAACAAGAAAAGACTAGGAAATGCTCTATACCATATGGCTCAATCCAGATGAAGCTATTAACGGCCCTAAGAAATCCTCCAGTAAAGACACCAATTTGACTACATTTAACTCAGTATTTATCTAACTCATTTAACCACAAATCTATTTTTTTTTTCCTCAGAAAATATAACACCTGGCAGTCCCAGTGTTAGAAGAAACACACTTTGAGAAAAGCAGGTATTGATTAAGTACCAAAGAGATTAGAAGAGGGAGAGTCTACTTGCAACTGGGAAAAACCATTCTGAAGAAGGACAAATTTGAGTGAGACCTTGAAGCCTGAAGGAAGATGAGCAGGTGAGGCATCCCAAACAGGGAACACTGCGATCGAAAACACAGAAAAGAGACTACTGGGTGTTGGGAGGAATGGTTTGGAAGAACCTGCTAGGGAAGTAGAAGGTACCTGGAGGGCAGAAGAACCATTTCTGATAATAAAACCCTCCTTCTGAGGAAGCAGAAGGTTCCTATAGGGCATAAATGGGGAAATGGTGCTTTAACACTGTGAAATCCATGCCACCAGTGAAGTGATTAGCAAATGATATGTTCTAATTTCCCTTCATCGATATCCTTTTTTAAATGCTTATTTGATGAGGAAAGTTATTGGTTAATTAACACTTGAATGGTCTAGGCCAATGCTGTCCAACAGAAATATAATGAGCCAATTATAAGTCTATAATATAATATACAATGCACTTTTAAACTTCCTACCAGTAACATCAAAAAAGTAAAAAGCAACAAGTAAAATTAATTTAACAATGTATTTTAACATATTCAAAATATTATTTCAGTATGTAATCAATATAAAAATTAAAATTAGTTGACTTTTTTTGGCCAAGCCTTCAACCTCGTTTGTATGTTACACTTACAACACATCTCAGTTCAGGTTAGCCGTATTTCAAGTGCCTGATGACTGTGTGCCTTGTACTACCATATTGGACAGCAAAGGTCTACCAGTTAGCATATATCAACTGGGTAAAGCAGAGTTGATTTGGGTAGTTTTCTGATAGCTTTCACCATGATCAAAAGTTTTAAATTATTTAAAATTAAATGGGTAAGGCACACCTGCTTGGCCAGTTTCTGAAATTTATGTTTCGATTTTTTTGGTTGGATTAAAAATAGGCAAATTATAGGGTAAAGGTGAAAAGCTTCACTTTCGACTTCAAATAAGCTAATTAATGTAAATGAATGACCATGAAACTCTCTTTAGTCTATTAATGAGTTAATGGTCACTGCATTTGTGACACTGAAACAAGAAGGCTCTATTGCAGATTCCAGTTGACTGGTAACCATGTACATGTTCTAAGAAACTATTTTTTAGATTTTTTAAAATTTAAATGATTCCTCCTGCTGGTGCAGTCTCTTCACACTTCATCACATTTCTAAATAAGCAATCATGTAACAAGTGAAGATTTCATGTCCTGAAGGCATTATACCAATACTTACCAAATGCTTCTATTTAAAATACAAAGCAGTTTTATTCACACTTCCCATTTTTGAATCCACTAAGGCCATTTTGGAAGAGGAGAAACTAGAAGCCTGCTGTTCAGTTTTTGTTTTCTACAACTTTTCTTTACTGAGAGCTTGCACGTTTCTTGTTAAGTTTCCAAAGCATATTTAATACACATTAGAATCTGAGTAAATATGGCACATTCTGTAAATGGATGCTCTGGAAAATTGCTGCTTTCAGATGGAGAAGAATACCATGGCAACTGCTGTGTTTCTGAATAGGGAGCTCCACTTGACCAACGTGGATGTGGATTACGAACGGAAAATATCCAACGACGCAACATATTCTTTGAAAGTTCATGGCTTTATTCCTGAGTTTCCGAACCTGGACACTATTAACTTATTGGGCTGGATAATTCTTGTAGTAGGGGCTGTCCTTTGCTTTGTAGGATGTTTAGCAGCTTCTCCAGCCTCCACTCACTCACTAGATGCCAGTAGCAGCTCCCCCTACCCCTGACCCAGGTCATTACAAATAAAAAATGTCTCCAGACATTGCCAGACATCTCCTAGGAGACAAGATCATCCATTGAGAACCACTGCTCATGCCTGTAATCCCAGAAATTTGGGAGGCTGAGCGGGGGGATCACTTGAGGTCAGGAGTTTGAGACCAACCTGGCCAACACAGTGAAACCCTGTCTCTACTAATAATACAAAAATGAGCCAGGCATGGTGATGCATGCCTGCAATCCTTGCTATTTGGGAGGCCAAGGCTTGATCACTTGCATGCCAGTGGTGGGGGTTGGCAGAGGTTGCAGTGAATGGAGATCACACCATTGCACCCCAGCCTAGGCAACAGAGTGAGACTCCACTTCAGAAAAAAAAAAAAAGAAGTCTGGAAAATATATATTTAAAATTATAGTATGAGCTTTAATCTCAGACTACTAATATATTAATAATAAACTATACTACATTTACTTTTTAAAAGAACGTATAGCCTTAGGAAAATGTATTAGATTCATATGAGATTCTCTTGTATCCCACCTTCTCAATCTCAACGATCTTGTTTTAGCTTATCCTCTATTTTAAATATCCCATCTCATTTTTACATGGAATTGGCATACCATAATAAAATGCCAACTTTCATACAAAATTAATTATTACATACAACAGAGTGAAAAGATGTAGCAGCTTGAACTAACTTAGATATATTTCAAGGATGTTTACTAAAATTATTATTATTATTGTTATTATTTATATTTTTGAGACAGAGTCTCCCTCTGTCACCCAGGCTGGAGTGCAATGGTACGATCTTGGCTTACTGAAACCTCCAGCTCCCGGGTTCACGCCATTTTCCTGCCTCAGCCTCCCGAGTAGCTGGAACTACAGGTGCCCGCCACCACGCCCGGCTAATCTTTTGTATTTGTAGTAGAGACGGAGTTTCACCATGTTAGCCAGGATGGTCTTGATCTCCTGACCTTGTGATCTGCCCACCTTGGCCTCCCAAAGTGCTGGGATTACTGATGTGAGCCACTGCACCTGGCCCCTACTAAAGTTATTTTTATAATAACCTGTACTCCCTAAAAATAAACAAGAACAATAAAACACCACTGCTATCAATTTGGTATTTTTCAGTAGTGCTAAAACAAAACAAAAAACCCAGTAATTTGTGTTTTAAATAGTATCTAAAACCTCTCCTACCACATAAAATACTGTGCATAAATAAAATGCTTCAAAGCAAATTTTACATTTCTTGTTTATTTTTTATTGTTCTGCTGTTGGTGGTTGTTTGAGACAGAGTCTTGCTCTGTTGCCCAGAGTGCAGTGACACGATCACAGCTCATTTTAGCCTTGACCTTCTGGTGTCAAGCAATCCTTCCACCTCAGCATCCCAAAGTGTTGGGATTACAGGCTTTTGTTGTTGTTGTTGTTGATTATTTGTTTTGTTTTTTAAAACCAGACCAGATTAAAAAAACACCTTAGCCCAGCCTATTCATTGTCATATGAAAAATTTGAACAGTTTAAGTAGAAGCATATTCCATATTTTAAAGCTTATTAGCTTATTTTAAAATGACAGAAGTCAAGTTCATTCTGTATGTTTTACTGCTTCCTGGGCAACTCTTAGTGAGAGCTGGCGTGATACCACAAGGTTTGTAATTAGAGGAGGCTAATGGACTTTTTGGCAAAAAAGTAGAGTCTTGTCATATTTTCCTTGAAATTAAGCAAACACAAGTCACACTTATTCAAGTTTAGAATAAGGGAAGGAGGTGGGTAAGGAAGAAGAGGCAGAGAGGGAGGGGGGAGAGAGTGAGAGAAAGAAAGGGGAGAGAGAGAGAGAGAAAGAGAGAGAGAGAGAGAGAGAGACTTTTAATAGCGTAGGCATTTCCAGTTAAGGCCTGAGATTTAAAGTGAAAAGCGAGGTGTGGATCTGCCGTCTCCTCGGCTCTCACGTCTTGCTGAACCATTTGTTGCTAGTGTTTTAAGATCCAATTATTTGTACATTAAGATTCTAATTACACATCAACAACTTCATCTGGCATTTTAAAAAAATTGACCTGTTCTGATGCTAGAGAGAAACTGGCTAGGTAACTTAATAGGCAATTTAAAATATTTCAAAGATATTTTAACTATATTACTATGACTTGCTTTCCTTAAAACCTAAACCAACATGTAATATGATTCTTCCACCTGTGTCTGTCTGCATGTATGTGTGCTTTGGAGAGTAGGGGGTAAGGAATAATTTTGAGGGGATGTTGCCACACAATTTTCCAACAGGAAAAATGAAACCTGAAAACATATTATTCATGGTATCACTAAAAATAGCAAAATAGTATCCCGCTATTTCAGATCATTGCTGGCAAAGATAAACATATTTCAGAGCATCTCAGGGTGAACACTGGATGGCAAATGTTTTATTTTCAAACTTGACAATCCTTCAAAGGAGTCTCAGTGAAAAAGATTGGGCTAGTAACTCAAGCTCAATACCTTATAACTTAAAATTCCTCTTAATTTGTATGATGAATATTTTACGAAAATTAGTAAACACAAGTATTTAATTCAATCATGTTAAATTGTACATACAAATAGGTTGAAATTCATCCACATGCCAAATTTTTAAGTGCCTATGAAAGGGGAGACATGGAAAACAGCAAAAATTTTACTAGACTGAAAATTTAGGTTTATTTCTCTGACACTGAATTACTTTAAAAAGGAACTGATCGGCTAGGCGCGGCGGCTCACACCTGTAATCCCAGCACTTTGGGAGGCCGAGGCGGGTGGATCATGAGGTCAGGAGATCGACACCATCCTGGCTAACATGGTGAAACCCCGTCTCTACAAAAAATACAAAAAATTAGGCGGGTGTGGCGGCGGGCACCTGTAGTCCCAGCTACTCGGGAGGCTGAGGCAGGAGAATGGCAAGAACCCGGGAGATGGAGCTTGCAGTGAGCCAAGATCATGCCACTGCACTCCAGCCTGGGCAGCAGAGTGAGACTCCATCTCAAAAACAAACAAACAAACAAACAAAAAAAGCAACTAATCTATGAATTTGAAGATATTTATTGTCTCTGTCACAGATACTTGTAAAATCTGACTTAATAGATTACGTGTATGAGGTATTATAATATAAAACATATCAACGTGTTGAAGTTTAGCTGCTAAAGCATCTTATTGTCATTTCTGATTTAATCCTATGTCAGGTTTGGTTCAAACACTGTATGTTTTGTTATCTGGAGTGCAAGTAAGAAAAATGTGAATTCACTTATATCAATGAAATGCTTCTTTGGGTTGATTCTTTCCTTTCCCCACTTCTCTTCCCCAGCCTGTCCAAGGAAAATTTGATGCAGTCAGAGGCTACTATTTCATAATAGAGAAGAATGTGTTCATCGATTTTATGGTTCCCATACGATGAACATTTATTTGTGAGTTTAAATAAATGTTTATTCCTTGATTACAATTGTCTTTGTTCAAGTGACATTGACATAACCAGGATCCTAGCTACCTATGTAAAATAAAAAATCCATACATGCGTGAGCAATCGAGGCACTTTAATCTTTCAAAAACCGATGAATGCTCATCAGAGTCACATTTATTTTCAGTATAAATGTAGAGGTTTTAGCAGGCTTAGGTCAAACAAAAAAAGGTCAGTGATGGTAACAGAATTATGAGCAGAACTCTAATAAATTCAATTTCATGATGTAGAAATTAGCTTCTGTTTTATTATTCTGTTATTAGCTGTTTCCAGCGTATATGTGTATGTATCCACATACCAAACTGAGTACTAAGCAGTTTAAATTCTACTTTAAAACTTTAACAATTAGACTTTTCATATTTACAAAAAAAGTTTAGAAAAATAAATTTTTAATACTATTACCTTATATATTTTAGTTTTACAAATAATTTTCATGTATACTAGCTCACTGAATTTCTAAATACCTCCTGACCTTTACTGTGATGTTTTCCCTATAAGACTATTTTGATAAGGCTATTGTGTAATAATTTATGTTTTTGTGACTACTACTGAATGAAGATATAAATGGTCATTCACGTCTATAATTTATCATTCATTATTGTTTAAACATAAGATCTTTAATTAAATTTTAAATTAAACAGGATTTGCTTTATTTCTGCCAGAATATCAGCTTTTGCCAAACAAGCCTGATACCTTTCTTTCTTTTCTTCCCTCTCCATCTCCCTTTATTTCTTCCATTTATAATAGAATTCTAGGAGGATAATTTAACTGTTTTCTCTAAAGAAATAAGAGGGAAGGAGGGAGGGAGAGCTAGAAATAGAGTTAGAATGGGGGAGGGAGAGAGAGAGAGAGAGAGACTGACTTTGCTTTATGTGGGCATGAAAGAGAACCCTAATATAGAATTGCTCCTCTTTGTGCTAAAGGGATAAAAAATTGGTTCTTTTTAAAAGACAGAGTCAACATCTCTCAAATTATGATTTTCTAGATGAAGTTACTTGCTCTTTCTAATTTATAGCATAGTAATTGGGTATGAAAATGCTGATTTCAAATGTGTAATGTTGGTTTCCTACCCCCATAATAATTCTTTCAGAAAAAATGAACTCAAATTTCCGTGCAAAAAAATTTATTTACGTCAAAATCGTTAAATTCAAGACAAATCTTATTTCATCATTTCCAGTTTTTTTCCCCTTACTATGGGTGTGGCATAGTGTTTTCTTAAAAAGAGAGGAAGGCTATTTGAGTGCATGTTTCATAAGCTTCTTATTCATTATTCATGCCATTAGAGATAGAAGGAGTATATACACATGGGGCATTTTCTCAGATGTGTCCTCTGAGAAGTACACTCAGCCTAAACCTCAAAGAGTCTTTTTCGGTGGGGGCTGGAGGGAAGCTCACTGAGGATGGCAGATGGCCCTCCTCAGATATATTCCTATAGTAATGTTCTTGTGGGTTCTAAGTTCCACTGCAATTTAGTTTTTGGCCACATGAATTAGGCCAACATCACCTTACCCTAAAATACTTTGAGTGATTAAAGCATTTGAAATGTTTCAAACTAGTTTTGTTCAATGTGTTTCAGAAATATTATTTTCTGAAATATGAAAATAAATCAATCTCTAATTCAATTTTGGTGGGGCTAACATCATTTATTTAAATTGGATTTAGGCTTCTTGCAAGAAGGTACAACTGATTTAGGCCTATGTGTACTTTATAAATATTTAATTATAAAAATGAGGACGGCGTGTTTCTCCCTACTTGAATTAAAAATGAGTTATTAGTGTAAACCTTTTTGAAAAACTCATTTATGAAGTCAAAATGAATTTTTTTGTTTTGTTTTTGAGACAGAGTTTCGCTCTTGTTGCCCAGGCTGGAGTGCAATGGCAGGATCTCAGCTCATCGCAATCTCTGCCTCCCAGTTTCAAGCGATTCTCCTGCCTCAGCCTCCTGAGTAGCTGGGATTATATACATGTGCCACCACGCCCAGCTAATTTTGTATTTTTAGTAGAGGTGGAGTTTCTCCACGTTTCTCAGACTGGTTTTGAAATCCCGACCTCAGGTGATCCGCCTGCCTTGGCCTCCCAAAGTGCTGGGATTACAGGTGTGAGCCACTAAGCCCAGCCAAAATACATTATGTAATTTAAAAGTTGGGGGTGGCTGGCAAAATGGCCGAATAGGAACAGCTCCGGTCTGCAGCTCCCAGTGAAATCAACGCAGAAGGTGGGTGATTCCTGCATTTCCAACTGAGGTACCCTGCTCATCTCATTGGGACTAGTTAGACAGTGGTGCAGCCCGCAGAGGGCAATCTAAAGCAGGGTGGGGCATTGCCTCACCTGGGAAACACAAGGGGTTGGGGAACTCCCTCCATTAGCTAATGGAAGCTGTGAGGAACTGTGTGGTGAGGACCTGTACATTGTAGTGCAGATACTACACTTTTCCCATGGTCTTCACAACCCACAGACTAGGAGATTCCCTTGGATGCCTACATTACCAGGGCCCTAGGTTTCAAGCACAAAACTGGGTGGCTGTTTGGGGAGACAGCAAGCTAACTGGAGGAGTCATTTTTTCAAACCCAGTGGCTCCTGGAATGCCTGCGAGACAGAAACACCTCCCCTGGAAAGGGGGCTGAAGCCAGGGACCCAAGTGGTCTAGCTCAGCAGATCCCACCGCCATGGAGCCCAGCAAGCTGAGATCCACTGGCTTTAAATTCTCGCTGCCAGCACAGCAGTCTGAAGTCAAGGTAGGATGCTCCAGCTTGGTGAGGGGAGGGGCGTCTGCCCTTACTGAGGCTTGAGTAGGTGGTTTTCTCCACACAGTGTAAACAAAGCCACTGGGAAGTTTGCACTGGGTGGGACTCACCACAGCACCACAGAGCTGCTGTAGCCAGACTGCCTCTCTAGATTCCTCCTCTCTGGAAAGGGTATCTCTGAAAGAAAGGCAGCAGCCCCAGTCAGGGGCTTATAGATGAAACTCCCAACTCCCTGGGACAAAGCACCTGGGGGAAGGGGCGGCTGTGGGCACAGCTTCAGCAGACTTAAACGTTCCTGCCTGCTGGCTCTGAAGAGAGCAGTGGATCTCCCAGCACAGTACTCGAGCTCTGCTAAGGGACAGACTGCCTCCTCAAGTGGGTTCCTGACTCCCATGCCTCCTGACTGGGAGACACGTCCCAGCAGGGGCCGACAGACACCTCATAAAGGAGGTGTTTGGCGGGTGCCCCTCTAGGATGAAACTTCCAGGGGAAGGAACAGGTAGCAATCTTTGCTGTTCTGCAGCCTCTGCTGGTGATACCCAGGCAAACAGACTCTGGAGTGGACCTCCAGCAAACTCCAGCAGACCTGCAACAGAGAGGCCTGACTGTTAGAAGAAAAACTAACAGAAAGAAATAGCATCAACATCAACTTAAAGAACATCCACACAAAAACACCATCCAAGGGTCACCAACATCAAAGACCAAAGGTAGATAAATCCACCAAGATGAAGAAAAAATAGTGCAAAAAGGCTGAAAATTCCAAAAACCAGATCGTCTTTTCTTCTCCAAAGGATCACAACTCCTCACCAGCAAGGGAACAAAACTGGATGGAGAATATGTTTGATGAATTGACAGAAATAGCCTTCAGAAGGTTGGTAATGAGAAACTCCTCCGAGCTAAAGGAGTATGTTCTAACCCACTGAAGGAAGCTAAGAACCTTGAAAAAGGGTTAGAGGAATTGGTAACTCGAATAACCAGTTTAGAGAAGAACATGAATGACCCAACGGAGCTGAAAAACACAGCACAAGAACTCTGTGAAGCATACACAAGTATAAATAGCCAAACTGATATAGCAAAAGAAGAAATATCAGAGATTGAAGATCAACTTAATGAAATAAAGCATGAAGACAAGATTAGAGAAAAAAGAATGAAAAGGAATGAACAAAGACTCTAAGAAATATGGTACTATGTGAAAAGATCAAACCTACTTTTGATTGGTGCATCTGAAAGTTATGGAGAGAATGGAACTAAGTTGTAAAACACTCTTCAGGATATTATCCAGGAGAACTTCCCCAACCTAGCAAGACAGGCCAACATTCAAGTTCAAGAAATACAGAGAACACCACAAAGATACTCCTCAAGAAGGGCAACCCCAAGACACATAATCATCAGATTCACCAAGGTTGAAATGAAAAAAAAAAAAAAAATGTTAAGGGTAGCTAGAGAGAAATGTCAGGTTACTTACAAAGGGAAACCCATCAGACTAACAGCGGATCTCCCTGCAGAAACCCTACAAGTCAGAAGAGAGTGGGGGTCAATATTCAACATTCTTAAAGAAAAGATTTTTCAACCCAGAATTTCATATCCAGCCAAACTAAGCTTCATAAGCAAAGGATAAATAAAACCCTTTACAGACAAGCAAATGCTGAGATTTTTGTCACCACCCGGCCTGCCTTACAAGAGCTCCTGAAGGAAGCACTAAATATGGAAAGGAAAAACTGGTACCAGTCACTACAAAAACATACCAAATTGTAAAGGCCATCAACACTATGAAGAAACTGCATCAACTAATGAGCAAAATAAAGCAAGTTCTTAGAGAACTACAAAGAAACTTAGACTCCCACACAATAATAGTGGGAGACTTTTAACACTCCACTCTCAATATTATACAGATCAACGAGGCAGAAAATTAACAAGGATATTCAGGACTTGAACTCAGCTCTGGACCAAGCAGACATAATAGACATCTACGGAACTCTCCACCCCAAATCAACAGAATATACATTCTTCTCAGCACCACATCACACTTATTCTAAAATTGACCATGTAATTGGAAGTAAAACACTCCTCAGCAAATGCAAAATGACAAAAATCATAACAGTCTCTCAGACCACAGTGCAATCAAATTAGACCTCAGGATTAGGAAACTCACTAAAAACTGCACAACTACATGAAAACTGAACAACCTGCTCCTAGATGACTACTGGGTAACGAAATTAAGGCAGAAATAAATAAGTTCTTTGAAACCAATGAGAACGAAGACACAATGTATCAGAATCTCTGGGACATAGCTAAAACAGTGTGTCCCACTGGAGAAAGCAGGACAGATCTAAAATTGACACCCTAACATCACAATGAAAAGAACCAGAGAAGCAAGAGCAAACACATTCAAAAGCTAGCAGAAGGCAAGAAATAACTAAGATCAGAGCAGAACTGAAGTAGATAGAGACAATAAAAACCCTTCAAAAAATCAATGAATTCAGGAGTTGGTGTTTTGAAAAGGTTAACAAAATAGGTAGACCTCTAGCCAGTCTAATAAAGAAGAAAAGAGAGGAATCAAATAGACACAATAAAAATGATAAAGGGGGATCACCACTGATCCCACAGAACTACAGACCACCATCAGAGAATACCATAAACACCTCTACACAAATAAACTAGAAAATCTAGAAGAAATGGATAAATTCCTGGACACATACACCCTCCCAAGACTAAACCAGGAAGAATTCGAATCCCTGAATAGACCAATAGCAAGTTCTGAAATTGAAGCAGTAATTAATAGCCTAAAACTAACAACAAAAAAGCCCAGGACCAGAAGGATTCACAGCTGAATTCTACCAGAGGTACAAAGAGGAGCTGGTACCATTCCTTCTGAAATTATTCCAAACAACAGAAAAAGAGGGACTTCTCCCAACCTCATTTTATGAGGCCAGCATCATCCTGATACCAAAACCTGGCAGAGACACAACCAAAAAAGAAAATTTCAGGCCAATATCCCTGATGAACATCAATGCAAAAATCCTTAATAAAATACTGTCAAACCAAATCCAGCAGCACATCAAAAAGCTTATCCACCATGATCAAGTCAGTTTCATCCCTGGGATGCAAGGCTGGTTTAACATATGCAAATCAATAAACGTAATCCACCACATAAACAGAGCCCATGACAAAAACCACGTGATTATCTCAACAGATGCAGAAAAGGCCTTCGATAAAATTCAACACCCCTTCATGCTAAAAACTCACAACAAACTAGGTATTGATGGAACATATCTCAAAATAATAAGAGCTATTTATGACAAACCCGCAGCCAATATCATACTGAATGTGGAAAAGCTGGAAGCATTCCATTTGAAAACCAGCACAAGACAAGGATGCCCTCTCTCACCACTCCTATTCAGCATAGTGTTGGACGTTTTGGCCAGGGCAATCAGGCGAGAGAAAGAAATAAAGTGTATTCAACTAGGCAGAGAGGAAGTCAAATTGTCTCTGTTTGCAGTTGACATGATTGTATATTTAGAAAACCCCATCATCTCAGCCCAAAATCTCCTTAAGCTGATAAGCAACTTCAGCAAAGTCTCAGGATACAAAATCAATGTGCAAAAATCGAAAGCATTCTTATCTCAGGAAAATACTTACTGTCATTATTAAATTAAGTTATCGTGTAGTTGGTTATCATTATTGGAAAGAATATAGCAAATGTAAGTCATTTTAAGGCTGCTGTGCATTTAATTAACTGTAGTCTAGCAACTTGGAATCCAGGTTTTCATTACAAATAGCAGTTGCTTAACTCCAATTTCACAGTATAGCATCAGGATTTTTGTATACAAATATAAATTACTGAGAAGTCAACTGGAATAGAAAAAGTATTAGAAATTTCTGGATTGGATTCATAGTCTAATGTCCAGAAGTTGTATGATTAAAAATGGCTTAAATATTTTCTTCATAAATTGAGCTATGGACATGGCACCCAAAAGGGAATGGTATTTTCTGCATAATGAAGAACATGTCACTTTGTTATTTGTTACTTGTTAAAATACTTTGGTATTTATTGGATTACTTTCACAGTAGTCAGTTGTGATCACTTACGTTGGCTAAGATCTTGGAATATATGTTGTGGGAAAAATCTCTCGCTCGCTCTTTGTCTCTCTGTCTCTGAATCTCCATTTCTCTTTTCTCTCTCTCTGGCTTTCAGGGTGTGTGTGTGTGTGTGTGTGTGTGTTAAGGAAGATACAGGAAAAAAAGAGTTAGAAATCTGTAGTTGGTTTATTGCATAGAAGCGAGGGTTATGCACGTGTATTAAGATTTGTGAGAGGCTTTTAAAGAACTTGTGCCAATAAGTGACAATAGTCATTTACAAAACTAAAAAAAATTAAGGTACTTTAAAAGTAATACATACAAGTTAACCTGTGGTACCTTTTCAATTAAAAAATATGAACACACTCAAATAATTTGAAATGCATTCTGCAGTATATTTACCAATGACCAAAATAAGGACATATTTTAGTTATTTCTTTTTCTTTAACATTTAGACAAATTAATAAACTTTACACTTTCTGCATGATTTTTAAATGACTTTGAATTTATATAATTATTTGAAGTAAATTGCAAAAAATATACCTCATGTTCCAGGCAAAGCTTTGAATTAATCCTTTTTAAGAAACAACAGATGAACCATCATAATATATGGGAAATAATAGTTTTTCTCTACTCATTGCCTTAAGGTTATCCTGAGACACTTTAATGTTAAAATTAATAAGCCGAGGGAGGAAGCTGAAAACTAACATATTAAATACCTTCTGTATGTCAGGTACTATGCTAGATTTTATCATGCATTATATCTTCAATTCTTTCAGCACCCTATAAATGCAGTATTCTAGCCACTTTTTCTACCTGAGCAAACTGGCTGGAGTAGGTGTTTTCCAAACTTCAGACTAAGATGGGTCTCAGAGACGGAAGTGTGATAAACATTGCCGAATAACTCAAGCACAACTTTATTACATTTAGATATGGGAAAGTAAGTCCAGGAGCAGTGGCTTACGCCTGTAATCTGAGCACTTTGGCAGGCCGAGGTGGGTGGATTACCTGAGGTCAGGAGTTCGAGACCACCCTGACCAACATGGAAAAACCCAGTCTCTACTAAAAATATAAAATTAGCTGGGCATGGTGGTGCATGCCTGTAATCCCAGGTATTTGGGAGGCTGAGGCAGGAGAATCTCTTGAACCCAGGAGGCCGAGGTTGTGGTGAGCCGAGATCATGACATTGCACTCCAGCCTAGGCAACAAGAGTGAAACTCCACCTCAAAAAAAAAAAAAAAAAAAAAAAAAAGGAAAAGTAACATTTAAAGTAAAAAAAAAAAGTAAAACTTTAAAAGTCACATCCTTTTAAAGTTTACTTTTCCAGAGTTTACCTCAAGTATATTAGCATTTAGATAAAGCATCACATTTGCACCCCTATGAATTTTATGTCATATCCCGTAACTCAAGATTGTTAGGTTAACCTTGAGACCCCACTTCTCACTTTGTCTTATAAGTAGATAAATAATGTACTACCTGATATTGCTGTCTGGGGATGGGGTGCAAGAGCAGTTTCAAATAACTTTTAAAATCATGAAGAAAGACAATTCTTTCTAAGGCAGAGATTCTCAACCTTGATAAATCTTAGAATTACCAAAAGACCTTTAAAAAATACTGATGCAGGCCGGGCGCGGTGGCTCAAGCCTGTAATCCCAGCACTTTGGGAGGCCGAGACGGGCGGATCACAAGGTCAGGAGATCGAGACCATCCTGGTTAACACGGTGAAACCCCGTCTCCACTAAAAAATACAAAAAAAAAAAAAAAAAAAAAACCTAGCCGGGCGAAGTGGCAGGCGCCTGTAGTCCCAGCTACTCGGGAGGCTGAGCCAGGAGAATGGTGTAAACCCGGGAGGCGGAGCTTGCAGTGAGCTGAGATCTGGCCACTGCACTCCAGCCTGGGCAACAGAGCTAGACTCCGTCTCAAAAAAAAAAAAAAAAAAAAAATACTGATGCAGGAAGCCCACCATGTGATTCTGTCAGAGGTGTTTGAACTAGAGCAACTCCATCTTGAACAGGGGCTGGGTAAAATAGAACTGAGACCTATTGGGCTGTATTCCCAGGAGGTTAGACATTTTAAGTCACAAGATGGAGGTTGGCACAAAGTACAGGTCACAAAGACCTTGCTGATTAAACAGGATGCGGTAAAGAAACTGGTCTAAACCCACCAAAACCAAGATGGCCATGAAAGTGACCTCTGGTCATCCTTACTGATCATTATGTGCTAATTATAATTCATTAGCATGCTAAAACACACTCCTATCAGGGCCATAACAGTTTACAAATGCCATGGCAATATAAGGAAGTCATCCTATATGGTCTAAAAACGGGGAGGAACCCTAAGTTCTGGGAATTGCACACCCCTTTCCCAGAAAACTCATGAATAATCTACCCCTTGTTTAGCATGTAATCAAGAAATAGCCATAAAAATAGCCAATGAGTAGCTTATGCTGCTGCTCTGCCTATGGAGTAGCCATTCCTTTGTTTCTTTACTTCTCTAATAAACTGGCTTTCATTTTACTCTATGAATTCGTCTTGAATTCTTTCCTGTGCAAGATCCAAAAACTCTCCCTTGGAGTCTGGATCAGGACCCCTTTCCTGTAACATCTTCCAATGTGCAGTTAAGGTTAGGTTGGAAAACATTGCTCTTAGTTTGTCCGTACAGTAATGGCATTATTCTTATGTAATTGCTTTGCTATTACACCTAAGTGACCTCAAATAAGGTGAGGTTTGGGACATCAGCTAGGTGTGAGGAATTAAGGACAGCACAAGTAAGACAGCTCTCTGTGTTATTAGGAATGAGATGACTCTGACAGTAACAGTAACTACCACCATTTCAGGATAGATTTCTGAACTGAAAAAATATTATAAGTCTTGCTAGAGATAAAACTGCCTTTAGAGCACTGGACAACAATCTTTTGTCTTTTGCTGAGGTGGGAGTTTAACTGGTACCCACTTAATGCCAAATAGTATTGGAGACAATAAGAAAAATAGCTGTATTTAAATCCAGTTTCACCTGCAAGAGTCTCCAAGTTGTAAACTAAACCATTACCTTCATGGTAGCTATTTTTGAAAATGTACATACTTGATAGTTTAGCAATAAATAATACAACACATTTACTTAAGAGCAGAGATGGCACTTCAACCCTAACCTGTGAAAGCTCCCAACCAGGAGAACATGTATAAACTCTTATATACTACAGATGTATTCAATTTGTACAACCACGAAACAACTAGCATATCACATTCAAATTAATTCAATTTAAAATGATTCTAGATCAAGAGCATTAATTTTCACTTACATTCTAGAGCAAAGCCTGCAGTACAAAATTATTATATAATCTGGAATAAACTCTAAATAGAAACTAATTTAAACTCCTTTGCTCAACTACTGTCTCAACCTGCCAAGTGTAGGAACGGCGACATGCTACTCTAGTTAGCAGCTCTCTCCTGGTCAATCAGATCAGAGAGACTCAGAGTGAAGAACCCACAGAAATTAGTTTCGTACAGTTTGATAAAAGGAAAACAGCTTTCTACACTAATGACAAAGTAGGAGTAATTTTATAATACATGATTTACAATTTCTTTGCAGGAATCATAAGTCAGACAATACAAATTCTTTGCTATTTAAATGCTCTCTTGAAAACTTAAATTTTCTCCCGATCATTTGTAACTCCAAAACTAGGCTTATTTGGAATATCAGCAACATTACAAAATGTGATTTAGTTAACCACATCTTCCTTAATATTTTTATGACAAATCTTTGACAAGAATATAACCCCTTAGCAAAACAAATATACCTCCCTTACCACAGCAAGCAAACTTACCTCTTGGGAAGAAGAAGTGATCAAAAATTACTGGCTCGGCCAAATAGAAAGAAATATATAAGGCTTCAGTTCTGGAGTCAAGGACTGGAGACTTGTTTAAATAAGTCCAAGAGTCAAAGGGCTCTGTCTACTCTTTAAAGGGAAGCCAGAAAGCTCTGCATTAGTGTGTACTGCTTCCGGGCACCTCCCTTTGTTCTAAGTAGAATGCTAATGCTAAAATTGCAGTTTGCATTCCTGCTTACTCAGGGAACACTGATGCAGTCTGACAAAGCTTCCAGCTTAAATATCCTGATGGAGGGAAAAAAGTCCCAGAAGATAGTATTTCCCTTGTGCGCTAGTAAAACAAGCAACACGAAGAATGTGTAAATTTGAGCAACTGGAAGTTTGTGGTCACATTAATGTTACCTGATCTCATTTGTAACATATATTAGAGACACTAGGAAAAGAAATGTTTCACTTCTTGTGAATGTCCATTAAGGAAGTCAAGAGTGTGTGTCTGAATGTTTTCACCTCTCACTTCTTGGCGTGCAAAATTTTAAGTAAAATACATAAAAGCAGTTAGTATAAAAGGAGAAAGAAATTACTTACGGCAGTGAAATATAGATTAAGCTTAGTATAATAGGATGAAAAATAATGAGAAAAAGTTAAGGACATAAAGAGAAAAAGAAAACCTAGCAGTGCAATTTATTCATGTGTTAACATGATATATTTTAAAGTATAGGGAAAATTTAATTTCAAATTATGTTTAATATTGTTTTTTATTTTACAGAGGGAATGTAAAGCAGGGATTGCTATGTAATCTCAAATTTTTAAGAAGAAATTTAAGGTGTTTTATGTGATATCTCATCCCTTCTCCTAGGGCGTTTATAAATTATGAAGTTTATTTTCTTCTTTTTATATACAATAGTTGGATAACAGTATACATAATTCAATAACTGGGAAAAAACTATTTTGGAGCAAGCAATCATTTAATTTACAAGTCTCCAGATATTTACTGATATATACAGGACTGGAAAGTATATCAATAATATGTCAGTCACTTCATGATATGGTTTGGCTGTGTCCCCACCCAAATCTCATCTTGAATTGTAATCCCATAAACCACACATGTCATGGGAGGGGCCTGGTGGGAGGTAATTGAATCATGGTGTCTGTTACTTCTATGCTGTTCCTGTGATACTGAGTGAGTTCTCATGAAATCTGATAGTTTCATAAGGGGCTTTTCCCCTTTTTGCTTGGCACTTCTTACTGCTGCTATGTGAAGAAGGACATGCTTACTTCCCCTTCCACCATGATTTTAAGTTTCCTGAGGTTTCCCAAGCCATCTGAAACTGTGAGTCAATTAAACCTTTTTCCTTTATAAATTACCTAGTGTCAGGTGTGTCTTTATTAGCAGCATGAGAATGGACTAATACAGTAAATTGGTACCAGGAGTGGGGTGCTGCTATGAGGATACCTGAAAATGTGAAAGTAACTTTGGAAATTGGTAGCAGGCAGAGGTTAAAACAGTTTGGAGGACTCAGAAGAAGACAGGAAAATGTGGGAAAGTTTTAAACTTCCTAGAGACTTGGAGGGCTCAGAAGACAGGAAGATGTGGGAAAGTTTGCAGCTTCCTAGAGACTTGTTGAATGGCTTTGGCCAAAATACTGATAATGATATAGACAATTAAGTACAGGCTGAGGTGGTTTCAGATGGAGATGAGAGACTTTTTGGGGCCTAGAGTAAAGGTCACGCTTCCTGTGTTTTAGCAAAGAGACCGGTGGGATTTTTGTCCCTGCCCTAGAGATCTGTGAAACTTTGAACTTGAGAGTGACGATTTAGGGTATCTGGTGGAAGAAATTTCTAAGTGGCAAAGCATTCAAGGGGAAGCAGAGCATAAAAGTTTGGAAAATTTGCAGCCTGATGATGCAATAGGAAAGAAAAACCCATTTTCTGGGGAGATATTCAAGGCAGCTGCAGAAATTTGCACAAGTAACAAGGAGCCCAATGTTAATCACCAAGACAAAGGGGAAAATATCTCCAGGGCATGTCAGAGATCTTTGCAGCAGTCCCTCCTATCTCAGACCCAGAGACCTAGTAGGAAAAAATGGTTTCGTGGGCCAGGCCCAGGGCCCCCCTGCTGTGTTCAGCCTCAGGACATGGTGTCCTGCATCCCAGCTGTTCTACCCATGGCTAAAAGGGGTCAAGGCACAGCTCTGGGCATGACTTCAAAAGGTGCAAGCCCCAAACCTTGGCAGTTTCCATATGGTGTTGAGCCTGTGGGTGCACAGAAGTCAAGAACTGAGGTTTGGGAACCTCCACATAGATTTCAGAGGATGTATGGAGGTTTGCTGCTGGGGTGGAACATTCATGGAAAACCTCTGTTAGGGCAGTGTGGAAGGAAAATGTGGGGTTGCAGGCACTGCCTAGTAGAACTGTGAGAAGAGGGCCACTGTCCTCCAGATCACAGAATGGTAGATCCACTGACAGCTTGTACTGTGTGCCTGGAAAAGCCAAAGACAACACCAGGCTGTGAAAGCAGCCAGGAGTTGGGCTCTCTCATGCAAAGCCACAGGGGCAGAGCTGCCCAAGATCATGGGAGCTCACCTCTTGCATCAACATGACCTGGATGTGAGACGTGAAGTCAAAGGAGAGCATTTTGGAACTTTAAGGTTTAATGATTGCCATATTGGATTTTGAACTTGGATGGGACCTGTAACCCCTTTGTTTTTGTCAATTTCTCCTGTTTGGAATGAGTCTATTTGTCCAATGCCTGTACCCCCATTGTATCTGGGAAATAACTATCTTGCTTTTAATTTTGCAGGCTCATAGGCAGAAGGGACTTGCTTTGTTTCAGATGAGACTTTGGACTTGGACTTTTGGGTTAATGCTGGAATGAGTTAAGACTTTGGGGGACTATTGGAAAGTCATGATTGTGATTTGAAATGTGAGGACATGAGATTCGGGAGGGGTCGGGGAAGAATGATAGGGTTTGGGTCTGTGTCGACTGCTTATATCCTATCTTAAATTGTAGTTCCCATAATCTCAACATGTCATGGGAGTTATCGAGTAGGAGGTAATTTAATCACGGGGGCAGTTACCTCCATACCGTTCTCATGATAGTGAGTGTGTTCTCACAAGATCTGATGGTTTTATAAGGAACTTTCCCCCCTTTTGCTTTGCCCTTCTCCTTACTGCCACCATGTGAAGAAGGATGTGTTTGTCTCCTCTTCTACTATGATTATAAGTTTCCTGATGCCTCCCTAGCCATGCAGAACTGTGAGTCAGTTAAACCTCTTTCCTTTATAAATTACCCAGTTTCAGACATGTCTTTATTACTACTGGGAGAATAAACCAATACACTTCACCTAATGCATAACTTTATTATTATTTCAGCAAGGAAAATCAGGTTGTCTTTGGTGTTTTCCAACAAGGAAAATAAGTGTTTAGGTATTGTCAGTACGTGGAATGTTTTCAGAACTATTGCGCTTAGTTAACTTTCATTTTTAAGTTTCAAGCTGGATGTCCAGATGCAAATTTAAGAATGGTAAGAATTTTATGTGATTAACACAGCAAAGCTACTAAATCTATTCTTTTTGTACTTCTTTATGAAAAGTGATCATAAGTGAGTTAAATTCAAGATGATTGATAACTTTTCTGGACAAACTTCAGTGATGATTAGTGGTGACAGCTAAATAATAGATGCTGGATTTAAAAGTTTTGATTGCAAAAATGTGACATAAAGATAGGAAATATCAGACTGGGAAATACTGTGAGGAAATTATATACTGGGCTTATTAAACATCTGTACATAAGTTTAATATTATTGTATAAAACATTATCAGTCTTGCTCAGGGTGTTTGTTATTGGTCTTGTTGGAAACTGAAAAATAAGCCTCTGTCTGGAACATTGTTTCAAAAGTCTTTGGCTAAACCTCATGCCACAGCTATTTCACTTCAAAAAGAAGTAGCGGAGAACACTCTACTTGTGGAGTCCCTACAAAACTTTTTCAACTTAGGGCACAGGGTAGAGAGGACTATCTATTCTTTTCCCACTCTGTCATTTTTCTTCCTCCGCTTTCTACATAAACCCAAAGGATGGCTCTGGTTCTGGGATTTTATGCTTTTTCCCATGAATAAAGTTTCCTTTTGCTATTATAAAGAGGGATGAAAGTGACTTCTTTACTGTTAATTAGAAAAGCAAGGTTGCTTAGGTAACAGATCTTCCATAAAGAGATCAAGGGAAAGATTCCTAAAGGGCTAGAATTTACATGATGGCATGAAAATTATAAAAGCTCTTAAATGCTCAAGGATAGGTTGGAGTTTTGGCATAGTAATAGTTAAAAACTCAGAATTAGACAGGCTGAGTTTTATTCTGAATTGCTAATTACTGACTGGGTTATTTAAGACAGTCTCTTAATTTTCCTCATTTGTAATAAGGAAATTGTAATAATTGTAGTGACCAATAAGTGAAGGGCATGTGTAAAACACTTAAAACATACCTAACATTTAATACACCTAAAACATGTTAGACTTATTTTTGCTTTTCATAATTTAATGCATGGAGGAAAACAGATAAATGTATATCAATTTCTGTAACATTATAATTAGACAATGCATACTCCTTCTTAAGTGGGTAGCTGTAAATCAACACCATCTGATTGGTGCCACCAATTGTAGCTCTTTTTGCACGTATTCATTCACTAATGTTCTAAAGCATTTAACAAATACTTTTTGTGCACTCACTATGAGTTAGGAACTGTGTTACATACTTGAGATAAATCTATAAAAAAATCAAACAGGTCCAGTCCCTCAATGATCTTAAATTCTAGTAATATACACTGCTTTGTGTTGTTATTATTTTATTTTTTATGCAAATGCAGTAATTATTATATTTAAGGTTTCTCAGGGGCAAAGACCATGTATAAAAATTCTTCATAATCCTCACAATTATATGCATTAAGTATTTCTTGACAATTTGTTGTGGATAATAAGTATTCTGCAAACATATAAATGGTAATGGAAATAATGGCTCATTATTTGAAGAGACATAATTTTTCTTATTTAAAATTATATGAAAAATGCCCAAAGTATCTACTGTAATAAAAGTCAGAGAGAAAGCAATACTATGGGACTAAAAATTACAAACTGAAGAGTTTTTAGAAAACAAATAGAAATTGACAACTATTAAATATTATTAATTTAATGAATAAAGAAATTGTAGGAGTAAAGTGATAAAAATTTCCAAGCTGTACTTCAAATAGGGTAAGAACAAATATTTGTCAATTCCTCCTACAAGCACATCACTCAAATATACAAACTAGTAATGTCTGCAAATTCTCTTTGCATGCTGATTATAAAACTGAAGAACAGATAATTTTTAAAGTCAGTATTTGTATTCCTGTAAGTCATTAACTGGAAGAAATGCCATTTTTTTTTTCTTTCTGTACCTAATTCTGTAGTGAGGTCACTGAGGAAGAGCCCGTTTCAGCACCATGGACAAAGCACCCCCGACAACCTTACTCTTGGGAGCTACAGGAAATGTTCACCTTTGATTAAAATTTAAAAATAACTTTATTATAGCCACCTTCCATTTTAATATGTTTTAAGAACCAAATGGATACTAAAGAATGTTCATATAGGTAATATAAAGTTTACACTTTCAAACCCCTTCTCTCACAGAAAAACATAATGGCCCTTTAAAAGACATACATCACATACATCAATGTGATGAATGCATTTAAGTGTCATCAGGTTTAATGGCTCCTACTCACTTAGACTATCATTCCATACCATTTAAAGTTAATTTGGTGTGTATTGATGGTACAAAATTGATGAAATTATGAATTGAGTTTCTCCAGGTACAGGTTAAATCAAGAAAGAAGGAAGAGAACCGGTTAATATTACCTTCCACCCATTCTTCATTTATACTACAAAAGATGTCAGCTCTGTCCTTGGGAAGAAAACTCTCACAGTTAGTAAGCTGAACCTAAATTGATTTTTAGGGTTTTAAGTCAGGAAACTGTCTTTAGTTGGGTCATCAAAAGTTCACAGTTTTCTTTAGGGAATAAGAAAATATGTACTCTTCCGAGATTAAATTCATATTTAATTCCTTCTTTTCAGAGAAATATATAATTTCTTACTTCTTTCTCTTTCTGTATTCTACTTGCATATCTTTACTTGGAAGGTCATTCAGAATATTCTTATTTTGTAATCTCTCTCACATCCCACCATTTTCAAATAAAATAAAGATGTTTGGTTAATTTAAAAGCTGAATTAAATATTATGATAATAAATACCATTACTATTAATGCAAAAAACTGAATAATCTAAGGTTCTGATCCCAAGAACATTTGATACGGTAAATCTTCAGTTCACAGTTTCAAGAAGACTGAACTCTAATTTTGAACTATGACTTACAAAAATAATAAGAAATAGAAAAATATTCACTTTATGTTTTATGTAAGAAGCAAAAGAAAAGTATAAACTCACTACTTGTTACAGTTCATTTAATACTGATGAATAAGAGAACACATAACTGTCTAGTGACTCTTTTGCTTCTCAGTCAAGTAAAAATTATTTCCAAACTAAAAAGGAAAAAATAAAACTTGGCAAAAGAGAATAAAGCTCAAGTCAAGTCATGTCACTAGCTTCTCTTAAGACATTTAACAAGTTATGAACTGGGCTTTACAATTCCATCTCATACAAATGGAATTATGGTACCACTGTTAATGTCTATGAGGAACCCTGAACATTAGATTCCAAGTTATTAGAAATATAGAAGCCAAGCATATAGTTCTGATTTTCAAAAACCAGAGAGAAGGGAAAGCCAGTAAAACCTGATTGATGAGACTGAAATGAAACATTGGACAATATTTTGGCACAAGTTAATAAAATGTTGGTTTCTGGGTGCTTAGAAAAGAAAAAAGTGACAGAGATCATCCTCAGCTTCTAAGAATTACTTGGACCAAGTCTAGATTTTTTTTTCTTATTACAGATAGGATTGGAATTGGCAGAGCATATGGACTCTGATGAGGCTTCTGGCAAAGTGTCACATGGAATTATTATAGAGAATGTTTGGTTGGGTGACAGCAGAGATACAGTAGAAGTAATTTGGTGAGTTCACATCTACTCTCAATATAAGGATAAATGGATCTTCCCAATAATTAAATGGATTGTTCTAACACTGGAAGTACTAATTCTAACTATATTTTGACAATTCACAAGACCATATAGGAAAAATAATCTAGAGGTAAATTTTTAATTTAATATTTTCTCTGCTTACCCTATATAGCTAGGCTTTCCCTCATCATCAGGCCCTGGAGCACCTCCCAAGGTTGTGTCATTGTACAGTGTTTCCTGATACGTTAGGTGGTACACAGATAATTTTAGGTGGTTCATGGATGTCTTTTGTAAAGCTGTAATATGTATTTATTTGTACACATTAGGAGAAATATAACTAACATATGAAACATGGTATTTCATAGGTGGGCATTATTCCTTTGATAAAGTCCGAGTAAAAAATAATACGTTAATTGAAGTAAGAATAAGTAAATAGTAGTATGATTCATATTCAGAGATGATAAAAATTGTGACGTATACTAGAAAAACTGAAGTTCTGGAAATACTGCCTTCTCCCATGCAAAAGAGTATTTCTTTTGTCAGAAGTATGTACACAGGAACCTTTCTTTCCTTTGCCAGCACCTGCTGTCAGTCTACAAGACCACGGAAGCTTTAGTTCCCTGCTTCCTTTGGGGATACATTTAGATATTCTGGGACTTCTGCCATTGGTGGCCAACCCCAAAGAAAAAACACCCTAATGTTGGTGACGGTGGCTCTGAACATCCACAAAAGACTGTTCAGATATTTAAAATAACTTAATTTATTTTCATAATTTCTCTCAATGAGAGATCTTTATGAACATCAGTTTTGTTCTTTTTTTTCTATCCTATCCGCTCTATCATGTCTGCTTGGTCATATCGCTGGGTTCTGTCACCTGAACCACAGAAAACATCCTGCTAAGAAGAAGAGAAAAGACCAACTGTAGACTCAAAACCTCAGTATTTTTACACAGACAAAAAAAAAAAAAAAAGAGAGAGAGAGAAGAAAAGAAAAACACCAGCTGTTATTTTCGCACAAGCACTACTTAAATAAACCACTTTCTCTTTGTTTTCCAAAATTTTAAATAAACAGAAATTAACTAAACTGAAATTAATATCTATTGCCAAGATGCTATTTGATACTCTAGCATGATTAGTTACATCTTAATGGTGTGTATGGTCTTTTAAATATTGATAAAGTTATGTGCAGGTGTTAGTTTGTACCACAAGTATTTTAAGTTTGTATTACCTACTTAAAATAGCATATATAGTAAAATGCAATATTTTGTATACATTCAGATTCAGAAAAATGGCTAATGTTGGAATTCAATATACTTACAAAATGACTGTAAAGGAAATTTCTTTATTTTGAAATTTTTATAGATTCACAGGAAGTTGTAAAGATAGTAGAGAGAGATCCTACGCACCCCTCACCCAGTTTTCCCCAAAAGTTATATCATATAACTACAGTATCATATCAAAGTCAGGAAATCGACATTGGTGCAATGTCTGTTTACAGCTCTATGATTTTTTTCTTTTCTTTAATTAATTAATTTATTTTTGATACAAGGTCTTTCTCTGTTACCTAGGCTGGAGTGCAGTGGTGCTATCACAGCTCCCTGCACCCTGGGCTCCAGCAATCCTCCTGCCGCATCCTCCTGGGTAGCTGGAACTACAGGCACCTACTGCCATATCCACCTACTTTTTTTATATTTTGTATTTTTAGTGGAGATGGGGTCCCACCATGTTGCCCAGGCTGGTCTCAAACTACTGGACTCAAGTAACCTGTCCTTCTCAGCCTCCCAAAGTTCTGGGATTACAGGCGCGAGCCACCGCGCCAGGCCTGATATTTTATCTTATATGTAGACTTGTGTAACCACAAAATCAAGATACTTAGCTATGCCATCCTCACAAAGATCTCCTTCATGCTACCCTTTTAGTGTCACACTCTTCTCACCCTCATCCCGTCTCCAAACCTTGTCAACCACTAGTTTGCAGTATTACTCTTTTGAACTTATCTTCTACCTACTCTTACTACAATATGAAAAAAAAAAAAAATGACTATTAGGAGACAGCTGGTTCTAAGTGTGCCACTGGCTAAATTACTCACTTACTCTCTGCAAGGCTCAGTAGATCATCTGTAAAAATAAATTTTGGACTCATTTTTTGTTTTTTGTTCAGTGCATCAGCATTTAAGAATGCATACAATTATTTAGTTTCAATTATGAGATCACTGTAAAGACTATTACATACAAATCAAGTGAATAAAGTATTATTTAAATACGTACAGATCATTATGAATTGAACAGTGTACTTTAAATATATTCTGCATTAAAATAGTGCTATTGTAAAATAAATTAAGTGACCAAAATCTGCTCTATGATAATACATTGCTGCTCTAAAATCTGAAGCATATAAAAAAAAAATGATTTCACTTGGGCTCATCTCTCAGAGACAGGTGCTACTGCTCTCCCAAATGTACAAGTGGAGAAAACTTGGTGTAAAGAATACCTGACTCCTTTTGCCCCAAGGGCACCCCGTGGGGAGGAAAAGGCAAACATTCCTAAAATGTGCCTACTGAAGAATCTGATCTGGCAGAAATTTTAAGTTGAAGATTCTGATCTGTAGGGTTGAAATGTGGCCTTTTCTGAGAAGAGATATCCAGATGTCACAGCTGCCCTTTGCTTCTGCTGCACAGGCTCTGGGGTCAAGGCCAGAGGACCCAAGAGGAACCTAGCAGTGGAGTCTCCTGTTTTCCTTGATAGCACTACCTGCTGGACACTGGGGAAGATAAAAGCAACGATTTTCGGCAGTAGCTTCTTTCATTTAAAAAGATTCATTCAGAATCTTTTTCCACATACTAAATTAAGCTTACAGGTCTCTTTTACTGTAGAATTTACCTCTATTTTAAATCCAAACCTGTTGATGCCACCCACCATGAGGAGGTTTTGAGCTCATCAATGCAGCCCTTCGAGAACACATTAATGGAAAATGGATCATCCTTTCTCACCTGGAATAGTCTTTACGAAAGTTTCTCCAGGAAGTAGAAACTTGAAAAGTGTCCTCTGGGGACTTGGGACTGTCTCCCTCTTTGGAGAGCTCAGTGAAGGCTTCCTGGAGAACACCTATTCTTAATGCACTTTCCTTATCAAAAGCCACCATTTCCAAAACCACTCCAGAGAACAACCAGTAAAGGGAGATTCAAAACCGACGGCCTGTACATTGGCCTGGCCAATCTTGCTTGCTGCAACCAGGAGTCCAGCCTGACCATCTCAACAACCAATCAAACAGGAATGCCCTTCCCTTGGCCTCTATGTGCTGAGAGTGCCCTTGATTCCCCATTTTCCATGACCTTCTTCTGTGCATCGCCGAGCACCCTGGATACCTCCCGCGCTGGAAAGGGTGGTCCTGGGGTCCGGAGCGCCCCATCACTGCCCTCATTGGACCCAAGCCCATCAGTCACCCACCCATGTCCGCGGGCACTGACAGCAGAGCCCGCATAGGCGCCCCAGTCTTACCCTTTCTTGCCCAGAAGGGCCCCATCGCGCTGTCCAAGAGGAGGCACCTACGTGCGCCCGGGAGACAGGGCCCCGGCTGGGCCGGGTGCCGGTGCGGACGGGACCCCGCGTCGCTGCTGGTTTGCGCTCAGGCCCAGGGAGCCGGGCCCGACCCGCTCCGCCCGCCTTAGCCCGGCTCGGACACGTGGTGCCGCGGAATCCCTTGCGCTCTGGTGCCGGCGGCCGCTTGGCCTCTGCAGCCAGCCCGGCGGCTGCTGGGGCTGAGGAGGAAATAGAGAGAAGGGCGGGGGACCAAAGGGCCAGCACCGCTGGCTGGGGCGCAGCGGCGTGGGCACGGTGAGGGCCGCGCGCCGGGGGCGCCAGGATTCTGCTCCCGCGGCTCGCTGCCTGAAGGACCGGCTCCTGTTGCCAGGGCCCTGGCAGATTATGCTGCAGGATCTGTTTCTTGAAGCGGCTCTCAGCGGGGGTGGCGCGCTGCAGAGGCTCTGGGCTCCTGACAGATGAGGGAGCCCCAGTGGAGGCTGGGAGGGCTTGCGTTGCACAATCCGGAGCGGATCCCCGGGGGCGGTTGCGGGCCTGGGACCCCAGTCTCCCTCGAGGTCTTTACTCACCCCCCTGCTAAGGAGTACCCTGTCCTCAAACTGGAGAGGAAGAGCCCTGAACACTGACTGCAGCGTGAACCTAAGGTGCCCTTTAGGACAGTCTCCCTGGGAAAATTTCTCTCGCTACCATAGCCTGCCTGTCTGGCGACAGCTAAGGAGGCACGGCTCAAAACTGGGGCGCGAAGACTTACCTGCAGCTTCAAGCTCTTTCTAACTTCACCAGTGACCTTGGGCTCCTCATCTGAACAGTGTGTCTCTGTCTGAGTTTCCTGATCTTTGATCTGGGGATAAACGTGGCTGTTCACTTTCTAGTTCTCAGGAGATAACAGCAATTGGGTTTAACAAAAATACTCCAGACTTCTTTAATAGCAAGTGCAATAGAGATATAATTTGTTGTGACTTTAGGTAGGGCTGACGGGAATCCAAGACTGGAAAGGGTACTGTGTGCTAATTTCTTAGTCCAAATGCAAACTTAATCATCAACGCCACTGCCTGCTTTTCTGAAGGGTTCTGAAGAGACTATTGCAAAGGGCCTTTCTTCCCTCAGAATTGCCAGAGTCGCAGCTAGGTAGCCTCATCAAGAACTCCTAACTTTCCTAAGGCTCTTCATGATGAAACCAGTTGCATCGTCCTATCATAGCTAAGGGTGAAAGAGTCGCTACCACAGTTTGGCTGAAGACTCTTCTAGGTGAGATTCTTGCGATGTTGTTTGCTTACTCTGAGATTACTCTTAATTTTTACCACTGAAGGGAACTTCCTGTACAGAAGGAAGGGATGCTTCTGGAGAGTAGCATCCCTGTCCTCATCCTACCCCTTCTCCTTTCCCTGCCTCCCTTCCTTACTGTATTCACTAGCCGTTAGCACACAGTTAGCTTAAAGTCCAACCTACTTACATTCATGTGTGAGGAAACTTGGCAGCGCAAGTTTATGCAATGGAAACGACAGTCTCATGTGCCTACTTAACTTGGCACATGTCAAATGCATTAAGCATTTTATTTTTTGTTCCAGTTCATTTTCGTTTTCTGGTCATCTCTTCTACTTCTCACTGTAAGGCTTAGACGTGAAGATTTCTTCTCTCTAGTGTTTTCTAAGCCCTGGAAATCCTTCCCGCCTTGAAAATACATATTCATAACACAATGCCACACATCCCAACAATTTCTTTTTCTTTTTCTGTTCTCCTTTCTTTCTCCTTTCCTCCCCTCCCTACTCCTCCCCTCCCCTCCCCTTCCCTTCCCTTCCCTCTTTGCCAAACTGTGACATAGGAGGTCTTAGTATGTTCCTTCCCTCTCTCCCCACCCCTCCACTTCTACCTCTATTCAAAGTTCAACCATTGAGTTTAATCTTCCTTTGGCCTTAAAGGGATGTAAGCGCCCTCCTTTGGCTTTTGGTCAAAACTTCTCTCTGCCAATATTTCCTTCACCAGATTAGCTTATGTTCTCTTGGAACTATGTTCTAGGAACTCGGCTTTCTGTCTTCCTTCTATCCATAATCCAGGCTTCCAGGTCCTCTGCATCAGGTATTCCTGGATTGTTCTTATGGAATTCCAACTAGTTATTTATAAGATCATTCGTGAAGCTAAAAAAAAAAAAAAAAGTGTACACAAAGTGCTATGAAAATGTAAGACTATTAGGTTAAAGATAACCAGTCTCATGCCCTTGCAAATAAACAATTTCCTTTAGAATGGGGATTGCTACCTATCTGGAAGGAAATGTCATTCTGTTTTTATTGTGAAGACTTAAGGGCACCGAGAGGGTGTATGTGAGAGAGGTGGGGGTGGGGTGGGGGTGAGGGTGGTAAAGTAGGGAAGAGGAAAGGGCGGACATGGAGCTCCTGAGTGGGAAGGGTCGAGTGGACTAGAAGGTAAGAAGAGGAAAGGAAAAAATCTTGTTTTTGGTTTTCATCAGACTGGCCACAGTCCTGACTGTACTGTGGAATAAAAGGAGGAGGCTGATATGTAGGTGCTTTCTTCCTTGCTCTTTGTCTGCATACGTCCTCCACGATGTATCTTCTATAAGAGAACCTTCTGAAACTGAGAATATAGTAAATACCTCTCGATGAATATGAAAGCACAAATAATTGAACTCAAATTTTGCTGAAATTCCAAGAATACAATGTAATTGTAGAAATCATTTACGAAGAAGGTTTAAATCGGGGGGTTTATGCAATTGGAGATTGCAGAGTGGAGTGGAGATTGCAGGACTTTAAAAGATGATGTAATCAGGTTTTTAGATGTTATATATCAGTCATGCTTCCTTAGTTTTGGGTTTCATTTTTTTTCTCCTTTTTAACTCGCAACTTCTTCCCAAAACTCATATGTTTCCAAACCAGGACTTATTCCTCATGGCTATTAATACAACACAACACAACAACTACAAACCTTCCCCATACCTATTTGTTTTACCCTAGATTTTAGATTGGAACTAAACTAAAGAAAATCCCTCTTTTAACTTCCTAAGACCGAGAAGGGTGCTAAATAAGCAGCTCACAAGTTGGAGGGGTCAAATGATGCCCAGAAGCCACATGCTCATATAAGAAATCCAAAGTTGAAGGAAAACAAATTCAGTTAAAGTGATTGCATAGAAATGCTAGCCTTTCTTATCTAGAGCTAAAGTGTAATTTTCTGGTTCTAAGAATACTTAAAATTCAGTTTTCATTGCTTCTATCAAAAATATGAATATTAATCATCATTAATATTATTCATATATAATTAATATAATCAATAATATTAATAATATTCTATTAATAATTAATAGAATTAATATTTAATATCTATATATAATTTACTTATTCAGTAATCTATATCCAGTACCATATTCCAAACCTATCTTATCTTTCCTTTCTCTCTCTGTATTTCCTTAAGACTTGTTCGCTAAAGTGTGATTGATATGTTATTCCTCCAAGGTAACAGAATGGGGAAGAATTCACATTTGCTGAGTATATACTGTAAACTAAGCACTAATTTACGTTGTCTAATTTAATTATTACATTTTTCTTAAGAAGTAGTTATTCTTATACACTTTGCTGATGCAAAAAAGGAGACCCATGACTTGTTGACAATTATAAAGCTATTAAATTGTCCAATGGGGATTTGAAGCTAAATACTTATGATTATTTTGTATTCCTATCCACTATAGAGGCTTTCTGGAGGCAATGCTTTCACTCAAAGGAGTAAGTCGAATGGGAGAAATATTAGATGCTACTGGGGGATGTGGGGGGAGTAGATTTGGTCATGTGCTAGGAATACAGTAGGTCTTTTGTGTATTAAACATGCAGTAGTGTTAGACTCCCTTAAATCACACATATGATGACTAATATTTATTGAAAACATATTTTGGAAAATATTATTTATTAAAATTCCTGGGTCTACATCATGACTGCACAAATATTAAAATATTAGCCAACAACTTTTTCTTTTTCTTTTCTTTTTCTTTTTTCTCTGAGACAGAGTCCTGCACTTTGGCCAGGTTGGAGTGCAGTGGCGCAAGCTCGGCTCACTGCAACCTCCACCTCTGGGTTCCAGTAATTCTCCTGTCTCAACCTCTGGGTGGCTGGGATTACAGGCTCACGCCACCACACCCAGCTAATTTTTGTATTCTTGATAGAGACAAGGTTTCACCATGTTGACCAGGATGGTCTCGATCTCCTGACCTTGATATACACTTGCCTCAGCCTGTCAAAGTGCTGGGATTACACGTGTGAGCCACTGCGACTGACATGAACAACTTTTATTTGTAACAGACACATTTAGTGAAATGAGATGCACGGTGAATTGAAGCAAGTCATATGCCCTCTCTGAGCTTATAATCCTTATCCAGAAAACAGAAATAGTAAGTACCATCATGGGTCGGGAGTTTGAAGTAAGTGTCAAAGGAAATAATGGAAACAAAAGTACTTTGTGAGCTGTAACTATGCATACATTATTGTACATGAAAATAAGAAAAGAGCTCATTAGAAACACAGTGAATGAAGTGGAAAAGGAATATTTTATAATTCAAGTAAGCTTTGAACACATAGAGTCATGAAATTTTAGTATAGATAAGAAATGTATAGATTAATTTCCCCTGTTTTATAAATGAGGAAACAAATGCCCACAGAAAGTGGATTATCTCCAATCACCTTACATTCTTAAGAGTATTGTTGAAAATTCTAAAATAAGAAAGTGGGGCTGGGGATGTTGGCTCATGTCTGTAATTCCAGCCCTTCGGGAGGTTGAGGCGGTTGGATCACCTGAGGTTGGGAGTTCGAGACCAGCCTGACCAAGGTGGAGAAACCCCGTCTCTACCAAAAATACAAAAAATTAGCTGGGCATGGTGGCACATGCTTGTAGTCCCTCCCAGCTACTTGGGAGGCTGAGGCAGGAGAATCGGTTGAACCTGGGAGGTGGAGGTTGCAGTGAGCCAAGATCGCGCCACTGCACCCAGCCTGGTCAACAAGAGTAAAGCTCCATCTCAAGAAAAAAAAAAAAAAAAGCCTGGCATTTGGCACATGCCTTTCGTCTCAGCTACTCCAGAAGCCAAAGCGGGAGGATCAGTGGAGCCCAGGAAGGTGAGGCTTCAGTGAGCTACGATTGTGTCACTGCACTCCAGCATGGGTGACAGAGCTGGACCCTGTCTCAAAATAAAATAAAATAAAAAAGTGATATCATGAGAACAGGCAGTGTCAGTCAATTAAAATTTATTGAGTGACTATTACATGTCAGGCACAGTTTTAGATGCTAGGACTATAGTGATGAACAAAATAGCATCTTTGCCCTCAAATAAATGATATTCTAACAGAGAGAGTTAGATAAAAGGAGTGGGAGAAAACAAGGTCATTTCAGGCACTAACATTGTTTTAAAGAAGTTAAAATGGGAGATGCAGTTGTTAAGTGGAAGCCTGGAGCTCAGAAATTTCCATGCTGGAGGTAAACATTTCAGTCTTCATCACATAGAAAATTTTACAGCAATGGAATTTTTAGGTGAATAATTCACTTAAATTAATGTAAGCGATTTTCTTTTGTCCGGTTGCTGTGTAAGCAAGGTGGTTCAAACATGGCCTAGTTTGTTTTCCAAAACTGAAGCCACCTGAAGCCGCTCAGCCATGGCCGAGCAGACCATCACCATAGCAACGGATCTTGTCAGAGGAGAGTGAATCTTTTCCTGTTTTGAGGCTTTAATCATATGTCTGCCATCATAAAATGAAGGTATTTATGGCCACAATTCTATTCCTTGTGTTAAGGCCAACAAATATGCCTCAAATCCATTTCAGTGGTCGCTGATGAGACGGGACTCGTGGCTTCTCTGGAGGCACATGCTTTTATTAGTGTGTTATGTGTCCAAATATCCCCAACTTCTGAGCTGAACTTGATAATGGCTTCTTCATATGTCTCTGTTTAAGATATGTGTGCAAACTATCACTCAATTTAGATTTTCTCATCAAAATTATCTAGAGTGTCTATTTTTGCTTATCATGCAATTTTTTTATGGTGTGTTGGAAAATATAACTCCCATAATCTTTATTTAGTGCTGTGGTAGCAATTACTGTAAGTTCTTCTCAGGTTAAAAAAAAATCTTTGAATTTAGAGAAGAAATAATGAAGCCAAAGATTATAGACTTTTGGTATTGTCTTCCTCAAGGTATAGTCTATGATCAAAAAGGCCCTGTAGTGCCCCGGAACACCTAGGTTTCAAGACGACTTTATGTTCTACCTTCAGAGAATAATTTCTATCAATTGGCACTGGGTTTGCCTTATAGTTCTATTTGATTTTCTAAAGTAAAGAAAAACAAGTACATTGTGGAAAGTTTTAAAATACAGAAAAGCATAAAGAAGAAAAAATCCTTTGTAATCTCTCACTCAAAGATAAATACTAATAATATGTATCTTTTCCATATAACTTTTTTTCTGGGGGCGGGGAGCAAAGTCTTACTCTGTCACCCAGGCTGGAGGGCGGTGGCCAGTCTCAGCTCACTGCAACCTCTTCCTCCTGGGCTCAAGCAATTCTCCTGCCTCAGCCTCCCGAGTAGCTGGGATTACAGGTGCCCGCCACTATGCCTGGCTAATTTTTGTGTTTTTAGTAGAGACGGGGTTTTACCATGGTGGCCAGGCTAGTCTTGCACTCCTAACCTCGAGTGATCTGCCCACTTTCACCTCCCAAAGGGCTGGGGTTACAGGCGTGAGCCACTGTGCCCAGTCTTTTTCATATAACTTTTAAGTAAAATAGAAAGTTAATGAATATACTATGTTAAATAATATTTTTTGTCACAAGATTATACATTATAGAAAGCATAGAAAATGTAAGATAAAAAATAGAAAATAAAAATTACTTATCACATTCTCTGCAGTAATCATAATTATTTTTTTCTATATTATTCTATGAATATAAATTTTATATATATGACATATGTATATATTCTAATGACATACATATATTTTTAAATGTTATTCCCTGTTTTGCAGCTTGATTTTCCCATCAAACATTACATGTAATTATATCTATTAGTGGATATTCTGCTACATTATTTTAACAGCTTCATAATAATGAGGCCATACTATACAGCTTCTGTCACAATGTAGATACACTTAGACAGTGTCGTGTTTTCATGCAAACGAGTAAGTTCATATCAAATTGAAATGAATGTCTTTAACAAGTTTATGCACAGCAAATCAAGATAATAATGTACCATAAATCAAGGCTATTAAGGCAATTGTTAAGGGAAAACTCAGTAGCAAATTAGTGAGTTTTAAAGTTATGGATATGAAAGGCTTAGGTCAGTCCTCCACCCCCAGTGTTTTGATGATGCATATATGTGTGTAGGGCTGTCATCAGGGCATTATATGGTAGGTCATCTATAGTTATAAAGGTTATGGTAAAGGTATTGAACAATGTTAAAGGAACAATGTATTTTTTTTCACAGTGTGATTATACACATATACATAAAGATAGATATAGAAGATATAAATATTATATGTAAAGATACAGAGAGATGAATGGCAACCCTAAAAGGAAGGCCAGCTGTGGCTTTTCTTTTTTTTTTTTTTTTGTGGGGGTTAGAGTCTCGTGCTGTGGCCCAGGCTGGAAAAGATGTAGCAGCTTGAACTAACTTAGATATATTTCAAGGATGTTTACTAAAATTATTATTATTATTGTTATTATTATTATTTTTTTGAGGTGGAGTCTCGCTCTGTCACCCAGGCTGGAGTGCAGTGGCATGATCTTGGCTCACTGCAAGCTCCGCCTCTCGGGTTGACGACATTCTCCTGCCCCAGTCTCCCGAGTAGCTGGGACTACAGGCGCCTGCCACCAGGTCCGGCTAATTCTTTTGTATTTTTAGTAAAGATGGGGTTTCACCGTGTTCGCCAGGATGGTCTCGATCTCCTGACCTCGTGATCCACCCGCCTTGGCCTCACAAAGTGTTGGGATTACAGTAGTGAGCCACCACACCCGGCCTGTGGTTTTTCTTTAACTTGGTATAATCATGTTAAACTTGGTGGCTCTCCTAGCTACCTGGTTCCAAAATGTGCTTCGTGATTTAATTTTTATAATTGTAAAAGTTACCACTGTAGAACATCATCACAAATGATTGAGTTTTATGAGACTAATACTTTCAGTTTACACACTGGCACTGAATATTGAGGACTAGACTGGAGACCAGCAAATCAGGAACCAGTAAACCAGTTCCTACATTTTATCCGATCAGTGTGGCTCTTTAAATGGGTTCATAATGTATTTTACAGTGAGGGTCATAGATCAATACCATGTGCATTAGATAAATTTTGGAGCCTACCCTCCATCAAATCAAATCCTCAATTTCAACACACTTCCCAGGTGATTGTATGGACACCAAATTATTGAAAAGACTGAGAATTAAGGGAATCAATTCAGAGAATTAAGAAAAAAATTTCTTTGAGCTCCTTAGCATTAGGCATTTTGTTTTTTTCTTATTTATATCTCTGTCATTGCCTGGCCCATGGAAAGTAATGGTTACATTTGTTATTGACTGTTTGTTTCAATATTTCTAATGTTTTAATAAGTTCTTGCTGTATTATAACATTTTTTTCCAAAATATCTTGTAAAAACTTGGAAACAATCTCGTAATTTCTGTGATTATTCCTTGCATACAGTAGGCACTTAATGAATGTAGTAGACAGTTAATGAATATTAACTACACGAATGTGTTAAAAAATATGTGATGAAACTTAATCACTCTTACCTCAGAGCAGTAAGCTACCTCCAGTTCCTAGGAGACCGTCTTCTGTCCCTGAAGGACAGGAGTCACATTTAGGAGTCAGAACCTCTGTGTTTTATCTCTGTCAAGAATTCCACATAATCACAGATGAGTTACTAAGCCCCACTGACTTCATTAAGCCCTACTGACTTCAGCTTTGTAATCTGCAAAATAGAGAAAGTTGCAGAGATTCAATGAGATAAAACCCACGAGGATACTTTGAAATTAATGAAGTGCTTTGCAAATCTAAGTTATTATTACTCTTATCCTCTTCATCAAGGTGGTAACCATCACAAACTTTTTCACCTGCCTCAGTTCTTAAGAGAGCTAATCACTGTCTTGGGGTAAGCTTGGGGCAAGAGTACATTACATTTAAGAAATCTGTCAATGTGTGATATCCTTAAGGAATGAGATGGCAAATATGTTGACTCATGTCCACCATTTCACCTCTGTTATCCAAGGCAAACATCAATAGTGAATGATAGTTCTAGTTCTTACGCAATCAAAGGCGGCCTCACAAGCTTTCTCAACACAGCACGACAGGCAACCCCTGAAATAAATTGGCATTGACCCTTCTATGAAACCCTATCTGCCATCTCTGATGAATAAATCTAGAAGTTTGCATGCATTAGATTTGAGTTATTTACATTCACATATATACATATATATATTCTTAAACATATGAGATTACAGTTGACCCTCAAATGACATGGGTTTGAACTGTACAGGTCCACTTATACGTGTTTTTCTTCTGCCTCTGCCACCCCTGAGACAACAAGACCAATCCCTCCTCCTCCTCCTTCTTAGCCAACTAAGTGTGAAGATGATGAAGATGAAGACCTTTGTAATGATATATATTCCACATAATGAATAGGAAATGTGTTTTCTCTTCTTTATGATTTTACTAATAACATTTTCTTTTCTCTAGCTTACTTCATTGTAAAAATACAGTATATAATACATACTACATACAAAATATGTGTTAATCAACTGCTTATGTTATTTATAAGGCTCCTAACCAACAGTAGGCTATTAGTAGTTAAGTCTAGGGGAGCCAAAGCTTATGCATACATTTTTGACTGCATGGGAGTTGGCACCCCTAACTTCCTAGTTGTTGAAGGATCAACTGTATATTATATGTGTGAAGGATATATGGGATGTGTATATATATGGATGTACATGTTATATGTTAGATGATATAGGCCATAAAATGTGTGTGTGGAGGTGGGTGGGTAGATGTATGTGTAAAATAAAGAGAAACCAAGGGGGTTTCCAGGTCAAATTTTTAAGATAGACTTTAATGTAAAAATTCACAATAAAAGCTTCTCAAAGGATTTTAAAGAACAATATGAAGACTTTGTAGGTCTTCCAGCTGTCAACAAGTGTTACAGTTGCCCTCTCTGATCCAGGCACCAGAACCAGAGTTCCCACTGGGAGACCCAAGATGGAGTCTTATTTATTTGAAACAGCACACAAGCCTAAAATATCTGAATGACTTAGCTTTACAATGAACTGTATGCTATAACTAAATAAGATCCTAGTTTAGTTCCTTTGTGGTAGAAATACCAACAGTTTTTTGGAATGGTGTCTCAGTCATCTCCCTTAGCATCTTAGTCAAGTATTTCATGTCCTGTTGTGGGAACTCAGGGACCCTGACTGAAGGGACCAGCTGAAGCCATGGCAGAAGAACATAATTGTGAAAATTTCATGGACATTTATTAGTTCCCCAAATTAATACTTTTATAATTTCTTATGCCTGTCTTTACTGCAATCTCTGAACATAAATTGTGAAGATTTCATGGACGCTTATCACTTCCCCAATCAATACCCTTGTGATTTCCTATGCCTGTCTTTACTTGAATCTCTTTTTTTTTTTTTTTTTTTGAGATGGAGTCTCGCTCTGTCGCCCAGGCTGGAGTGCAGTGGCCGGATCTCAGCTCACTGCAAGCTCCGCCTCCCGGGTTCACGCCATTCTCCTGCCTCAGCCTCCCGAGTAGCTGGGACTACAGGCGCCCGCCACCTCGCCCGGCTAGTTTTTTGTATTTTTTAGTAGAGACGGGGTTTCACCGTGTTAGCCAGGATGGTCTCGATCTCCTGACCTCGTGATCCACCCGTCTCGGCCTCCCAAAGTGCTGAGATTACAGGCTTGAGCCACTGCGCCCGGCCACTTGAATCTCTTAATCCTGTCATCTTCATAAACTGAGGAGGATGTATGTTGCCTCAGGACCCTGTGATGATTGTGTTAACTGCACGAATTGTTTGTAGAGCATGTGTGTTTGAACAATATGAAATCTGGGCACCTTGAAAAAAGAACAGGATAACAGCAATGTTCAGGCAACAAGGGAGATAACCTGAAACTCTGACTGCCAGTGAGCCAGGCGGAACAGTCATATTTCTCTTCTTTCAAAAGCAAATAGGAGAAATATCACTGATTCTTTTTCTCAGCAAGGAACATCCCTGAGAAAGAGAATGGCCCCTGAGGGTAGGCCTCTGAAATGGCCCCTTTGGGGGCAACTGTCTTTTACGGTAGAAGCCAAAGGGATGAAATAAGCCCCTGTCTCCTGCAGTGCTCCCCAGCTTATTAGGATGAGGAAATTCCCACCTAATAAATTTTGGTCAGACAGGTTGTCTGCTCTCAAACCCTGTCTCCTGATAAGATGTCATCAATGACAATGCGTGCCCAAAACTTCATTAGTAATTTTAATTTCACCCCGTCCTGTGGTCCTGTGATCTCACCCTGCCTCCATTTGCTTTGTGATATTTTATTACCCTGTGAAGCATGTGATCTCTGTGACCCACATCCTATTCGTACACTCCCTCCCCTTTTGAAAATCGCTAATAAAACTTACTGGTTTTATGGCTCAGGGAGCATCATGGAACCTGCCGACATATGATGTCTCCCCTGAACACCCAGCTTGAAAATGTCTCTCTTTTGTACTCTTTCCCTTTATTTCTCAGACCAGCTGATGTTTAGGGAAATAGAAAAGAACCCATGTTAAATATCAGGGGTGGGGGCTCCCCTGATAATGTCCTAAGTGCACTTTTCCATCTAAAAAAAAAAGGTGCACTTGTAGAGCATCTAGTAATATGCTAGACAGTGCTAGATGCTAGAAACACATCTGATATTTCAAAGTGTAGATTAAGTTCTTTTCCTATGTGCTACCATAGCACTTTATTTTCCACTACCAAAATACATATCACATTATGTTATAATTGCTGGTGGGTTTTTTTGAGTCATTATTATACCTTTATTGGTTAAACCGTGAATTATCAAACTTTTTCTGTAAAGGGTCATATGGTAAACATTTTAGGATCTGAACACACAGTTTCTGTAACAAATACTCACCTCATCATTGCAGGGTGAAAGTAGCCATAGACAATATGAAAATGAATAGGTGTGACTGTGTTCCAGCAAAACTTTATTTATAAAAACAGGCCATGGGTTGAAATTTTCCCTCCATTGCTTGGCATATGATAAATGCTCAATAGGTTTTTATCGTTAGGAATAGTGATGCATCAGTTTTGTTAAGTGAATAAATGAAAACATAATGAAACATGGCACAATATTCGCTTTCATGAATCTTAGATTCCAGTGGAGATGGAAACAATTACAATATAGTATGAAAAGTCCTGTGATGGACCATGTGCAATGTATTCTGAAAGCCCAGAGAACAGGCATCCTAATTAAACTGGGAGAGAGAATTAGAAGGACTTCCTGGAAGAGGTGGCTTCTGAGTTCTATTTTGAAGAAAGAGTAAGAGTTATATGGTGACATGACAGGGAGAAAGGTGTTGTAGGCAGAGGATATAGCACCACGTACAAAGGCAGAGAGGCAGGCGTGGGACCCCATGATACATTTGGAGAGCTGCAAGTAATTTGGTATGGGAATTTTAACTATGGAAGATAGTTTTGCAGTTTAGTTCTTCTATCTGTGTTATAACTTCTTTGTCTATTTTCCTCTGGGGCCTACTCAATTATTCTTTTTCTCTTTATTCTGTCTCTCTTACTGGCTCTTTTACCTTAGCGGATAAACATACTCAAGAGTTTCCTATATTTTAAACTACTGTTTTCATTTATACTATCATTACTACCATCACTACCACTACCACTATCACCTCTGCCTTGACTGTTTCCATTACCTTTGCCTTAACTGTCATTGCTTTGACCACCTTCATCATCACTTAAACCATCACCTCCCCATGACCACTGTACCTCCACCACCTCCACCATGCTCATTACCACTACTTTTATCACCTCCAAGGCCACCCTGCTGCTACCATCTCCACCTATACCACCTCCACCATTACCTCCAACATCAACTCTGCTATCTCCTTTGCCAGCTTTATCACAATCACCACCATTGCCATATCCATAACCTTCCTTTAGTTCTCCATTCCTCTCATCAGTCATTACATCACCTTGTTTCACGACAACCTTCTTGAAAGAGTAGTATCACGTTGCCTTTCCTCGTTTGTTACTCTTATTTGTTGCTTAGCCAACTAAACACTGGTTTCTATTCTCACCACTCAATTGAAATTATTTAAAATAAATTCACTACTTTCCATGATCACAACATTGCTACATTCAGTGAACACTTTTGGACCTTAACTCACTTGATCTCATTGCAGCCTTTGGTTCTGTTTTCTACTTCCTTCTTAAAATATTCATTTTCCTTTGGTTCCATAATAATAAAACTTCTGGTTACCTTCTAATTTTCTATCCTCTCCTTTTTCAGTCTTTTCTAAGGGCAAACCACAATCCAGTAACCCCTTAAATGTGGTTTTCCCTGGCTGTCTGCTGTTCTCGCAACCTTTAGGTGACTGCAAATGTAACCTCTCATACTCAATTCCTACATCCAGTGAATAAGAGCAGGGCAATTTGATGCAGATGAATAAAAAAAAATTGGGGTAAAGAAGTGAAAGTTTGGCAAAGCTGCTGAGGGAAGTAAGAAAGGGAGCTAAGACATTCTGGTCAGGGCATGGAGCCTAGCCTAGTTGAGACTGCAGATAGTAAATGTGTGGTGTCTTGAACCACTCAGTTGTAGATTTTTTTGTCCAGCATCCTAAGAATATGAAAAAAATTAAATATGTGGAAATGTGGCTAGAAAAAAAGGACAGAATATTTAAATGTTTTTCCTTACAGTCTTCACTATGACTATTCCCTTAACCAGGAATCATATAATCAAATAGTTAGAGGGCATGGTTATTAAGGGATAGTCACCCCTAACTATTTTGTAGTGAGAACAAAATACTGTTCTTGTTTAGTGTGGTAATTCTTTATTTTACTCATCCATGATTTTAAAATATTTGTAGGTTTTACATTTATTATTTTAAATTAATATGGTATAGAGTTAGATTTGTCTAGATCCCTTAAGGTGATCTTTGTAGACTTTCTTGAGATGATTCATTAACAACAACGCCTGCAACGGACAAAATAAATTTGATGTAAACATTTGGAGCTGTATCTGCCCCTTCAATAAGAGGTCTCCTATATTTTCAGGATTGGGTCTAAACCAGTTTATTTTTAACCAGAATCTTTGATCATACATGGAGAAACATGAGGCTGTATTCATATGGGTTATTTGGCATTCTATGTCACCTTGCATTTTCTGCTGCAGATTCTTGGATGTAGCACTTGAAATTATTTGAAGTCAGAGAAATTTATATTTTGAATAAAATCCAGACATTTTAACATGGTTTTTCATTAGTTTTCTTGTCTGTCTCACCAGGCTCAAATTTCCATTCTTCCTAACCTCACAACATATGCTCCAGCCATATTGAATTACTTCCAAATCCTCAACCACACCACATCTTCTCTCACAAAATGGTGAGAGAACTCATATGAATTCTTCAAGACTTCATCTTCTTTAGGAAGTCCTCCTTGACACCCTGATGTTAACTGTATCATAGGACTTAGTGCATCATATTGTAATAATTCTATCTTTATCGCCTGTACTAGACAATAAGATTGTTGGGGACTTTGTTTTTATCCTGGTATACCCAGTGTCTAGCACAAGGCTTGACAATCAAAGACATTCAAACATTGTTATTTGCTTGAGTGAATCAATGAGTGGATGAAATTGCTCTCCAAGTTTCATTATTCTTTTAAAATCATATTATCTGACATATTTTTCAGTCATGTTTCAGTTTCTGAGGTCCCCGTTGATGATCTGAAACAGGAACTTCCAAAGAGAGAGTGGGTAACTTCCTCTGCACTTTTCATATGCAGTTTTCTCTGCTGTGAATGGCCTTGTCTGCCTTCACCATCAGTTCCAGTGTTGCTTCTTGGAAATCTTTCTGATTTCTATTATATCTTCTTAATAATATTTTTAAATAATATACTTATCCCACACATATTTATGCATTTGTATGCCACTCACTTCCAGTTACTGTGAGCTTTTCTGAAGCAGAAACCCTCAGTTTTATATCTTCCAGTGCTAAGCACAGTGCATGGAACTTTGTGTTCTCTCCTCTCAGGGCTTAAGAGTGCCCCTCCAAAGCATGATGGCTCCAAGTTGCCCTGTCCCTATAGAAGGTACCTACAATGATTCAGTGGCTTTATCTGTGACTAGCACAGTGCCTGAAACATCACATAATAAAATCCGAGTAAATGATGTAGTTACAGCAGATGACTTCATATGACGTTTATAGACTACCATTTTGTTTCAAGGTATTGGACTAAACTCACAGTAGAAAATATATACTTTAAGAATGGACCAAACATGGGTAAAATCAATGAAATGTTACCAATAGAGCAAATAGAACCACTCAAATATCCAGCAAAATGTACAGAGTTGGGAATCTGAAATTCCATGGGCTTTACAGGATTTATCTTGTAAAATATGTTCATATACTTTTGAAAGTGTCATTTAAAATGCTATAAAACTTGCAAACTGTCACATTCTTTGAAACCCACTCAGGGGAGATTTATGCATTTGTAAAACCCACATTTTATTAAATGAAAGACTTAAACTTTTCTTGGAAATACTTATGCTATATTATCATCTTCATAGTCAAGTTTTATAGCTTTCCTCATATTTCTCTTCTTCTGCCAATTTTTTTTCAACTTTTATTTTAGATTTGGGGGTGCACATGCAGGTTTATTACCTGAGTATATTGCGTGACACTGAGATTTGTGGTGTGATTGATTGTCACCAAGGTACTTAGCAGGGTACCCAAGAGTTAGGTTTTCAACCCTTGCTCCCTTCCATTCCTCCCCCATCTAGTAGTCCCCAGTGTCTATTTTTCCATTTTTATGTCTATGAATACCCAAGGTTTAGCTCCCACTTATAAGTGAGAACATGCTGTATTTGCTTCTTCATTCCTGCATTAATTCACTTATTTCCTCATATTTCTTGCAGCATGGTATTTTATTTGAAAAGTTGAAATTCGTTGAATTTCGGGGAATAAGCTTTAACTAGTACACGGTCCTTTTTAGGTGCTGTGATGTGAAATAATCAAATTAAAACAAATATTGGAATGGAATTTACAGTTATATAATATTCCTGCATCTGTAAGTCAATTTATTTCATCATCTGATCCCCTGAACTAGTTAATGGAATCACTGAAGATAGAAGGCTGTCGTGCTGCATTTTATATTGCCCCTCAGGAGGCAAATTTCTTTTCTTTTCTCCAGTCAATTTTGTTATATTTTCCTTCATATATTATTAAATATTTTAAGGGGAAAGTAAACATGACATTAAAAATATATTTTACTTGAAGTTATTAAATATGAGAGACTACCACTAATGTCCATAGTAAGGTACAATGCCTGGTACCTAGGCAACACAATAAATTATTGTTGTTTTAAACAATGAATTATTATAGCTGCACTACAGACATGTTTTCAAATTTTTAGTTCTATAAGCTCTTAGAGACTAATAACCATGTCTTATTAACCTTTGAGTTGCTTGAGTCACCTAGCACAATTCCCTGCATATATTAGATACTAAATTTCTGGATATGAATGAGTGAATTAATAAATTAAAGAGATAATTGGATGGGACAGCATGTACAAAAACAGCTTGTAAATATAAAATGCTGCCCTAATAATAAGAGATTAATATTATATTTACTGTTATGAATAATTTAAAAAATGTTTTTGAAGTTTGACTACATTCAGAAAAATACAATATCATAAGTGTGAATAAACTCATGTAACCAGCCCCCAAATCAAAGACAAAACCTTACCACATCCTAGAAGTCCCACTTATGTCCCTTTCAGTCACTGCTTCTCCCAAACTTAACCACTATTCTGACTTCCAACACTATGGATTCATTTTGCCTGTTTTTGAATTTCATAAAATGGAATCATACAGAATGTACTTTCTGTGTCTCACTATTTCTGCTCAGTATCAAGTTTGTGCAATCCATTCATGTTTTAGGATGTAGCTATCACTTGTTCATTCTCATTGCTGTATCATATACCTCTCTGTATGAATATACCGAAGTGTATTTATCCTTTCTACTACTGAGGGACATTTGGGTTGCTTCCAGTTTCGGGTTATGATGAAAGTACAATGAATATTCTTCTACACGTCTTTTGGTGAACATATGCACATATTTCCATTACAGACATACCTAGAAGGGAGATAGATGATGAGTATAGATATATTTAGATTTCATTAGTATACTGCCAGTCTTCCCAAAAATTTATACTTAGTTATATTATCATCGGCAACATATGAGAGTTCAGTTGCTCTTCCTTCTAGACAACACTTGGTTTCATTTTAGCCGTTCTGGCGGGGTATGGTGGTATTATAGTGTATTTTAATTTGCATTCCTATGGTGACTACTGAAAAAGAGCATTTTTGTCTTATTTTGTTTTCACTGGTTGTTGCTTGTATGAAGTTCCTAAGATTTTGCACTTTTAGGGGGTGGGTAGATTTATTTCCTTTTTTTTTTTTTTTTTTGTAAGAGTTCTTTATATATTCTGGATATGACTTCTTTGTCAAGTATAGGTATTACAAATATTTTCTGTGTGAACAATTTTAACCTGCAGTCCATTCAGAGTACAGATACTCCACGTGGGTCAACTACTGGTTGTGTCAAGCTAGTGTACTATAGAATGCTGAGGTGATTTTCAAAAACACCAATGTCAGTGCATCGTTCCTGAACAATTGAATCCAAATCTGGGGGTTGGGACTGGTGCTACATATTGTTCATTATTGGATCCCCAGTGCCTAGTAAGTAATATTCTTGACATTAAAACAGTTATGTAAAATTTAATCTTTAGCTCACAATCCATTCTTTCACCAAACCATATATACTATAATTTGAATATATTCTCTTACATGATTAAACACATTTAATAGAACTTGATAAATAGAGGAAAACAAAAATTTATCTTCAGATATTTGCTCTGTATTCACAATTAAAACAAAATAAATGTTCTAATAGAATGCTCAATAATATCTTCATATAAAATGAAAAAAGTCATTTAAAAATTTTTAAATCTTAATCCTCACAAAACGATGACATGATTTCAAACATTTTTAAGGGAGATTTTTGAGATTTTGTATTTTAGTGGGAGAGGTTTATTGTTCAAAATCAGCTGGAATATATTGCTCTGGGAGGAGAGTGGGGATGAAATTAAAGGCTGCAGGTTGTGCCTCATGACTAAGAAGAATATGGGGAAAGAACTATCCAACAATGCAAAGACTTGCTCCTTGAGGCTGTGAGCGACCCATTATTAAGGGTAATCACATGGAGTTTGAATTTCCATCTGGATGGAAATTTCAACAGTGGGTCAGATTTTCTGACTTCTAACAGTGTCTTACAGCTTTAAATTCTACACCTTTTTTTTTTTTTTTTTTTTTTTTTTTGCAATGTAAGGCGTTTCCTATAGTGCAGACACAATTCTTCCCCTGGAGATGAAATCCTCCTAACCCTACTCCTCTTAATATTCTTGCCATGGATGTAGAGCAAAAATTCACCTTAGGGTTTTAGAAGTCACTCTTTGAAGGAGTATTGCCAAAAGGATACTTTCCTGTCATAGATTTAGCAGAAAGGTTCTTACTAGTCTTCCCTCTTCCTTTTGGATTTATTCTTGCTCTGTATTTTTAGGGACCACTACCTCCCTCAGCTAAATTCAAGATGTTCTGTGAAATGGAAATGTAGCTGAGTACAAGGCAAGATTGACAGTGAGAGTCTTCAGTATTCCATTTACAAAAGATAATCTCTGCAACATTAAATATAAAAAGCTCTGCCTGATGGTCGAATTATAACCAGTGGGGTGTCTTGTCAACCAATGTGCTGGGAAACGGGTTTATACAGCTAACTCTTTTTGGTAATTATTGCCTTTAAGGGACAGCATCCAACCATATTAAATGAGACTTAGTTCATAATTGTCAGATATTAGTATAATGGATTCAGCCAAAAGGATTTTAGACATTTGGGCTAATTTGGCCCTCTGTTCTAGAAGCTGCACGTGGCATGGAATGAACTTACCCCTTGAAATTGGAGAGAGGATGATGTGAATAACCACATGCCTGCCTTTAGTTACTAACATTTCCTGACACATGTGCCACCCTAGACATTGCTAGCTTTTGTGTGCAGGACTTAGGGCAGGTCAACCTCTAACAAACAAAATGATCTGTGGGAAGTTACTGACTCCAGGGAGTGCTAAATCCAGAGCTTGTCAGGCTGAAAATCCACAATCAAGAGTATTTTCATTTGGTTTCTTAGTTCACATTTCCAAACGTTGTCATTTCCAAGTAAGATTTGTTAGGCAGTTTTTAGTCTTCTGTTAGGAAGTGAGCTGTGCCTGAATTCCCACATGGCCTCAACTGTTCAGCATATTGTGTTAGTAAAGTTTTAGTATAAGAAACATGACATTTCTGAGTTCCTTTTTTCTAAATCTCTAATGCAGAGAATGTATATACACAACAGGGAAATTACACCAATTCTACTATTAACTTAATCAGCATGTCAAGGTTGGGCCACAATTTTCACAGCTTGCTAGGGTTGGCATATTATATATAAAATTAGAAAACATTTAAAGATCTCTTTTAGAATGGCCTCCAGAACATTTTGGGAGATGCCAGGGGAAAAATGATTATTTTGATAAAACAAGTGGTCTTTAAGCACTATAGGCCTTACCTTAAAGACCCTGTGGAGGAGACACATCCCTCACTGGTGAGTATTCATTTTAGATTTCCCCTTGATTATATCTGTATCTGGAAGTCCCTGAGTCTAGGATGCAATTATATTCCACAGCCAATCCCAGTACAGTCATGAACTAACCACAGTTTTTCATCTTTTAAAAAGTACTCATTAGCTTATACAGGCAACACATGAATACATGCTTGTGGAAACTTTTCCAACAACAAAATATTGTTGGAAAACAATATTTGGGATTAAAGAGTTAGTCATCCTTCATTCCTGCCTGTAATCCCATTCCAGATGATTCAACTGTAAAAGTAGCCATTATTTGTAGCAAAATATCTTTTTTCTGATATTTTTAATGCATTTATATTCATATGTATATGAATGTATACAAATACATAGTTTAGTAAATATTAAATAAATCATACGGTATGCATTTTTTGCTATTTGCACTTTTACTTAAAAATATAAATTAAGTACATTTAAGTCAGAAATTATCAGGACTTGGGAATGCATCCCTGTCTGCAAACCCAGATTTGAAGAAGTTTCCTAAAGGCCTCCCTCAGACTCCCTCCTTTCTGTACTATTTGATTTCACTCCCACTGCCATTCCCATTGTCTCACAGTTCAGCTGCATCAAGAGAAAAGACATTCAAATCAGTGCAACAATTTAGAAAGCCTTGCTTGTGTCTTCAGATTAAAGTATACATGCAATTTTTGAACCAACAGGGTGAGAAAATGGAAATGCTAACAAAGATTTTAATTAAAAGCTAAATACTCTATATAGATTGGCTGCATAGACAGCAAGGAAGTATTTCTCATAGCTTCAGAGATGGAAATGGGATAATTGCTGAGAAAAATAGGTCCCTCTGACCTATTATCCCTTATTTCTACCAAATTCTAGCAGCTTTCTTACCCTTTCCTTTATGACCACTTGACAAGGAGCAGAGGGCAGTGGCTCTTCCCTGCAACAGTTGAGCTTGATTGCTTAAAATCTTCCACGCACAGGGGTTTGCATCCCCCCTTGATTAGGAGAAATGGCCCCCTGCTCATCCTGTCAAGACTCCTGAGCTGCACAGTGAATAGGGGAGAAATCTCATTTTGGTCACAAGCGTTTTCTGTGAACTCTATTAAGCAACAAAGAAGCAAGGCTTTCACAGGGTCACATTTCCAGGATATAATCACCAACTTCTTGGGTGCAATATAAGGCTGTACCGGAGTCCACCCTTTCCGTATTCGTCAATGTGATTATTTCACGATAACAGCTTTCTTGAGGGAGTCGGGGATGCTTTCTGCACATTTTAATGAGCCTGTCATCCTGCCTCAATTTTTTCCCATAGTCTTTATTTCATTTCTGATTCCTTTTTTCATGCTGCGAACCACATTTATTTGGAAGGCACAGAGGGCATAGAGATTTTAAATATCATCCAATGCAGATGAAAATCCATTGTCTTCCCTTCCTGAGATTTTGCAATACTGCACTTTTTGGTTAAGTTGGGTTAAAAATATTCTGTATCTGTGTTCTCAGAAAAAATATATAATTGGACATGGAATTCAATATGTTCCTGGATTTAAAAAAATCTTTCTTTTCATGAAGATTTGAAACATGAATTAAGTGCAGTTATAATAAGGAGCAATACAACAAACATCCCTATGTAATAAAAGATTTCAGGGTCCTTTCCAATGACCCAGAAACTACAAGATTCCATAGTTCTGATTTTACTAGACTCTATTAAAAGAGGCCAGATGATTTATGAATAAACACAGTTCTAACATTGACATTTTTATATTTAGGTATTACTTAACTTAACAGCAAATACTAAAATTGAGATACATAAAAGTATGGATTTTACTTTTAGAAATAGAAAAAAAAATAGTCAGAATATTTGATTTTATTTCTGTTACCTATTCTACTTTATACTTCATCTTTACTAAATTTAACCTTAATTTTAAATATGTTTAATATTTTTTCTCCTACTAGAGTTTGATTTTATAACTAAATCTACCCTGGGATTTAGTATAAAAGGATAGTAGCACAGGATTTGATTTCATAAATAAATTTACCTTGGGATTTATTATGTAAGGACTGTAGATTAGGGTATATTTTAATGAATTTCAACTACCCCTCGATAATGGTTTATTCTAATTTTTCAGATGGCTTTTGTTAATGAATGATGTCTGTGACTAATGCTCCCTGTAGCTTCACCTATTTAAATTAATCTGGCTCTTTATCCTTTGTAAACATATGTATGATCTGCTTCAATCAGATTTTCTGAAAACAAAGAAAAATACTCCCCATCCTTTCCCAGGAGGTTTACAAATGATATGCATTGAACTAATCCAATTGGACTAATATGATTATTTTTTGTGTGTATGCAGAAGTGCATAGATTGTTCAATAATATATGAGAAAAGAGAGGTGACTATTCTCCTCCCAGCTTCTTTACATATGCATTTGGAGGAGAAAGTGTCTCTGGGCTAAAAATCCATGTGGCTGCTAAGACTTCCTTACAAACAGTGCTCCTGCTTTCTCTGGAAACAAGGATTCATTCTCCAACACAAAGAGGACACAACAGTTCACTTTCACTCACGCCTCTTTTTCCAGTAGTGATGAGGGGCTTGTAGTCACAGACTCAGATTACCATCTGGCCACTACTGTGGCAGAGCTGAGGCCTGGGTATCCAGACCAGCTGGCAGAGGGGGAGACAGGCCCTCTGTCTGAGCCTGGGTGTGTGTCCACGAGGCTGCCCCTCAAACTCCTTCTTGGTGTGCTTCCTTCCTCTGCTCTCCCTTTATACGCTGGTGTTCCCAAAGTTCCTCCTTTGTTATTCTCTCTTTTTATGCTACATACTCGCTGGTAATTTTTACCAAATCCATGATTCTCATCATCTCCTAATGGCTCCAAAAATATATCATCACACCAGACCCTCTCCTGAGATCCAGATCCAAATATTCATCTTATTCAGCACCTTGCTCTATATCTTAATTTGGATATGTCTTTGGTTCCTCAAACCCATCAGGTCCCAAAATGAACTATTGTATTTATTCCCAAATATGTCTTCTTTTGTGTTTCCGATCCATGAGAATGACACATCCAATTGCCAAAAATGAAGTCATAGTGACTTCTTCCCTCTTGTCATCTCTCACATTCCAGGTCACTAAATTCTGCAAATTTCATCTTCTAAATACATCTCAGATTTCTCCCCTCTTTTCCATGACTACTTCCACAACATCAGTTAAGGTAGGGGATTTCTTTAATATTTCATAGAGGAGGGAAGTGAGTGGACAGGGAGATAAGTGTTTTCATTGACGTGGTGCACACTCTGTCAGGATAGGATGGAAACTGAATGTATTAACATCCCCAATTTTTTCCTTCTTACATTGCTTTGTGAATATAATTTTAAAAGGTTGTAAATTAGTTCAAGTTTAAAGACAAATCATGATGATGGTTTATCTGATGATGACATGTCCTTTGCATCAATTTGTAATTCCATTAATTTATACTTCCACGAACATTATATGAAAGTCCTTTCATGCACATTCTTGCCAACTCTAAATATCATCTGTTTCTAACAATCTGATGGGCAAAAGCTGTATTTTATTCTCTTTTAAGTTGTATTTTTATGACTATTAACATGTTTGAGCATTTTTGTATCTTTATCATTTTTAAACGTGAATTACCTATTATACTCATGAATTTTCATCATCATCATCATAAACTTTAAATAACATTTCTATTGACTCAAAGGACCTCTTTATGTAATAAGCATATTAACCTTTTCTGGGGTATTGGTGCATGTGTAGTACTTTTTCTCTTTCACTTGGCTACTTGCCTTTTGATAATGTTTATGTTCCCTTTTGTGATTCAGAAATATTTTTCATGTAGTCTTAACTCCTGGTCTTTTCCTGTATGTCTCTGCAACATAGTTCTAACTAGTCTCTCTCCCATGGTCTCCTCATCCTTCCTGTGCACTCCAATTTGTCACAGAGTTATCTTTTCACAACATAAATCAGCCCTGTTATTTCCTGCTCCCAACCTTTCCATGACTTCCCATTGTCTACATTGATTTCAGCATGGCAAAGGTTTTTAGAGATCTAGTACCTTTATGCCAATTCAACACACAGTCTATCATATGCCCCCACCATGTAATTAACCAGCCACATTAGCCCAACAGGGCTCAGATACACCATGGGTGCAATTCATGTTAGAGTTTTTGTATGTGGTCCCCCTTCGTCTGGAATGACTTTCCCCTTTCCTTGACCTGTTAGGAATTTCTATTTATTTTTCCAGGCTTGGGTGCATTGATTATTCCTTTTTAAAAATGTGATGACACAGTAAATATTCCTCTTTTGCACTGTGTTACCAATTTTTGCTGTACCAATGTTCCTGTAGTCTTATTTACATAAATGCTCCTTTTAATACATACTATTCTTAATTTAAATGTAACTACTAAAAATTGCATATCTCTACTGTAAATGGAGATACCATATTACTTGCAATAGATAGGAGAAAACCATTAAAATGAAAACAGAATGTGGAATGATAGACAATGGAGACTTGGAAGGTTGCAGGGGTGGGAAGGGAGAAGGAGATAAGAAATCACTTAGTGGGTACAATGTACATTATTCAGGTGATAGATGCACAAAAATCCTGTCTTCGCCACTATACAGTAATATATGCATGTAACAAAATAACACCTGGACTCCAAAATTTATACCAAAAACCCTCACAAAACATAACTACTACAAAAATCTACCTGTGCTCCACCCAAAATCATCTTGCACATCAACATTTATACACATGCTACCTTTTGTAAAGCACTGCTCAATTTTATCATTTATTAAATTATCAAAAGGCAGACTTTTAGGAGAGATAGTTTCTGTTGTATATTTATAGATCATTGCACAGTCATAGCTTATAAAAATACGTAAATTGGTAAGAGTTTGAACAGATCTTTGGATACTCGCATTTCTTTCTAGTTATTTATCAACCTAAAAGGTGTTAATCTTTACCATGTGCAAATGGAGCAAGTCTTGGCTCACCACGTACTGACTGAATTACAAACAAACAGACTGTGATGAAAAGTTTTAAAAGGGTTTCTTAGTCCATCTATTTAGTGGCATTTGTCTTAATTCAGGAGAGAAAGTATTAAATAGAGATAAAGGAAAATGAAATCAGCAGGGCAATGAAAATGGGATATTGGGTCTCCTGGGGCAGATGTTGTTACAGAAAACTCTGTCTGTCAGGCTTAATTTGCTAGATTCTATGGTAGAATGAATGTGACTTAGAAGAAAACACAATATTATATTTAGATGTGGGAGTGGTTAAGGACTATTGCCAGGCTAGATTTAATTACGTGTGTCATTTGACTTTGTGGTATTCTATATTCATAAAAATCTCGAAAGGATCCGTTGTTTTTCCTAAAAGTTTAAATACGCAATTCACATTACTTTCTATTATTCTCTCTCTCTCTTTTCTAATCTCTAGGTGCTGACTTGTACATTTGATAGAGGTGCAATAGAAAGTCTGCTTCCAAATGTTTCCTATTATTTTATTTTCTAAGAATGGGTCAGCAAGGAAGCTCAACATTTAATAAGGTGAAAGCCAAAAAAAGGTATTATTTTAAACTTTACAAATTTGTTACACCTCTCATTCCAGGATTATAAAGTACCGGTTTCTACTAAATGCACAAAAATGCTGCCAATCTTTAACATTTCCGAGAGAACAGTAAACATTAAATAGTAGTATAAAAATAGAACGTTGTACCCAGTAATGAAGGGGTGTTTATTTCTTACATTACTCTGAAATGTATAATTTTAGTTGTTCCTTTTCAAATTGCATCCGAATACAGAAACCTCTTTTCACCCAGAAAGGATGTTATTAAGCTTTCCTTTAAAAAAGAAAAAAAAATACAACTGTGTAAAGGCTGGTCTCAAAAATAGTCCCAAAGATGAATGCAATAGCTTATTAACAAGGTTCAGTATTTTAATGAGATGAAGTCGTATTATTTAATTCTTTATCCTTCGTGTTAGCTTTATTACCATTCACCATTTGTGATCTCAGGCTGCGAGAAAGGCATTCATCTTAAACAAAGCTGAAATTGCATCCATGAGTTCATAAGTGTTTGGCTTGATAATGATTGTCTTATTTGCTCTGTTATTCAGTTTGTGATTTTAGTGTTTCTCTGGGCCTTTAGCTGAAGATGGAGATCATATGCAAGTGAGATTCTCCTTCCTTTGGTGAGAGCCCTCTGACATCCTCAGCAACTGGCCATAAACTTGAATTTCACAATACCGCTGCTCTCTGAATCAGAGGTCAATGTGGAGGCTTCTGAGTGCCACAGTCCCCTGTCCCCCTGTTTGTAACAACATTGCACATGATTATGGGTTATCTCCCTTCACTTCGAGAGAGATTCTATAGCTTCCAGAAAATTCTTTAAGGATCCATTAATTTTTTTAAAAAGGGTTTTGCGGTACTTCATTTTGTTGTAATTTATAGTCCTAGAGCAACTGAGAGCACCTTAAGTAAGCTCCAAATATTTTTAGGGTGAAACCTGAAAGACTTCTTTTAAAAAATATTGTGGTAGACTATACATCATATTTATCATTCCAACCATTTATCAGTGTACAATTCTGTGGTATTAAATACATTTACAACATTGTGTATCCATTACCAGTATGTATATCTACAACTTTTCATCATCCCCAACAAAGACTCTGTAGCCATTAAATAATAATCCCCTTTCCCTCCTCCACCTCCATTCTCTCAGCCCTGATCACAGCAATTTCATTATCTGACTCTGAACTTGCCTAAGTGTATACGATTCCACTTACATGGAATGCATGTTTGTCCTGTGTCTGGCTTATTTCACTAAGCATAAGAGTTACAAGGACCACTCATGTTGTAGACACGTAAAATTTTTATTCCCTTTTATGGCTAAATGATAATCTATTGCATGTATATTCCACATTGGGTTCATGCACTCATTTATTCATTTGTGGATAGACACTTGATTGTTTCCACCTTTCCACCTTTTGGCTACTGTGAATAATGCTGCTATAAACATGGGCAGACAAATATCTGTTTGAATCCCTGCTTTCAATTATTTTGGATATATATCCAGGAGTGAAATTGCTGGCAAGATCTATCTTTATTAGATTAAACATTTTAAATCAGTTTCTTCTTTTCACCATCAAGAAAAGATTTTGCCATAGAACTATTCAAGTTGTTCCCTAGTCAGTTTGATGTATGTAATTCCTCTGATACGAATTCACCTTCGTGGTCTCTGCAATTACCCTGTTTCCATATTGTAAGAACTTTTCTCATATTGTTGCCTTGCAAAGCACTTGGAAACAAAATCCATCCAAGAATAATATAGTTATTTACAACTGATATTGAGTATAGATCCCGCTCTCTTCTTTTTCAACATTCATGCCACATAAAGAATGTTTTACTTCATGAAAAATACATTCTAGGCATTATTCCCATGCAATCTTCAGAATTTATTTGGCAAATTGCTTGAAATGGCACTTGTCACCAGTGAACAGGGATGGAAAATAAGGACATGTCGTTCTCCTTGTAGAAATGATTATTCTGGACACGGTGCTAATTTGCCAACCCTCGAAAAGTCAGTTTTGTTTATAAAGACCTTGACATATTCACAGAATTGAGAATTTTAAGTAAATATCATGAGCTTGTGTTTGCCGATCCCTGGGGTAATTGCTTAATACAAGTTCCTAAGAGCTCTTTATCCTCAGAAATCATAATAAAATGATGACATTATCAAGGTGTTGGAAAATGGGAGAGAAAAAAAATAAGATGGGTTTACAGTGGGAGCTCAGACTTAAGGGTTCATTTTCATAGAGATATTTTGTCATTTCTCCTAAAGTCATTTTTATGTCCATCAGGGAGACAGGAGAGAGGGAATGGGCATATTCCTTTGAGACTCTTAGTTAATTATCCTAAATAATGTGGTACATGCTGCCAGTTAATGGGAATGGAAATAAAGTCATGTCAGGAACCTGCAGTGCCCACAACATTGCTTGCACTCCCTGCTGTCAGGTTTGGTCTGGATTAGCTTCGGTTCTGTAGGTTTGCCTCTGTTTTGAAGAACAATGGAATCATAAAATTGAAAGTTTTGATGGAGTTTGTACTCATCTGTCTGAATTTCATCTGTATCTCTGCTAAGTGGACTTCTGAATCTCAAATGAATTGTTCAGAGACAGTGAACAATATGGTATGATGGCTCAGAGAGCTCTGATTTGGGGATCAGACAAATTTGTATCTGATTTCAGACTCTGCCACTTGCTAGCTCTGACTTGGCCACTTGCTAGCTCTGACTCTGCCATTTGCTAGCTCGGAGTCCTTAGATAAGTCACTTAACTTCCTGAGCCTCAGTGTCCTCATCAATAATCCAAGCTTAATAATACTTCACATAATTTTTATAAGAACAAAATAGAATAAAGTTTGTACACCATGATCATTATTGAATGACTTCTTTGTTCTTACCACAATAGAAAATGCTTTACATACATATTGTCTCTAGTTGGTGCAATGGAAGTGTCAAGTAAGTATTACATATGCCTCCAGTTATCATTAACAGCATCATGTCTCACCCTACCAGCACCTTCAATTTATTCTCCAGAATACGATTGTGTTAATCACTATCAAATGGAAATTTGATCATATTATTTCCCTACTGGAAATATGTCAGTCTCATTTTATCACGATCAAGACTATGTTTAGACTTCTCAGTTTGGCATTCTGGTGAGTTTTGACTTCTGCTAGCTTTTAACCTTTTCTCTGATCCTCCCATGTATTTATCCTTGGGCACAATTAAATAACCAAAGTTTCACACATGCCCCATTCTCTTTCACAGTCTTTCCCCTTTCCTTTTGCAGAATAACACCTGCTCTGCTATGCTGGCCACTCGCAAATGTCATTTCTTCTAGAAGCCTTTCTTGATACCTCACATAATATCACTGTAAGTTTACTTGACTGCAGTGGGCACAAAGCTGTGGCTTCCTGAGAGCAAGAACTGTCTTTCATTTCCCATATGAAAACATTAAGCATCATTTCTGGCCTTTTGTAGGTCTTAACTAATATTTACTGAATTGATGAATAAATGAACACCAATCCTTTGAAGATAATTAGCCTTGTGTTCTGATTTTTTCTTACTGACACTAAACCAGCGATGCAAATCTAGTTACCCTTATTAATATCCCTCAGTGGACTCAGTTGCCCACAGGGTAAGTCCAAGGTTGGCTGATGTTTTAGGTAGCGATTAACACATGGGTTTTCTTCTCCTCTCTCTCAAAACCTCCCTGAAATGATGGTAGAAAAACACAAAGAATAATGCAGGCTCATGAATATACAGAGATAGAGTCGGGATATAAACACACCAAATATAAATAAATTTACTAATACATTACTACAAAAGATGTGAGATTTAGCATTTTTGCATTTGCCTCATTCACCCCGCACCTACTTGAATCACATTTAATTTTAGTTATTTTAATGCTCATGTTTATGTTTTTAAATAATACGCTTGTCTATAACCCATAATTTATTTTCTTACTACCATATTAGAAATTTAAATGTTGTCATTTTTGTTATTAAAACAAGGCTGTATGAAAAATTATTTTACATAATAATTGTCTGTTTGTGCAACCATTTACTTAGGAATGGAGTTCTAAAAGTGGCATACTCTTTTCACTGGACAAAAAACAAGAAAAATGGACTACAACTAGATCTGAATCAGAGGCGCGCTGAGATCTTAAAGGTTTTAAAATTGGCAGCCTCAGTTCATCCTATGGTATAAATAATGAAATAAATGATACATATGATGTACTTCGTCAAATAATAAATATGATGTATTCTTTGAAGGAAGTCTCTAGAATTACCCTTCCAATCCTTTACATATGCCCACTGCAGCCCTTCAAGCTGATTGTGGAACTCTTCATGTTACAAAAATATGGGATAACTTCATATTTTTGTTGTTTCCCTTCATGGCATATCAGATAAAAAGTTTTTGACTGCATGTAGCACTCTCAACAAAATTTACCCAAATAAATTACATTTTCTTACAAAACAAGCTCAGAGGCCATCTGTCCAGAGCAAGCATGACAAGCTCCATGACACCACTAGGGGCCTGGGGTCCTTCTATCTTCCTGTTCTGCCATCCTTTTCATGTCTCTTTCAACCTCATGCCTGGAAAATGTCTGCTGTGCCTACAGGCATGACATCTGCATGCTAGACCAGAAGAGAGAGAGTTTGGCCAAAGGACAAAAGACCTTTTCCCAAATCAGCCACTCAAGGCCAGCACTTTTTAAAGAGCTTTCCCAGAAACATCAACCAGTGACCTCCAGTTAACATCTTATTTTCCAGAACTAGGATCCATGGTCATTCCTAGTTGCAAGGAGACAGAAGATGAGCATACTATACAAGGCCCTTTGAGACTAGATTATCAGTTTCCTTAATAAAGATGGAGGGAAAAATGGAAACTGAGAGACTGAGTTGAAACCAGCTGTTTCTGCTGTACTTGGCAACTCAGGTGATAATGTATTGAAGAAGGCCCTAAAAATGTGGTTGATTTATCCTTGATCCTGTTATAGTCAAAGGGATTAAAATGCATGGTGTATACAACACTGTACAAAAATACTGTAAATAAGGAATTGCCTATAACTATACCTTCCTTTAAAAAGTACTGTTTTTGTTTTTCTGTGTCTCTTTCTGGTCCCACTGAATACGCAATTATGACTTCTACATACCTTTAATCCAGAATAGATTACATTACATATTCTTTGCAGTTTTGCTTAATAAATCATGTGTATTTTAATCTCTTTCTGCCCAATCTTCTAAATATTCATTTAAAAGAGTTGCAGTATATGCCACCAGATTTATATAATATTTATTTATTTAAATCTACAATGTTAGACATCTAGATTATTTCCACTTTGAAGAGAAAATTTAGATAGTGTTACAAGGATTATTCTCATATACAGCTTTTTACTTCTTTAGAGCTTATTGTTCATGGAAACATTTCAACAGGTCAAAGCGTATGATAATTTTTATGATTCTTTTGAAAAGAATCATTCTATTTAGGGGATTTTGTTTATTTATTTATTTATTTATTTTACTGATTTATAGTCTCATCTACACTACATCTGTGTATTCAACACCTTTAAGAAAGACAAAAAGAAAAGGATGAAGTCCAGAACTGAATCAACCCTGCCCTCTTGTGGTAAATCTTAAAGTTACAGGGCAAGCTTTTTCTTCGAGGACTTATTTTGTGTTTTATTTTGTTGTAAAGTGACAAATTATACTTGTATATATTTTGGAGGAATAATGTGATAGTATGATAAAGGTATTTTCAGATTTTTTAGATGTTGTGAGCCTGGCCTAATGCTATTCTCATTATCCACTTATCTTTTCAAACAGAATGTACAGAACTCAGTATTAGTTGTTATTAGACTCACAGGAATTATTATATGATATATACAAAATTATATCTAACATTATTAGATTCATAGAAATAGTTTGGGCTTGAAGACCACGGCATCCACAACGAAATCACTTTACAATAGATCCATATAGGTATAGGTAAATTCTTGTTCTAGTTGACGAGAGAAATGGTGGTATTACTTGAGAGGCAATCTTCAGAAGAGGATGGCCTTTAAATGATGATTTAAAGGATGGAGAAGAGACTGGTTGAATGGTTGAAATGGTTGAAGACTAATGAGTTTTTGCATTTTTGATCCAGAGAAAGCAATAAGGATTTTCTAACTCAATTATTCTATGTCACAAGTGTGGAGACTCAAGATCAGAGAAATTAAGTGACTTTCCCAAGCAAAAATGCCAATAAATCATAAAAAACTTGTGAGCGCCTGGCCAGCCCTTTATCCATCCTACCCCATGGCCTTTCTGTTATATTTCTTCTTAAAGAGTTGTTGTGAACACCAAAGAAGACAAGGCACAGGAAGTGCTTTAAGTGATATTCAGTACAAACACAAGGAAGTGGAATTATTAAGCGATGTAGCAGAGAGGCAGTGCACGTTGGGTCAAGAGCACCAACTTGCACACAAAACCTCTGGGTCTGGGGCTTGGTTTTATTGCTTGGTGTTCAACAAGTCCTTTAGCTCCTCAGAGAGTCAATTTTCTCCTCTGCAGACTAGAGATAATGTATCATTCCATTTGCCTTGCTATAAAGGAATATCTGAAGCTGAGTAATTTATAAAGAAAATATCTTTTTTTGGGTTCACAGTTCTATAGGCTGTACAAGCATGGTGCAAACATTTTCTTGGACTCTGGTAAGGCCTCAGGAAGCTTTTACTCATGGCAGAAGGAAGAGGGGAAGCAGATGTGTTACAAAGCAAAAGAGGGAGCAAAAAAGCTGTCAGGCTCTTTTATCATGGTAACTAATCGAGGGAGAACTCACTCATTACCACAGGGAGGGCACCAAGCCATTCATGAGGGATCCACCCACATGACTCAAACACCTCCCACCAGGCCCCACCTTCAACACTGGGGATCACATTTTAACATGAGATTTGGAGGGGACAAACATCTAAACGATGTCAGATTACAATAACATCATAGGAGCTACAACATCCAAATGACAACAGATAACAATAAAATCACAGGAGCTATTATTAGGCATGGCATAGTTTGCCTAAAATCATTGAAATGGTGAAACTCAAAAGGATCTTTAAAAAACCCATTCTACTTCCTGGTGGAATAAATGCATCTGAACTAATACACACAACAATGGTCCAGAAAATGTTAAATAATAACTGTTACCTGTTTTAAGTGTTTTACGTAGATCTCTCCTTTAACATTCACAAAAACCCAGTGAAGCAGTCCCAATTTAATTCCATGCATAGATGAGGAAGTTGAGGACTAGAGAGGTTAACCTGCTGTGATGATACAAATGTAAGTGGCGGTCCGGAATTTGACCTTAGCAGCCAGGGTCATTTGAGTCCTTCCTGCTTCACTAAACTACCTTTAGGGGTGCATCTAGTGTTCACGCTGAAGCCCATCCTCTGACTATGACACAACACACCATATCTTCTCTATTATGCATGCCTCTATCTTATGCAGGAAAATAGATGGTCTCTTCATTTCTTTTTAGACTTACAATGTAACTTTATTAAGAGTCCTTATACTATCAAAATGAAGTTATTATTGCAGCAGATGCATACTTAATTTGTATTCTACTTCGTCATAATAGTGGAGAAAAAGGTATGCTAAGACATTTGTTCTCTCTTCTCAACAGCAGAGAGAGGACAATGTGAAGACACTCCCTTTTTATTCAAAAGTCAACTAATATTACTGAATGTCTTTTTAGTAAAATAACTGAAGACTGAGATTACCTTGATGTCCAAGAGAGATGTGATCCCTGCACTCATGGTGCTTACATTCTTAAGGAGAACATGAGTATTAATTAATTGATCACAAAGGCGAATGTGATAATTGCCATACAAAAAGGATATGAGAGAGTCTAACAGTGGGGCCCATCTGCACATGGATGATTAAATAATGTTTTCTGAGGAAACAACGTAAGAGCTAAAAGCAGAAGGGCAAGTAAAAATTAAATGAGTGAAGGGTAAATGGACTGGGAGTAGAAAGGTCATTTCAGGATGAGGGACTAGCATATGCAAAAACTATGACATGAGGAAATATGACCTCATTAAGGAACTGAAAGGACTGTGACTGGAGCACTAGAAAGCAGGAGAATACAAGCTGAGATGAAGTACAGACAGTGGATCATGGAGAATGACTGAATGGCTTCAAACCAGTCTCTCTCTCTCTGTGTGTGTGTTTGTGTGTGTGTGTGTGTGTATTAACCTTGTTACAGTTTGAAGAACAGACTGGAAAGGAACATTGATGAGACTGTGACTAGAAGGTGCCTTTCCAGTACTGGATGGCAGATGTTTCGGATCATAGTAGAGATGAAACAGAAAAGTAAATGAACTTAATAGATACTTGAGTGATAAACTGTACAAGACTTGGTAAGTGACAAGTTATGAAAGAAGAGATTGTCAAGGAAGACTTTTGTTTTCTTGAAATACAATTCAATTGAGAGTGTCATACTTCATTTAAGTAATTGTGTCCAGAATTGGTGGGTTACTGGTCTCGCTGACTTCAAGAATGAAGCTGTGGACCCTCGCAGTGTGTGTTACAAATCTTACTGATGGTGTGTCCGGAGTTTCTTCCTCCGGTGGGTTCGTGGTCTCACTGACTTCAGGAGTGAAGCTGCAGACCTTTGTGGTGAATGTTACAGCTTATAAAGGGGGCACGGACACAAAGAGTGAGCTGCAGCAAGATTTATTGCAAAGATCAAACAAACACGTCTTCCACAACAGAGAAGGGAACCCCATCGGCTTGCCGCTACTGGCTCAGGGGTCTGCTTTTATTCCTTTATCTGGAATGTGGCCCCACCCACATCCTGCTGATTGGTCCATTTTACAGAGAGCTGATTGGTCCATTTTGACAGAGTCCTGATTGGTGCGTTTACAAACTTTTAGCTAGACACAGAGTGCTGATTGGTGCATTTACAATCCTTTAGCTAGACACAAAAGTTCTCCAAGTCCCCACCAGATTAGCTAGACACAGAGTGCTGATTGGTGCATTTACAAACCTTTAGCTAGACACAGAGTGCTGATTGGTGCGTTTAAAAGCCTTTAGCTAGACAGAAAAGTTCTCCAAGTCCCCACCTGTCCCAGAAGCCCAGCCGGCTTCACCTCTCACTGGCACTTGCCAGGGGACTTTGTGGCACCTAGCTTGGGCACTCCAGCAGCCCAGAAGGAGCTCCTCCCAGACAACCAAGAAGAAAAGAGGGGAATCGGGAAAGAGATGGAGATCCATCATCGTGGCCAGAGACCGGGAGAAGAGGGATAGGCGGTCCAGGCAAGGGACCCAGCCTCCAATCAAGCCCGGTAGGCGCCGGCCTGCCGCGGGGAGTGCAGGGGGCCGGAGCCCTTGTCCACCCGGAACCCATGCAGGCAGCGCAGCGCCGGTTCCCGCCCGCACCTCTCCCTCCACACCTCTCCGCGAACAGAGGGAGCCCCCTCAGGCCTCGGTCACCCCCAGAGAGGGACTGTCACAGTGCAGCGGCGGGCTGAAGGGCTCCTCGAGCGCGACCAGAGCGGATGCCGAGGCCGAGGAGGTGCTGAGAGCGAGCGAGGGCTCCTAGCACGTTGTCACCTCTCATAATGACTATTGGAAGGGTCTTAGGGAATGGGGTGGTAGAGCTCCATTTTGGACTTCAAGTGATGAAGCCAAGGAGGTAGCTGGGTTTGAGCAACCAGAGTTTGAGAGACAGAAAGCAGGGAATGAAAACTTTAATCACTTATATGTAAATAGGCATAGATGAGATTGCCTAGGGAGAGTATACACAGTACGTAGAAGGTCTAGATTAGTTTTGAAGTACTCTAACATTTAATGGTCAGATAAGGGAAGGTGAGCTTGTTAAAAAAAGACAGAAAGCATTGAAGAGTAGGGAAAATTGAGGAATGGTATCACAGGGGTTATAGATCCTTAAGGAAAGGATCTATTACAAAAACAGGGATGCAGTCAGCTGTATCAAATGTGCTGAGTGTCAAGAAAAGTGAAAAATGGAAATGTCCATTGGATTTAGCTACATGGAGGTCTTAGATGATCTTAGCAAGAAAGTTACAGTGGAGTAGGGATGATGGAAGCCAGATTAGAATGTGCTGAGGAAAGGAGTCCATTTGCTAGTGTACATGTGCTAAGGAAAGGTCCATTTGGAGGATGCTGGGGTGAAAAGTGTAATGCTAAGAGGTTAAGGAAGAGGAGACTGAAAAATATTCATTAGAATAGTTAATATGCTAGACAGATGGTGACAAAAGCCATGCCAGAGATGTCTGAAGAGTGAGAGGTGATCCCAGATAGATTGCTCATTTGAGAAATTTTTCTGTGAAAGAGAGAGAAAATATAATGTTAGAAGTCACAAGAGGTCTCCATATGGAGTGGCAACATTTCTGCAGCAGAACAGGCAAGCCACAAAGCTTTCTGTTTTGGGCTGAGGGAAGAAGTTTCATCTCAAAGCCACAAGACAGGCATTTTTTTTTTTTTTTTTTTTTTCCTGCAGCTGTCAACTACACCGTGGCCTGGAGATACATGGCACTGACTACCTAAACTGAGTCATGAGCCCCAGGACAAGGGGCAGGGTAGGGAAGTGGGATACATTCCTACCTGCCTAGGAGGTGGAGATGGTGCAGCCCCCTCCCTCCATGAAGACCTCAGTGCATTTCACCAGGAGCTGCCCACATCCTCCTCAGGGCCAGCGCTTGTGCTCATCATTGAAGTATCTGAGACCGAGATTGGCTGTCCAGCTCTGTTCGGCTTTGTCCCCCACTCTGGGACTGAGCAAGGAACTCAGGACACTGGGTATTCCACAGACCAGCCCATTGTGTGTAGCAAAAAAGAATTCCTCTTGGTAAACAAAAATCATGCATATACCCATCTGCTTCTTACACAGCCAGCTCTTACTCCTAAGTGCCATTTACTGGCCTGGAAGTTGAAATGCACAACCTAATGCAAAGTTGCTCACAGTAGTGCACAGCTTTAGGGCATGAGATAAGCTTCTTGAGACCTCCACACTCCCTGCCCTGCAGAAGGCAGTGACGCTGCTCATATGCCCAGTACATTGCTATTAAAACCAGCATTTGAGAAAGCCATTGCACAAAGGCTGTCTATAACCGAGGAACTCATACAGAGTCTTTAGCACTGAAAGCACCCAGAATTGAAGCCAAATGATTACACAACATATATCATAGTCACACCTCAAGCGGGAAAAATTTCATTCAAATGAAAGTAAATTAGAAAAATGAGAAGTCATTCAGATGAGAGGAAATCAGGGAAACAATTTTGTTCAAAACAAAACAAAACAAAACAGTGTTATAACACCCCCAAAGGATCACACTAACTCTCCAGCAAAGAATTATAATTAAAATGAAATCTTTGAAAAGCCAGAAAAAGATTTTAAAATATTTACTTTAAAGAAGTTATGAAATCCAAGAGAAAGTTGAAAACCAAAACAAAGAAATCAAAAAACAATTCAGGATATGAATGAAAAATTCATTACAGAGATAGGTTTTAAAAAGCAACCAAACAGAACTTCTGACATGAAAAATTTATGGAAGGAACTATAAAATACAGCCGAAATCTTTAATAATAGGCTAGACCAAGCAGAGGAAGGAATTTCAGAGCTTGAAGGCAGGTTTTACAAATTAACCCAGACAAAAATAAAGAAAAAAGAATTAAAAAAACAAAGCCTCTGAGAAACATGGGATTATGTAAAACATCCAAACCTACAAGTCAGAAGAAAAAATAAAAAGTTTGGAAAACCTATTTGAGGCAATAACTGAGGAAAACTTTCCTAGTCTAGAAATTTAGACATGTAGATGCAAGATTCTCAGATATCTCCAGGAAGGTACATTACAAGATGGATATCACCAGGACATATAGACACCAGACTATCTAAAGTGAATGTGAGGGAAAACATCCTAAAAGCATCAGAAGAAAAGCATCCAATCACCTGTAAATGAAATCCTGTCAGACTCACTGTGGACTTCTCAGTAAAAACTCACAGGCCAGAAGAAATTGGGATCCTACTTTTAGTCTTGAAAAAAAAAACAAACAAAACAAACAAACAACAACAACAAAAAAAACTGAGCTGAGAATTTTGCATCCTACTAAACCAAGTTTCATAAATGAAGGAGAAATAATTTATTTCCCAGACAAGAAAACTCTGAGGGAGTTTGTCACCACTAAACTAGCCCTACAAAAATGCTCAAAGGAATTCTAAACATGAAAATGAAAGGTCAATACTCACCATCATGAAAGTATACAAAAGTATATAACTCAAAGGTATTATAAAACAATTACACAACTGACAGGAAAAAGCAACTAGGTAACTATAAATATTATGACAAAAACAAAACCTCATATATTAATATTAACCCTAAATGTAAATGGATTAAATACTCCACTTAAAAGATATAGATTTGCAAAATGAATAAAAAACAAGATCCAACCATACGCTGCTTAGAAGGAACACACCTAACTGGTTATGACAGAGTCAATCAAGGTAAAGAGGTGGAAAAAGATGCTCTACACAAACAGAAACAAAAAATGAACAGGTGTTACTACACTGATATCAGATAAAACAGACTTTAACTTAACAACAGTAAGAAAGAACAGTCATTATATAAAGATAAAGGGATAGAATCAACAAGAAGATATAACAATCCTAAATATGTATGTACCCAACACCAGAGCGCCCAGATTCATTAAGCAAATACTTCTGGACCTAAGAAAAGAGATAGATGGCAACACAATAATAGCAAGGGACGTCAACACCTCAGGGACAGCACTAAACAGATTATCGATGTAGACAGCCAACAAGGAAACACTAGACTTCAATTGGATTCTAGACCAAATGGACATAACAGATATTTATGGAAGATTGTATCCAAAACTGAAGAATATACATTATTTTCATCAGTGCTTGAACTATTTTGCAAAATAGACCATCTATTAGGCCACAAATCAAGTCTCAATAAAATTTAAAAAATTAAAATGAGATGAAGTATTTTTTGGATCACAGTAAAATATAATTAGAAATCAATACCAAGGGGGAACTCTCAAAACTATGAAAATACCTGGAAATTAAACAACATGCTCCTAAATAACCTCTGGGTCAATGATGAAATTAAGATGGAAATCAGAAAGGTTTTTGAAATGAATGAATATAAAGAGACAACATACCAAAATTTCTGACATACAGCAAAAGCAGTGCTAAGAAGAAAGTTTATAGTGTTAAATGCCTATATCAAGAATATAGAAAGATCACAAATTAATAGCCTAATGTCATACCTCAAGGAATTAGAAAAACAAGAACAAATCAAGCTTAAAACTCCAGGAGAAGAGAAATAACAAAGACCAGATGAGAACTAAGTGACATTGACACAAAAAATACAAAGAATCAATGAAACAAAAAGTTGACTGATTGAAAACATAAACAAAATGGATAGACCCCCTAGCTAGATTAACCAAGAAAAAAAGAGAAGATTCAAATAAGCACAATCAGAAATGAAAAGGGAAATATTCCAACTGCTAACACAGAAATACAGAAAATCACCCAGAGACTACTATGAACATCTCTACACTCAAGCTAGAAAGTCTAGAGGAAATGGATAAATTCTTGGAAACATACAACCTCCCTAGATTGAACTAGGAAGAAATTGAAATTCTGAACAGACCAATAATGGGTAGCGAGATTGAATCTGTATAAAAACTCCATCTCCGCCAACAAAAGAAAGCCCACGACCAGATAGGTTCACAGCTGAATTCTACCAGATGTGTAAGGAAGAACTGGAACCAATCATACTGAAAAACCAAGGCAAAAAAACTGAGACAGAGGGAATCCTCCCTAACTCATTCTACAAAGTCAGTATCACCCTAATTGCAAAGTCAGTCAAGGACACACCCGCGCACACACACATACACATACATACACACACACACATACACACACACAGATGTACACAAGAAAATCAGAAGTTGATATCTCTTATGAATGAAGATGTAAAAATCAACAAAATACTAGCAAACTGAATCAACCAGCATATAAAAAAGATAATACACCACAATCGGGTGGGTTTTATTTTAAGAATATAAGAATGGTTCAATATATGCAAATCAATAAATGTTATTTACCACATAAACAGAAATAAAAGCAAAAACCATATGATCATATCCATATATGCAGAAAAAGAATTTGATATAGTTAAGCATCACTTCATGATAAAAACCCTCAACAAACTAAGCATAAACCTAACATACCTCAAAATAATAAAAGTCACATGAGACAAACCCACAGCTGACATTGTACTGAATGGGGAAAAGTTGAAATCATTTCCCCTGGGAACTAGAACAAAACAACCATGCCCACTTTTACCACTACCATTCCATTCCAGATAATGCTGGAAGTCCTAGCTAGAGCAATCAGGCAAGAGAAAGAGATAAAAAGCATCCAGATTGGAAAAGAGGATGTCAAATTATCTCTGTTTGCTGATTATATAATCTTATACCAAGAAAATGTTAAAAACTCCAGCAATAGACTCCTAGATTTGATAAATGACTTCAGTATAGTCTTAGGATACAAAAATCAATGTACAAAAGTTAGTAACATTTCTATACACCAATAGCAATGAAGCTGAGAACAAAATCAAAAACTGAATCCCATTTACAATAGCTACTAAAAATAAAAATAAAGTACCTAGGAATACATTTAACCAAGGAGGTGAAAGATCTCTACAAGGAGAACTACAAAATGCTGATGAAAGAAATCACAGGTGACACAAACAAATGAAGAAATATCCCATGCTTGTATATTGGAAGAATCAATGTCATTGAAAAGACCATACTGCCCAAAGTAATCTATAGATTCAATGTAATCCCTATCAAAATATCAACATCATTTATCACAGAATTAGAAAAAACAATCTAACAATTCATATGGCATTAAAAAAAAAAAAAGAAGCCCAAATAGTCAAAGCAATCCTAAGCAAAAAGACAAAGCTGGAGGCATCACATTACTTGACTTCAAATTATACTACAAGGCTATAGTATCCAAATCAGCCTGGTACTGGTATAAAAATAGAAACATAAACAAATGGAACAGGATAGAGAATCCAGAAAGGCTATATACCTGTAACCAACTTGTCGCCAACAAAGTTGAAAAAAAATATACACTGAGAAAGGATACCCTATTCAATAAAGGGTGCTGGGAAAACTGTAACTGTATGCAGAATAATGAAACTGGATCCCTATCTCTCACCATATACAAAAATTAATTCAAGATGGATTAAAGACTTAAACACGAGACTTTAATCTATAAAAATTCTAGGAGAAAACCTAAGAAAAACTCTTCTGGAGAGTAGCATAGGCAAAGAATTTATGACTAAGACATCAAAAGCAAATGTAACAAAACCAAAAATAGACAAATGGGATTTAATTAAACTAAAAAGCTTCTGCACAGCACAAGAAACAATCAAGAGAGTAAACAGACAACCTACAGAATGGGAGAAAATATTTGCAAACTATGCATCTGAGAAAAGACTAACATCTAGAATCTACCAAGAATTCAAGAAATTCAACAAGAAAGAAGCCAAATAATCCCATTAAAAAGTGAGCAAAGGGCATGAACAGACATTTTTCAAAAGAAGACATACAAGTGGCCAACAAACGTGAAAAAATGCTCAACATCACTAATCATCAGATAAATGCAAATCAAAACCACAATGAGATACCATTTCACACCAGTCAGAATGGCTATTATTAAAAAGTCAAGAACCAACAGATATTGGCAATGATGCAGAAAATAGGGAATGCTTATATGCTGTTAGTGGTATGTAAATGGAAAACAGTATGGAGATGTCTCAAAGAAACGATTTGATCCAGCAACCTCGCTACTGGGTATCTACCCAAAAGAAAATAAATTATTATATCAAATGATACCTGAACTTGCAGGTTTATAGCAACGCTATGCACTATAGCAGTGATGGAATCAACCTAAGTGTTCATCGATGGATAATTGATGGATAATTAAAGAAACTGTGGTATATATATAATCACATATACCACCATGTGTATGTGTATCTGTGTGTATATGTGTGTGTGTGTGTGTGTGTATATATATATATATATCCCATGAAATACTACTTAGGCAGGAAAAGTATGAAATCATGTATTTTGCAGAAACTTGGATGGAACTGGAGACCATTATTTTAACTGAAATAACTCAGAAACAGAAAGCAAAATATCACCTATTCTCATAAATGGGAGATAAACAATGGCTTCATATGGACTTAAAGAGTGAAATAATACACATGGAGACTCCAGAAGGTAGGAAGGTGGGAGGGGTGTGAGGAATAAGAAACTATCTATTGGGTACAATGTATACTATTTTGGTGATGGTTACACTAAAAACCCAGCGTTTACCACTACATAATATGTTTATGTAATAAAACTGTACTTGTACTCCCTAAATCTATAAAAATAAAAAAAGTAGAGAGATGTGTGTTTGAGAGATTTATATTTCTCTCTCTCTCAATTGCAGAGAATTATAAACATTTTAAAGAAGATCAAACATTAAAGCAATAATTATTAATGTAATATAAAGTCTTCAGAAGGTAGGAGAGGATTCAATTTTTGATTTTCCTTCTTCATCTTTCTATCAAATCTCAATTTATAACCAATTGGAACATCTAGGACCTTTATTCTACTAAACATTATTTTCACTGTTTCAGAATTTTCATCGTCACTATCATTAGCATCATCGAGAAACATTTATAAATCTCCAAGTGGCACGAGGTGCTCTAAAAAATATATCATTTTTGTCCCTTTCTGCTATCTCAAATCCCACCTGGAAGGGATGCCTGAGCCAGTCTGCCCTATATCCCTTGTACATAGCTGAAAGAAGTGCAGAGCTTTTTGCTTATCTGGGAAAATTTGTTTTTATTGTATTTACCAAGCTGACACCATGTTCAGAAATAATGATCATATAACTCCATTTTGAAGATGTTACAATTTAAAATATGAAGGCTTGAACTACTAGAGTTTTATAAACCTTTGTGTCCAATATGAAAAGTATGAATAAGTGGTAAAATTTGCTCTCATGTTGTTTAATTTCTTTGCTTTCAACTTGTATTGAAAACGTATTTATGGAGCATCTAGTAAGTGCTATCATTGTGCTGGTACTAGGAAGAGAATCATGATAGATGCTTCCTGCTTTCAAAGAATTTGCAGTCTGGTATGACCAAGCCAAATACAGAAAAGAAAAGGAGTCACTTGTAAGTAACTACGCATTATGCATGTTAAGTGCATCATGATATGTGAGCACATAGAAGGGACTCTGGCTTGGAGGATCTAGGAAGGCTTTTTTTTTTTTTTTTTTTTTTTTTTTTTTTTTAAGATGTAAGATGTAATTTGGAAGTTGAGACCTGAGAATGACTACGACCTAAGTGAAGGGAACAGGGAGAGCAAATATCTTTTTTACAGAGGGAACAGTCTAAGCAATGAGTCAAGGGCGAGATAAATCTTGGGTACATTTAGGGTGACCTCAAATTGCTCTTCATGGCTATAGCATAGAGTACAAAAGAGAAGTAGCAAGAGGAGAGGCTGAAGAAGTAAGCAGCAGATAGCTTGGGAAGGTCCAGGCAATAATAATAGCAAATACTTCTCTAGTGATTATTGGAGCCAGGGTTTATGCACAATAATGCATTTATAAAAGCTATCTAATGTCTCTATCACTGTAGAGACCAGGTAGTTGAGAAAGTGCACCGAGGTTAAGCAACTTTTCTAAAGTTGCCCCAGTGACTAGTCAGGCTGGTAAGGAGAGAGATGTCAAGCAGTCTGTCCACAGGAAGCATGCTCTGTGCACTACCAAACAGCCTCTCCAGGACCAAGCAATCTGAGGATTCAGATTGTGCCCTAAGCACAGCAGTGACACGTGGCTTTCTTCCAGGTCTGCTGATGTGCATTCCACTCCCCAGAGTGTACTCCGGGTATCTTTTCCTAAACTTTTAGAACTCTTTTGCCCCATTCTACTGCCTTGAATTGATAATGCTTGGGGGAAGAAAGGAAGAAAGAGAAGGAGGAAGAGGGGGAGGAGGGAAAAAGCTAGTCTGGGGAATCAGCCCCTGAGGTGGTGAATATGGCTCTGGCAGTAGGTAAAGGAGAGCTATAAGGCACAGTGACTCAGGAGTGGATACGGATCATATACACTAGATGAAGGGGGCCTTTGAAAGATGGGGAGGCAGACAGATGGATAACTTACTCAATAACAATACAAAGTGATAATTATTCGAGTAGGGGAAGTGAGAATTTGGCAGAACATAGCAGAAGCATATCAATTATTTTAGGCCACTAGTTTTTGTTGTTGTTGTTGTTGTTAAAATAATATACACTGGCTTAAAAGTGTTATAGTTGAATGAGAGAGGAATGGCAAAAACCAATGAAAATATAAGAATGAACATCAAATAGGCACACAAACAATCATAGTGTTGAGTTGCTGGAACAACTTGAATAACAAAAGCTATAGGTGCGATGAAGGACTTCCTTAGGAAGTAAGGGCGTGGTGTTCTGCTCAATTTGGTGGTTTCATGTTTTATTGAAGCTTCAGTCTTTCTTCCACATTCCTGCTCTAGGGCTCTACGTGTTTATGACTTTTACTCTTATGCTCCTATTTGCAAAGCTCCAAAGGTTACACAGGGTTAGCGGAAGATGAGTCTTCCAGGTACCTGTAGCCCTCCACCTTAAGACTCTTGGAGAAAGTAGGATATAAGCAATGATATGGAAGAGCAAATGGTGAGAGAGAAGAGGGGACAAAGCATTGCGAGTGGAAGGACCTAGAGAAGCCACAAGGCGGAAGCGTGGCTTCCTATTCCAAGTGTGCAGACAGCAGTACCCAGCTTATGTGCTCTGAGGGCCTATGATATGCCAGACGCTGAACTACACACTTTACACATGTTCTCTCATTCTCTTCTCTCAGTCACCCAGTGAATCAAGTCCTATGATTATCTTCTTTTTACAGGTGCGGAAACTGAGGCTGAGGGGGTGACTAATAAGTAAGCTTTCAAAACCACATAGCTGGTAACTGGTAGAGAAGGTTTTTAACACCAAACTTCGCTCAACTCCAAATCCCATTTTTAGAGCAGCCAAGCCAGTATAGGGTTTTGCTTACTTATGAGGTAGACTATTTAATTCTCTTGCATGTGCTACAGAAGTTTCTGTCCACTTAATTGTTTTTGGTCTCAGAAGAAAGTTGTTTATGAATAACAACTACAGAACACAGCTTGTGAATAATAAAGTGAGAGGATTCTTCTTCCAGTTGTTCTATTCCATTGCTGAAGAATTTCGGATTAATTGCGATAGAGCATATTGAATAATGCAGATTAGTGGCTGCATTACTTATGGGGAAATACTTTCATTGGATCCTTTGAAAAGTAGATTTTAAACGATGTCCTTAAGGATTCAACCCCCAACTTTAAAAACTGCATTTTAATAATACTGTTTTGGAAAGTCAAATATGGTGCATTCTCACTTATAAATGGGAGCTAAACAATGAGAACACATTGAAAAACAGAGGGGAATGTTAGACACTGGAGATTCCAGAAAGGGGAAGGGTAGGAGAAAGTTGAGGGTTGAAGAAGTATCTATTGGGTACAATGTTCACTGTTTGGGTGATGCGCACACTAAAAGCCGGGACTTCACCACCATGCAATACATCCATGTAACAAAACTGCAATTGTACCATCATTTTTTCATTATTCAGTATTAGCCACATAAATAGTTTTCACTGATGGCTGAACATTTAAGTGTCTTGGCCGGGTGCAGTGGCTCGCGCCTGTAATCCCAGCACTTTAGGATGCCGAGGTGAGTGGATCACCTGAGGTCAGGAGTTTGAGACCAGCCTGGCCAACATGGCAAAACCTCATTTCTACTGAAAATACAAAAATTAGCCGAGCATCGTAGCGGGCACCCTGTAATCCCAGCTACAAAGGAGGCTGAGGCAGGAGAATCGCTTGAACCCAGGAGGTCGAGGTTGCAGTGAGCTGAGATCGCACCATTGCACTCCAGCCTGGGCGATGGAGCGAGACTAAGTCTCAAAAAACAAACAAACAAATAACAAAAAACAATGAAAAACAAAAACAAAAACAAAACATTTAAGTGTTTACCCACAAGCCTGGTGCACTAAAATCTAAATCTGGCCCTGGAGGTCTGCTGCAAGACGTCTGAAACTGACTGAGGTACCTCTAAAGACCATCTTTAATTGTAGCTAAGAACATGGCTCATTGCCATTGCTTTAAAAATCTCCAGGAATACCGTACCTCTGATAACATTTCATTCTTGTCTCCCATCTCGTTAAGGTTTTCTGGCACTGACTTTACCTTGGCTTTATTATGTCTGCCAAGAGGCAGGCAGGAGAGGTGAAACTCTTCTATAAAGGCTAACCACTTTTATTCCTAGTAAGAATATCTTACTTTTCTTCTACAAGTAGCACGTGAAAACTAACATTCTGATTTTAGGGTAAAATAATGAGTAAAGAGATTAAATATGTTAACAGAAGGTGAATGAATACAAGAAGTTAAAAATTAGCAGTCCGTTTCATCACTCAACTCCTGCTAGTTCAGAATTCCACTATCCGGAGAGATTTAATATTTGAGAAGTGAAAGCTCTGTTTTCTTCGTATTTCATGGGAATTGCTGTCATTTGGAATTGCCTTTTTTGTACCTTACTTTCTCTTCCCAGGCTAAGATTTAGGTGGTAGGAAGAAGAGCAATAGTTTTAGAGGTGCTTTGATCATTTACATGTCATCTCCCCTAGGCTGTGTATTATTCAGATGGATTATGCAGATCCTTGACTTTTTCTTCTGTTATGTTGTCTTGTTATTTCATTTTTATTTCACCTACTAATACACTTGGGGCAAAGGCTCCCACAGAAACAGGCAATTGTTGCAATAGAGTAACAATTTATCAAAATTATTTATCAGATTAGTTCATCAAATTCCCTCAGACTCATCTCCCACACCTTTTAGAGGATTTTTTTCCCCAAAAGATTCTTTTCCCTTTCTCTGAATTTGTGTTCTGCCCCTGATAGCTGTATGACCTTGGGCAATACACTTCATTTGCTAAGGCAAATTTTCCTTGTCTCTAAAATGAAGACATTACTTGCTATCTGTCTGAAGACTTTGAGACTTGAATGAGATAGGATATGCGGAGCTCTCTGTGAACTGTGGAGCCTTCTGTAAAGGCTTATAAAGTATTAATGAACTGCCTATACTACTCTCTAATGTATGTACTTCTTCCAATTTTGAAGTCTCACAATCTGATATCTCTAAAAGCTTTCCATTATCTCTGTAATGCACTTCACGACTAAACATTTGTCCTTGGCATACCGGTTAGTCTGTCTCCTTCCTGCCTTGCTGAGAAGCAGAAGTGGGTCTCTTTAGTTTGCTGGTGGCTGAAAGCAATCTTCAGGGAAAATCACTTGTTTTTTCTAAAGCCAAAGGTCATTCAGTTTTGAATTTCTAGTCCGTATGCTATTCATGGATTATACACATAACTATTAAGCATAAGACCACAGAAGTATAAGCCTCAGCGGGCAATCTGAGAGATGAAGGGGAAGGAAGTTGAGACATCGATTTTCCCAGCTCTCTTTGCAGGGGGACCACAGACTGATTGTGTCTCTCCACTGCAGGTCTCTTTTCTTGTTAGGTGTCCTGGTAATGCACCTACCTTGGTCTTCAGGCCTACTAGTGGCACCGAAATATTGCACTGCCGACAGGAGCCATGCAACAGTGGCCTCCTAAACAGTCCCTTACTAAGCATCTCCTAATCATTCATCTGTTTCCTGTTGGGGCCCTGATTGATGTAAGCAATAAACAAGATATGAAAGACTTTGCTCCTAGGGAGCTTAGATTCTAGAGGAGAAAGACAGAAGATCAACAATTAAACAAAAACAATCAAGATAAGAACAGAAAAATCATCTTTGTGAAAAAAATTAAAGTTTATTTGATAGAAAGAAACTAGGGTGTTGGGTGGGGTGCAACATTAGAGAGGATAGCAGAGAAAACGTTTTAAAGGAGGTGATATTTGAGACCTGACTGCTAAAGTGAGGAGGGAGAATAATGTGCGAGTGGAAGATAATCACTAGCACAAAGGTCCTGAGGTAGGAATGAGAAAGAACAGAGACAGAGAAGGCCAGGATGGCTGGACACAGTGAGTTCCAGGCGGAGGAGCAGGAAGTAAGGAGCACATGAAAGGGACCAAGTGTCACAACGCCCAGCCTAGCGCTAGTGAAGACAGCCCCGGTGGAGATCTGGATAGTCATGTACATGCGCCAAGATTGCTTCGTTATATATACCAGATTTTTCTCCCTACCTACACAGAGACTCCAGAAAGACAATGGATCAGTAATAATTTCCTCGTTACTGGAAAAAAAAGAGCTATATTTTTAAAAATTTCTTTGTGTTTTTTGAAAGTGTGGGTCAAACATCCCCTCACCTCCAAATTATCTTTTTAAAAATACGCCTTGAGCGTCTCTGTTTCAGCCTGCCACTTTCCATCTCTGTGCTTGTCATCCACACATCTAGACCTGGGAATGTTTTATGCTATTGCGAAACTCTCTTCCAGAAAGCCAGTCATGCTTGCAGCTCATTACTTCTCAGACAGATCTTCCCTTGTGTTTTTTTCCACCTTAAAAAATGTAGAACCACTGCCTTTGATATTATGATTGCCAAGATCAGACCTCTCACGGCAGGTTTCCAACTCTTAAAAAACTTTCTTATCTCACAGCCGGCTTTGTTCTTGACCTCTTTAGCCACTTGGCAGTGCACTACCTTTTTTTACAGTGCTACTGGGAACCCCCAGCACAGCATCCAAGCCTGAGCCGCTGAGTTTGCAATGGAACCTCCTACCCCATACTGATAATCAGAGAAATGGAAAAGGCTTGCGTTTGGGAAAAAAGTTTTGGACCATATTCCTCTAAAAGCAACTTACAACATTAAATCTAGAGACTACATAATACACATTTGAATTTTCTCTTTATATCAAGCTTTTTAAAAAGGCAGGGGATGTTTTTGATGATTGGATCACTATTTAGAGACTACAGTTCTATTTCATTAGTATATTTAACTCTTCAAGAGTATCTTGCAAGAAACAGTTATATTGGGTCATCCAATATTTAGAAAAAAAGAAACTTGTTACAATGCTGGAATTTCAGAATGGAACAGTGTTTTGTTTTGTTTTGTTTTGTTTTTTTGTTTTTTGCGTGGAGACGACTTGCCCAAAGTGGGATACTGAGTGAGTGAGGGGGGATATCTTGGAACTTTTCACATTCATTCCAGGTTAGTAGCTGTGGCTTCTTATTGAAATGCTATGGACATTAACAGATGTTGAACATCCACAATTATGTTCATACCAGAGAGGAACGCAGGGGACTTGTCGCGGAGGTAAACACTCAGGTGACTGATGTATCTATCTTTAAGTTTGGTGACTTCAGAGCTGGCTTTAGCATTACTACATAATAACCACTAGATGGCAGGAGTGAACAACATAAAATACAAAATGCGGCCTCTAACAGTAAAAATAACTAGTTTTTGTGTTTCTCCTTTCCTTTCCCCAGTCTTCCCACTTCTTAGAAGTGCTTATCTTCTCTTATTCTACCCCTTCTCTTCTCTCAGTTCCACACTGTATTTGTGTTTTTAGTTATAATTTTAAATAACTCTATCTGATTCTTCAGAATTGGATCTGAAAACCCGTCATGCATACTTGTAATTTGAATACTAAAAATGCACAAAGTATTTTCTCGAATTCAAGAGGTCTTTCATAACTGCTTTATTCTTGAGCTGGGATAAATCTTCAGAGGATCTCAAGGCTCAGAAAGCCTTATGCTTTCAGCCCTGCGCTCTCATGCTCGGGCAGGTGGCAGGGGAGGGCGGGTGTGAGGAAGAGCAGGACAGAGAAAGAGGCTCAACGATCTTTGCAGCCCTGTCTAAATCCATCAGCCATACTCACGTTTCTGTGACATTATCACAGGGGTGATTTGATAATGATTAAGGTGCTGTGCTGAAGTCATTCTTAAAGAAATAAACAAAATCAACAACATAACTTGGCTGTGGACAGCATTGAAAAATGAGCTACCATTTTACTAATCCATTCCCTAGAAGAGTCGGCATCGGTTTGAATAACAGCCGCGTAATTGAGCCTCATGCGTGAGAGTGTGATTTAGGCTTCCTGGTCTCTCTCCTTCTTGGAGTCATTGTTCTCTGCCAAGTAAATCTTCCTTTCTTTCTTAAAAATGTTTCCATTCTCAAAGGCTTCTCCTTTTGAAGACTGGCTTCTGGTTTCTTAAGCACAGAAGTAGAATTTTGTGCCCAAATCCTTCAATCATTCAGAGGCAGGCTTCATAGAGTTTCTCAGAGGTTAGCGGTAGCATTTGGGGGGTGCTTCTTGGGCACTGCTGGTAAGCCATGGGTTTTGAGAGGTCCAGTTGTCATATTTTTTCAAACTCTGGAGAATTAAGGCATCAAGGAAGAGGTGTTTCCCTCCCTCCCTCGCCCTCTCTGTCTCTCTTTCACACACACACACACACACACACACACACACGTTATTCCCATAAACATACAAATAAAAGAAGAAAACATACTTATGCTAGCTTAAAATTAAACCTGTCCATACTAAATGAGATTATGAAAAATCCCCTCTGTGGCTATCGCTGATGTGCTGACTCACTTTTACCCCGATGTATTTAATAGAAGTTAAATACCAGTCCTTGATGGGAGACTAAAAGCGAAGAACAGACTGCGGACTGACACAATTTCTGGGACCACAAACTCACTGGTAAGAGGTATATTTGCCCTAATAAAACTCAGAGAATTCAGGGTATAGTAGTTTATTCCAATAGTTCTATGTAGGTTGGAATTGTGAAGTGGCATCTGCAAATAAGTGTGATTGTTTTGGCTGAGTTGACTAGTTAATACTCTGATATGGTCACTCACTAGATGTAGGTTTTTATCCAAGATACTTAACCATTCTGAGCGACAGATTTCTCATTTGTAAAGTAAGTTTGGTAACATCCACCCCACAGTGTTGTTCTGGAGTAAACTGAGATACCATATGTAAAGTGTTTGGCATTGTGCCTGGCTCATAGTAAGTGCTTAATAAATAGAAGGTATTAATTTGGAAACAACGATAGAGAAATAGTAGAATGTGGACAGTGGAGTTCAACAGGACTTGGTTTAAATCCTACACTTCCTCTCTTACAGGCTGCAAGATTTTGGGTGAGCTATCAACTCTCAGCTGTAAAATGATGATAATGTCACATTGTTTACTGGGTTACTGTTTCTGGCACTTGGTAATAATTCTGCAAATGTCAACTAGTATTATTGACATTGCCTGTTCATTCCTTAAAGTATTTATTGAAACCAAACCATGTTATCTGTTTAGCACTACGTTGAGTGCTAACAAGGAATATACACAAAAGTCATATGATAGCACTTGCTTTCAAGAGGTTTATAGCTTTGTTGAGGAGGAAAAAAAGACAGGTGAAAACATGGTTGCCTAAAGTAACCATGTAAAATAACTAAGTGTCAGTAATAAATGACATCCTACATAATCAAGTCTGGTCGATTTCAGAAAAGGGAGAGAATGTGGGGAGCCACCATTTTTGGGATGGGCCTGGAGGAATGGTAAAGTCCTGGAGGGTTTTGAAGGATGAGTAAGATTTGCAGGTGTGGGAACTTGTATGGAGATAGTAACTCGGATGGAGTTAGTGACTTCCTATGGAGGAAAATAACAAGGGTGGAGAAAAGGCAGTCCTGGGGCAGATTACAATTTTAAATAGGGTGGACAGGGAACACCTCACTGAGAAGCCCTCATGGGAAGTTGTTAGCTGAGCAAAGTAGATGAGGGAGTGACTCGCACGGATGTCCCGAGAAATAACATTCAAGCCTCAGGGAACTGCAGATCCAAAGGCTCTCAGGCAGAAGCATATTCATAATGTTGGAGAAATAGCAAGGAGGCTAGAGTGGCTGCCATTGAGACAACAGTGGGGAAAGCTGGAAAAGCTGAGGTTGGAGACAGATGATTACGGGATTGAGAGTTGAAGGGAACAGGCAGCTCGTGCAGGGCCATGAGAATTATCAAAGAAAGTTTGTAATAAATTCAGATTTATGGGGGCTCTTATGCTGTTATTTTAAATCTGTAAAAGTGGAATGGAGACCATTAATCTTCGTTTTTAAATAAGCATTCTAGATGATGCAGTTGCAGTTAGTCTGAAATTGGAAAACAATGCCCAAAGATACTAGATGATTTGTGTGAGCTCACCTAACACAGCCAGAAGTCCAGCTTAAGTCTGACTTTTTTCCGAAGATGGTGGACATCTGGTTGAAACATCTGTAAGTAATGACGCTGGATACATGGATGTTCCTCCCTTCTCTTAATTTTTGAGGATTCACACACTGGGGAGTTTTTGGTTTCTTGTTTTTGTTACTTAGCTCAGAGACCTCCTATCCCGAATATATTTTGTTCTTTGTCTTTAAGCAGAGTTTATTTTGTTTGATGTACCCCAGGTCCATTTAGGGTACATCAATTTTGAAAAGAGGTAGAGCTACCTAATGACTTCAATATATTCTTTTTGATTGCTATACTTTTCAGACCATTATCATAGAGTAGAAGTTTTGTTTTGAAAATGAAGTATATTGGCACAATATTTTTTTGAGCTGTTAATTTTTCAAATGAATATGTATTAATACTTCTGTCTACAGAGTTCTATCAGACAGAAATGATTTTGTTTTCATTTTTTACCTTTTGTAAATAGCAATAACATTTCTAAAAAGGGGAAATGATGAGACTAGAACCGATTTTAATTATTTCAAAAGGAATTCTCCCCATCTGCTGCCAATTAATGGAAGTAGTTCTTAATTTAGAGGTTCCCATTTGATGTACAGGATATTCTCTCTCTCCCTCTCCCTCTCTCTCTCTCTCCCTCTCCCTCTCCCTCTCCCTCTCTCTCTCTCTGTGTGGTGTGTGTGTGTGTGTGGGTGTGGGTGTGTGTTTGTGAGAGAGAGAGAGGAAGACTTCTTTCAAGTGCGTATGATTCATACCTTGAGGAATTGACTTTACAATGTGCTTTTTTTTTTCCTCCCAATAAACTTTCTGTTGCTTGTATTTGAGTTCAGTAACTATTTTAGGCACCAATGTTTACCTAGTCTAATAGCTAATAACTAAAACATCCCAAATTTGTATTAGATTGATAGTATAACCATTTTAATTTTATCTTATCTTTCACCTCTTCTCTGGCCACTGGCCTAATTGGTACTCAATATGAGAATACAAAATTACTTTTTTTGAATATATTTACTTTTCAAACCTCTTTTCATGTACAGTTTCTTTTATCTGAGATACACTTCCCTTTCTTTTGGTTAGGTAAAATCTCATAACTTCTTCAGAGTCCAGCACTACTTCTATAATACTAATACCCACAGTACTAACAACAATAAAAACCACAACCGGAACAACAATTGTTTACAGAGCAATTACTTTGTGCCAGGAAATGCTTCATCATCAAAACAACCCTACAAGAAAGGTGTTCTTAAATCTTTATCTTTTGGGTGAAGAAACTCAGTAGACCAGAGAGATTAAGTGCGTTGCCTAGGTCCCACGGATAGTAAGAGTAAGAATCAGCTTTTGAACTCCTTATAACTGAGTACAGAGTTGATGCTTTTAATTATAGTGCTCTGTTGTATAGATATTCCCAGTGGGCCAAAAGCTCATTGTTCAAATATTACCACCGTCACTATCTCATTAGTCTATACTTATCACACTGAATAGTAAGCTCTTTGAAAATGGAAACTATATTTTAGCGTCGTGCTTGGACATAATAGATGTTAAATAAATGTTTGCTAAATCAATTGGATTGATAAACATCCTTCACAGCTTTAAGAAACTCACAAATAAAGAATATTTTGGACTTCTGGTGGTGTTTGGTTCAGTCGTGTTTATAGTTTGAAAACCGATTTATATATCCAGAGATTTTCTTACAGCCTACAAAGAGTCATGAAAACCACAGCTTTGAAAATGAAGCTGGTTGCTAGGAAAATAATTGGTATCACTAGTACTTCTTAATAATAACTCCTGGTACCACTGTATACAATTTATAACTGTTGTACAGTTGTTAATTATTACTGCAATGTACACTTATTTTATTTCACTTAGAAATAAGTCTGCAAACAATAATTGGTACAAGTAAAGAAAATATACTAAATTTTTCTTTGGTGTTTAATACAACTGATATCCCTTGCTAATAAATGTTTGTTTTAGAATTCTGAGTAATTCAATATTGAAAATTCTCTTGCTTGTTGAGTAGGTTATAAAGGTCTTTATTTTATTTTATTATTTTTGTTTTGTTTTGTTTTGTTTTTGAGACGGAGTCTCGCTCTGTGGCCCAGGCTGGAGTGCAGTGGCCGGATCTCAGCTCACTGCAAGCTCCGCCTCCTGGGTTTACGCCATTCTCCTGCCTCAGCCTCCCGAGTAGCTGGGACTACAGGTGCCCGCCACCTCGCCCGGCTAGTTTTTTGTATTTTTTTTAAGTAGAGACGGGGTTTCACCGTGTTAGCCAGGATGGTCTCGATCTCCTGACCTTGTGATCCGCCCGTCTCGGCCTCCCAAAGTGCTGGGATTACAGGCTTGAGCCACCGCGCCCGGCCGAGGTCTTTATTTTTGACAATTGTAATTTTTACATTGTTACAAAAGATTTCAAAGGTTACAAATCATGATACCTGATATAATATATCATGATGTGAAGGTATAGAAATATTTTTCCTCTAGCCCTGTCTTTAAATTTCCATTTAAATGGAAATAGATTTTCATTTTTATTGATTCACAGTCAGTTTCTAGGATAAAAACAATTTCAATTTTCTAACATTTTCATATATTTGATAAATAAAATCCTCTTCACAATGCCTTTTCCATAGCATTGTATTAGGTGAAAAATTAAGTTAAAAAGGAGAGAGACATATACATGGAGGCATAAGGGAATAAATACAAAAGGGCTATTTATCTATAAATGGATTCAGAGTAGATCCCCTTTAAATCAAATGACATTAATAACTATAAGATGTGATTTTACTGATGAAAACTTAAAGTATATTTAAGTTCTAAAGAACACTGACGTGTAGCATAGCTCTTTGCTAGTAATAGGTACTGGGTGAATCTTTATTGCCCAAGAAATAAAATGGGTAAAGCCAGATGTGTATAAGAATATTGTTCACATTGCTTGGAGTCTGTACACTTTCTAGAGCAGCTCTAAGTTGAGGGCAAAAATGCTCCTGTCTTTTTCACAAGAGATCACATTTCCTTCAATTTCCCTGCTTTCTCCGCATCACAGAGGGGGCTTAGATATGAGTGCTTAGCATGACTTTTGCCTCTGCAGTTCAAACTGATGGAATTAAGATTTTGAAACTTATTGATGAAAGTAGTAAGTCACCATTATCCTATGAGAGGCTTTCCTTCTTAAACAGAAATGGTTGTTTAAAAATTTTTTTAGTGACATACCTGTCAAAACTTCTGACAATTTGCAGTGAGAGTGGAAAAGATAGAGAATTTTCCTCTCAACAGGTGTATTGTGCATTTAATTGTTGTCATTTTGTGTGCCCAGGGGAATATGCACTGTGTCTAAAAGCAGAATTTAGAACTGCTTCCTGTTGCTAATAGCCCTCAAGAAATGCTTACTGAAGTCCTGAAATAAAATCACCAATTCCCTTCAAATTGCCAGTTTTCTTAAATTGTATTTTTGATTAATAATATGACTTCTTTCTTCTATTTATTTTTGAGTCCTCATTTTCCCTCAATCCTCATATTTAGGTGACAGTTCTGTTGGTTTTCTTTTATACCCATTTCTTCTTATTGTTGTCTCTACCATACTTACAAACAAAATATATGCAATGCCCACTGGGGGATGAATGAAAAAGTAGAAAATCCAATATTTTGAGACTCTGCAAAATCCTTTTTATTTGTTCACTCATGCAAAAATATTGGAGCAAACCGTGTGCAAGAAATCACACGAGGTGCCTAAGGATGCTACAAAGATGGACACATCATAGTCTCTTCCCCTTATGGCCTGGTGGGTTAGACAAGGCATTCCTAATAATTAATTTTAACAGTGTATGCTATAAACATAATGGGAAGGTTACCAACAAATTATGGTTTCAGATAGGGAAAGATTATTTTTTGGCTGGTGTCACAAGGGAACTGGTGTCTGAGCCAACATTTCAATGATAAAATGGAGGGAAGGAGGCTCTTCTGAGAAGAGAAAAATAATGGAGAAATAGATATCCAAAGACATATTTGCAGACGGATGCAATCAGTGCCTATCTATGTCTGGAAGAACATTAGTTGAATGGTGGAAGGGAACTGCAACAAGAAATTTGGCTGGATGGGCGAATTCATTTATGGGTGAATTCATTTGTCAAAGAATGAAGAACTATGCAAGGCTTCCCTGTAGGGGATTAGCATAATTAAAGCAATATTACAGTAACTTGAACTCAGTGGCAGTATATAGTACTGAGGATAGGAAACCTCTGGGCATTCAAGTAGAGGACAGTCGCAATAGTCTAACTGAGGAATAAACTAGAATGAAAGTTGACATTCTTGGCTCTAAGATCACAAACATCAAAAAGAGATACTTAAAGTAATATAAGAAAAATACTTGCATGCACTTATTTATTCCCATATATTCCTTGAACAGTTTTTGAATATTTACCATGTGCCAGGCCATGTGACTACCAGAGTTTGGGAGATCAATGAAATGATGATTTTGCCTCCAAGGAGCTCATGGTCTAAGAAGGGAGACAGAAAAATAACCCGACAGTTACATACCGTTAGAGGGTCTTTCATTTTTTCCTAGTAGAGACATACATTTTCTCTAACAATTCTCAATTTTTTTCCCCCTGGGGGTTGTGCTTAATAGTGTTTGTTTAGTTATAAACTGACCGGCCAGGATCAGGGTAAATTCTGTGATGTGCTATCTATGTAAAGGAGTTGTCCTTTAGTCATTTAACCTGTATTTTTCAGGTCCTGTTTACTGCCTCAGGCTCATTGGCTGCTGTTTAGGGAAGGATAAAAGAATCCAGACAGCCAAGGATAAAAGAAAGTGAAAAAGTAAGCAGGACACCCTGCAGGCACACCTAATTGGCTAACTTCCAACACATCCTCAGGCTTCCTCAAGCTTTGATGAATCTAAGATCTTGTTTTCAGGGACTGAATGTCTTTCAGATGGATGATAGATCATCTTGCCAGAATGAGAGAGAGAAAGAGAGAGAGAGAGAGAGAAAATGAATAGAATGATCCCCCTTTGCCTGTTCCTCCCAGCATTTCACTTTATTTGAGCAGCGATCAACTGATGAAGAGGGCTTAGACTTCAAAAAAAGAAGGAAAAAATATTTCCTTATTACTCAGTCATCTTTGGGCATGTCAGCAACACTGAGAGCAGTTGCCAAATAAGATGATTTAGCAGGTGCAAAGTAGTTTATAAGTGCAATTTCCACCCCTTTCCCCCAAAAGTAAATGATGACTCAGACACCAGGAGTATCTCAGCATAAATGAGATTCTCTGGGCATTTCTTCCTGTTTGCTCATTGGTAGAAGATGGAGCTGAGTGTTGCATTGGCTGTGTTTATGAGAGGTGCTGAAGTATGTAAAAAGGGCATGAATAAATCCCACCATATAGTAGGTGCTCAGTTAGCTTTTATGGAAGGTGTTGTGTATATTCTTCATTCATATCCCTTGAAACTCTTCAACTGCCTTCTCAACCATTGCAGATACACAAAAGAACAAAAGAGGCATTGTACTGAAAAGAAAGAAAAATTGAAAAAGGCCCCAATAATTACGTGGGGTCACAGTTGTTCAGATTGCAACCTTGTAAAATAAGTCATGAAATATCTATGTGCATCTACATATTACATGTGACATATACATGTGATACAAATCTGCTTTTTTATGAAAACATTTTATGCTGAAAAAATATTGAATCACCTTTCCCCAAATTCAAGTGCATTCCTAACATAGCAGTCACTGGAGAAGATCAATCTCACTAATGAATTCACTTCCTTTTTCTTTCTTTTTGCTATTGGACCAAATATTAGATAAACTCAGTAGGTTAATTTTTGGACTTTTTTTACATGTTAACTCAAGTGATACATCTTACTATTTTTTTTTCTTTATAAGCAACAGATTAGGTGTTTTGAAAATTTAATGCTTTCTCTATTAATATTTGACTTTTGGTTTCAATTCTTTAGACCTATTTTTTGCCCAGATTTTTTTGAGCCTGATCTTTAAAGTTAAAACAATTGTAAATTAATTTAAGTGAGAATATAAAATCACAAGACTTAAAAAGGTCCTTCAGAAGTTGTTTATCCCAATTCTATTTATCCAGAAGGATCACAGAATTGGATATGCAGGTTATATATAGCTCTTCAGTAGTATGTAAGATATTCTGACTTTCTAATTATAATTGAAACCATTGTCAGTATTGCTGTTTCAAAACTAAACAACAAAAAAGGACACTTAATGATATCTGCTTATAAGGGGTTCACATTTTGCTGCAGAACTCCTATGGCCAAAACATCTAATAATTTGTACAGATATTACCGCAAACCTATGAGCCTTCAATTAGATCCAGCATTTATATTCTCCTTAAGTTTTAGTAGGGAGGAGAATTATGTGAGAAATACGTTAAAAATGCAGATCCCAATACCGTCTACAGAGAGTGTGATTTTGTAGGTTTGGGGAGGAGTTTTGGAGTCTTCAATTTTAGACAAGCCTCTCTGGTGCTTCTGGGAAAACTCATAGCACCTGCCGAGAAACTGAGGGTTTCAAACCTGCTCTTAAGGCAAATCTCACTCATCAGTCACCTTTCCAATGTGCTCTCCTATCTCTAATATGATTAATTTATCTCTGTACAAACATAAACCTCATCAAACTGCATTCTTGTTCAAAAATAAGGGATACATTTTTGTGGTTTTCATATTATGTAGCTCTTTGTGAGTTTAGAAACTGTCTGAATTACTTTGTTTAAAATTTGCATAAGGGTGAAGGAATTTCTCATGGATAATTCAACATTTACATCAAATAATTAGTAATCACCTACTATTCACACTTGACCACAGTGTTTCAGAAATGGAAGAAGAATCTACAGAGTTTCTTGAGAAAAGGAGAGTTTTTGGAATAATCTAAACTTTGTGCTGAACTATTTTTAGGTTGTTCAAAATACTTAAAATTGATTAAAATCAGCAACATGTCTTTATTGTTTTTGACCTTTCAAAAATCAAATTAGCCTTATTTGAATAAAAACAATGGGAAGTTGAAAAATATGAAGTAAAAGTTGGAAATTTTTTTTTTTTTTTTTTTTTTTGCTAAAGAACATATAGTGGTGTGTGTAGTTGAAACAAGCCACCACCTGCTATTTGAGAGAACTATAAACTGAGCTTCCTCAAACTTTCTGAAAGAAGTGACTGCTGAGTTTTAGAATGTGCTGGACTGCAACTATCCAATAGAATGTTGTGCAATGGTAAAACTATTCTATATCTATGCTGTCCAATATAGGGGGCACTAACCACACATGGCTATGTGGCACTTGAAATATGGCTAGTAAAACAGAAGCATTTACTTTTTAGTTTTATTAAATTTTAATGATTTAAATTTATGTCCATGTGACTAGCAGCTTCGGTATTGAATAGCACAGGTCTAGACGACATATTCAGACTTCATTCATAGCCATCTACATAAAACTTACCTATATTAAGCCCATATAAAATTCAAAGTCCTTAAAAATATTCCTGTTTCTTTAAAACATATAACTAACATTATTTCAGACAATTGGTAGTGGTGAAAAAAAATACTGTAATTGGAATCCGTCTCTGCCGGCATTTAGCAGAGTTGTCTTTGGGAGAGGCACTTAACCTTTAGGCCTTTATTTTCCTTAGTGGCATAAAGAGGGTCCCCAAGATTTCTTCTAACTCTAACACTTTATGATTTACGTTAAGATTGTTTCTAGGTACTAAGAGTGAAGAACACAGAGAAATCAACAACACATTCATTTTTTGAGTTGTGAGGATTTTTCCTTTTTCTCTGTACAGATTTTCTTTTCACGGACTTTTCCACTTTCATAATTTCGGTTATTATCTCCGTGCAGGCACACCCCAGATCTAAATCTCTGCATGTAACCTCTTAAACATACTCCTGTCTTACAGTTACAGTCATCTAAGATTCTTTTCAGATATTCTACTCTTTAGCTCAGTGTAAGCCTATCTGTTAGCCTGAATTGTTTCCATCTGCTGAGATGGGGAAGGTGGGGAGCCACAGGCTTATAGGGAAGAGTGAGTTCAGTAAATGCCTAGTAGGCATTCAAGTAGAAAAACTGAGAAGGCAGATTGACATGAGACAAGTTCAGAGAGGTAGGGGTTGGAGACATACATGAGAATTTCATCAATATACAGAAGGTGTACTTGGGTCTAGAGTGAGTGTACACAGAAAAGTAGCCTGAAGCAGGAGACCAGCGGCATTCCAGCATTTAGAGGTGGGCAACTGGAGAAAGTTCCATAGAGTATACTTGGAATGAGCGGTCTCTGATCCCAGGAAAATCAGGAGGTATGTTTTTCAGAGGTCAAGTTAAAACAGCTGTCCACTGTTATCAGTTCTCTAGTTTAATGGTTCTCAAACTTGAGTGTATATCACAATCACCTGGACGGCTTGTTAAACCACAAATTGCTGGGAGGCCGCCTACAGAGTTTCTGACTCAGTAGGTCTAGAGTTTGACCCAGGAAATTGCACTTTGATCAGGCTCCCAGGTTATTCATGCTGGTGCTCATGCTGCTTGTTCAGAGACTGAACTATGAGAACCACTGTTATCAATCTAACTGTGGTCCACAGAATATTTGTGAGCACCTAATCCATTCTTTAATTTTTATCTATTCAGTAATTGACTGATGTATTATAAAGTTACAGGCATTATGCTAGGTATGAGGCATGCAGTATCTAGTAGATGATTTGCATGTAAACATATTATTTATAGTCCAAAGTGTAAGTACAATAGGAGAGGCATGGACAAGGCAAAGCGGCAACATAGTAAAGAGGTAAGAGGGGTTTTGAATGGGGACTTTTGAAAAACAGGTGGTGTTTAACTTAGTTATGAATCAGGATTCTTTAGCTGGTCAAAACGGGGAAATGTGTTCTAGGGATGAATATGTGCAGAGACATGGAGGGGTCAACACACAAGGCATGTTCATGAGATTCAGGGCATTGCAAGGAATTTGACTTATTGGATTACAGAGTTTAAAAAGTAAGGGAAGGAGATGGCTAGACTCCTAAGGCTAGACTTAGACGTGTGTCATTTGCCTTATTGTTTAGCTTTTTCTTAACAGTTCATTAAGTTTAGCGTTTACAGATATGAACAATAATATTTATTTGAAAAGCAATATAGATTAAATCATTAGACCTGTCCTAATCAGAAATTTTAAAGACTAATGTATTAAAATCATTTCCTTTAGAAGTGATATAAAAGATAATATGAAAACATATTGTATAATTATATTTATATGAAACATCAAGAAAAGCTAAATCTGTAGAGACAGAAAGCAGATTAGTGGTTGCCAGGGGCAGAGAGGAAGGGGAATAGGAGTGACTGCTTAATGGGCCTGAGATCTTTATGGGGGGTGGTGATATTTTGAAACCAGACAGAGGTGATGGTTGCACACCTCTGTGAATGAACTAAATGCCACCCAACTATGCATTTTAAACTGGTTAATTTTGTATTATGTGAATTTCCTCTCAATTAAAATATATTGGAATGATTCAAATTATAAATAAAATGCTTAAAAATGATATGTCCTGTTAAGAATGCAGATTAGGGCTATTCAAGTTTTCATATATGTCTAGAAAGAAATATCAGGCAATTTAATCTCACAATATAAAGGTTGTTTGTTGTTAACCTGGTTGAACACTACAATAGGAATTTTTATTAAATAAAACATATCTGACATTAAATTCAAGAAGCTTAGTATTTTAATGAAGATAGCTGTTTTTGATGACACTTACTGACTGAAAGGTCTGTATTTTCATCTTGAGTATTAATATCTTAAAATGGCATTGCACTGTTGAATGTACCACTTTTCATGTGACTCACAACCAAAATAAAATGAGTCTAATATTGCAAATGTATAAACTGATTAGGGTCAGATTATCTCAGTACTTAAACTACTTCCAAGAGGAAAGCATTCATTTTTTGTTTAAATATTATTATATAAACAAAATTACAGTAAATTTTGAAATTATGGAAAAGCGTACTCATAAATTTATCCAATATGAACACAGCTATTGTTATTTTGTATATTCTCTTCCTTACAGTTTCTTTTTAAATAGCTAGACTTCTTTTTGAAAAGAATCTTATTTTTGATTCTCTGAGGCAGAAAATTGAGTTTATCATATTCTTTCTCATAGCAGAACAGATAAATGTTCTATTCAAGGCCTTTTTTTTCTGCTTCATTTCAATCCCACTCTAATTTCATGCCCCCCACCCCCCAAATAGTCACTTTTTTTTTTTTTTTTGATATTCATTGAGATGCATGCATATACACATTCTGGAAAGATACGTAGTGTTGTTTCATTAATCTATGCTTTTAATTTATATAAACAATATCATACAGATCTCCTTCACTCCACCGTACTTTTTTTTTTTTTTTTTTTTTTTTGAGACGGAGTGTCGCTGTATTGCCCAGGCTGGAGTGCGATGGCGTGATCTCGGCTCACTGCAACCTCGGCCTCCCAGGTTCAAGCCATTCTCCTGCCTCAGCTTCCCTAGTGGCTGGGATTACAGGCACGTGCCACCACGCCTGGCTAATTTTTGTATTTTTAGTGGAGATGGGGTTTTGCCATGTTGGCCAGGCTGGTCCAAACTCCTGACCTCAGGTGATCCACCTGCCTCAGCCTCCCAAAGTGCTGGGATTACAGGTGTGAGCCACTGCACCCAGTCGCCACCCTATATTTTAAAAGTAATTTCTTCATAGCTATCCTTTCTGTTCTTCAATGGCCATTTTGGGTGTTTAATTTTAACTGTTATATTTTTCATGCTGGTTATCTCCAGATATTACCTCCTTATTTCTATTCCTGCTTCATGTTTTGAATACTCTCCCTTGTTTCTTTGAGGATATGTATTTTAAAATTTTTACTTAAAATTCTTATTTAATTCATACCATTAATTTGGCTTCCTGCATTACAGAGTATTGAGTTTGTTGTCTTCCTCCTATAGGGCTTCTGCTCCTGCTGAATTTAGGGAGTAGATTAAGGGGTAGCACCTCAGGGTGGTGAGCCTCTGATGTTACCACTTGGGCTAGACCACTGCCTCCTCCCATCCTTTCCTCTCTCACCTTTAATGCCCTTGGTGCTATTTCTCATTAATCCACTCCATATCTTTCCCAGGGAATGGTTCTATTCTAAGAGCTGCTTTCTTTGGATTAAATCACCTAGACCAGTGGTTTTATAATGTTTGCACGCATCAAAATCATCAGACATGCCCTTTAAAGCACGTAAGTTTGGGTCCCAGAGTTTCAATAAGTCTGGGGAGGAGAAAAGTATTTGGATATCTAACAATTTATGAGATGATGCTGATACTGCTAATCAGGAACTACACTTTGAGAGCTACTGACTTAGACAACGGGATTAAAGAGAGGGAAGAAAACAAATAATTAGATGTTGGCCCACCTACATGGCAGTTATGGTTTTTTGCTTCCTTTTTTCACTGGTTCCACGATTTATCTGAACTTGGATGTTGCTCTGAGGTCTCTGGCTAGCTCTGGTTGGCCCTCCTGCTGTTATACTGCTTGGAGTTGGTAATTGGCTGGGCTGTGATCCAGGACCACATGAGCTAGGATAAAAGGTATAAGAAGGACATTTTAGTCTATTCATGTTTTTATACCCCTTATACTCCTACAGAAGTTTTCCCTTTCCCTCACTGTCCTGCCTGACTTGGACCTAACCAACTTCTGTTTCCTCAGAGGTTGTCATAGTTTTATGATCTGAAATTAATCAGTCTTCCTCTCATTTGTGCAGATCATTTGTGCAGCACAAGGGCAGATCCAGCATCTTTTGGTAATTCGGTATCTTGTCAGGCATCCTACAGTTTCTACATAATTTTTTAAAATATTGCACACTTAGAGTTTTGCAATTTTTTTTGTCTACCTAGTAGCTGTCATTGTACCTTATGGTTTATAATTATGATGCATAATGAGCATAATGATAGAAGAATATAATAATAATACATTACTTGGGTAAACTATAATTCATCTAGTTATCCCCTACTGTTAGGCACTTGGGATTCTTTGCATTGTCTCAACATTATTAATAGCATTAAATGGATAAATTTTGTATAAGTACAAAAGTATATTACTGTGCACTTTCCTTGTTTTGTTGTTTCTCAGTATTCTGAAAGAGTTAGGGCAGCTCCTGAAAGTGCTTTAAGTTCTGGGAGAATCTGGTTCTTTGTGTCTGATTCATTTTCTGTGTGGGTAGTGTACTGCCTTAACCTTGTCACTGACAGAAAAGTTCAGATTTCATTCTCATACTGTAAAGAGAACAGAAGTCTGTCCTTGAAGTTCTGTCTGACTGAAGTATTTGCCTTTAGACAATGATTGTCTACACTCTTCCATCAACACTCTGGTACTTGTTCACGTCAGTTCTCCTTTGAATTGAAATTGTAATTTCCTTTGTTCATCTGGGCTATTTTTAAACTATGGCAGATCTTACCTGAAAGGCAAAAGTTATGCTCCAGATTAATCCTGTCCAGATTTGATAGTGATCATTATACTGTACAGTGCAACTGAAGCAATCAAATGAAGAGAGAATACTTCTTTTCTAACTTATTTGGCCAAAATGTATGTTCAGATAACACAATTTTAGTTTTTATATAGACCCATAGTATTTTGGTAAGCAGCATCTGAAAATAGTTAATGAATCATCATGGGAACTTGAAAATTGTTCATTTAAAAAAGGATGTGAGCAGTCCTTTAAGTCAATCTCCTACCCCAAAGCAAAACTTATCTGTAGTGTGTTAATGGTCTATTAGTTTTGATCAGAGCCCTTTCATGGCTGGAAGATCCCTACCTTGTTAGAAAGCCCATTATTTTTGGACAGCTGAAATTAAAAGTTCTCTCTCTCTCTTTTTTTTTAAATTAATACCTGTCCTTTTAAAATCTACTTAAAGATACACTGGCTTCCTTTTGAAGTGTTACAGAAAAAGGTATGTCTCTCCTCATCACAGTCCTTCTAATATTTGAAGATGTCTATTTGGTCTCCTTTCAGTATTTTCTCTCCTCTTTGAGATAAACATCTTTAGGCCATTCAGGATTTTCTTTTTCTGTTTCCTTTTTTCTTTTCTTTTTAAAAAAACATTATGATGCTTACACCCCTAATCATCTCAAATACTTTCCTGGATATTTTCCAGTTTGTCCATATTCTTAAAATAATGGTTCTAGGGAGAACATAGTGGCTACAACACACAGTGGAACCGCTTTCTCTTCCTGTGGTCTTGACTTGAGATATGTTGCTTTACAAGTATCTTAGAGGCTTTGTCCAAAGTTATTATCATGCGGTATTTCTCTGTGATATAGCTAGAGGTACATATTATTTCCGGCAGTCTTATTCTAGAACACAGTTGCTGAGAGATGGCACATTTATTATGAGATAACATTTAAATTGGTCAGAACTGTTTTATGAGGGCATATTCACAAAGCCATAGTGTTTTCAACAGGAATACAGTTTATAATGATAGATTAAAAGATAATCATTTATACCTGAGAGCTCATCTTTAATTACAGCTTCAATTTAATGGCCAATAATGAGAGAAAAATCAAATAGAAAAATTAATTTTTAAATATGCTACAAGTAGAAAAATAGGCAGTGTGTCTTTCTAAAATATTTGTAAAGAATCTGACTTACACTGATAGAATCTTACACATCATACCCTCCTAACCACACAGGTGACTGAGCTAATTCATCCCACCTACCTGGGAATCACTTGTAATTTGAAAGATGAGTTGAGAGGCGATTCTACTTTTTAAAAAAACGTATTTCTTTTTTTCCTAGTTCTTACTCTACACAGATAATCATTTTGATAATTTTAAACATCTTGATTAGATTCAGTCTATTTAAAAGAAAATAAAAGTAGTTGATGGTTAATGACATTTATTATTCAAATTAGTCACAAGAGTCAATCTATTCTTTGAAGATATAAAACTAAAAATTACGGTATACTTAGTGTCTAGGCTTTTTAATATAAATAATTATATCTGAAGATTTTTTCATTGTTAAATTTACATACAAAACTATATAACTACCCTTTTGTGGTTTTGCTAAGCATAAACAATACATTGCTCAGTTTTTCCTATTTTGGACCTTGGTATAAATACCATGATGTTTTATATATTTTTCCATTTTCTAGCTGCTTTTGTTCAACACTATGTTCATGTGATAGAATCACATGGATGTGCGTTGTGTAGTTCATTTATTTTTATTTTTATTTCTATTCTTTTAGTAGTCTAGAAGAGGACTGCCATTTATTTTTAATGCTGTATGGATATGTTACAACTTATTTATTCAACCCACTGTTTATGTACAATTAGGTTGTTCCTAATTTTTGCTTTTTTATTTATTTTTTAATCTATTACAGGCTGTGCTACTAGAAATATGCTTCATGTGTCAAATCATGCACAGGTGCAAGAGATTTCTGCCATGTAAACCCAAAACTGAAGGTACTCTATTGTAAGGTATGTGAATGTTTAACATTAGTAGATGCGCCTAAACCATTTTAAAGTAATCATATCAGCAATATGTGAAAGATCTTCTTACTCTGTGCAAATATTAGGTTTCATCAGGCTTTAGGTATTTCTGCCAACTGGAGGTGTCCTGTACTTCATTCTGATTTTAATTTGTAAATCTCTGATTACTGAGATTCCGCATATTTTCAAATGTTTATTGGTCATTTGATTGTCCCTTTTTTTTTTTTTTTTTTTTTTTTCTCCAACTTTTAGTTTAGGTTCAGGGGTCCATGTGCAGGTTTGCTATATAGGTCAATTGCGTGTCATGGGGATTTGGTGTTCAGATTATTTCGCCACCCAGCTAATAAGCATAGTACCCAATAGGTAGTGTCTTGATCCTCATACTCCTCCTCCCTTCTCAAGTAGGCCATGGTGTCTGTTGTCCCCTTCTTTATGTCCATGTGCAGTCAATATTTATCTCCCACCTATAAGTGAGAATGTGTAGTGTTTGGTTGTCTGTTCCTGCATTGATTTGCTTAGGATAATGGCCTCTAGCTCCATCCATTTTGCTGAAAAGGATATAAGCTCATTCTTGTTTATGGCTGTGTTTATTCCATGGAGTATATGTACCATTTATATACATATATACATATACATATATATATATATTTCAGTCTACCATTGATGGGCATTTAGGTTGATTTCATGTCTTTGCTGTGGTGAATAGTGTTGTGAGAAACATATACATGCATGTGTCTTTATGATGGAGCGATTTATATTCCTTTGGGTGTATACCCAGTAATGGGATTGCTGGGTCGAATGGTAGTTTGTGCTTTCTTCTTTGAGAAATCTCCAAACTGCTTTTCACAGTGGTTGAACTAATTTAAATTCCCACCAGCGGTGTATAAGCATTTCCTTTTCTTGGCAACCTCACCAGCATCTGTTATTTTTTTGTGACTGTCCTTTCTTTAAAGTTCTTGATTAGATTGTCTTTTTTCTTTCTGATTCATAAACTTAAAAAGAATATTCTTGATATTAATTCTTTATTATTATGAATGTTACACATATACAGTGCTAATAAAATATTTACTACATTAAGGATTTTTGAATTTAAGATCTTAATTTTAATGCAATTGAATTACTTCAATCTTTTCTCTTTTGGTCAGTGCATTTTGAATATTGAATCCTTTTCAAAATTTATTCTTTACCCTGAGGGTGTGAAAATAATCTCTATTTATTATATTCTAAAAGCTTTATTGCTTTGCCTTCAATTGCTACATGTTTTTGAGTGCCAGGAATTATATCCATCTACGACATATGTGGACAAATTAAAACAAGAAAATATTCCCATTTATTTGTTCTAAACATAGAACATTTTGTATTTTTGAAAAAGATCTACTGTTCTGTTTAGTGTTTAAAAACACAATTTATAAGTATAATCTGTTTCTGAGGTGTTTCTAATTTTTCCGTATGTATGTTTTAACTGCTTAGAAAAGAATTCAAAGAAATATTTAATTCTCTTAATACCTATTGTTCTATTTCACAGCACCTAAAAATTTCTGGACTGTGCTAGGACACAGCATCTCCACATTGAGCAGAACACTTTCTTCCTTGAATATTTCAGTACATTAAGGTATCATTCTGTCAGGTACACACAAACACTTTCTAAAATCACACTGAAAGCCAGAACATCTGACAACTGGTGTCACTACTGGAGGGGAACTTCTCATTGTTTTAATTTTTATATTCAGGTGATGATGAATAATATTCTCTTAGTATACAGAATTAGAATTAGCATTTAAGTTAATGAAAACATATCTCAGAAGAGGTAAACAACAGGTTTAGTATGGTCTGTTAGATTTTGGTATCGTGTCTAATAATGCTTTGCCTGACTCAAGGTCACAAACATTTTTTCCTAGGTTTTTTTTCATAGAATCTTAAAGTTTCAGCTGTTATATTTAGTCTGTGATCCATTTTGAGTTCATTTCTCTTGTGTATGGTATAGGAAGGGGTCCAACTTTATTCTTTCCCATATGGATATTCATTTGTTCCAGCACAATTTGTTGAAAAGAAAATTCCCTATTACGTTGTTTCGGTACCCTTGTTGAAAATTAACTATAAATTTAAGAGTTTATTTCTGAACTTTTCTATTTCACTGATCTGTATGTCTGTTTTTATTTTCATACTATCTGAATACTTTAGTTTTGTTCTAAGTTTGAAATCGGTCAATGTGAGTCTTCCACTTTTGTTCTTCTTTTTCAAGAGTGTTCTAGTTATTGTTGATCTGTTGTGTTTCCATTTTAATTTAAGGATAGGCTTATACATTCTCAAAGGAAGTTAGCTGGGATTGTGATAGAGACTGTGTTGAATCTATAGATCAACTTGGGACTATTGTCATCTTACAATATTAAGTTGTCTGATTCATAAATGTGGATGTCTTAATTCCAACACTGTTTTATAGTTTTCAGAGTACAAATGTGTACTTCTGTTAAATTTGTTCCCAGGTATTTTTTTGATGATACTGTAAATAAAATTGTTTTATTAATTTCACTTTCAGATTGTTCATTGCTAGTATATAAGAGCAATTGATTTTGTGTTATCATACTGCTGAACTCATTCATTAGTTCTAATAATTTTTGTGGGTTCCTTTGTGTTTTCTGTATACAAAATTATGCCATGTACAAATAGAGATAGCTTTAACCTTTCTTTCCTCACCTGGATGCCTTTTATTTTTTCTTACCCTATTGTCCTGGCTAGACCTTCCAGGACAACATCAAACAGAAGTGGCAAAAGTAGACATCTTGTGTTGTTCCCGCTCTTAGAGGGAAAACATTGTCCTTCATTATTAAGCATTATTAAGATTTTTCTAGATGCTGTTTGTCAGATTGATGAAATTTCCATCTATTCCTCCTTCACTGAGTGTTTTCATCATGAAAGGGTGTTGAATTTTGTCAAATACTTTTTCACACTATGAAATAAGAATATTTTCCCCTTTATTATATTGATGTGGTGTGTTACAATAACTGATATTCAGATGTTACAGCAACCTTGAATTATTGTGGCAAATGCCACTTAGTCATGGTATATATGTCTTTTTAATGTTGTTAGATTCAGTTTGATAGTGTTTTGTTAAGGAGATTTACATCTACATTCATAAGAGATATTAGTTGGTAGTTTAAAAATATTTTTAATTTTTGTGGATCCATAGTAGTCATATGTATTTATGAAGTACATGAGATATTTTGATATAGGCATGCAATACATAATAATTGCATCATGGAAAATGGGGTATCCATCCCCTCCAATTTTTATTTTTTGTGTTATACAATATCGAGTTGTACTCTTTTAGTCATTTTTAAAATGTACAATTAAGTTATTATTGACAATAGCCACCCTGTTGTGCTATCAAATAGAAGGTCTTATTCATTCTCCTATTTTTGTGTACCCATTAACCATCCCAACCTTTCAACCACTCCATTACTACCCTACTAGTGTCTGGTAATTATCCTTCTACTCTCTATCTCCATGAAATCAATTGTTTTGATTTTTAGATCTCACAAATAAGTAAGAACATGTGGTTTTGGTCTTTCTGTGCCTAGCTCATGCCACTTAACATAAATACTTGCAGTTCCATCCATGTTGTTGCAAATGACAGGATCTCATTCTTTTTATGGCTGAATAGTACTCCATTGTATAGAAGTACCACATTTTCCTTATCCATTCATCTGTTGATGAACACTTAGATTGCTTTCAAATCTTGGCTATTGTAAACAGTGCTGCAACAAACATGAGCATGCAGCTATCTCTTCGATATACTGACTTCCTTTCTTTCAGATATATACCCAATAGTGGGATTGCTGGATTGTATGGTACCCCTATTTTTGGTCTCTTGAGGAACCTCCAAACTGTTCTCCATAGTCATTGTACTAATTTAGGTTCCCATCAACAGTGTACAAGTGTTCCCTTTTCTTCACATCTTTGCCAGCATTTGTTATTGCCTGTCTTTTGGATATAAGCCATTTTAACTGAGGTGAGAAGATAGCTCATTGTAGTTTTGATGTGCATTTCTTTGATGATCATTGATATTGAGCAGCTTTTCATATGCCTGTTTGCCTTTTGTGTGTCTTCTTTTGAGATATGTCTATTCAAATCTTTTACCCATGTTTGACTGGATTATTAAATTTTTCTCTATAGAGTTGTTTGAGCTCCTTACATATTATGGTTATTAATCCCTTGTCAGATATGATAGTTCACAAATATTTTCTCCCATTCCTTGGGTTGTCTCTTAACTTTCTTCATTATGCAGAAGTTTCTTAACTTGGTGTGATCCCATTTGTCCATTTATGCTTTGGTTGCTTGTGCTTGTGGAGTATTACTCAAAAAATGTTTGCTGAGACTAAAATCCTGGAAAGTTTCCCCAATGTTTTCTTGTATAGGTTTCATAGTTTGAGAGATTTAAGCTTTTAATCCATTTTGATTTGATTTTTGTATATGGCAAGAGATAGGGGTCTAGTTTCATTTTTCTGCATATGGATATCTAGTTTTTCCAGGACCATTTATTGAAGAGACTGTCTTTTCTCCAACATATGTTCTTGGCACTTTTGTTGAAAATGAGTTCACTGTAGTTGTGTGGATTTGTTTCTGGGTTCTCTCTTCTGTTCCATTGGCGTGTGTGCCTGTTTTTATGCCAGTACCACGTTGTTTTGGTTACTATGACTCTGTAGTATAATTTGAAGTCAGGTAATATGATTCCTCCAGTTTTGTTCTTTTGCTTGGAATAGCTTTGGCTATTCTGGATCTTTTTGTAATTCCATATACATTTTGGGACTATTTTTTCTATTTCTCTGATGAATGTTATTGGTATTTTGATAGGAATTGCATTGAATCTATAGATTACTTTGGGCGGTATGGACATTTTAATAATATTGATTCTTCTAATCCATGAACCTGGACTCTGTCTCCATTTTTTGGTGTATTCTTTAATTTCTTTCATCAGTGTTTTATAGTTTTTATTATATAGATCTTTCATTTCTATAGTTAATTCCTAGGTATTTAATTTTATTTGTGGCTATTGTAAATGGGATTACTTTTTAATTTCTCTTTCAAATTGTTCACTTTTGGCATACAGAGATGATATTCTTTTTTGTATGTTGATTTTGTATCCTGCAACTTTACAGAATTTGTTTATAAGTTCTAATAGTTTTTTGGTGAAATTTTTAGGTTTTTCCAATTATAAGATTATATCATCAGCAAACAAGGATAATTTGACTTCTTCCTTTCCAATTTTCATGCCTTTTATTTCATTCTCCTGTCTCATTGCCCTAGCTAGGAACTCCAGTACTATGTTGAATAACAGTGGTGAAAGTGGGCCTCCTTGTCGTGTTCCACATATTACAGGAAAGGCTTTTAGTCTTTCCCAACTCAGTAAACTAGTTGTGGGTCTGTTGTATATGACTGTTATTATGTTGAGGTGTGTTCTTTCTATACCAATTTTTTTTTTAGGGTTTTTATTATGAAGGGATGTTGAATTTTATCAAATGCTTTTCAGCATAAGTTGAACCGAAGGATCCATATTCTTCATTCTGTTGATATGATATATCACATTGACTAATTTGCATAGGTTGAACCATTCTTGCATTTCAGGGATAAATCCCACTTGGTCATGATAGATGATCTTTTCAATGTATTGTTGAATTCAGCTTGCTAGTATTATGTTAAGGATTTTTGCATCAATATTAATCAGAAATATTGGCCTATAAGTTTCTTTTTTGATGTGTCTTCGTCTGGTTTTGGTATCAGGATAAAATTGGCCTTGTAAGATAAGTTGGAAGTAGTCCCTATTTTTCAGAATAGTCTGAGGACAAATAGTTTGTTATTAGTTCTTCCTTAAATGTTTGGTGGAATTCAGTAGTGAAGCCATTAGATACCAAGATTTTCTTTACTGGGAGATTTGTTTTGTGTGTGTGTGACAGCTTCCATCTCATTACTTGCTATTGGTTTGTTTAGGTTTTGGGTGTCTTCACAGTTCCTTCTTGGTAGGTTTTATGTGTCTAGGAATTTATCCATTTCCTCTAGATTTCCCAGTTTATTGACATATAATTGCTTGAAGTAGCCAATAATGATCCTTTGAATTTCTGAAGTATCAGCTGTAATGTTTCCTTTTTCATCTTTGATTTTATTTATTTTGATCATCTTTCTTTTTTTCTACATTAGTCTGGCTAAAGGTTTGTCAAGTTTACCTCACTTAAAAATAAACAATTTTTTTCAATGATCTCTTGCATTTTTTCATTTCAATTTCATTTGTTTCTGCTCTGGTTTTATTATTTCTTTTCTCTCACTAATTTTGAGTTTGGTCTGCTCTTGTTTTTCTAGTTCTTTAAGATGCATTGCCAGGTCATTTATTTGAAGTTTTTCTTCTTGTTTGATGCAAGCTCTTATAGCTACAAACTTTCCTCTTAGTACTGCTTTTGCTCTATCTCACAGGTTTTGGTATGTTGTGTTTCTGTTACTTGTTTCAAAAAATTGTTCAATGTCCTTCTTAATTTCTTCACTGGCCGCTCAGGAGCGTATTGTTTAATTTCCATGTGTTTGTATAGTTTCTAAAATTCTTCTTGTTATTGATTTGTAGTTCTATGCCATTGTAGTCAGTGAAGATGCTTGATATTATTTCAATTTTTAAATGTTTTAAGACTTGTTTTGTGATCTACCATGTGGTCTATCCTTGAAAATGATCCATGTGCAGTGGAAAAGAATATGTATTCTGTAGTCATTAGATAAAATGTTCTGTAAATACCTATTAGGTCCATTTTGTCTACAGTGCAGATTAAGTCCAATGTTTCTTTGTTGATTTTCAGTCTGGGACATCTATTCAATGTTGAAAGTGGGGTGTTGAAGTCCGCAGCTATTATTGTATTGAGGTCTATCTCTCTGTGTATCTCTAATAATATTTGCTTTATATATATTGGTGCTCCAGTGTTGGGTGCATATATATTTAAAATCCTTAGGTCTTCTTGTTGAATGGACTCCTTTATCATTACATAATGTCCGTGTTTGTCTCCTCTTAAAGTTTTTGCCTCGAAAGCTTTTTTTTTTTTTTTTCTGATATATGTACAGCAACTTCTTCTATTTTTTGGTTTCCTTTGGCATGTAATATCTTTTTCCCTCTTTTTATTTTCAAACTATGTGTGTCTATAGGTGAAGTGTGTTTCTTACAGGCCACAGGTCAATGGGTCTTACTTTTTCATTCATTCAGTCACTCTATGACTTTTGATTGGATAATTTAGTCCATTATTATTCAGCATTATTATTGATAAGTAGAGTATTACTCTTGTCGTTTTGTTATTTGTTTTCTGGTCTTCTCTTCCTTCATTTTCTTCCTTCCTGTCTTCTTTTAGGGAAGCTGATTTTCTATGGTGGTATAATTTAATTTCTTACTGTTACGTTTTGTGTGTCCATTGTATGTTTTTTGATTTGGGGTTCCTATGAGGCTTGCAAATACTACCTTATAATCCATTATTTTAAACTGATGAGAAGTTAACACTGATTACGTAAGCAAACATACACACCAACACACATGCTTACACACATACACACACACACACACAGGAAACTAATAAAAACTCTGCACTTTAACCTTGTCTCCCTATTTTTAAACTTTGTGTTGTTTCTCTTTATGTTTTATTGTACTGTCTATGTCTTGAACAATTATAGTTATTATTTTTATCGGTTCCCTAATCCCTAACCCTGTAAGCCTTTCTACTTAAAATAAGAGTAGTTTACACACCACAATATCAGTGTTATAATATTCTGTGTTTTTCTGTTTGTTTACTATTACCAGCAAATGTTTTACCTTCTGATGATTTCTTCCTGCTTATTAACATCCTTTTTTTTTTTTTTTCCAAAATGAAGAACTCTCTTTAGCATTTCTTATAAGACTGGTCTGGTGTTAATGAAATCTCTCAGCTTTTGTTTGTCTGGGAGGGTCTTTATTTCTCCTTCATGCTTGAAGGATATTTTCACTGGATATACTATTATAGGATAAAAGTTTTTTCCCTCAGCATTTTAAGTATGTCATTCGCTCTCTCCTTGCCTGTAAGGTTTCCACTGAAAACTCTGCTGCAAGACATATTAGAGCTCCAGGGTATGTTATTTGTTTCTTTTCTCTTGCTGGTTTTAGGGTTCTTTCTTCATCTGTAAACTTTGAGAGCTTGATTATTAAATGTCTTGAAGTAGTCTTCTTTGAGTTAAATCTGCTTGGAGTTCTATAACTTTCTTGTATTCAAATGTTGATGTCTTTCTTTAGGTTTGAGAAGTTCTTTAATATTATCTGTTTGAATGAACTTTCTACACCTATCTCGCTCTACTTCCTCTTAGATTTGCCCCTTTGAGGCTATTTTCTTTTCTTTCTTTCTCTCTCTTTTTTTTTTTTTTGATTCGGAGTTTTGCTTCATTGGTTTTTTAAATTCTTTTTTTTTAAATTTTCTGACTATTTTCAAACAGTTTGTCTTCAAGCTTATTTATTCTTGCTTCTACTTGATCAGTTCTGCTGTTAAGAGACTGATGCATTCTTCAGTATGTCAATTGCATTTTTCAACTCCAGAATTTCTGCTTCTTTTTAATTATTTCTATCTCTTTGTTAATGTTATCTGATATAATTCTGGATTCCTTCTTTGTGTTATTGAATTCTGAATTCTTCCTTTGTGCTATCTTGAATTTTTTGAGTTTTCTCAAAACACTTACTCTGAATTCTCTGTCACAAAGGTCACATATATGTTTCTCCAGGTTTGATTCCTGGTGCCTTAATTAGTTCATATGGTGAGGTCATGTATTCCTGGTTGGTGCTGATGCAAGTATTCTTTGGTGTCTGGTCATTAAAGAGTTAGGTTTTTATTGTAGTCTTCATAGTCTGGGCTTGTTTGTGCTCATCCTTCTTGAGAAGGCTTTTCAGGTATTTGAAGCGGCTTGGGCCCTAAGCTCAATGGCACTGTGGTTTTTGCAGACTCATAGAGGTACTCCCTTGGTGGTCTTGGATAAGATCTGGAAGAATTATCTGGATTACCAGGCAAAGACTTGTTCTTTTCCCTTATTTTCTCTGCCAAAATGAAATTTGTCTTTCTCTGTGCTTAGTTACCTGGAACTGGGAGTGTGGTGATGCATGCACCCTTGTGGCCACCACCACTGGGTCTGTGCTGGGTTAGGCCTGAAGCCAGCACAGCACTGGGTCTCACCTAAGGTCCACTGTAACCACTACCAGGCTACTGCTTATGTTTACTCAAAGCCTTAGGGCTTCACAATTAGCAGCTGGTGATGTCAGCCAGTTTTGTGTTCTTCCCTTCAGGATGGAGAGTTCCCCCAGGTCTTGATTGGGTCCAGAGATGCTATCTGGTAGCCAGAAATTGGAGTAAAATACCTTAGAAATTTACCTTTTGTTTTATTCTACAGTGGCTAAACTGGAACTCAAACCACAATACAAATCCTTCCTGCTCTTTCCTCCCCTTTCCAAAGGGAGAGGAGCCTCTCTCTCTGCGGTTACATCACCACTGGCCCATGGTGTGGTTCTGCCAGGCCACTGCCGATATTCCATAAATCTCAATGGCTCTTTTGTCAGCTTATGGTGAATGCTACCAGACTTGGGTCTCATCCTTCAGAGCAGTGGGCTCCACTCTGGTCCAGGGCAGGTCCCAAAATACTGTCCAAGAGCCTCAGCCTGGACTTGTGGATCCCAAGAGACTGTTTGTTGCTCTACCCCACTGTGGCCAAACTGGTACCTAAGGTGCAAGACAAAGTCCCCTTTTCTTTTTTCCTTGCTTTTCTCCAACAGAGTCTTTCAACATAACCACCAGAGCTAAGAATGTGCTGGGTCACACTGTAAGTCAGCACTTCTCAGAGCCCAAGGCTGTACTACCCGGGTATCACTGCTTGTTATTCAGGACCCAAGTGCTCTTTTGTCAGCAGGTGATTAATCCTACTAGGTCTGGGTCCTTCCCTTCAAGGCAGCAGTTTTGCTTTTGGCCCAGGGTGTGTCTAGAAATGTAATCCATGAGCTGGGCTTGGCAAAGCGTCATGACTCTGCCTTATCCTACTGCAGCTGAGCTGGTATCTAAGATACAAGACAAAGTCCTCTTTACTGTTTGCTCTCCTCTCCTTAAGCAGAAGGAGGGAGTCATTTTCTTTGCTGCAAGCTGCACTGTCTGAGCCTGGGGCAGGGGTGACACAAGCATTCCCTTAGCCAACCAGATTGGTGTCTCCCTAGGTCATGTGCCACCCTAGTCCACTGTCTCTGAGTCCAGTCTAGCACTAAGAGTTGCCTAGGAATTGCAGCCCTTGTATCCTAGGCTGCTTTTCAAGCCTAGGAACCCAGAGCACTTGGGCCCACAGTGGCAAGGCTTGCTGAGAAGCTCAAGTTCCAGCTGCTGGGATGGGTGATTTCCCTTGTCTGGGTCTGGTTCAAATGATCCCTCTGTGCATGGATGCTGACTGAGCCCAGCATGGCCTTGCTCTCAGCTGTGACAGGACAGCAGTGTGTTCAATGTAAAGTCCTTTCTGCACTCTCTCTCCTCCAGGTACACAGACTCTTTCTGCACTGCAGGGCTTCTGCTGGAAGATGAAGGAGGGGTGGTATAGGCAATTCAAGACTGTCTCTTCTATACTCTATAATGCCTCTTTCAGCAATATGAAGTAAAAACAAGGTACTGTGATTACTCACCTGATTTTTGGTTCTTGTCACAGTGCTTGTCCGTGTGCAGATAGTTGTTAAAATTTGGTGTTCCTGCAGGGGTCACAAACAGTGCAAGCTTTTATTCTGCCATCTTGCTCTGCCACCTGGTTGGTGGTTTTCTTGTAATGTCTTCTTCTGGTTTTGGTATCAGAGTAACATTGACCTCATAGAATAAGTTGGGAAGTATGCTCACCTTCTATTTTCATCACATCTGTTATCACTTCTATTTTTTGGAAGAGCTTGTGAAATATTGGTATTAATTCTTCTCCAAATGTTTGATAGAATTAACCAGTGAACTCATCTGGGCTATTCTTTGTGATAAGTTTTAAAATTAATCCAATATATTTGCTTGTATAGGTCTATATAGACCTTGAACTTTATCTGGAGTCAATTTTAGTAGTTTCTGTCTTTCTAGGAATTTTAAAATTTCATCTAAGTTATCTAATTTGTCAGTGGATTAACTCTTATGGGATATTTTCTTTATGGTATTTTGAAGTTAAATGAGGGCATGCAACAGTTAACTGGAATGAGGTTTGGTTAAAAAAACACCAAATCAAGCCTAACAACCTAAACTGCTATAATCCCATTATGCCTGTGTGTTGCCTCCTATCTTTAGAAACTACAGTCTGTACTACTCCGGGCTCTGCAGAGGATGACCAAGGGAGCAAGATGAGGCACTTATGTTCAGAATCTGCTTGGGAGGTTTCTTTCTATGATTCTTTTTCTAAGGTTTATGTCAAGGATTTCCTGATTCCCATAATTATACAAGATTCTAGAGAACCAGTTTTAATGACTAGAGTAGGCTGGGTGAAGACAAAACAGCTATGGTGCTGTCTTTATGGAAGAAGGCTTATTTTCATCAGCCTTCTCATGTAAGGCATAGACAGCTTTTTGGGTTACATAAATGCATTTTACACAGCATTAGCCTCTAGTATGGCTTAGGGATGTGGAAGCTCCAGATCAATCTCATCACCATGGACATTAAAGGGATGAGAATAGGTGCTTTTCATTATGGATTTTAATCTCATTTCAGTTGTGTTGACTTTACTAGGAGTGGCTCTAATGTGAAAGTTGACCCTAGTTCTTAAGAATCAGGCCTGAGGCCGGGCGCGGTGGCTCAAGCCTGTAATCCCAGCACTTTGGGAGGCCGAGATGGGCGGATCACGAGGTCAGGAGATCCAGACCATCCTGGCTAACACGGTGAAACCCCGTCTCTACTAAAAAGTACAAAAAATTAGCCGGGCGAGGTGGCGGGCGCCTGTAGTCCCAGCTAGTCGGGAGGCTGAGGCAGGAGAATGGCGTAAAAACCCAGAAGGCGGAGCTTGCAGTGAGCCGAGATCGCGCCACTGCACTCCAGCCTGGGCGACAGAGCCAGACTCCTTCTCAAAAAAAAAAAAAAAGAATCAGGCCTGAAATGGAATTTACAGGAGGACTTGTCATGAACGGAGTTAATTCTAGGCCTAAGGCAGAAATTAGAAATACTATTTACTGGCTCTAAGGTAAAGAAGATGTCCTGTGAGCACCTACTATACTCTTTAAAACATTGAAAGCCTAGCCATTCAGAGTGTGCTCATCAGACCAGCAGCACTGGAATTACCTGAAAGTTAGAAGTGTAAAAATTCTCAGGCCCCACCCCAGACTCTCTGAATAAGAATCTGCATTTTAAGATGTCCAAATAATTTTTAAGCACATTGATGTCCAGCTCCCTAGGAATCTATGACACCTCTATACCTGGGCTTGGGATCTCTTTATTGAACTTAAGCCATAAAAGAGCATCTTTGGGAATATTCTTCTTTACTAGTGTTCAGAAACAGTGATCAAGGTGCTGAGAAGCAAGTACAAAATATACTTGAGTCTGAAGGCATTGTGGGGACTACAACTAGCTAGTTCTCCCAAGGAGAGTGTGGACTCTCACATCCCCAAGGTGGATCTAGCATTGGAAGTAGGGATGGCCCTTTAGTATTGATGGGGAAGACTTTATCCTTTAGGGCTTAATTCTTAGTGACCAGGCATCATTATAAAGCAATCCCTGTACTCTCCTACCTATCTGGGTTGCAAGTAATTAGCTTGCCCTATTTCTCAAGAGAATAAAAAATATTTTGTTGTGTACATTAGAATGATTTTAGTTTTCTTGTTTCTATAGTCCTTTTCTAATTTATCTCAGCTTCTGCTCTTTGCCTCTTCTACTGTCTCTGTATTGCCTGGGTCATATCTAGTTTTGCACTGCTTGCCTCGGGAAGCAGCCTGAATCAGCCTTCCGGGCCACAGTGTACCCAGCAGATGCCAATCATACAGCGCCAATTCAGATGCCTACGTAGAGCGATTGATTCCAGCTACTTTGAGAATCTAGTGTAGGGGATTCAAGCCTAGGGAGCCAGAAGGCTGAGTGGGAGTAAACTCCAGGGACCCCAGCTTCCTGGTGAGTTCAGAGGCAGGGTGCAGAGAGGTTCTATGGATTCATTTCAGCAAAGAGATTTAATTTTATCCCTGCAATAAACAAGATTCTGGGCTTCTTGGAGCTTTAGTTCAGGGAACATCAAAATTCAGAGAATTGTGATTGGTCTAGGGCTTTATTAGAGATAGCTGTGCTGGGTTGCCTTGCGTCAGTAAGCATGCTGGGAAATTTATCCTAATGTCCTTAAAAGAAGAAAGAGGTCCTGGAAGTTAGTAATTAAATGGGCCTAGTCATTAGTGTTAGAGTGAAGTGGGGTAGGGAGCCAGGCTGCATTCATGTTTATTCAGAGAATGAACAACTCCCATGAATTGTTCAGTCTGGAAATGTTTAACTGTGAGAAAATCATTATATTTTAACTTCATAGATTTATGCCTAGATGTGTAGAGTACCAGGGATTTTTTACGTACCCTATGGTGTTTTTGTGTGCATGATCTTTGAGTGCAGTGACCAGACTTCATGGCTTGCTGTTGTTTACCGAACTTAATGGAGAATTGATAACTATTCACAAACATTATTTGGATGTATTAAAATCTGATAAAATAGATTCAAGATGATCAGTTTTCTGCTTTGTCTCAACATGTTGAATGGAGGAAATTTCCTGAATTAAATAATCTCTAAGAGGTAGGATTATGTTAAGAAAATCTTACCTTCATTTTATCACATTTATGAGTGAATTATTTTATCTAAGGCTTTTTTATAGTTCTCAGAGAGAATTATTTAGGCAAACCCTTGAAAACGTATTTTGGAACTGGCTTTCTTCCTAGTATACCCTATGTCCACGAGTTTGATGTAAGCTAAGTGTATCTACATCCATGTTTCATCCCAGTTCAGGGTTATGAGGATTACAAAATTGTTCTAACATCTGAGGTCCTGTCTTTGCATCGGAGCTGGCAAAGATGGGGTTGGGGATGGGAAAGAAGGTCTCTATTCCTCTTGTGAGCCCAGTTCAAATGGAGTGGCTCTAGGCCTACACTCTTTGCAAACAGATTTTCCATAGCTGCCCAGGTAGGGTCCCAGTAGGGCTACATAAAAACATCACCATTTGAAGTCACTAGGTGTGTTTAGAGTTTAAGGGGAAAGGAGAAGGTGGTATAAAAGACTTCAGTCAGTTCCTATTCTTATCTGCTTTCAAGTAAAATCCATTTATCCTAAAATGTTCTAATAGATTTTAGGGTTTAAACTTTTTTTCTCTCTAGCTTGTGCCTTCTAACCTCTGACTCCTAGGCTTGATAGAAAACTACATTTTCTTTTAGTAAAATTTGTGTGTGCGAATGTATGTGTGTTTTAATCTAACACAGGTCTGTCTTCTCCAGATATCTATTCAGTAGGTTCTTCCCCTTCCTTCAGTCAGCTTTCTCAGAACTGAGAAATGCCAGGTTAGCTATTTATTTCCTTGTCCAGGAAAGACCTCTGGGCTGCTTTGGAGATTGTGAACTCCAAACTGCTGGTTCAACTCTGTGTTCTGGCTGTGTCCTTGCCCTCCTGTCCAAATCCCCCCTCTCTCTCTGCTCCCAGCTCTCTTTCTTCTCAACTTTTCACACCCTAGTAATAAACAGACCATAGGCACTTTTATATGCTGTTCTAGCTCTGCTAAAACCAAATGGATATTGTACATATTCAATGAGTCTTATGTAGCAGACATTTAAGGCTATTTAGCTATTGAATCAAATCTTTATGGCAGGTGATTAACTATTATTTTTCCTCTTATGCCAGTTATTTTAAAATGTATATTAATAAATTATAGTAACTAATAAGTTATGAGTTTATCTATATAACAAACCAGTATATGTACCTCCGAACCTATAATAAAAGTTAAAATATTTAAATAAATAAAAATTTAAAAAAACAGCAACAACAAACCAAGCAGAATTATATTCTAGTGCATATTAAATTTAGACAAAACCAAAAAGTTTGGGCTCTGTAGGAAAAATAGCTGAGATTTTTCTCTTATTTTCTGTTAGTGGATTTGATGTGTGGGTTGGGTGAGGGTGCTGGGAAGCTTTTTGGGACTCACTTCTGAGAATGCTGCACATTCTCAGATAAACTTAGAAATCATGATCAGATGCAGTTATTAGCATCTGGTAAAGTACACCTATGACTACCATAACATACACTGTTTAGATAGGCTTATCAGATAAGTCTGGAGGAAAACAGGATTGGAATTAAACTAGATATTATAATGGTAAAAAAACCAAAAGAATGATCTATAATAACAGTTCCAAGAATCTTCTGGCAGGGGGAGGACAAGCCATTATCACACTAACTTAATTTTTACAGATTAGATTTTAGTTTTTGAAGATGTGGTTTTTCAGTGTATATGTTGTTTTGTGTTCCACTCTTTTTCCAAGTTCCTGTGGTTTCTATAATTCTACATTAATTATTAAATATAATGGACTTAGTGACTTTATACATAAATATATATAAGCAATTCATTCATTGTGGAATATTAAGTTAATTTTAATTTCCTTCCTTCCTTCTTATTAAAGAGACATTTGGAATAGACCTTTTGTTAATATGGGTTTGGCTTTTGTTAAGTGTGTTTCTTTAGGAACCATTTCTATAGGTAGGGCTGTTGGGTAAAAGGACATACACATAAATGTTTTTATAAATGAATAATTTTGAAACTTTCAATGCTACAAGCTGTGTAAGTATATAATAAAGTTTCACCTTGGCCTTAAGTATCAAATATTATAATTTAAAATATATTTTAATACTTTGATATGATTAAATTGTTACCTCAAGTTTGCTATAATTTGCTTTTTTATTATGAGGAAAAGCAAGACATTTTCTATTTTGCGTTTACTCTTTGTATTGTCTTTTTAAAAAACTTTTTCCTTCAGTATTTATTTATTTTTATACTTTAAGTTCTAGGGTACATGTGTACAACATGCAGGTTTGTTACATAGGTATACATGTGCCATGTTGGTTTGCTACACCCATCAACTCATCATTTACATTAGGTGTTTATCCTAATGCTATCCCTCCCCCAGCCCTCCAACCCACAACAGGCCCCAGTGTGTGATGTTCCCCACCCTGTGTCCAAGTGTTCTCATTGTTCATTTCCCACCTGTGAGTGAGAACATGCGGTGTTTGGTTTTCTGTCCTTGTGACAGTTTGCTGAGAATGATGCTTTCCAGCTTCACCATGTCCCTGCAAAGAACTCGAACTGTTCCTTTTTTATGGCTTCATTGTATTCCATGGTGTATATGTGCCACATCTTCTTAATCCAGTCTATCATTGATGGGCATTTGGGTTGGTTCCAAGTCATTACTATTGTGAATACTGCCACAATAAACATATGTATGCATGTGTCTTTATAGTAGCATGATTTATAAGCCTTTGGGTATATACCCAGTAATGGGATCACTGGGTCAAATGATATTTCTAGTTCTAGATCCTTGAGGAATTGCCACACTGTCTTCCACAATGGTTGAACTAATTTACACTCCCACCAACAGTGTAAAAGTGTTCTTTTTTCTCCACATCCTCTCCAGCATCTGTTGTTTCCTGACTTTTTAATGATCGCCATTCTAACTGGCATGAGATAGTATCTCATTGTGGTTTTGATTTGCATTACTCTGATGACCAGTGATAATGAGCATTTTTTCATGTGTCTGTTGGCTGCATAAATGTCTTCTTTTGAGAAGTACCTGTTCATACCCTTTGCCCACTTTTTGATGGGGTTGTTTGTTTTTTTCTTGTAAATTTGTTTAAGTTCTTTGTAGCCCTTTGTCAGACGGGGGATAGATTGCAAAAATTTTCTCCCAATCTGTAGGTTGCCTGTTCACGCTGATGATAGTTTCTTTTGCCGTGCAGAAGCTCTTTAGTTTAATTAGATCTGGTTTGTCAATTTTGGCTTTTGTTTCCATTGCTTTTGGTGTTTTAGTCATGAAGTCCTTGCCCATGCCTATGTCCTGAATGATATTGCCTAGGTTTTCTTTCATAAAGTTTTAGGTTTAACATTTAAGTCTTTAATTCATCTTGAATTAATTTTTATATCAGGTGTAAGGAAGGGATCCAGTTTCAACTTTCTACATATGGCTAGCCAGTTTTCCCAGCACCATTTATTAGATAGGGAATCCTTTCCCCATTTCTCGTTTTTGTCAGATTTGTCAAAGATCAGATGGTTGTAGATGTGTGGTGTTATTTCTGAGGCCTCTGTTCTGTACCGTTGGTCTATATATCTGTTTTGGAACCAGTACCATACTGTTTTGGTTACTGTAGCCTTGTAGTATAGTTCAAAGTCAGGTAGCATGATGCCTCCAGCTTTATTCTTTTTGCTTCGGATTGTCTTGGCAATGTGGGCTCTTTTATGGTTCCATATCAACTTCAAAGTAGTTTTTTCCAATTCTGTGAAGAAAGTCATTGGTAGTTTCATGGGGATGGCATTGAATCTATAAATTACCTTGGTCAGTATGGCCATTTTCATGATATTGATTATTCCTATCCATGAGCATGGAATGTTCTTCCATTTGTTCGTGTCCTCTTTTACTTTGTTGAGCAGTCAAGTTCCCCTTGAAGAAGTCCTTCACATCCCTTGTAAGCTGGATTCCTAGGTATTTTATTCACTTTGTAGCAATTGTGAATGGGAATTCACTCATGATTAGGCTCTCTGTTTGTCTGTTACTGTTGTATAGGGATGCTTGTGATTTTTGCACATTGATCTTGTATCCTGAGACTTGGCTGCAGTTGCTTATCAGCTTAAGGAGATTTTGGGCTGAGACCATGGGGTTTTCTAAATATGCAATCATGTCATCTGCAAACAGGGATAATTTGACTTCCTCTTTTCCTAATTGAATACTGTTTATTTCTTTCTCTTGCCTGATTGTCCTGTCCAGAACTTCCAAAACTATGTTGAATATGAGTGGTGAGAGAGGGCATCATTGCCTTGTGCTGATTTTCAAAGGGAATACTTCCAGTTTTTGCCCATTCAGTATGATATTGGCTCTGGGTTTGTCATAAATAGCTCTTATTATTTTGAGATATGTTCCATCAATACCTAGTTTATTGAAAATTTTTAGCAGGAAGGGCTGTTGAATTTTGTTGAAGGCCTTTTCTGCATATATTGAGATAATCATGTGGTTTTTGTCATTGGTTCTGTTTATGTGATGGATTATGTTTATTGATTTGCATATGTTGAATGAGCCTTGCATCCTAGCGATGAAGCTGAATTGATTGTGGTGGATAAGCTTTTTGATGTGCTGCTGGATTCAGTTTGCCAGTATTTTATTAAGGATTTTCACATCGATGTTCTTCAGGGATACTGGTCTAAAATTCTATTTTTTTGTTATATCTCTGCCAGGCTTTGGTATCAGGATGATGCTGGCCTCATAAAATGAGTTAGGGAGAATTCCTTCATTTTCTGTTGATTGGAATAGTTTCAGAAAGAATGATACCAGCTCTTCTTTGTACCTCTGATAGAATTTGGCTGTGAATCCATCTGGTCCTGGATTTTTTTTGGTTCGTAGGCTATTAATTATTCCCTCAATTTCAGAGCCTGTTATTGGTCTATTCAGAAATTCAACTTCTTCCTGGTTTAGTCTTAGGAGAGTGTATGTGTCCAGGAATTTATCCATTTCTTCTAGATTTTCTAGTTTATTTTTATAGAGGTGTTTATAGTATTCTCTGATGGTAGTTGGTATTTCTGTGGGATCAGTGGTGATATCCCCTTTATCATTTTTTTATTGCATCTATTAGATTCTTCTCTCTTTTCCTCTTTATTAGTCTTGCTAGCAGTCTATCAAATTTGTTGATCTTTTAAAAAACCAGCTCCTGGATTCATTGATTTTTGAAGATTTTTTTGTGTCTCTATCTCCTTTAGTTCTGCTCTTATCTTAGTTATTTCTTGACTTCTGCTAGCTTTTGAATGTGTTTGCTCTTGCTTCTCTAGTTCTTTTAATTGTGATGTTAGGGTGTCAATTTTAGATGTTTCCTGCTTTCTTTTGTCAGCATTTAGTGCTACAAATTTCCCTCTACACGTTGCTTTAAATGTGTCCCAGAGATTCTGGTATGTTGTGTCTTTGTTCTCATTGGTTTCAAAGAACATCTTTATTTCTGCCTTCATTTCGTTATTTACCCAGTAGTTATTCAGGAGCAGGTTATTCAGTTTCCATGTAGTTGTGCAGTTTTGAGAGGGTTTCTTAATCATGAGTTCTAATTTGATTGCACTGTGGTCTGAGAGACAGTTTGTTGTGATTTCTGTTCTTTTACATTTGCTGGGGAGTGCTTACTTCCAATTACGTTGTTAATTTTAGAATAAGTGTGATGTGGTGCTAAGAAGAATGTATATACTGTTGATTTGGGGTGGAGAGTTCTGTAGATGTCAATTAGGTCCACTTGGTGCAGAGCTGAGTTCAAGTCCTGGATATCCTTGTTAATCTTCTATCTTGCTGATTTGTCTAATATTGACAGTGGGGTGTTAAAGTCTCCCATTATTATTGTGTGAGAGTCTAAGTCTCTTTGTAGGTCTCTAAGGACTTGCTTTATGAATCTGAATGCTCCTGTATTGGGTGCATATATATTTAGGAGAGTTAGCTCTTCTTGTTGAATTGATCCCTTTACTATTATGTAATGGCTTTCTTTCTTCTTTTGATCTTTGTTGGTTTACAGTCTGTTTTATCAGAGACTAGGATTGCAACCCCTGCTTTTTTTGCATTCTATTCATCTGGTATATCTTCCTCCATCCCTTTATTTTGAGCCTATGTGTGTCTCTGCACGCAAGATGGGTCTCCTGAATACAGCACACTGATGGGTCTTGACTCGTCATCCAATTTGCCAGTCTGTGTCTTAATTTGGGGAATTTAGACCTTTTAAATTTAAGGTTAATATTGTTATGTGTGAATTTGATCCTGTCATTATGATGTTAGTTGGTTATTTTGCCCGTTCGTTGATGCAGTTTCTTCCTAGCATCAATGTTCTTTACAATTTGGCATGTTTTTGCAGTGGCTGGTTCCAGTTATTCCTTTCCATGTTTAGTGCTTCCTTAAGGAGCTCTTGTAAGGTAGGCCTGGTGGTGACAAAATCTCTCAGCATTTGCTTGTCTGTAAAGGATTTCATTTCTCCTTCACTTATGAAGCTTAGTTTGGCTGGATATGAAATTCTGGGTTGAAAATTCTTTTCTTTAAGAATGTTGAATATTGGCCCCCACTCTCTTCTGGTTTGTAGGGTTTTTGCTGAGAGATCCACTCTTAGTCTGATGGGCTTCCCTTTGTATGTAACCCGACTTTTCTCTCTGGCTGCCCCTAACGTTGTTTCCTTCATTTCAACCTTGGTGAATCTGACAATTATGTGTCTTGGGGTTGGTCTTCTCAAAGAGTGTCTTTGTGGTGTTCTCTGTATTTCCTGAATTTGAATGTTGGTCTGCCTTGCTAGGTTAGGGAAGTTCTCCTGGATAATATCCTGAAAAGTGTTTTCCAATTTGATTCCATTTTCCCTGTCACTTTCAGGTACACCAATCAAATGTAGATTTGGTCTTTTCACGTAGTTTCATATTTCTTGGAGGCTTTGTTCATTTCTTTTTATTTTTTTTCTCTAATCTTGTCTTTTTGCTTTATTTCATTAATTTGATCTTCAATCACTGATACTCTTTCTTCTACTTGATCGAATTGGCTATTGAAGCTTGTGCAAGAGTCATGAAGTTCTCTTGTCATGGTTTTCAGCTCCAACTGGTCATATAAGGTCTTCTCTACACTATTTATTCTAGATAGCCATTCATCTAACTTTTTTCCAAGGTTTTTAGCCTCCTTGCGATGGGTTAGAACATGTTCCTTTAGCTTGGAGAAGTTTGTTATTACCGACCTTCTGAAGCCTACTTCTGTCAACTTGTCAAAGTCATTCTCCATTCAGCTTTGTTCTGTTGCTGGCAAGGAGCTGCAATTCTTTGAAGGAGAATAGACACTCTGGTTTTTAGAATTTTCAGCTTTTCTGCTCTGGTTTCTCCCCATCTTTGTGGTTTAATCTACCTTTGGTCTTTGATGTTGGTGACCTAAAAATGGGGTTTTGGTGTAGATGTCCTTTTTGTTGATGCTGATGCTCTTCCTTTCTGTTTGTTAGTTTTCCTTCTAACAGTCAGGTCCCCCAGCTGCAGATCTGTTGGAGTCTGCTGGAGGTCCACTTCGGACCCTGTTTGCCTGGGTATCACCAACAGAGGCTGTAGAACAGCAAATATTGCAGAATAGAAAATATTGCTGTCTGATCCTTCCTCTGGAAGCTTCGTCCCAGAGGGGCACCCACCAGTATGAGGTGTCTGTCGGCCCATATTGGGAGGTGTCTCCAAGTTAGGCTACACGGGGTCCAGGGACCCACTTGAAGAGGCAGTCTGTCCATCCTAAGAGCTAAATGCCATTCTGGGAGAACCACTGCCCTCTTCAGAGCTGTCAGACAAGGACATTTAAGTCTGAAGAAGTTTCTGCTGTATTTTGTTCAGCTATGCCCTGCCCACAGAGGTGTAGTCTTTAGAGGCAGTAGCCCTTGCTGAGCTGCGGTGGGCTCTGCCCAGTTCGAGCTTCCCAGTTGTTTTGTTTACATATTCAAGCCTCAGCAATGGTGGATGTCCCTCCCGCCATCACGCTGCAGCCTTGCAGGTCAATCTCAGACTGCTGCACTAGCAGTGAGCAAGGCTCTGTGGGTGTGGAACCCGTCAAGCCAGGCACAGGACAGAATTTCCTGGTCTGCTGGTTACTAAGACTGTGGGAAAAGCACAGTATTTGGGTGGCAGTGTCCAATTTTTCCAGGTACAGTCTGTTACAGCTTCCCTTGGCTAGGAAAGGGAAATCCCTTGACCCCTTGCGCTTCCACTTCCCAGGTTTGGTGAAGCCCTGCCCTGCTTCAGCTCACCCTCTATAGGCTGCTCTCACTGTCCAACCAGTTCTAATGAGATGAACCAGGTACCTCAGTTGAAAATGAGAACTCAACTGTCTTCTACATCGATCATGCTTGGAGCTGCAGACTAGAGCTGTTCCTATTCAGCCATCTTGGAATGGACCCTCTACTCTTTGTATTTTATTTTGTATGAATTCTGTTTTATTACAAGGTATGTATTTCTCTTTTCCCTCTCTCCCAAGAGTCTAAAAGCAAATTTTACTCAGGGATAAGTAATTTTATAATTTTTGCATTAAATATTATTTATATTATAAATATATTTAACTAGAATCTAGGTTGAATTTTCCAGAGAACCCACAACATTGATTAAACTTAAATTTTGGTATGAGAGTTTTTTCCCCCTCTTTCTTTTGCATTGCAGTTTATGTAAATTACCTACAATTTTACCTCACTCTTAGACATGTATATTAAATAGTAAAATGAAGTCCTTTTATACATTGTAACCATGTAATTGATAACTATATTTAAGGAACTGACATTCAGCAGGATCATCATTAACTGGTATTTACTGAGTATTCACTTGAATCAGGTATTGTTAAGTACTGAAGACACAATGGTGAAATGGCTCAGACCATGTCCTCCAGGAACTTTGTGATCTAGGTTATGAGAAAGAATAATAAATAATATAAATAGATGTGCCATGGTAGGAGAAACAAAATCAAGAAAAATTCACAACCAGTTGAGTCCAAGACACCCAAAGGAGGCCAGTGCAGTGTGAAAGGGAAGCATTTCATTTAACTTTAGCTGAGAGCTAAAGGAGGAGCAGGAGTTACCTGCTCTATCTAACTGGGCCTTATGTATTCCCACTCTTTTGTTCTGTTGGTGATGATGATGGTTATTTTTAGCCTCTGTGGGTGAGTATTAGCAGGTCGTTTCTGTATTTTCTCAGAAGGCAAACTTAAGCATCACAAGAAAAGAGTCCAGGTCCATGGAGAGAAGCCAGGCAGAGGCCCTGAATGCCAAACTCCTCTACTAGGAGATTTGCTTGACAGCTCAGTGTCTTGACCTGTTTCTTCTAAAAGGAAATGTTTACAAAGTGTCACTCAAGCCTCACATCCTGGCCCTTAGGGATGTGGTTCAGCACATCTGCATTAAATTTGTGTTCTAGTACCCCATGCCTTATGGAGGAGAACAGAAGAGCTGTTATGGAGGAAAATGTACTCTGAGACTGTCATGCTGCTAGTGACCAGCATTCTGACACACGGGCACTTTCTAACAGTGAAAGACCCCTTGCGGACTCATCTGAAGGGTAGCCACACATTCTATGATCATATCTTCCTATTCCTTTAGGATCACTGTGAGCTGAAGTTACAGAGCTATATAGATTGGCCTCACAGCACAATCCATTTGATTGTAAGAAAGTAGGGCCCAGCTCAGAGGAAGAGGCGACCTGGGCTTGAATGACCTGCCATTACTGCCTGCTGTACCTGAGAGATTTGTTCTGCTACCAGAGGGAGTTCCTACCTCTGGTCACCAAGAACTTGGCAGAGAGATATTATTATAGAGCCCTGTCAGTGGCCCTGCACACGGGAATGCCCTTCAACCAGTTGGGAGCTATCACAGGGAGCAAATACTATGACATTGAAGCCATGTACTTCTATCAGCACTGGCTCTACTCAGAAGTGCCTTTTAAAGGGGCATCTTGGAACCTCAAAGGGCTCTTTGATCATGCAGGGAAAAGGTACAGCCATCTGAAAATGTACCAGGGAAAGAAAGTGTCTCCCAAGCAGAGGCAGTGTTGGGATAACCAAAGGCTGCTGGTTAGCTTCCTCTATCTTCAGAGACTTCTATAACATCAAAGGAAATTCACGGCAGTCAAGTTGATAGCCAGTTCTGCCACTTCTGGAAGACTCTTGTCTCTGTCTTTCCTATCGGCCATGTCCATCTTACACAAGCTGAGTGTCCATGAAGCGAAAGCTCCTAAGAGGCGATTTGTTTCTCCCAGACCTCCTCATCTTCCACATGGTGCTCCTTTGACTCATGAATGTGAACAACCTGAGGAAAACAGGCTTGAAACAGCACAGGTCAGCAGTCATCTTCACCTTGACTGTCTCTCATCTCATTCAACATGTGGATGCACGAATCCAGGCTGAGATTCAGATAAACAAGCTGGCTGCAGAGGTCACTGTCCCTGGTGATGGAAGTCAGGATTGAAAAGTCTGGGGAGGAGCAACAAGATTTTCAGCTCCCTGTCCTGGACCCCACTACAGAGAATCGCAGAAAAACCACAGGTTATCTTGTGTTTCTAGTGAGGGCTACAACTCAGAAGCTAATTTTCATTCTTTCTGTGAGTCAGATAAGACAGATGAATAGGAAAACAAATCCTCAAGTTCGCAGGTCCACACAGAAACAAGCAAAGAGAGACTTTCATTCAGATACAACTGATGAAGGAGAGACTGGTTTCCCAAATCCAGAAGCAGTACTGGAAAGTGGGGCCACACCCAAATGTAAAGCTGTTTATCCCAGGGACAAGTGGCGGGCATAGAAACCTCTCCATCATCTCCCACATCTGCTGAAAACAACAATTTCTGCCACCCTGCCAGCCCCATTGAGTCAAAAGCTCCAAGTGAAACCTGGCTTGCACTTGGCTCCTATCTTCAGTCACAGTATTGTGAGGCCTCAGACTCAGCTGAGCCCTATCTCTAGCAGTGCATCTGGCACTAAGGACAAGGATGATATGAGCAGGTTTTTTGAGCTAGAGCCTCCAATTGGCTCCTATTTGGGGCAGAATGACTCCATTGTCCAGTTTCACAATACTTTCCAGACCATTAAAAATAAATTGAAGATCCTTTCTGTGGGAGGGACTACTGCCCACCATCAAAGTGATGCTGGGCTGGCTCTGCACCAACCACAACCTCTTCAACTCACATTAGCAGAGTCCACGTAGCCTGTGGGACCACCTGTTGATGCTTCTGAACCTGCTTCTCAGTGGGAGGCCTTCAGGAGCCAGGCCAGGGCCTGTCCCACCATCTGCATGACCTATTGCAGAGCTGTAAAGTTTCCAACATCCCCAGGTTGCTGCCACTCCTTGAGGATATTGCTCTGTGCTGGCTGTCTCCCCTGCAGGCTTCGCAGGAGAGGGTGGATTTAGGGCAGGTCCCACCTCCATTCAGGAGTCAGGATGAAGCTGCTGTGTGCCTCTGTTTCCTCTGAAGCTTCAGCTACTTTGCAACTAGATTCCCTGGACAGTTCCTGATTTCGACCCTAAGCTGGGTGTCTTTGTGAGCACTATACTTGAAGGAGCAGAAAACCCATCTCGGCAGCTTCCAGGGAGAACTTCAGGGACTTGGTTTTCCAAAGATATGGTCCAGCTCTGGCTTTAGCATGAAGTGGCACAATTCATGAAGACCTCAAGGGCCTCCAGATCAGTCAGCCTTGACCCCTTACCTGTTGCACAAACTCTGGGCCTTCTGTGAGCATCTTGAAATCATACAGCAACTCGCCACCTCTGGTAAATTTACCCTTATCATACCCAAGATTGTGCTCATCACAGTGTATGTCCCGAGGAGAGAAGACCACAGGGCCTGGGCAGCCATCAGCCTCCTAGAGGGTGAACTGAAGAGAGAGAATCAGTACATTCTATGCCAGCCCTTTGTGTTTGAGAGGTTTGTGAGGTCCAGGATGACCAGGCCAGACTCTGATACCTGGGACCTCTATAACATTCTTGACTTCTGCAAAGGTCTGCTGGACTTATCCAGGCCAGGGACACTCAATTCCAGCAGCATTGTGTCTATCATCATCAGCATCTGTTTGGACAACCCTAGGAACTTCTTATACCCTCTGTATTTGGCACTGGGGTGTGGAGATCAAGAACGTCCAGCACTTCCAAAGAGAGTGGAAGATGATCAGATGACATGGTCAGTCTCTCTTCTGTCTACTCCTTCAGCACTTATGAATCAAACTCAATTTGTTTCTCTCTCTTGAGTAAGCACCAAATGTTCACGGTAAGCATTGTGTAAATGAATATTTGTATCCACTTATGGGTAGAGTTTTAGTGTTCAGTCTTCAGAGGCCTTCATGTTTTCTTCTTTGTCATCTTGGCTTGAAACCTTGTTTTCTATCTGAAAAAAATCTCAAAATCAGGGTAACTCAGTGCATAGTGTTCTTATGGTAAAGCAGCAAGTTCAGGAAGCATTCCCAAGTCCAGATATAGCTAAGTAGTACACTAATTTGCTTAGCCTGTTTTTTGACATGAAATTGTTACTTTAAAAGTTGCTTTATGATGAGACCATGCCTACTACCTAAGGTAGGTCTCTGCCATCTATGACAACTCAATAAATATAAATCTAAAATTAGTTATCAGGGTGAAGGATTCCATTGCAATTCTTGGCCATGTCTTAACCTTATTCTATACTTAGTTCAGGTTTTACTTTTAGCTAGAACTGAGTTAGTAGCCAAGACTGCTATGGTATACCTTTTTTTTTTTCTTTGTCTAACCAAGCATGATAGTGATAGCTCCAAGGATTGACACATACAGTTCTGCTTTTGAAATCTGGGAATAGGTATTTCATGGTTTAATATTGGCAATTTTTTCTACATTTGCTCAATTTTTTTAACTTTGGTTACCATGAAATTATCTTTGGGGACTTTTCCTCATTTTCCTACTTGGTATGCACCTCAGGAAGTAATTCATTTTCCACAATTAGCAAAACTTAGATGCGAGTCCTAAAAAAACCGGATAAAAGTTAAAATCCACAACCTTATCTGACTGAAGTATGTTAAAAGTATTAACATCAATGTTTTTGCCAACCCCTAATTTGCCAATTCCTAATTTTCTTCCATGATAGATCAACACATTTCAAAACCAAACTTAATACTTTTTTAGGGTCCCAAGTTGTTGGGCATTTGCAGTCCCCTTTGTGCTGATGCACCCTTCACTAACTGAGCTTCAGATCCCATTGCTCCCCTTATAAGCAGAGAAATTCCACATGTGGTTTTTTCCTCACTCTCGGGTTCTCATCATATATCTCAGATGCTCTAAGCTAAGCCTTTCTGTTTCAGTTAAACCTTCTGTCATTTCTTCTCAATGTTTTTCTTAAATATTTTTGGCATTGTACTATATTTATTAGGAAAATTTCAACAAACTAAAGAAAAATAGAAAAAAAAACCCAAAGGTAATTTATTTTTAATATAACCACTTTTGTTGGTTTGAGTTGTTATTTATAGCCTATTATGTTTCCTCTGCATACTTGTTTTTCTTAGTTGTAATTATATTCATTAAGCATCTTTTCAGCCTAGTATTATTTGAATTACAAACATTTGTTATTGTATTATCTTTATTGCTTCTTTGATGGTTGCATTCTATTATTGCTTGCTCAAGTATTCATATTTCTAATATTTTTAGTATTATTAGTAATTAATAATTATTAATAAAGATATTTTTATATGGAAGAATTCATTTCTTAAGACATGTGCAGAAATTTATTTACTGAGTTAAAATGCATAATTATACACATATGTATATATACCATTATATTATTATATTATATTACAGATGCATATATACAAATAAGTATAACTTTTTAAGAGACATTACCAAGAAAATAATTTATTTCCAAAAAGGAAATAAACATTCTATGTAATTTTATAGCCTATATTTTTCACTAAATATGATCATTTTCTTACATATTTATTCTCTTAAAAGACGATTTAAAAAAGTCATTATAGGTGGAAAAATATTCCATGCTCACGGATAGGAAGAATCAATATCATGAAAATGGCCATACTACCCAAAGCAATTGAGAGATTCAATGCTATTCCCATTAAACTACCATTGACATTCTTTACAGAATTATAAAAAAACTTTTTAAAAATTCATATGGAACAAAAAAGATCTTGTATAGCCAGGACAATCTTAAGCAAAAAGAACAAAGCTGGAGGCATCACACTACGTGACTTCAAACTATACTATAAGGCTACAGTAATCAAAACAGCTGGGTACTGGTGCATAAACAGGCATATAGACCGATGGAATAGAATAGAGAACTCAGAAGTAAAACCGCAGAGCTACAACCATCTGATCTTTGGAAAACCTGACAAAAACAAGCAATGGGAAAGTATTCCATGTTTAACAAATGGTGCTGGGAGAACTGGCTAGCCACATGCAGAAAATTGAAACTGGACCCCTTCCTTACACCTTATACAAAAATGAACTCAAGATGGATTAAAGACTTAAATTTAAAACCCAAAACTATAAAAAGCCTAGAAAAAAGTCTAAGCAATACCATTCAGGACATAGGCATGGGCAAACACTTTATGATGAAATTGCCAAGAGCAATTGAAACAAAAGCAAAAATCGATGAATGGGATCTAATTAAACTAAAAAGCTTCTTCACAGCAAAAGAAACTATCATCAGAGCAAACAGACAACCTACAGAATGGGAGAAAATTGTTGCAATCTATCCATCTGACAAAGGTCTAATATCCAGAGTCTACAAGGAACTTAAGCAAATTTACAAGAGAAAAACAACCCCATTAAAAAATGGGCAAAGGACATGAAGAGTTTTCAAAAGAAGACATACTGGCAGCCAACAAACATATGAAAAAAAGCTCATCATCACTGATCATTAGAGAAATGCAAATCAAAACCACAATGAGATACCATCTCATGCCAGTCAGAATGGCAATTATTAAAAAGTTAACAAACAACAGATGCTGGCAAGGATGTAGAGGAATAGGAATGCATTTATACTGTTGGCAGGAATGTAAGTGAGTTCAACCATTGTGGAAGACACTGTGGTGATTCCTCAAAGGTTTAGAACCAGAAATACCATTTGACCCAGCAATACCATTACTGAGTGTATACCCAAAGGAATATAAATCATTCCATTATAAGGATACATGCACACGTATTTTAATTGCAGCACTACTCAAAATAGCAAGGATGTGGAATCAACCCAAATGCCCATCATTGATAGATTGGATAAAGAAAATGTGGTAGATATACACTGTGGAACACTATGCAGCCATAAAAAGGAATGAGATCATATCCTTTGCAGGGACATGGTTGAATTTGGAAGCAATTATCCTCAGCAATCTAATGCAGGAACAGAAAACCAAACACCACATGTTCTCACTTATAAGTGGGAGCTGAACAATGAGAACACATGGACACAGGGAGGGGAACAACACACATGGGAGCCTGTTGGGGCAGGGCAGCGGTGGGGAGAGCATTAGGAAAAAGGTAATGCATGTAAAACTTAATACCTAGGTAATCAATTAATAGGTGCAGCAAACCACCATGGCACATGTTTACCTATGTAACAAACCTGCATATCCTGCACATGTACCCCAGAATTAAAAATATATATATTATATGGATATACCACAATTTACTTTACCATTCTTCAATTTTTGAATTTTTTTCTGCTACAAATAATAAAAATAAATTTTTATATGTGTCTTTGATTATTAGAATACATTCCTAGAAGTAGAATTACTGAGGTCAAGGGTAAAAATAGATCAAGGACCTTAATAATACTAAAAATTATGCTAAATCATAATGACACTAAGATTTTATGAATTCTTACTCCCAACCATATAAGTGGGCATATTTCACTATTTTCAATTCAGAGAAATTTTTGCTTGCTAATTTGATATGTGAAATTATTGTATTATTGACTGTGAGAGACTGAACTTAATAGCTTAATGGATGTGTTAATTTTAATTTTTTGGCCATATTCTTTTTCATTTTAAAATTGAATTTCTGTATTTTTAAAATTTCTTATTGTCATAATCTGTAACTACACCAAAAGTATGTGAGAGTGCAAATTTAATTGGACTTAAATACGCACCTTAATCAGATAGTTGACTGCCCCTGTATCTTCTGCTTTGCTTGCAGCAAACTGCCAGGCTCAGTGTTAAATGCATATGAAGGAACTGGTAAAACTGATGGCTTGAGAAGGAGGAAAAATAGCTGAAAATATGCAGGGGAGCAAAAGAGAATAAAAGAACAAGAGTACATTATTTTGAAAAATGCAAACATAGTTGTCTTTCTGGTGGGAGATATTTGGCATTTTCACATAGGAAAAAGTGATAATTTATTACTGTGGAAGATTCTCCCTTCAAAATGTTTGGATGGCAGGCTCTGAATTACATTTGGAAGGTGCTAGTCTAATAATATGAATGAGGTTGGGCAAAAAAATCTAGGGCTGTACTTACTGTCAACATAATAGATCTCATAGTGGATTTTGGTTCATTCAAGCCTGGAATCCAATTCCACTCTCATCCTCACCCCTAAAAATGGGTCATTTAAAAATGCTTTGGCAGCTGTGATGCTGATGCAGGCAAGACATGCTCTCAGAAAACAACAATGGTAGCGGCAACTAAACAACCATAATTCTCCTGATTTAAAAAAATTTTATTATATGCAAGAATCATGCTTCCTAAGAAAGTACACCCCTCTTTGTATTCTACGATATTTCTTTTCTTTTCCTGGTAGGTGTTTTGAAACTGAAGATGTTCAGTTAGCCATCAGCAGACACCCCTAGAATGGATTTAGAAAAATACTGAGAAGCACTAGGGTGTCTTGAAGATGTCATTGCTATGACTTCACGACTCATGTCACAGATGTCTCTTGTATGGTTTGCTAATTATCGGTTGCCATGAAAAAAATCTTGCTTAATCTGTAGAAGAGCTACGAGATAAAGGGAAAGAGAACATTTTATTGTTAAATGATTGGACTTCATTTGGTTTACTTGAAGTCAGCCTTTGGCAGTTGAACTACCCAGGTGAAGTCCTTTAATGAAACCTCTAAGATTACTTGTGTCTAGTCATCCTAAAAGTGTTTGTCTTCTAAAATTGTCTTTCAGCCTAAGTGCATGGGATTGTGGAAAAAGGTTTGTCTACTAAGAGATTTAGTCTTCTCCTAGTTTTCTCCTCTCTTCGTCATGTATATGAAGAATGTTATAAAATGTTATAAAGAGATGACCAATTTATTTTATTTTATCAATCTTGTGTATAAATAAAAAGTGAAGTATGATTTAAAAAATAATGTTATAAAAACACAAGAACATATTAAGCAGTGCAGTACCTAAATCTTAGTATTTTTACAGAGGCTCTGCTGAGGAAAATAACTTAGAAGCTTTTTTTATTATCACATGATTTTCTGATAGGGAGAATGCTGTTTAATACATGAAAGTTTGTCACTAGTCATGGCTATTGCTAATAGCTTAGATGGTTATGGTAGGAAGAGGACCTCTATGAGTCAATTGGTTTCTTTCATTATACCCTAGAATGTAGGAAAGAACCTTATTTTGCAGATGAGTGAGATAAAACTCGTCAAGTTAAGCAGCTTTTCCAAAGACATGCAGCTACTACATGACTTACCTAATATTTCATTCCAGATTTATCAGGCTCTTGAGTAAATCTAGTTCATTTATAAGCAAACAAAAGCATGGAACATTCAGTAGCAAGGCAGGAAGATGATGTCTCAGTGAAGGGCAGGTAGAATCTAGAGTGCACCTTGTGGGCCACAGAAACAACCCTCTCTCTTCCCCCTTCTTACTGTCATGATGATGCTTAAACTTGCACCTTCATCCAGGTGCTCTAGGGAAAGAAAAGTTAGAAGAGGGAGGAAACAGCTTTGACAGGAGGTTTCAACTCTGACTTGAGAGGCTATTTAAGAAGAAACAGCCTTAAATAGGAAGACAGTGAATTATCTTTACTAGGCAAATTTTGCATTTAGGGTAAAATTGGTTTGAAGGTAAGTTATGTTCAAACAATAATTAGAACTAGACATTTGTTTTGCACGTGAGTTGTAATGTGTAAATTTCAGTCTCTGTAGAGATATAGGTTACATGGGCTATCTATGCAGCCAGAAACTACATTTACTGTGGTTGAATATAATATTTTGACTGGAATAACTTCTCTGATGAACATAAGACTCAAATTTCTATCTGCCTCCTCAGTATATCTGCTGGAATTTTCCATATGCAATCATGTGCCACATAATGACATTTTCATCAATGACAGACTGCATATACAATGATAGTCCCATAAGATAATTGAGCTGAAAAATTCCTATTGCCCATTGGTGTCTTGATAATCCTGTATAGGCCTAGGCTGATGTGTGTGTGTTTGTGTCTTAGTTGTTAACAAAAAAAATTAGCACATACAATTATGTACAGCACATAATACTTGAGAGTAAATGGCTGTTACCAGTTTATGTATTTACTACACTGTGCTTTTGATTGTTTCTTTAGCATGTACTCCTACTTACTAAAAAAAAGTTAAGTGTAAAAGAACCTCAGGCAGGCCCTTCAGGAGGTATTCCTGAAGAAGTTATTGTCTTCATGGCAGATGACAGCTTCATGCGTGTTATTGCCCCTAAAGAGCTTCCAGTGGGACAGGATGTGGAGGTGGAAGACAGTGATATTGACGAATCTGACCCTGTGTAGGCCTAGGCTAATGTGTGTGTTTGTGTCTTAGTTTTAACAAATAAGTTTAAAAACTAAAAAGAGAAATAAATTTTTAAAAATAGAATAAAAGTTTATGGAATAAAGATTTTAAAATATTTTGTACAGTTGTGTGATATGTGTTTTAAGCTAAATATTATTACAAAAGAATCAAAGTTTTAAAAATTAAAGTTTATGAAATAAAAAAATACAGTGATCTAAGTAGTATGTTATTGAAGAAAGAAAAAAAATTAAAATAAATTTAGTGTAGCCTTAAGGGTATGGTGTTTTTAAAGTTCACAGTGTATTATAGGGTCTACAGTAGTGTACATTAATGTTCTAGGCCTTCATAGTCACTCACCACTCATTCACTGACTTATCCAGAGCAACTTCTAGTCTTGCAAGCTTCACTCATGGTAAATGCCATATATAAGTATATCTTTTTTTAAAATCTTTTACATTATATTTCTGCTGTACCTTTTCACGTTCATATGTTAAGATACATGAATACTATTGTATTACAATTGCTTACAGTATTCAGTACAGTAACATGTTGTACAGGTATGTAGCTTAGGAGAGGTGGGCTATACCACATAGCGTAGGTGTGTATTAGGCTGTACAATCTAGGTTTGTGTAAGTACACTATGATGTTTGCAAAATGAAAAAAATCACCTAACAATGCATTTCTCATAACATATTCCTGTCATTAAGTGATTCATGACTGTATCTGAAATTCAAGATGTCTACAGGTGAAGTCATTATTTCTACCTCAACTAGCCTTCTTCCTTGCTGTCTTTATCTTGACAAATGAAATTTAGCTTATTAAGTTTGAAATACTGCAACACTAGTTCCATCATCTCCCTCAATGAAAATAATTTATAAATATATGTGTGTGTGTATGTATGTGTGTGTGTGTGTGTGTATTCATTTCAAGGAATTAACTTATGGATGGCAAGTCTGAAATCTGTAGGGCAGGCTGGCAGGCTGGAAACTCTTGGGTAGGAGCTGGAGCTGATACTGTAGTTTTGAGACAGAACTTTTTTTTTTTTTCTCAGAGAGACCACAGTTTTGCTCTTAAGGCCTTTAGTAAAGATAGCCTCTTTAATAAATGGGGCTGGGAAAACTGAATATCCCTATGCAGAAGAATGAAATAGACCCCTGTCTCTCACCATATGCAAAACTCAGATCAAAATGGATTAAAATCTAAGACCTCAAATGATGAAACTACTGAGAGAAAACATTGGGGAAAATCTCCAAGACATTAGTCTGGGCAAAAGTTTCTTGAGCAATACCCCACAAGCACAGGCAACCAAAGCAAAAATGGACAAACGGGATCACATCAAGTTAAAAAGCTTGTACACAACAAAGGATACGATCAACAAAATGAAGAGACAACACAAAGAACGGGAGAAAAATATTTGCAAATTACCCATCTGACAAGAGATTAAAAACCAGAATATAAAAGGTGCTCAAACAACTCTAAAGGGAAAAATCTAATAGTCTGATCAAAAAATGGGCAAAAGATTTGAATAGGTGTTTCTCCAAAAAAGATACAAATGGCAAAGAGGCATATGAAAAAGTGCTCAACAAACATCATTTAACATCAGATAAATGTAAATCAAAACTACAATGAGATATCATCTCAACCCAGGTACAATGGCTTATATCCAAAAGACAGGCAATGACAAATGTTGGCGAGGAGGTGGAAAAAGGGGAACCCTCGTACCCTGTTCGTGGAAATGTACATTAGTACAACTACTATGGAGAACAGTCTGGCAGTTACTCAAAACATTAAAAATAGAGCTACCATATGATCTAGCAACTCCACTGCTGGGTATATACCCAAAAGAAAGGGAATCAGTATGTTTTAGAGATATCTGCACCCCTATATTCGTTGCTGCACTGTTTACAACAGTTAAGATTTGGAAGCAACCTAAGTGTCCATCAGCAGATGCATGGATAAAGAAAACGTGGTACGTATAGCCAATGGAGTACTATTTAGCTATAAAAATCAGATCTAGTCATTTGCAACAACACTGATAGAACTGAAAGTCATTGTGTTAAGTGAAATAAGCCAGACACAGAAAGTCCAACATCACATATTCTCACTTATTCATGGGATCTAAAATTCAAAACAATGGAACTCATAGGCATAGAAGGTAGAAGGATGGTTACCAGAGGCTGGGGAGGGTAGTGGGGGTATGGTGGTGGTGGTGGTACTGGGGATAGTACAAAAAAAACCCCAGAATGAATAAGACCTACTATTTTATAGCACAACAGGGTGACTGTAGTCAATAACTTAATTGTGTATTTTTAAATAACTTAAAGATTGTCACTGAATTGTTTGTAACTCAAAGGATAGATGCTTGAGAGGGTAGATACCCCATTCACCATCATGTGCTTCTTTCACATTGCATGCATCTCAAACATCTCATGTGTCTCATAAATATATACACCTGCTATGTACTCACAAAAATTAAAAATCAGAAGAATTTTTAAAATAAGACTTGTTTTCTGTCCTTAAAGCAATCACTTACTCTTTGTGTACTGGTAGAACATTAAATAGTAAATCATCAAGGATGTCTGTCATGGTTTTGCTGCATATCCATTAGTACTTCTTTGCTCCTTGGGAAATACCAACACACACTTTTCCAAACAAGCTTCTGAATTTTCCTGCTGAAAGGCTGTGCCAGTGTAATGCTGTCTTCTTTTCCCTAATTAAGTCACTATAATGCAGCACTGAAGAGCCTGGGCTTTGGTCAGCTGTTCTGGCCTCAGTCACTTTTTTCAGGCAAGATAAATGATGAGTTGTTCATTTTTTCTGAGTAGATATCCTCACAGAGTTGTCATGCAGATCAAATGAGCCAATATGTGTAAAGTACATTGCATGGTGCCAGGCACATAGTGGCACAAATGAGTTATGCCTCTCTTGAATTACAGCTTTAACTAGAAAATCTGAGTGGTTTGTTCTGTATCAAAACCAAGGGGAAATAATTTGGACAGATATTTCTGGGTGAACATTTAATTCTATGTTCTCATTTTTATAAGGAAACTTCTGCCTCTGCCTTGGAATACAATACAATAACTTGAAATCTGATGTCAAAATAGAAAATTTATAATTATTGACTAATCATGAATGATAGAGCTAGAAGGGCCCATGTAAATGACCTAGGACAATCTCCTCTCTTTGAAAACAAGGTATCTAATCCTCGAGGGATTAGATGACTGTCCATGGTTGTACAACTAGGGAGTAGTGAAGTAGGGTACTCCACTTCAGCTCATTCTTGGATAAAAGAATGACTCAGAATTTTCCCCCCATTAGCTCATTTATACAGATTTATCTAATAAAAGGAAAATGATTTTTCAAATGTGTAAAAAATTTGAATTGCAACTATCCAATGTTAAAATAACATAAAGATGAATAACATATTTTACAGAACAGAATACCATTGATAGTTTATTTTCATTTTTTACTTTCTAATAAAAATGGAGGTATATCAGATTAGATGAGTTTTTTTGCAACTAGCTGACTTCAATTAATTTATGTGGTACCTGATTTAAGCACTCACACTCAGCTCTCTGAGGACTTAGTATCAGAAATGAAAGCTGGCATTAAAGTCAGAGCAGATGTGCAGTCACTTCAGCCTCTCTAGCTTGGCTCGAGCTGTTGGTATAATCACCAGTCTATGCTAACACCGCGTGTTTAGATCACTGCCTTAAAAAATAGTAACATCTAGGATGAGACTCTGGCTCAGAAATCCTACTCTAAATGAAATGGTGTTTCTTGTATTTAGTTGACTAGAAATACTGGGAGGAGCAGAGAGGTTGGGTAGGCACAGGGTTAGTATAATTTTTGTATGATCATGAGTGGCATCTCTTTAAGGAGTCTCTCCAGTGATAGCATACACCTTGCACATATCGTTTATGCATTGGATCTGAACCCTGATTTCATTTCCTTCTCTGGTTGTATAATGCCTGTCTCCCAAATGAAGTGGCTATTTATTGTGCATATGTGTTTAATTCTGAGTCCTCTAGGCAAGTTTAAGCAAGCAACAAACACTTAAATGGGTTTACCCAAAGTTTAAATATGTTAATGGTTCATAGCATCTGTCCAACTTGGTGGAGCAACGTTTTTATTTTATCTGAGCAGATTCTGAAAAGTCTTCTTACAATTTTGAGTTTGATTCCTCTACTATCATTTGGCTTAGCTATTTCTGTTTATTATGCCTTAAAGAAGAAGGGATGTCAGTATGGGCATGGAATTCAACAGTAAAAATGTGGGGAGTATTCTGGAAGAGCCACAGAAAGTCATATGAAAGTAAAAATGATGATTTGCAAACCCAAATAAGTCTTTTTAAAGTAGAGATAGAATGAAGATGTATTTTAGCAGTAAAGTCTTGTCACTTTAATATTAGAAGGTAGTTTAAATAATCTAAAATCAATGTGAGGATTACTCGCTTGAAGAGTGAGAATAACAAAATGTCAGATGTTTTGAGAGAAAGATGTCATTTAGGAATTTTTACAGTGTTCTGTCCCAGCGGGAACTTAGCTTCTTTCCGTCTTGATGAGGTGCCTCTAACCTCTTTCTCTGGACTTCTCCTGTAGCAAGAACTCTAGGCCTGAAATGAGGTCAGATTTTTAAGTTGCCACTAAGTGAACATCATTTATAATTTCCATTCCTTTAAAAGAACTTATCAAGTAATTGCCCTCTAATAGCAGGCAAGCAGTATGACAAGCAGGATAAGACATGATGAAGCTAATGAAAATTTAAAGTGGTCTCCATTTTCCGTTGGCTTTGGAAAGGCCTAGCAGAGCCATGCCACCCCCCACAGATAATGACATACCTCCTAAAATGATTGAAACAAGGATGTGCAGAAAGCAAGATAAATATTTTGGTTCCCCAAAGCATAGTCTTCTCAAATTCATGGTAATAGTTCCCGGAACATTTAAAATTTTTCTTTATGCTAAATGGTAGCTTAAACTTTACAGTTTCAGAGGCAAAATGTCAGAGACTAAGATCCTCATATCTATAGAACTAATCTTGAAGACATTTGATACAAAAATAGTCTATGAAACCTTGATTAAAACTATCTGCATTTAGGTGCTGAACTGGGCCTACACTGTATTTCTGAACTTCTCCTAGAATGCGTTCCTTAGTTGTAACTAAGGAAAAATACCTAGTCATAAAAATACTTAACTCAATTTCTCTGGGGATCTTTTGAGAAACCATGTAGAATATTCAGTATTGTTTCACCAATGGAAGAGGAAATTGGTTTATTTATCCATCAGCTCTCATCGCTCTTTGGTTTAGAATTACCTGGCTTTCAGCAACACCCTGTGTATAGGTTCAGCAGGCTTTGTTGTCCTGAAGAAAGCCCTCAGCCAGAAAAGCAGAAAGAATCAGCACTTGAGGTAGGAAACTTTTGTGTTTTAGGGACCATCTCAATTACAAATGCAGGTAATCTGAGTAGACTGAGAGATTCTGGGACATGGCATCAACATCTCTACCCAAATTGGTTCATGTCTCTCTGTAAGTCCACTCAGTTACTGACTCTTCAAGAGATTAGCCTGGAATCATCTCTAAAAAAGACTTATAACTGAAGGTTTCGTGGACTAAGAGACAGTTGTTGCTGTGGCAGCTGGTCTTGACACATATTTGATAGGCATTATCTTCCTCCTCTTCTACTCATTGTAGGTTCCCCTTGCTCTTGGCCAGTACTGCTGCTGATCTAATACAATAGAAGTAAGGTCTGTATTGCCTCTTTTTCTATTTTACTTTTGTCTGTTGGAACTACTCAGGCCTAATGCTGACTATCTTTTTTATTGTATGATGGATTGCTGCTATGCCTCCCTGATCTCGTGATTGGTAGTTTTGAAAATACCCTTTCCACGGTGAGTAGTTCCAGTTGCACGCTCACTTAACTATGGTTAGTTTCTATTAGGGCTCAGTCATATGCCAGGTAATCCTTTTCAAGTGGCAAGTGATCAGTGCTACAGAAAGCATGGTCTTGCTCGAGAATCTTAGAAAATCTATGTTACAGAGCGTGTCCTCGAGGGCTTGACAGAGACTCCACACAATGTCCATATCTACCACAGGTATCTCTGATACTGTTGTATCTGCTGGCCTGAAAGAATGTGAAGCTTTCACTGCAAGTCTTCTCTTGCTGTAGGACCCACTGAAAAACTGGTAGTTTTCCGAGTCACCCAATAAATGAGTTGGAATAGTGTTTCCAAGCATGAAATATGTTGCCTCCAAAATTCAGGGCAATCCTTTCAGTGCTGTGCCTGGTTGTAGGAGTTATGATGTTTACTAACTTGCCTTTTTCTTTATAGAGAATATCTCAAATGCCCAAGGAAACCATACCTCTGAAAACTTCACCAAAGCATAAGGCTTTTGGATCTTTATAGAGTTTATCTCAATCTTTTGGCATGCATGTGTCTTACAAGGACATACAGAGTAATTTTAACTTCCTGTTTGCCAAGTCCAATTAGTGTGCCATCAATATGTAAACAAATCTGATATTCTATGGAATGTTAAAATAATCCAGGTTCCTTTTGTGAACAAAAGGAAGCAAGAGAGTTAACACAGCTCTGGGCCAAAAAAGTAAGTATATATCCTAGATGAATACAAACAGCTTGAATTTAAAAAATGTTTTGCTCAGATCAACAAATACCCATCCATTGTCAGAGCTGGGTAGATTGTTCTAGTCAGGATATCATATTTTGCACAGGAGATATGACTGGCACTACAGCTGACTTATCATGGATCACCATCATCTGCCATGATTTATCGGAACTTTCAATGACCATATCAGTGAATTAAACTTTCAGTCACTGAAGTTGACACTAGTTTCTATAATTTTACTCCAGAAAATTAAATTTTAGAGATTTACTATTTTAGGGGAAAGTTCTAGGGTTTCCATTTGACTTTTCCCATCATAATGGGTCTTAATCCGTAGACTGAGAAAACAATGAGTGTTCTGCCAGCTGCACTAATGACCTAGGGAAGTGATGACAGAAAAGTCCACTGGACACACTGTATGATGGTGTTGGTCTCCATAGACCCTGATTCTAATAGGAGTTATCATAGTACTTTGGGTCTCCTGGTAACAATGTCAACTCAAACTCTTTATCACAGCCCTCAAAATATCTGGATATTATCCCTCTTCTAGTGTATAATTATTCTGTTAAATGGCCATACTTTTCTATGAGAAAGAATTAGGAGAATATTTTTGCATATACTTGGTGTGGCATTCCAGGATTCTTTTTTAAGTGGACCTCATCTTTAAGTGATGGGACTCAATAACCAGCTCAGATTTGGAAACTGGTAAGAAATAATTACTTGTCATTAAAGCAACCCTTTCCTGAAGTATCTTTGGCCTTTTATTGTTGTTATTGTTAAGTCAAGAAGTGCCCTTATTGGCTGCCTATTCATCTTGTTCCAAAGAACACCATGGTTTATCAGCCATTGTCACTAATCCATGTGGTCAAGACCCCCTGGTTTCCTCTCCGGCCTTGCTCCTCTGTTTTCCTGAGCAATAAAATATGTTCACCAGAATCCTGTTATTCTCATTGACACTACGAAGCCTGTTTTCAAGGATTATTTCCTACCATCACCCTGGCTTACAGGAGACCATGAGGCTTTTCAGTGAATCTGGTATCTTCCTCACTCATGCACTCCTTATTGCTTTAGTGAAGGAGGTGTTGTTCAGGCCCTTTTATGGAACATAGCTAGCCGGTGGATTTCTGATTTCATTTTGACTTGCTCACCTTTCTGACCCTTTCCTCATTACCCTGCCAAGGCAGTTCTGCGTTTCAACCTTGATTACCACAGGTCATCATCATATTCAAACTCTAAGGCCACCATAATGTCATGGGAGAGTACCACTATATCAATAAACTCTCAGCCCTCAATCTGACAGTCTATTCAAACTCATTTCCCAATTTCTTGCTATTACATATTAGCTGAGTGCTGCAGATCTACTAGAGAATAAGTCTTTCTTCACATAGAACCTCTCTGTTCAAGCTATGCTAAAACTTGATTCTAGTTATTGGTAGACCATGCGTTCTAAACGGGAGTGAAAATTGGTTTTAGGAGCACAAAACATTTCTTAGATATTAGAATGATTTTTGGCCCTTCAAAGGATGACAGATCATAAAGAGATATACTGTGTATCTGTGGTATTAACATTTTATAGGGGGCTAGTTAATTAGGGGAAAAATATCTAAGGTGCCTTAGGTAGATGATAATAAAAAAAGAGATTGAGAAGCCTGGTCTAGACACTACATCAGGGTTTGACATTGACAGCACTATTGACATTTTGGGCCAGATCATCTTTGTTGTGGAGGATGTTCTGTGCATTATACAATGTTTAGCAGCATCTGTGGCCACGAGATGCTAGTAGCCTTCTTCACCCTGCTCTACTGTAGCAAGAACTAAAAATGCCTCCAGGTGTTGTAGTGGTTGTCAAACTTTTATTTTGCATCAGAATCACTGGAAGCCCTTGTTAAAGCAGATGATGGAGTCCTACCTCCAAATGGGACCTGAGAATTTGCTTTCCTAAACATTCTAAGTAAGGAAATTGATTGTAGTACTTATCCAGTAGGGTTATTCTGCTAATTAAATGAATTAAGGCTGAGAACAGAGGTACAAATGCCATGAAGCTGGAACTTGCTTAGTTTGATCAGGAAACAGCAGGGAGACCAGTGGCTGGAGCAGAGTGAAAAAGTAGGAGAGTAGAAACAGACAAAGTAAGAACAGTAGCGAGAAGATTGGTCAGAGCAGAGAAGATTGGTCATAGTAAATTTCATTTCATTTTATTTATTTTATTTTTACTTTATTTTATTTTAAGTTCCAGGATACATGTGCAGGCTGTGCAGGTTTGTTACATAGGTAAATCTGTACCATGGTGGTTTGCTGCACCTGTCAACCCATCACCTAGGTATTAAGCCCAGCATGCATTAACTATTTTTCCTGATGCTCACCCTGCTCCTTCCTGTCACCCAACAGGCCCCAGTGTGTGATATTCCCCACCTCCAAGTCCATGTGTTCTCATTGTTCAGCTCCCACTTGTAAGTGAGAACACGTAGTGTTTGGTTTTTTGTTTGTGTGTTAGTTTGCAGAGGATAATGGCTACCAGCTCCAACCATGTCCCAGCAAAGAACATGATCTCATTCCCAACCTTAGGCTTAAACCCACTATGGCTGTATAGTACTCCATAACATATATGTACCACATTTCCTTATCCAGTCTATCATTGATGGGCATTTGGGTGAATTAATTTTTACTCTGAGAGCTATCAAGAGCCACTGGAGTGTTCTGAACTGACAGATGCCATTAACTGACTTATATTATGTTTACTCTGCTTGCTTTGTGCAGTGTAGATGGAATGGAAGTATGAGGAAAGCAAGAACACATGTTAGAGGTTATTGTAATTCAGAGCCTGGTGAAGTGGCTCACACATTTAATCCCAGCACTTTAGGAGGCCAAGGCAGGTGGATTGCTTGAGTCCTGGAGCTTGAGACCAGCCTGGGCAACATGATGAAATCCCATCTCTACAGAAAAATACAACAATTGGCCAGGTGTGGCAGCTCGTGCCTGTAGTCCCAGCTACTCAGGAAGCTGAGATGTGAGAATCACCTGAGCCTGGGGAGGTCAAGGCCGTTGTGAGCCGAGATTGCACCAATGCACTCCAGCCAGCCTAGGTTACAGAGTGATACCCTGTCTCAAAGTAAGTAAGTAAATAAATAAATAAATGTTATTGCAATTCAGGAAGAGATGTGTAGGGTTTGGGGAGAAGTGGTTAGGTTCTAGGGCTATTTTCAAATAAGAATTGGCAGGATATAATGATGGATTGGATAAGAAAGAGAAAAGACTCAGGGTCAAGAATGTCCCCAAAGATTTTTGCCTCAATTGGTAACATAGAGTTCCCATATTATGAATCAGAAAATATTGAGAGGGGAGAAAGTCTTGGTGAAAAAAATCTAGAGTGTAATTTGGGACATATTAAGCCTTAGTATCTCAAACAGAGATGATGAATAGGTGTCTGGATCTGTGAATCTGGAGTTCAAAAGATGGTCTGGGTTAAAAATGTAAATGCCCGGTTATATCCCCACAAATGATGTTTAAAATTCTGACACCGGAAGAGATTACTTAAGGATGAGTGCTGATGATATCTGAAGGGTGAATCCTATTGCACCAGAACTTTTAGTGTAATTGGGAACTAAGGTTATTATTAATAAAGTGGATTGTCAAGAATTGTTTAGCAAAATCTTATAAGATGACTGAAAAATCGCCCAGGTAAATGTCCCATTAGGATAATTTGACCAAAAGACAAACAAAAAATGTTATCGATTATATTTGGATTCACAGGACTGGCAGAATCAGTTTACTGAAAATCCAAATTCGCTTATATATCCATGGGCTATAATAGCTACCTCCTGAGGCCAATGATAAGAATTAGAGATAGTCTAAAATTGTTACTATTTTATTTGAAGAGGAGTATTGAAATTTGTTTTATGCTGCATAAAGAACTTGTTTGATGTATATTTCATGAGCCCTGGTTGAGAGGGAACGTTTCATATTGGAATATATGAAAGCTTCTAATCAAACATTTATGTCAGCAAGAGTTTTCTTTTATGGAGGAAAGTTATTGTGATAAAAAAGTTTTTTTAAAAAAAGCATAATAATACCCTGAAAATGATAATCCATTCTGGACGAAGATGAGAACATGAAGTCCCTGGAAGAATAGTCATCGGCAACTGGTGTCAAGGAAGCAGATCTGAGGGCACTGACTTCTGACCCTTGGTTTCTCTTTTTAGTAGCCTATTAATATACACAAATTCCTAGAAATTTTATCTTATAACGTGCGGAATTTATTTTTATATATACTGTACTTATGTTGAATTTTTCACGGTATCTAAAACCTACATTTCTCATAATGACATATAGTCCTATTCTGTTTTTCTTTTTGGCAACAGCGGTTATGGTGGTTACCTTTATATTTCTTTAAGTCTGCTTATATTTGAATAAGGGAAAAATAAGGAGATTCAGTTAAGCAAATATGATGTCTAGGATTGAACTGTTTGCGAAGAACAATATTTTGAGATGTGAGTTTCATTTATGGTAGTAATTAATGCATTTTGTTGTCGGTCTCTGCAATGTATCCGGCTTTATTTAGGTAGACCCTTGTCGATTTTGGCTATGAACCTGGCCCTGTCATAAGAGTCTGAGTAAGCCCTAAGAAGACTATAATGTCTTTGTAACCCTCATCAAAGGACCCCTCTCTATACCCTCTTTCATCTTCTACATGGCTCTTAGGACTGGAATAAATCTGATTTTCTAGAAATGACCACTGGACCCTTGATTTTGACTTATTTCTGTTTCATACTTCCTGCCCTACCCTACCACCATTGTCCCCCGTCCCACTATGTTCTTTTCTGCACATAGACTTGGAATCTAGTATACAAGGACAAGACTCTGGGTTTCTGAGTAGCTCAAAACACCAAACATTTTCATGTGTTATCTCGTTCCATTTCTTTTTTGTTTAGGCTCCTGGTCTGGATTTTGACTCAGGTTCTCTTCTCACTCAGTGTTAGTAGTGACTCTGTATGGTGTCCCTCCTCTCTAGACTTGGAGTCCTGACCCTAACCATATATCATTGGGCTGGATCAGTTTCCTTGAGATTGGATCATCTTCCTGAGGGCCTTATCTTTTTTTTTATAGATCTCATGCAAATTAGCTATTTCTTCCTTGACAACCAAGTATACAGGAATCTTCTGATTGCTCTATGTATCTTCCTGGTTGGAGATTATGGTGCTACTAGTTCCAGAACCTCAGTTGTGAGAGTTGGGTCCCAAAACACCATGTCATAACCACATGGGCATCATCTTTGTGACAATTTTGATGAGAATCTATTTATTAAATATTAAATGGACTCACTCCTTCCTCAATTTGGTACTGATTTTGCCCTCTCCTCTTTCTCCCCATCTTCCTCTGGCCCTATGTTCTTGAGAATCTCTTATGTCTGAGACTGCCCAGATAGATGATATTGTTGAACATGTTGTGCTGTGTTTATAATGTAACAGATTCTTCTATATAGCTGACATTCAATAATGCTTACTGTGAATAAGCCATGCTGTTTAAATTCTATTTTGAATGGGACAATTTATTCAAAGTTTTGATGTATTTATTCTTCAAGATACTAGGAACTTCACTGATCTAAGTTATAATTTGGGCCCAGTCGAAGATATCTAAGAGCAGAAAATGGGTTTAGGGGAAGGAGGTAGATTTCTCTGTCTTTCAACACATACATACTTATGAAGTACTTACTCTATTCCAGGCAATGTCCTAAGGACTAAAGACTCACTAATGGCAAGTTGTATTTCCCATACAGCTAATATCAGCAAAATTGGTATCAGCACAGTACTTCACTATTGTAGGTTTTCAATCATCTGTTGGATAAATATTAGTATTCATTTTAATTTTTAGTGTCATAAAAATTTGCTTTTTACTAACACCAAGTTTTAACTTCTAGACTTAATTAAAACACAATTTTGAATCTCTGTCTGAACCTTAAGTTTAATTTCACTGAAACCTTGTCAATTTCATAAGCCTTTCTGAAGTGAAAAACTTCTTTTTATTATTAAATCTGGAAGAACAATGATAACTCTTACATGTATCCCACACATTGATCAACATATCTTCCCCTAAACTTTCTTCCAATCAGCAAAGGGCAATTTTTATCTCATTATTTTTTCTTCACCTTAGATTAGAAACAAGTTTACTAATAAATTTAGTTTTACATAACTTCGCTTCTATTATTGTCTCTGATCACTTAAAAAAAATTAAGGCTTGTTTAATGACAGCCTATCTGAATAACTAACTTTATAAAATCAAATTTGACCATTACATGATAATATTTTAAGACAAAAATAGAATTTCTTTACATGCTACTCCCAAAGTTATGTACTTCAAAAGTGCAGGCCCCCTCGTTATTCCTGGAAGTGAATAAAAAAGCTCTGACAATGCTGTGCCTATGTTCTGCCATCCTCCGAGCCTTGAACATAATAATGATGCTACATTTGAGGATCTTTTATGCATCAAAAATACTTTCACATGTGCTTTTTGTAGCACCCTGGTGAAATGAAAGCATGAATTTTTGAGTTAGACAACTGTAGGCTTAAATCCTAACTGGCATCCTGCTATCTGAGTGGTCTTGGTTAAGTTTCTTGACCTGTCTGAGCTCATTTCCTTGAATCAAAAATAGAGGTGATGCTACTTATTTAGGGAAGTTGGGGAGATTAAATTACATAATGTATGTCCTACTCCTGGAACATCAAAATTGTTCAATACATTCTAGTTTGATAATAACCTTGGAAGACTGAGAAGGAGTTGGAGTACTGACCAACATCAATAACTTACAAGGACTTTTCATATGTTTAACAGATAAGTATTTCCTCCTTATACATCAGTACAAGAAATGTTATTTTGGTTTAATTTTCTAAGTCAAATAAAATGTCTATGTGCCCCTGCTCTCCAAGGAGGTAAGGAATTAAATCTCAATCAAGGGTTTTAGTGTCTTCTCACTCCTTATATTCCAAATTTGGGTACTTATGTGGATATAGAAAGATGTGGGAGGTGGAGTGGGCCTCCTTGTTCTTATAGCTCCTTTTGCTGGAAAATTTACCTTCCATTTTCCTCTCCATCGCTTACCAAGCACTGATGCTCTCTGCAAACTTAGAAGTGAATTCTCCAGAGATCCCGTCCAGGGACCACATACTTTGTTACTAAAGACCCTTAATGATCCATTCTTGGTCTCCATGGTTATATCACAAGGAATTACCCATCAAGGATCTACATTCATAGTACTCCACAAACCACTAGACCCTGCCCTGCCTGGGAACATTACTTCTTCATTGTTTTCTTCTCTCAGCACCAGCCTTCACCCCTGTTTCCTTTAAGGATCTTCTCCTCAAATTAAGTCTGTGGAGAAGTTACCACTTGTGTACAGTAGATTTCACTTTCTAATCTGTGATTCTCTGAGGCAGTGGAGCCCAGAAGCAGCGTACTAAGTCTTGGTTACTTTGGGGAAAAAAGGGATGGTAGCATGAACACTCATTATTTTGAATATCCAATAGCAGTAAAAATAATGTATAATGTACATTAACACAACAATAAGTCATCTGGTAAGGATTTTATTTATTTTTACCATCACTCCTGTGCTACAACTTCTTCAGCCACCACACTACCGTCACTAATGAAAGAGATTTATCCTGGTTTTCTGCTTCATGAAGATCTACCCCTTCCCAGACTGCAGCACCACTTAGGTGTTAGAGAGAAGAGGTCCTTTAGCCACTGATGGTTCTGCGCAAAGTTCTTTGAGCAGATGTTCACTTATCCCTTGGTCTTGAAACATCCAACACGAACCACTTATCTACCTTATCGCAGACTTTCTCAGGTCAGATACTATCATTATTCATATCTTTCCCTCCTCTGGTCACCATTAGAAACTCAGCTCCTCATGTCATACATCACTAGTACTCTCGTCACTGCACTGCTCCAACCCCCTTGCCATCTTTCTCCATTTTCTGACCCAGTCTTCCTTTCCTCATAGGCTTACCAAACTCTTCCCATGTGCTTTCTGTCATTAGGAATATTCTCTTTATCCTCATCCTACTTTTGTCTTTTCCTGTTTCCTTAATCTTATTTTTCTAGTAGAAATCCAGGCTTTCCCTTGGTGCCATTTATTCCTTAGGTCCTTTTTAATGGGTGATGTGTTTTCTTCCTAACATTCTTATCTCAGTGCCTATAATTGGGGTAAATGTTTTACCTTTACAATTTGTCTGTTTATTTAACACCTTTTTTCTTCCTATCTCAGTCAATTATTTGACTTCATAAGAGACATCTCACCCACTGTTCTAACACTTTTGAGTCCCTACTTCCTTGAAAGTTTATGCCATCAGACTTTGCTACTATTTGCCCTTTCTCTGTTACTTTGACATTTTCTTAATCTTTATTATATGTCTTTATTTTTTTGCAGACTTTACTATGCGGATAACTGTCTCCCTCTATATCTTCTTAACTATTTACTATTCTTTGTTATTTCAAAATCCAAGTGGAAGATTCAGCTAATACACTGCTGTGTTAGTCTGGGTCCTCCAAAAAGAAGCTAAAATAGGATTAAACATATAAAAATTTATTAGGGGAATGAATGCTTTTGAGAGTAAAATTTGTGGAGGAACTCAAGAGAAATTTTGAGAGTCATCAGACTATACTACAGGTTTGACCCCAAACGAGGAAAGAGGGAAAGAAGAGAGGTTTGATAACAGTAACTTAAATTGCAGTTCAGCTGTAAGGAAAGCTTTTCAAGGACAATGGGGGAAGGCTTGAGGTAAAATTGCCTGTCAGAGAGGTCTTTCATCTCCCAGGAATGGGCCTGCCTTTTTATCCCTGCTGCACTCAGTCATTGGCTTTAAGAAAACTGTGGGAAGTATGGCTTTGTTGTGGCATGGTGATGGATTTTGGTACACAGGAGCTGGGGTCATCTGTTAATTATGATCCCCTCAGCTGGAGATTTGTGGGGCATATTTTAATGGCTGTTATTCTTTCCTCTCAGTTCTTTGACCTCTTTACCTCTGATGGTTTTTTCTTCTACTCTTCCTTAGCTGCCAAATCCCATGTTTATTTTTGTCATTAGACCTTGTTATTGTGAGAACTGTAACACCTCTAAAAATGATAAAAATGACTCATTCAATTCTTCGACCTCATAGGAACATCTCATTCACTCTTCTTACACTAATTTCCCCCCTTTCTCTTCCTACTAATTGTCCACAGTGCATCACTGTAATCAATCTCTTGCAATATCCAACTCTCTTGCCCCCAATTTAGCTGATTTTCTGTTTTTATAATAGAATGCCAGAGACTGGATACATTTTTTAAAATTATTTTTCACAGTTCTAGAGCCTGGAAAGTTCAAGAGCATGGTGCCAGCATCTGGCAAAGGCCTGCCTGCTGTGTTATCCCATGACAGAAAGGCAAGCAAGCACATGAGTTGGAGAGAAAGACAATGAGCCAAATTCAAGTTTTAATCAGAGCTCACTCCTGCAATAAAGGCATTAAACCATTCACAAAGGTGGAGCCCTTCTGGCAGAATCACCTCTCAACACTGTTACAATGGCAATTAAATTTCAATATGAATTTTGAAGGGAAGTTCAAATTATAGCGCCCCTTTTCCTCTGTCGTGTGCATCTATCAGAATTCTAATTGTGCCTAAATCCAGTTATTCTCTTATTGTCTAACAGAACCTAAACAGCTGTATGTTGTGAAAACTCCTGTTTTTCCTTTCCTTTTCTTCTTTTTCTCTCTCTTTTTTCTGTTTCTTTGTCTTAAACCATGCAGATTTATAACCTTTTAACCACAAAACTCCAATGATTCCTTGATATTGCTTGTCTATTTTTGCTACACTTTACTCTCACATGCTACAAAATGAATATGTTACATTTTCTCTTCTTTTTCTTTCTTGTACCCGCTTTCTCACACTTTATTTTCAGCTGAAGATCTTGCCTCATACTTTAAGTAAGATCAATTAGATAAAAATTCTGTAAACTTTCCAATACCCAATTTACAGCCTTTCTACATCTTTACCTATACTTTTAGTCTTCTATTTATTCACAGTCTATAATATAATATTTATGAGAAAAAGAATCTTGGTTTTTTTTTGTTCACTGATATATCTGCAAAGATGGTCCATAATCATCTTTACTCAGTAAACATTTTTTAGATAACTAGATCAGTCCATTGAATAATGATTATTTTTTCTATTATATAGGAAGCTTATAGAAATATGGTGACTTTTCCAAATTTTCCAGATGTTACTTAAGTTTTTCAGATGAGAATACTCAGGACTAAAAGGACTATGACAGAGAGAGAGAGAGAAAGTGATATGATATAATATGGGCTAGTCAAATACTCTTTCCATGGTCACACAGGTTTTTGCTATAAAATATTGCATTTTGTTCTTTGAGCCAGTTTCACTTCTGAGATCACAAATAATCATATTCTTCCAACTTTTAATATTTTAAGTAAGTTGATTCTTAATATTTGGGAGTGATTAAACCTTTGAGAGTCTGAATAAATCTATGGCTTCCTTCAGAAAAACACACATTCACATACAGAAAAATTCACATGCAAGTCAAAGATTTGTGAATCTAATCAGGCCAATATATGACTATCATCAGCAATGAAAGTGAGAATAAAATGAAAAAGGATGATTTATACATTAATTCAGTTTGAACATAAAGATGGGGGCTTTGTCAAGTTTGGTCAGGATGGTCATGGTCCAGGTCTGAAGATAACAACCTGCTTAGGAAGGAGACTTGGAACTGGTGAGTAGATACATGGATGGTGGGCTGCTAAGATAGATCAAAGTTGTACTAAACTGGGTTGGACAGGAATTTGGGTGGGACTTCTCTAACCTTAAGTTATCTCAATTTTAAAATGAAGAAGTTGGATTATGTGATATCTTAAATTTCCATTATGCCCTAAACATCTACATCTGCAATTACTTTCATAGGTATGACAAGGCATATCACTTGATCAAGTGAAAATATTTCAAGGCACCATCAAGAAGAAAATACAGATGAATGGCAGCCCTGAAGTTACATGGAAGGCCAAGTGTGTGCTTGTTCAGATACATGTTTGAATTAAATGCTTCTCTTCTATCTTTAGTTGCTTGTCTTCAGCGAAGCGAGAGTAGCATTTCCCAAAGCCTCCTATTGTAGCAGTTATCACATTGTATTAAAGCTTTCTGTTTATATATCCATCTGCTTCTTAGAATGTTAGCACTTCAAGGACAAAAACTATGTTCCCTAGGGTCTAGCGCAGTCTTGGTTTCCCTAGGATCTAACCCCATCCTTGGGGTATGGTGAATGGTCTGTACATGTTTGTTGAACCGAAGTAAAATGAACTGACACACTCATACACACACACACACACACACACGAACAAGAAGGAATTAACTTAAAAGCCACGCTTGTCAAATTTGAAAAGAAACAAAATCTAAAGAATGTCATCAGGCTTTAAGTTGTCATCAACATATTATCATTCCAATCCAGAGCCCATGAGAATAATGGCACTGCCGGGCACTGAGTCCTCAGCACCTATTTTAATGGCAAGAGAAGAAAAAGTGTTTGTTCTTAGGTTGTCATAGGAGCATAGTCTGCATTTAGACCGAGAAGTTGTACCATATGTCAAAACAATATTTGGTAACCAAAATAATTTGTGAGTAAAAAATGAACCAAGTGTGTTTCTATAAACTTTTTCATCACCATTGGAACCAAATTCTTGAGCATTTAGATAAAAATATTACATTTTCCATAAATTTACTCTTTGTTAATTATATAACTTTGTTCATAGATGAATAAGGAACAAAGCCGAAGAAGATAACAGGCAAAGAAGACATTATATTCCCATATGTCTCATGTTAAATATAGAATCATGAGGAGGTATGGTACTTCAGGATATATTACCACAATAATTGCTATACACTGAGTATTATATTTTGCCATGTTGTTTAAGCAGAAACTCAACACATCCCTTTAAAAAATTGAGCTTACAGTCTGAATAGTAAAATAATAACTTCCAAAATGCAATTTTAGTAGGTCCAAATACCTACTAAAGAAGGTCTATTTTCTTATTTGAAAATTCAATGACTAAAAAAAAATTTTAAGGCATCCTTTGGTGTTTTGATTTACCACAAAGGAATTATTTACCTTGGCTGAGAGGCTATGTGTTTGGCTTTGGCAGATTGATTATTTTCAAGATAGTTTCCCAACAGACCCTGGCATAAGAGCTCAGTCTGAATGAGACGAACAAGGAATGCGCTTTGCCACCAGATGGAAGCCTGCAATAATCAGCGAAGTCAGGTTCCTGTCATCAGGTGCAAATCACCCAGATAATGAAAATCCCTTTTGTACACTGCACACCCGTTCCGGAAAGCATTAGTTAAAATTGGCTAAATTCTCTGTATGTATTCTCTCAACCTCATTATGTTACTTTCTTGGTAGAAGATGAGGTGCTAGGATCAAAATATTAGAGTCAAATGACATGTTTTCTATATTAATAATCCTTAGGTCATTGCCATATTCAGAGCTGTATTAGATAATAACATTTAAAAAGCCCATTTTCATTCTGAGCGGCTCAGTTTTAGTAACTGTTGAGTTTCACACCACCACCTCTTATCTCTGTACCAACTGCCTACAGGAAGCACAGAAACTTAATTATTGACAGACTAAATATTTGCATCTTGTGGAAACCGGAATATTCCATAATTTAAGAACTTAGCAAATATTTTCCCTAAAACCAGATTTTGTACTTTATTGTGGGTTGCATTTAAGAATAGCAGTATGAAATTTTCAAACTACAGTTGGGAACCTTTATGCTTTCTGAGGTCTGAGCATGGATTGTTAGCTCTTTTTTCTTTTTAAAATGTTTCATCTTTGCCCACTTTTGCCATTTCTTCTTTCATGTGCGTGAAATGTCAGCTTGCAAGTTGGTGAGCTGCTACCTACTATTTTCCCTCAATGTATGAGTAATTTCTATGCCACGTGGATGCATTTGTAAAAGGCCACTGATTAAGGTTATTCTGTGCACAAGGATCTTATTTAAGAGCATCCATGATCAGATTTTAATTTCTCTTGCTTATCTGCAGTTCTCTACAAAAAAAAAAAAAAAAAAAAAAAAAAAAGCTTGATGAACATCTCATTTGGTGTAAACTACTTGTTTTGTTTTGCAGGTGCAAACTTCTCTAGGGAACTACAAAGTATCATATACACATCTTTTGAGAAATATAAAGTGTCATGAAAATAACAAAAACATGATTGTTCTTATTTTCTTATAGCTTATAGGTGACCCCCATTTTAAGAATTACCTTTGGGAATCCCTCCAAATTTGGTGTCATGAAAACGACTCTGCCAGGGCAAGATTTTCAAATCTTGTTTTTGTGTATGGAAACAACGCTCTTGGAAATGGTTTCTATCCCATGAGCAATAGGGGCTGAAGTTCTTTCTATGCTTTTCTGATGCTCAGCTCATCAGCTTTTCTGATGCTCAATAGCAGGGCTGTGAAAATGGCAGGGAATTAAGAAACAGATGATGGAGTTCAAGGCTCTGCTTTGCTACTTGTCTTCTGCGTAAATTTGGGGAAATCGTTGAGCCTGTTTGAGACTGTTTTCCTATATGTAAAATGAGAATAACATGCATGGTTGACCTAGCTATTAAAATTAAAAGTCATTGAGGATTTTAAAGTGCTATACAAAGTTGGTTATTACTAAGACTGACTTATTGGTGTATTGTTTTTCATCAGAAAACCACACACCCAAATTGCACTGTTTTAATTTTACTGAACTGCATTTTGGCATCTATTAACCAAACTTGAGGCACATGATAAAAAAATTAAAACACTTCTCTATTCACCTTAGTGTTGAAAAGTAATTGGGGAAAGTTTTTATGCCTCTTACAGTATCCTTTTTAATAAATACCTAGAGACATGGCACATTTTTCTCAGAATATCTCAATTACTTTTAAACAACAACTTTCTGTATTTATTTTTAAAGTCATATATAACTTACTGTGTTTTCCTCTTTACACTGGCTTCTAGGCAGTTCTGAGTTAAATCCATTAATTATATCTAGCTAAATATACATGACTTTATAATATTCATTTTGCCTCACCAATGTCTTCAACTTGTTATTTTTGGCTATATTTTCCTTTTGTTCATGATTTCTTCACTTTTCCCTTTTCGTGTGCCACATGTGTTTTAAAAACTACATAATTTTTGGAATGAGGTGATACTATATCTAAATGGAAAATAATTGTTTTCTATAAGATATTTCAGGTAGATAATAATTGCTACCATATTTTGAAGTCTTACTACATGTTAGGCCCTGTGATAAGCACTATCTATTATCTCTTTTATTTTTTGCCCAAAAGGTATCATTTCCTATATTTTACAAACGATAATACTAAGGCTTAGAAACAAGCAAATTGACCCAACTAGTGGTTCTTCTCTAGTAAATGGAGGAAATTGATTTCCAATGTAGATTTATCTGATTCTAAAATTCATGTTGATTAGTCATTGCATTATACTGCCTTTTATTACTAAGTAAAATAATGTAACAAATGACTATCATTATTATAATTGCTGTAGAATTATTATCAAAGGTTTTTGATGTAGTTGAATATTTAATTTTGACCAAGAGCATACGTAATTTTAAAAAATGCATGTTTTAAAACTCTATTATTCATATTTTTGCCTGACAATTTGATAGCGCAAGTGTTTTGCCACATCTTGCCTTTACTGCCAAGAATGATTTCAAGGCCTATCTCCATATGTAACTTGGTGTACAACCCAGGAGAAATGTATGCCTCTTACTGACATATGGGGAAACACATCCAACAATCCTTTTTTAGAATGTAGCAAAAACTTCCTGGCACTTTCTAACAATCTTCTGCCATGCTTTGTTCCTTCAAGTTGTACTTCAAATGCATTTGCTACTCTCTTTCTCTTCATGATCTTCAAGTTTATTATCTATTGCCATATCTTTCTGTTTAGTTGTTTGAATGGGAAGGTTCTGTTTAGTTTCTGTCTTTTGGTACATGATAACTGCCGCAAGAGGTCTCTTTTGTTTCTAATTTTTTATTCATGATTTTAAAGAAAGATTGAGAAAGCATGGCCACACAGATTTGACCAAAAAATATAAACAGTAAGATCCTGGCTTGGATAGTGGGAGGATGATATTTGCTATCACAATGAGGAAGGCATTATGGAATTAATAACTTCTGAATTGGGTTTATATTGAAAGTAGGAGGTGACTTGATGGTGGGGTACTTAGAAGCATGGAAGGGTTTTTTCTTCCTACCAAAGCCTTATAAAAATCTTCCATACAGCAAGTTCTTCTCCTAAAAGAGAAGCAATGTTCAGAAAGCCTGAAAGATGTAGCCCAGTTAGAAAAGTCATTTCCAGGAAAACTGGTAACTAAGGCAGTCATTTTTCAGAGAATTAAAAGGGACAAGATCTCCATCACTTCAGCTTTTGAACATATCTGTGAAGGAACTAATGGGAGTAGGAACAGCTGGACCATAAGTAATTCATAAAAACTCAACTTGGGGTGATCATGTTGAGCATTATATTCAGAAAGAATGGAATGCCTTTGCAATTGTGCTATCATTCCAGTGCAGACTCACATGGGAGAAGGATCGGGATTGCACCCAAAGGATGACCTGCCAATTCTACTATGTCAGGCTATGAAGGAGAAAATGGGTAAGAGGAGAACAAATAGTGAAAAATTTTTTCTTAGCCAAACTTTTGGAAATGTTTCAACAAATCCTTATTGAAGTATAATTAGAAGTGTATTTCTCAACCTTGTCTTTTATTTTTTTTACAATTTGTTTTTGTGGGGGACCATTTTATCCATTATGTGATATAGGCACAATTCCTAGGGCTGAAAACTTTTGGAAGGTCTACAAATATATGTGCAACCTGAAAAATGACTTAATAACTCTATAATATGAAAACAAAACTGCAAAATCAAAAGGAATTAATACTTAATGAAATATCCACAAAGCATAACATTATTTTACTTGTTTAACTGCAACTTAACTGCTGTATCTTATGATAGATAATAAATAACAAGGAAAATATGAAATATTTATTCTCAAATAAGTAATATTATAAAAATTCTCTCTAAAAATGTTACAATAACAATATTCTTAATGCATGATGTAAGCATTGCAAAATATGCTTGATATGATATGCAGTGAAACTTTTAAAATTAAGACAGCCTCTCGTCAAGGATGGTTGTCATTAAACAACTCATAATGGGTTTATGTATAACTATGTTTGTTTTAGTTTTCTATTGGTGCGTAACAAATTACAACAAGCTTAGCAGATTAAGACAACACATTATTACCTCTTGCTTTCCCTGTGTTAGGACTTAGGGCATAGGTTAGCTGGGTCCTTCATTCAGGGTCTAACTGGCATGAAATTGAGGTGTCAGTGGTGCTGTGGTATCACCTAGAGACTTGACTCAGTTGGCTAAGGTGGAGTCACCATGGGAGTGATATCCCATCATCTTTGTCATATATGTAATCTAGTCAAGGGAATGGCATTCCATCACTTTTACTATATTCTATAGACAAGAAATCACAGGTTCTGCCTACACTCAAAGCGAGGGGATTATGTAAATTGGGAAGGGGATCACACATCCTTAAAAACGTATTGGGGGTTATTTTAGGATGTGTCTGCCAAAATGTTTAAAACTATGTTTTTTAAGGTTTTGTTCTCTAATATGGGCTCAGTTATTGTCACGTATTTCTTTAGTTGTCTTTATAAAGTTCTGAGATAAAGAGCCCTTTCACTTATGTTATAGATGACATCTAGAACCAGTTCGGCACATAGTAGGTACAGAATTAATGAACTGCAGAAAAGATTATTTTGACTAGAGAAGATATATAAAAGAGAGAGTTCAGAGAAAGATTTGTTCCCATCTGATTGTGTCTTACATTCCCCAAGCACTCATGCTTCAAGTATTCCAAGAACATTCTTGGTAAACTTAATTCAGAGCTTCTGAGGTCATTGAGCAGGTTCAAGGCTTTATACTAGCAGAGTCTAGAAGGCTAAGTAAAAGACATCAGTTAGGACTGAAAGTAACTGGTTGTAAGTGCATTCTGACACCCTTGCTGATCACCGACATGTATCTCCTCCTAAGGATGATCTTCTTTATCCCTTTTTCTCTCGTTTCCTCAGCTCTCCATCTCTCATGCTTTTTGTCTTTCTTGCTCATAACCTCTCCCAACAGTTTGGCTTTTCTTTCATTTTATCATTTCAACTCTTCTAATATTTGTCTCTCATAGTCTATTATTCCATCTCTCAGGATTATTACTTGCATCAATATTGAGAGAGTGTGTGTGTGACTCTGTGTGTGCATGTCTGTGTACCTGTATGCTTATGTCAGTGTATAAACTTAGTGTGTTACAATCAGATGGCTTTACATTTGTGTGATGGGGTACATAGGCCTTCTTTCACACTGAGATGGAGAAGTCAGGGTCACCTGACTCATGGCCGGAGTAAGTGATGCCTGCGATACGCATGCCCTTGAAAGAGCCTGGGAACTCAGTGGAGCAAGGAGCTTTATTGGAGAGGCCTTCCTTGTAGTTAAGATTTCACAGATGGAATGGACTTCCTCAGAAAGAAGTTAATCTGGATAAGTCTCAGAAACAGAGGAAAGGTTTTGGTTTTTGTTTGTTTTTGTTTTTGTTTTATTTGGTGAGAGTCTCTGACTCTTGCCACAATGAGGGCAGGACTACATATGTAACAGCAGTAGCAAATTTTAAAGATCCAGGTGAGGACAATTAGAAGGAAGAGCCTGTGGGTGATATTATGAGTTTTAAATCTGTCACTACAGGAGTGAAGTCATGAAGAATCCTATACGATGGGTACCTCTGTTGGCTGGCACTATAAAACATTAAGGTGACTGTATAAGTTCATGGCTCCTTGTTTAAATTCTCACTCTGAAGAAAGAAGGTATGTATATTTAGAAAACAGTCGCTTCTCTGTAGGAGTGCTTTATACTACAACCATCTGAAGAACTTTCAAATTCAGTATATTTTGGTATCAGAACAAATAAAACCACATCTTCAACAAGTGAAAATTTCCAGTCTTCTCCATTTTTATTTTCTTGTGGACCAGTGATTGCAGATGCTTAAACTAGCCTCCTCAGCTGAAAATGGATGGATTCGGAACTAGCCACATGGTGTGCTCATATGATTTTTGCCATCTGTCTTTAAATACAACACTCCAGCATGTGTCTGTAAGTAACATAACAAGAAAATTTCCACGTGGAATTACTAATCAAGCTTGAAGTCCACATTTCCCAGCAGAGAGATTATGGAAAGATAAAGAACTAACAAGGGAAAAAGATAATTTGTGTAAGGAAATAGTATAAAAGAAGAAAAGAAAAATGAAAGTAGGTAGATAATTAATTAAACAGCAAGAAGGAGGTGGATAATTTCCAGAAACAGTACTTTCCTCCCACTTGAAAGCTGGGGAGCTTAATTTTTCTCTTTTTCTGATAATTCTTGAGAGATCCTCTTCAGAGCTAATACATTTTATTGGTTCAGTTAAAAAACATTCATTATACTGGAACAACTTAAGTCTGAAGATAGTGGTTTTAACCCTTCTATTAACACTGCATAATCTTAGAAACTATATAAATTAGACTGTATTTTAAATGAATCTTCACAAATAGATTGTGATTTCTCTACTTTTGCAGCTAAATTCCAAGTGAATAAGCAGACCTTAAAAATGCATTAAAATTATCTTCATTCATATATACTTACCTTTTAAAATAAAACAAACAAAAGACTCATATTTTTAAATAAACTGATATAATCCTATTCAAACTTAAGGAGACCTGGCCTGATAAGAGAAAAGCAGTTATATCCTGGAATATCATAAAAAACAGGATTCAGAATTAATTAAGCCTTACTTCAACTTGTAAGAAGATTTCTAATCAAAAGCTTCTTCTTAGAGAGTATTATATTGTGCCATCAAACTTCAGCCTCTTCCTAATATGTCCTTGATATAGAACTTCCATTAAGGAAGTCCATATCCAAAATCTCCATTTAAGTGTAGATTTGTGCAGACTAACTCTAAAACTAAGTGGGATTTTGGAAACTCCCCAGTGCTGTTTCGGTTCTTAAGGGAACATTAAAATTAAGCAATATGCAAGCCAGATAATTCTTTTTAAAGGCCGAAAGTGCTTCCTTTATACCTATACTTTATTTTTTCAAGAAGCATGAGAGATCATATAGAGTGAATCTATATACTGCCTAGCAGAATTTGGTAGAGAACAAGGTTATTTTCTTATTTGAATTGTATTCATCTTTTGAAACATTTTATCCACAACTAGAGAGTAAATGCAGATGCTTAGCTTGACTCAGAAGTTTTAGATGGAATAAGGGAATATGTAAAATGCTTTACCTGTTGTTGAAAGAAATGAAAAACCACCACATAAAGTCATTAAAGTTTGACTAGAAGATGAATCCAGAGTCACAGTGGTCACCTCTAAATTGGAAGACTGATGATTTATCGAGACTGGATGTCAACTTTCAATGGCTAGGTGTCACTGAAGAAAAGTACCCGTAGCTCTAGAACACAGACAAGGTAAAAAGAAAATCTAATGGGAAAGTACCTAACACCAACGAGTTATAAAAATAACATAGAGCACATGTCAACTCATGATGAGTTTCTTCAGTAAGGTAAATTGACTTTTTTAAAAAAACGAATTAACTTTATGATATAAAATTAGTCTTCATAATGTGATAATTTGGGACACTTTAGAATACTAATGGGGAAATATCTAAAATCACCACAGAGTAAATGTAATTAATTGAAATAAACTAGATAAACCCTCTTATTGGGCATTTTCAAAATTTAAAATTTTGAACTTTATGTTATAATTTTTATGTTTGCTAAGAAAATAGCTAAGTCCAGTTTTCTACTGTTTCTTAGAGTGTTTCTATTCGATGCCACAAAGGTGAAGAAATAGTCTGCCTCCATTTACAAATGTTGTGATTGAGAATAGGCTTTTCCATTCATCAATTCAATAGGGGAGAAGGAGGAAAAATACTTCTGAGTACATAAAGGGAGTTATTACATTGCTGAAATGAAGCAGTAAAATCAAAGGGAAAGAAAAAAATTTGGGAGTAAGATTAAATTAGCTATGTGGCATTGACAGTAGTTTATACCCTCTGATTCTCTTTATTTGTGAAATAAGGATAATAATACCTAATTGGACAGATTGCTGTGATGAGTACAGTGCTTGCCAAAGTCATCATGCAAAGTATGATATTGATGTTTTTATTATTAAGTTTCATATACCTGGAACTCACTGGAGATAATTAAGGATGTTTCTCTTGGATACTTTGAAATTACAGAAAAAGAAAATCCACAGTTAGAACTTATTCTCCATAAAAACAAAGATTAGCTTGACAATAGAAAAGAGCTTATATGGTTAAATTTTACAATGAACAATAAAGGTCGGGGCCTTTTGTTTAATGGGCATCCTGTTATTTGGGACATTCTATCATCTGGTTCACATTGTCTGCTAAACTTGGTTGGGCAAATTAGTTGCACCTTATTCTAGTAGAGAAGCAGATTATGAAATTAATTTTCAACTTAGTAGAGCAACTTCGGGGATGAAGTTAATTGAATTATTCAATCCTGGCACATTCTGGAAGCTTCTGGTATAATATCAGAGAACTATAAATAAAGCCTTTGAAGATGACATTTTCCATTTTATTTACCCAGGTGGAAGTATAAGAGCAATAGTAACAATAAAAGGGGGGTCCTAAATAAGGCTTGCCATTAAATGGTAAGATTGAGGATTTGGGTGTGAATTTAGGTGTGAAGGGATCAAGGAGTGTGTTTAGCCTGATTTAGTTTCCAGACGTGGATCTGCCTCTAGATACTGCAAAAGTAGTTTTCTCTGCATCCAGTTAGTAGATTAGGAGACTAAATTAGTTTGAAATCAAAGCCCCAGATGAAAAGTAAAGCATTTATCTCCCTTTCCTTGTATTTTGTGCATAAATATCATCACTGAGAGATGTTTCATGGAGGGATGTCTGGTTAGAGACAGAATGTGGATTTAGGATTCCTACATCTATCTACATATTTACGTAGATACACTATATATCTGTAAAATAAGCTTATACATTCTACTAAAATTTTCTTACATTATCGAGTGAGTCTTGTATGTGGAAGAGATTTTGAAAAAAAATTGATTGTTCAATACAAGCCTAAGGTCACTGGTGAGAACTCTTATGAAAATTGTTCAAAGAAGAAAAGATTGGAAGAAGCCTTCTTGCTCCCTCCCACTAGGCGTTGTTTACCCTTCTCTGCTTTACTTTCAAAATCAGAAGAATAGTAAACAACTTTACATGAAATGCTTTTCTCTTTTTAGAGCTTGCTTTTATCATGACTTCATTGGCAATAATTCAATTGAGAAATTGAAAGACAATTGTGTAATAGATAAGAGCAGGGATTCTAGAGCCAGGCTCTTGGGTTTGGGCCTTGTCACTGCCACTTACTCTAACTTTTGACAAATTCTGTGACATCTTTGCTCCACAGTTTCGTTTTTGTTCTATATCAAATGGAACTAATTGCATAGAGTTGCTGTGAGGATTAACTAAATTATTTCTGAGAATAGTACCTGGTACTTCCTAAATTCTCGTAAATTGTCAGTTATTTTTCTCATTATTACTATGAAGGTAGCCATGCATTTTTCTAAGACACTTATGACAGCCCCAAGCTGATCAACTGATTTTGAAATTGTAGGTAGAATGTCAAAGAACTTTTGAAATTAATTGCTTAATATTTGGGATACCAGTCCTTCTCTCCACAGTTATGGTATTCTGACTCAGAATAAATGAAGACTTTTCTTCACACTATTATTATATTTGACAATGAGTTCAGCTTTGGTGGGAGGTACAAGACAAAGGTTATGTTAGAATTTGTTCTGTGTGACAAACTGAAATCAAATCATTCAGAGTAGCCTGTCATAGCAGGAGATTGCAATAGCTAATGTGGTATTGAAGGTTGATCATGACTAAGTAGTATATGACTTATGATACTCTTACTCACCCTGGTGCCCAAATTTGTTGTGTAGTAAATATGAATTCATCTCTGTAGTTGGTAATTGAAGCCATTAACCACATACCCTTTCAGTTGGAAAAGTTAGAGCTTTAGGTTCCTTATTGATATTGTGTCTAGAAGAGACAAAGATTTAAAACTAAAAAAACCAGCTGCACTTGTTTATTATTTTTATTTTATTTTTGTGGGTATATGACAGGTGTATATATTTATGGAGTACACGAGATGTTTTGATACAGGAGTACAGTGCATAATAATCACATGGTGATGATTATCCATCTCCTCAAGCATTTATCCTTTGTGTTACAAACAATCCAATTATAGTTTTAGTTATTTAAAAATGTACAATTAAATTATTATTGCCTATGGTCACCCTGTTGTGCTATCAAATACTAGGCCTTATTCATTCTTTCTATTTTTTTTGTACCCCTTAGCCATTCTCACCTCCTTCCCACTCCCCAACTACCCTTCCCAACCTCTGGTAACCATCCTTCTATTCTCTATATATCTTATTGAGTTCAATTGTTTTTATTTTTATCTCCAAAAAATAAGTGAGATCTGTGCCTGGATTATTTCACTTAACATAATGATCACCAGTTTCATCCATGTTGTTGCAAATGAAGAATTTCTTTTTTTTTTCTTTTTTTTTTTTTTTGAGAGAGTCTGGTTCTGCTGCCCATGCTGGAGTGCAGTGGTGTGATCTTGGCTCACTGCAAGCTCAACCTCCCGGGTTCACGCCATCCTTCTGCCTCAGCCTCCTGAGTAGCTGGAGCTACAGGCACACGCTGCCATGCCTGGCTAATTTTTTGTATTTTTAGTGGAGACGGGGTTTTACCGTGTTAGCCAGGATGGTCTTGATCTCCTGACCTTGTGATCCGCCTGCCTCGGCTTCCCAGAGTGCTGGGATTCCAGGCGTGAGCCACTGCGCCTGGCCGAACTTCATTCTTTTTTATGGCTGAATAGTATTCTAATGTGTATAAGTACCACATTTTCTTTATCTGCTCATCTGTCGATGGGCACTTAGATTGCTTCCAAATCTGGGCTATTGTGAACAGAGCTGCAACAAACATGGGAGTGCAGATATCTCTTTGGCATAGTGATTTCCTTTCTTTTGGGTATATACCCAGCAGTGGGATTGCTAGATCATATGTTAGCTCTACTTCTAGTTTTTTTGAGGAACCTCCAAACTGTTCTCCATAGTGGTTGTACTAACTTGTATTCCCACCAACAGTGTACAAGGGTTCCTTTTTCTCTGCATCCTCACCAGCATTTGTTGTTGTCTGTCTTTTGGATAAAAGCTATTTTAACTGGGGTGAGATGATATCTCATTATAGTTTTGATTTTCATTCCTCTGATGATCAATGATGTTGAGCCCCTTTTCATATGCCTATTTGCCATTCATTTGTGTTTTCTTTTTTGAGAAATGTCTATTTAAATCTTTTGCATGTTTTTTCATTGGATTATTTGAGTTTTTCCTATAGAGCTGTTTGAGGACCTTATATATTCTGATTAATAATCCCTTGCCAGATGGCTAATTTGCAAATATTTTCTCCCGTTCTTTTGGTTGTGTCTTCACTTTTTTCATTGTGCAGAAGCTTTTAAATTGGTTGTGATCCCATTTGTCCATTTTTGCTTTGGTTGCCTGTGATTATGGAGTATTACTCAAAAAATGTTTGCCCAGACTAAAGTCCTGGAGAGTTTCCCCAATGTTTTTTTGTAATGATTTCATAGTTTGAGAGATTTAAGTTTTTAATCTATTTTGATTTGATTTTTGTGTATGGTAAGAGATAGGAGTCTAGTTTCATTCTTCTGCGTATATATATTCTGTTTTCCAAGCACAACTAATTGAAGAGACTGTATTTTCCCTAGTGTATATTCTTGGCACTTTTGTTGAAAATGAGTTCAGTGTAGATACGTGGATTTGTTTCTATATTGTCTATTCTTTTCCACTGGTCTATGTTTCTTTTTTCATGCCATTACAATGCTGTTTTGGTTACTATAGCTCTGTAGTATAATTTGAAGTTAGGTGATGTATTTCCTCCAGTTTTATGTTTTTTGTTAAAAATAGCTTTGGCTATTCTGGGCCTTTTGGATTTCCATATACATTTTAGGATTGTTTATCTATTGCTGTAAATCATGTCATTGATATTTTGATAGTGATTTTATTAAATCTGTAGACTGCTGTAGATGTCATTGAATCTGTAGATTGGTATTTTGATAGGGATTTCATTGAATCTGTAGCATGGACATTTTATATTATTGATTCATCCAATCCATGAACACGAATTTCTTTCCATTTTTTTTGTGTGTCCTGTTCAATTTCTTTCATCAGTGTTTTATAGTTTTCATTATAGAGACTTTTCATTTTTTTGGTTAATTCCTAGATATTTAATTTTATTTGTGGCTATTATAAATGGGATTACTTTTTTTTTTTTTTTTTTTTTTTTTTTTTTTTTGAGACGGAGTCTTGCTCATTGCCCAGGCTGGAGTGCAGTGGCCAGTGCGGCTCACTGCAAGCTCCCGCACCTCCGGGTTTACATCATTCTCCTGCCTCCCAGCCTCTCCCGAGTAGCTGGGACTACAGGCGCCCGCCACTGCGCCCGGCTAGTTTTTTGTATTTTTTAGTAAAGACGGGGTTTCACCATGTTAGCCAGGATGGTCTTGATCTCCTGACCTCGTGATCCGCCTGTCTCGGCCTCCCAAAGTGTAGAGATTACAGGCTTAAGCCATCGCGCCCGGCCAAATGGGATTACTTTTTAAAATTTCTTTTCAGAGTGTTCACTATTGGTATATGGAAATGCTACTGATTTTGGTATGTTGATTTTCTATCCCGCAACTTTACTGAATTTCTTTAACAGTTCTAATAGTTTTCTAGGAGATTCTTTAGGTTTTTCCAAATATAAAATTATATCATCAGCAAACAAGGATAATTTGACTTCTTTCTTTCTAATTTGGATTCCCTTTATTTCTTTCTCTTATCTGATTGCTCTAACTAAGACTTCCAGAACTCTGTTGAGTAAAAGTGGTCAAAGTGGGAAAACTTGTCATGTTCCATCCAGATCTTACAGGAAAGACTTTAATTTTTTTCCTAATTTAGTATTATACTAACTGTGGTCTGTCATATATGGCTTTTATTATGCTGAGGTATGTTCCTTCAACGCCTAGTTTTTTCAGGGTTTTTATCATGAAAGGATGTTGAATCTTATCAAGTGCTTTTTCAGCATCGTTTAAAATGACCATAATGTTTTTGTCCTTCATTCTGTTGATATGATGTATCACATTAATTGCTTTGGATATGTTGAATGATTCTTGCATCCCAGGGATAAATCCCAGTTCATCATGATGAATAATTTTTTAATGTAGTGTCAAATTTGAATTTTTAGTGTTAAGGATTTTTGCATCAATGTTCTTCAGAGATATTGGCCTGTAGTTTTCTTTTTTTGATGTGTCTTTGTCTGGTTTTGGTATCAGGGTAATACTGGCCTTACAGAATGCATTTGGAAGTGTTCTCTTCTCCTGTATTTTTTGGAATACTTTGAGTAGGATTGGTATTAGTTCTTCCCTAAATGTTTGGTATAATAAGGTAGTGAGGCCATTGGGTCCTGGGCTTTTCTTTACTGGGAGACTTTTCATTACGACTTCAGCCTTGTTACTAGTTACTGGTCTGTTCAGGTTTTGAACTTCTTCATGGTTCAATTAGCCAGTTCTATGTGTCTAAGCATTTGTCTATTTCTTCTAGATTATTCAGTTTATTGGCATATAGTTGCTCATAGTAGCCACTAATAATCTTTTTAGTTTCTGTAGTATCAATTTTAATGTCTGCTTTTTCATCTCAGATTTTATTTATTTGTGACTTCTTTCATTTTTTCTCAGTCTGGCTAAAAGTTCACGATTTTTTAAAAAATCTTTTAAAAAACCAACTTTTTCATTCATTGATCTTTTGTATTTTTAAATTTCAATTTTATTTATTTCTGCTCTTAATTTTATTATGTCTTTTCTTCTGCTAATTTTGGGTTTTGTTTGTGTTTTTCTAGTTCTATAAAATGTATCATTAGGTTGTTTATTTGAAGTTTCTGTTCTTTTTGGATGTGGACACCTATAGCTGCAAACTTCCCTCTTAGTACTGCTTTTGCTGTATCCCATAGGTTTTGATATGTTTTATTTCCATTATCATTTTTGAGACATTTTTCAATTTCCCTCTTAATTTCTTCATTGACCCATGGTCATTCAGACCATATTTTTAAATTTCTGTGTGACTGCACAGTTTCAAAAAATCTTCTTGTTATTGATTTCTAGTTTTATTGTCTTGTGGTCAGAGAAGTCACTTAATATTACTTCATTTTTTGGAATGCTTTAAGACTTATTTTGTGATCTACCATGTGGTCTATCCTTGAGTATGGTCCACATGCTGAGTAAAAGAATGTATATTCTGTGGCCATTGGATGAAATATTCCATAAATATCTATTAGGTCCATTTGGTCTATAGTGCAGATTAAGTCCAGTGTTTCTTTGCTGATTTTCTCTCTGGAAACTCAGTCCAATGATGAATGTGGGGTATTAAAGTCCCGTCTATGTCTCTGTTTAGTTCTAAAGTTCACTTTATATATGTGGGTGTGCCAGTGTTGGGTACATATACATTTAAAATTGTTATGTCCTTTTACTGAATTGACCTCTTCATAATCATATGCTTACCTTCTTTGTCTCTTCTTACACTTGTTGTCTTGAAATCCATTTTTTCTGATATAAGTGTAGCTACTACCGCTGTTTTTTGGTTTCCATTTGCAGAGAATATCTTTGCTCATCCCTTTATTTTCAATCTATGTGTGTCTTTATAGGTAAAGTGTGTTTTTTGTAAGGAATAGATCATTGGGTCTTGTTTACTAGTTTTTTTGTTTTGTTTTGTTTTGTTTTTTGAGACGGAGTCTCGCTCTGTCGCCCAGGCTGGATTGCAGTGGCCCGATCTCGGCTCACTGCAAGCTCCGCCTCCCGGGTTCACGCCATTCTCCTGCCTCAGCCTCCGGAGTAGCTGGGACTACAGGCGCCCGCCACCACACCCGTTTCATTCTTGTTGCCCAGGCTGGAGTGCAGTGGCGCCATCTTGGCTCATTGCAACCTCTGCCTCCAGGGTTCAAGTCCATTCCAAGCTGCACTTTTGATTGCCAGATTGAAATCTTACCTTAGGAGAGAATCCTCCCATACTTTTTTTTTTAACTTAAAACTTTTTTTCAATTTTTAAGTTCAAGGGTACAAGTGCAGCTTTGTTACATAGGTAAATGTGTGTCAAGGGGGTTTGTTGTACAGATTATTTCATCAACCAGGTATCAAGCATAGTATCCATTAGTTATTTTTCCTGATCCTCTCCCTCCTTCCACCCTACACCCTCTGAAAGACCCTACACCCTCTGAAAGTATGTGTTATTCCCCTCCATGTGTCCATGTGTTCTCATCATTTAGCTCCCACTTATAAATGAGCACATGTAGTAGTTGGTTTTCTGTTCTTGTGTTAGTTTGCTAAGGATAATGACCTCCAGTTCCATCCATGTCCCTGCAAAGGACATGATCTTATTCTTTTGTATGACTGCATAGTATCCCATGGTGTAGCTGTACCACATTTTCTTTATCCAATTTATCATTGATGGACATTTAGGTTTATTCCATGTCTTTGCACCCTTCTCTTTTTGTCTTCTCTGCTTTCTTTCCTCTGATGACTTCATATGTCTCACAAATTATACACATAGTTTAAAGACAATAGTTACACAATGAACAAGAAATTTGCATTACTTTAAATTGTCTATAGAAATAAAACAAGATTGTCCATATTCACTTCAGCAATAAATATTCATTATGAATAGTCACTATATTGTTACATAGTAGTATGAGCAAGGCTCTTTTATAATGAAATGTGATTGAAAACATACATATAAACAAGTATAGAAGAATGTTATTTTCAAAACTTAATTAACGTTGTGAAAGAAGTTAAATAGGATAATGTGATGAAGAAAATAGTGTGTGGCAAGAGAGTGACAGATAGGATAAATCTTGCCTTCAAAGAAAACTTGAATAAAATAAGGAGATGTAGGTTAAAATTACAAAGTAGCATATATGTAGGATAAGCAAATCTAGAGATTTAATTCACAAAATGCGATGACAGTTTATACAATTTATTAGGTGTTTTTGTTAAATAAGTAAATTTTCTTGCTCTTGTCCCCAAAAATGTATGTCGGATTATAGACATGTTAATTTGCTTCACTATAGTAATAATTTAACTACTATATATATCTCATAACTTTGTTTTGTGAACCTCAAATATACATAAAATTTATTTTAAAAGAAAACCCGATAATACCAAAAATTAGAACCCATATTGGATGTATTTTTTGGCTACCAAAATTTAATGATTATAACAAACTTAAAGTTAAAATTAAATTTAAGAATTATCTTAAATAATTTTAATAACTGTTGGACCAAAAGGGAAATAAAAATCATTATTACAGGATGCAAAGAAGTTAATGAAAATGACAAGCTTTCTTATAAGATGCTGGCAAAGAGATGCATTCATGGCTTTTAAAACTTAGCTACTTAAAAGAAAGAAGAAAATAAAAAATTTTGATATTTTGCTTATATAAGAAGATTTTAAGAAGAACATAATGAAAGAATTCAGAAAGATAAAAACAGAACTGTGTAAATTAGAAAATAATTGATAAATAGAATTAAGAAATCTAAGAACTAGATTTGTGACAAGGCCAATTGAACAAACTTTTAGGACTACCAATAAAAAACAATAATGCATAATATTTTGAATAGAAAAGAGAAAATAACCACACACTGTGTTACATTTTCAAATTATAAGAAAATAGTTTACTCTGTGCCAAATTTAAATTAATTTGATTATATGGGTGATTTTCAGAGAAGATGAGTTATCCAGAATTAACAGTAAGCAATGTTCAAAATGTGACTAAAATAAAACTATAAACAGAATTGATAAAAATGACAAATAAATACCTCTTTTCCATATTCTACAAACAAACAAAAAACATCATCCAGCTCTGACTGTAAACCTTCAAGGAACAATTTCTGATATTTAAATTGTCTCAAAGTATAAAGAAACTATAAAAGATTCACAATTCTTTTAGAAATCTAACGTAATTCTAATATTAAAATCTGAAAATTTGTGCAAAAATGGAAAACTATGTCTAATCAAATGAAAATATTTCAATTGTAGAAATTCAATTAAAACACCAGCAATTTTATTGTAAAAATATTGCATAATAAAAGAACAAAACATTATGGACAAGTAGGATTCATTTCAAGAATGAAAGGATGAGCTGATGTTAGAAAAATTTTCCACTGTAGATCATCACACAGGTTGAGAGATTTTCCTGCTTTTATTTCTTATCTTTCTTTTTATCTGATTCAGTTGTCTTGTCATCTCAGTTTGATCTTTATAACTTAGACTTTTTTTCACACGTACCATATCTGTGTTCTCCCGAGAACACCAAATGTGTTCCTGAAATGTCCTCAATCTTGAAATAGCTTTTAGAGACATCTCATCCTTTGAATTACCTTTCACAACAAAACACAGGGTGTTACTAAGAGGTTAATCAGTGTTTTTTGTTGTTTATGTTTATCATTCTCTGATGAAACTTGCTTCTCAGACTCAGTATTTGTCAACAATCAGCAAATAGATTCCCCTTTGACTATCTACATACACAGGTATGATGGTTTGACTTCAGGCACACTATTCTTGGCTATTCTTTTCACTATTCCTGGGATCCTTCTCTGACAGAATGTGGGTGGGCACCATCCAATTGGCTGCAAGCATAGCTAGAGCAAAGCAGGCAGAAAAAGGTGGGATAATATTGCTTCTGGTTTTCATCTTTCTCCCATGGTGGATGCTTCCTTCAATTTCTCCTGCCCTTGGACATCAAACTCCAGCTTCTTTGGCCTTTTACCTCTTGGACTTATACGAGGAATTTGCTGGGGGCTCAATTGAAAGTTGCTCTATCGGCTTCCCTGCTTTTGAGGCTTTTATACTCCGACTGAGCCCCTGCTGGCTTCTTTCTTCCCCAGCTTGAAGACTGCCTACCATGGAACTTTGCTTGTAATCATGTGAGCCAATTATCCCTAATAAACTCCCTTTCATATATACATATATCCTATTAGTTCTGTCCTGGAGAATACCTTTCTTGATTAGTATCCAAACCATAAGACCCTACTAAATGTTCATAGATATTGGCTAGCTAATAAATTTACATAGTACACAAAGCCTACAGATGAAACAAAATAATATAAAATTGAAATAACATAAAATTCACAAAAAAGCAAGAATACTGAAATAGACTAACTTAATGAATCCATGAGAAATAATATGAATGATAACTATACATTACAAATAGAATAATACAGACATGGCTTTAAGCAGTTAGACTAATTATTGAAACTGTCTAGAGTAGACTTCCCCTTTCAGACAAAATGGACCAGATTTACCCTTTTGGCTGAAACAAGTAAAAAGATCTGTAAAAATATATATGAAGCAGTAGTTATTAGACACTGGGCATCAGGTAGTCCAGAAGAGTGATTCCCTGAGGAAGGGGAAACAAATAAGGTGCCTCCTACAACAGACCCAGCTTACCACTTGGAAAGAGTTTTCAAGCTTTTGCTCAGGAAGGTGGAAGCCAAGTGGAATGAGGCAGTCATCTTGAGTTAAGGAGTTTGGGAGTCTGGGGAGGCCAGTGTGGCTACAGTTCACAAGGCACAATACTAGGGGGATGAAAAAGATGACAAAAACAGGCAATGGGGAAAGGACTCTCTATTTAATAAATGATGCTGGGATAACTGGCTAGCCACATGCAGAAGATTGAAACTGAACCCCTTCTTTACACCATATACAGGAATCAACTTGAGATGGATTAAAGACTTAAATGTAAAACTGAAAACCATAAAAACTCTGGAAGACAACCTAGGAAATAGCATTCTGGACATAGGAACTGGCAAAGATTTCATGACAAAGATGCCAAAAGCAATTGCAGCAATAGCAAAAACATTGACAAATGGATCTGATTAAACTAAAGAGCTTCCGCACAGCAAAAGAAACTGTCAACAAAGTAGACAGACAACCTACATAATGGGAGAAAATATTTGCAAACTATGCTTCTGACAAAGGTCTAATATTCAGAATGTATAAGGAACTTAAACACATTTACAAGCAAAAACCAAGCAACCCCATTAAAAATTGGGCAAATGAAATTGACAGACACTTTTCAAAAGAAGACATACATGTGGCCAACAAGCACATGGAAAAAAGCTCAACATAACTAATCATTAGAGAAATGCAAATTAAAACCACAATGAGATACCATCTCACACCAGTCAGAATGACTATTATTAGAAAGTCAAAAAATAACAGATGCTGGCAAGGTTACAGAGAAAAGGGAATGCTTATGCAATGCTGGTGAAAGTGCAAATTCATTTAACCATTGTGTAAAGTAGTGTGGTGATTCCTCAAAGAAGTTAAAACAGAACTACCATTTGACCCAGAAATCCCATTGCGGGGTACATCCCCAAAAGAATATAACTCATTCTACCATAAAGACACACGCATACGTACATTCATTATAGCACTATTTGCAATTGCAAAGACATGGAATCAACCTAAATACCCATCAATGGATAGATAAAGAAAATGTGGCACATATATACCATGGAATACTATGCAGCCATAAAAAAAGAATAAGATCATGTCCTTTGCAGGAACATGAATGGAGCTGGAGGCTATTTTCTTTAGAAAACGAATTCAGGAATAGAAAACCAAATACTGCATGTTCTTACTTTGAAGTGGAAGCTAAATGATAAGAACACATGGAGACAAACAGAAAAACAGACTCTGGAGCCTACTCGAGGGTGAAGGGTGGGAGGAGCAAGAGGATCAGAAAAAATAACTATTGAGTACTGTGCTTAGTAACTGGATGATCAAATAATCTGTACTCCGAACTCCCATGACATGAGTTTACCTATATGTCAAGCTTGCACATGTACCCCTGAACCTAAAATAAAAGTTTAAAAAAAAGAAAAGAATACTGGAGAGGCAAGAGATAGACAGAACTCACAGGTAAACTGCAGAGGGTCTCCCTTGAGTCTTCAGCTGAGTACTGCATTAGCACATGCATATAATGAAACTACTTTATTCAAGGGGTAGGGGGTGGGTGAAAACCTTAAAATACCTAAAATAAGCAGGGAAAACAATCTTGAGGTCTCACACAGGTTTGGGAGTAGTTGGTATATCTACCAGTCAAAGTGGGAAACTACATAATTTATGGGACACATAGAGAACTCAGAATGGCCTTTCCTCCCTAATGGGGCCACATTTGTTCTAGATTATAGGCTGCACTGGTCCAGGCTAAAATAGTTTAAAAGGAAGTCTCAGAATAATCAAATTCTTTCCAAGCAACTTACTGCTTAGCAGAGTAAAGTTCAATAATATTTATAGGGACATAAAATTACTCAACATCTAGTAAGTGTAAAAAAAAAATTGGGTATCAAATGAAAAATTACCCATTGTGGAAACAAACTTTAAAATACAACCTATAATGAGCAAAGGAAAATAATCAGTAAAAGAGATCCAAATATGACACAGATGTTAGAAATAGTGAACAAAGACGTAAATTAGCTATGCTAACAATACTCTATATATTCAAGAATATAGAGGAAATATGGAGCTTGTTATATAAAAATATAGAAAATAAAAAGGACCCAAAGTAGAACTTCTAGAAATGAACAATATAATATCTGATATGAGAAACACATTTCCTTGGATTAAAAGAAGATTTGATGTTGATGAAGAAAAGATTAGTAAACTTGAAGACGTAGCAGTAGAAACTATCCAAAAATCCAGGGATTATTGTCAAACATGCCAAGGTAATTCAATAGAAGAAAAGATGGTTTTTCAACAAAAGGTATTGGAACAACTAGTTATCTATATACAACAAAACCCTTGATTTATATTTTGTATTATAACAAAAGTAACTTAAAATTGATTATAGATCTAAATATAAAACCCCAAATCATAACATTTCTGAAAAAAGGATAGCATCACAGATAGACATATATCAAAACTTATAAAATTATACAGATTCAATATGTACAATTTATTACATGCCAATTACACCCCAATAAAGCTATTACAAAACCACTTTAAACAACATAAACAATAGTATGCAAAAATAATTTAAGGTGTATTGTATCTAAATGTATTACGTTCTACAAATACTTAGTAAAGTAGAAAATTAATGCCCAAGTGAAACCTTACATGCAACATTTCTGCAACAGTTAAAATTAGAAAAAAAAGTAGAAAACTACTCCTAAAAGTACAATAAATAAACTTAAAGAGGACTGAATCTTCTTGTGAAACTTGGCAAGTTTACTAAATCATATTTTAGTCCAAAGTGTCTTTATTTGCATTATTAATTAGCTATATTACATTAAGATAATTAAATTTCTATACAACTTGGCTTTTCAGCGAAATGGGCTGTATCCAGATATGATTCCTACTAGTTTATTTATTTTTTTTATTTAAAGACTTTATTTTTTTTAACAGTTTTAGGTTCACAGCAAAATTGAGAGGAGGTAGAGATTTCCCTTTTACTCCTCAGTCCCCACACATGAATAGCCTCCCCCATTATCAACATCCCTCACCAGAACCTACCTTGTTTTTAAATGAGAGTCTGGCTGGTCATTGCTCGTCGCTCTCTTCTCCCTGGCTAAGGTCTTCTAGCAAATACCATCTTTTCACTGTCTGATAACTTTTCCTCTGTTTCCTCCTTGCTATCTGCCAAAACTTAGATTTTAATATTGTATTTGAAGGTAACACACTTAACTTTTCTTGTATTTCTTCCTTGCTACCTACCAAAACTTAAATTTTAATTTGGTATTTGAAGGTAATATATTTCAATATAAACTGGGAAAATCTTGGTTAGTTCAAGCTAATCACGTTAATTCCATTTCCCTTGGCTATTAATTGACTTAGGAATAATAGTTATATGACACAATTCTTGGTCATGGCCATAGAGGAATATCTGTTGAGGACAGCCATCTTGAAACTATGAGGGGACTAGTTTCAAGGCCAAAGCCAATATGTTAAAGACGGCTAAAACGAAAGAAGAAAAGAGCCAAGGTATTTGATGGTGTTGATGAGTCTTCAGATTAATTATGTTGAAAAGGGCCTGTCTCCATCTTTCTCATTACATGAGATAACTATTTAGTTAAGCCATTTTGAGTTTATTTCTTCCCCAGCTGAATGTATCATGAAGGATTTGAAACAAACATTATGCCCCTGAACTGAATAGGGTATGAAAAATTGTTCCCAACCTAACTTTGATTTTCTTCCCTATCTGTACATTCACCCTCTCTGAGCATCACCCAGCTGACTTTTTTTAATGTCCACTGCACTGCATTATGCTATCTTTCTTAACCTGACAAAGTCCTTCTTAATGTTAAACTTGAAACTCAGATATCATCTTTTCTGTGCAGATTTCCCTGACTCCCTCAAGAAGAATTGTTTTTATCCTCCCATCTTGCTGCTATGAGTATTATTTTCTCCTCTTTCTATCTACTTGGTAGCCTGAGATTCCTCAGGGCAGAGTAATTGTTTTATTTATGATTATATTTTCCCCACTGTATTGGTCTAATATAAATACTGACCATATATGGTACAAACATGAAAATAAGGTATGTGAGCTAGAGTACTATTTGCTCCTCAGTATTATTCAATTCCTGTGCAATAAACTCTTTGGCCAGGAAATAAATGACAGTCAAGTATCTAAAAGCTGTGAGAGTTCAAGTTTTCTGGGGCTCCAAGAAAAAGAGAAATCATTAGGGGCAACTCAGGTAGAAGGAAAAGGGACTAAGACTGGCTGTTTCCTATTTTAAATCATCATTTTCTGCTTATATGTCACATGAGAGAAGTATCAAAGTGGTCTTGTTTATTGGATCAGCTACTTACTGTGTACTATCTCTTCCACAGTATTTTTCTAGACTATTAGGAAAAATCCAAAAGCATCCAATTTTGTGAGTTGATTTCTCCTGTCATCCCATTTTGGAATCAGCAATAGCACAACCAGCACCTCTTTATGTGTCAGAACTGTTCATAGTTAATTTTAAACGCAAACACTACGGCTCTGTGTTTAATATAGATTGCTAGGAAATGTGTCTGGCTATCACGATTTGATGAAACAAAACTGAGCATTTCCTGTCATCTTTGCCGAGATCTTTTTTAAATGGAGATAGGTCCAATTTGTTAAAGAAGGTGTAAGGAAATAAAAATTCATAAGTTTTAAAACTACATAAGAGAGAGGAAGCAGGGAGGGAACAGTTGGTTGTCGTTTTAGTCATTAAATGCTGCTTTAAAGATTTTGTCATCTTTGGAGAGAAAGTCAGTTCAACTCTCTGAACACCAGATTCAGCTTCATTATATCTAAAATGAACATTGTACCAGTAACTTACAAGACCCCTCACGATCCGACTCTCTAAGATAGGGAGACACATTTTCTCTTTTCTGATGGAGCTACATCTTGGATTTGATCCTCTTCATCTTGAACGTAGTTTATTACTAATAAAAATAATATCTTTTGCTTCATCATTATAGTTATAGTAAATGTAATTAAGATCAAGTTTCCCTTTCTTACACCTTACACAAAAATTAACTCAAGATGGATTAAAGACTGAAACGTAGACCTAAAACCATAAAAACCCTAGAAGAAAACCTAGGCAATACCATTCAGTGTATAGGCATAGGCAAAGACTTCATGACTAAAATACCAAAAGCAATGGAAACAAAAGCCAAAATTGACAAATCGGATCTAATTAAACGAAAGAGCTTCTGCACACCAAAAGAAAGTATCATCAGAGTGAACAGGCAACCTACAGAATGAGAGAAAATTTTTGCATCTGACAAAGGGCTAATATCCAGAATCTGCAAGAAACTTAAACAAATTTACAAGAAAAAAAAAAAACACATCAAAAAGTGGGTGAAGAATATGAACAGACATTCCTCAAAAGAAGACATTTATGCAGCCAACAAACATGAAAAAAAGCTCATCATCACTGGTCATCAGAGAAATGCAAATCAAAACCACAATGAGATACCATCTTATTCCAGATAGAATGGCAATCATTAAAAAGTCAGGAAACAACAGATGCTGGAGAGGATGTGGAGAAATAGGAGTTCTTTTACACTGTTGGTGGGAGTGTAAATTAGTTCAACCATTGTGGAAGACAGTGTGGCAATTCCTCAAGGATCTAGAACTAGAAATACCATTTGACCCAGCAATCCCATTACTGGGTATATACCCAAAGGATTATAAATCATTCTAAATAAAGACACATGCACGCATATGTTTATTGCAGCACTAGTCACAATAGCAAAGACTTGGAACCAACCCAAATGCCTATCAATGATAGACTGGATAAAGAAAATGTGGCACATATACACCGTGGAATACTCTGCAGTCATAAAAAAGGATGAGTTCATGTCCTTTGCAGGGACATGGATAAAGCTGAAAATCATCATTCTCAGAAAATTAACACAGGAACAGAAAACCAAACACTGCATGTTCTCACTCATAAGTGGGAGTTGAACAATGGGAACACATGGACACAGGGAGGGGAACATCACACACTGGAGCCAGTCAGCAAGTGGGGTGCTAGGGGAGGGATAGCATTAGGAGAAATACCTAATGTAGATGATGGGTTGATGGGTGCAGCAAACCACCATGGCACATGTATACCTATGTAACAAACCTGCATGTTCTGCACTCGTATCCCAGAACTTAAAGTATAATTAAAAAAAAGAAATGTAAAAGCTAGCAAAAATGCATGAACAACGACAACAAAATAATCAAGTTAGGTTAGAATAGAGATTGCAGAAAACAAAATGTAGAGACTATAACATTTGCTCAATAGTTTTTCATGTTATGGTTCTTAGAAATTTCAGAATTGTACATAAAGTGTCAAAAGTTATGTACAGTACAGTGTCTGGGAGTTCTAAATGATCAGTATGCTACTAAGAAACATTTCTTCTCTTGGAGAATTTTCTCATTAAAATAAATGTTTTTTTCACAGTGATATATTTCACATTTGAAATAAACTAAACATTCAGAAGTTAGAGAATTACTAATGTATGGGCTTCTGATGCCTTTTCTTACTGCACTCAAAATTCTGTATTCAAGAGGAAATCTTTTAAGAAAGTAATAGAGTGATGTTTGTTTTTGAAAGACAAATTATCTTGGTGTGAGTTCCTCTTCTGGAGGTTCCTCCAGAGTTTAATAATTTCTAACTTTTCTAGGTCAACTCAGAAAACTGAAAACACAGGTAATGGAACTGAATTATATTTTTCATCTTCAACATTTAATAACCTGGGATGAGATTTGCATTTTTGGGTAAAAATCAGGACTGTTTTAGCTATAAAATTGCTCTTCCACAGTGTTTGCAGCAAGTAGAAGATTTATATAACATTTCAACTGCAAGTTAGAGAAGGTCAACATGATTGAAGTATTATTTAAATTCAGAAATAATTAGAAACAGTAAGTGGCATTGTGTGCTGAGTAGGTCAGGTAATTTACAGAGGAAAAGCCCAGGAGGCAAGATGCAAAAACCTTTTGTCTGGAATTAGAGAGCCTGGAATTGCCTATAGGCCTGGACTTTAGTAGCCAAGGAACTTTGCACAGTCTGCACGCCTTCTTTAAGTACTAGCATCTCATCTTTGAAATAAGCTCATAGAATCATGAAATAGTTCGAGTCTCTTTCTGTATTGATAATTCAATCCCCCCACCTTTTTTTGGAGAATAATTTTATATTTGACTCAGGAGGAATGGAGAATGATGGAAGATTTTTATTTAAAATGTATTTTAAATCAGAAAATTATACTATATACTTTAATAGTTTAACTATTTATTTAAACTAATATTTCATATCTCCTATGTCCCAGCCACTGTTCTAGGAGTTAGTGACACAGCAATGAACAGACAACATTCCTTCCTCCGTGCTCCCTGTATTCTAAATGCTCTTAACTGGTGCTTGAAGAGTGAGGATGACTGCACAGCAAGTTGGTTTCAAGTCGATTTTTCTTTTTTTGGATGAGAAAGCAACGCAAAATCAGGAAATTAGTGACACAGGCATTAACTTCAGGAAGGGTGTGGTAGGCACAGATATTTTATTTTGGGAGTTGGCCACGAGCTAAACTGTTAAAAATTAAAAATAAGTAATTCCTGTGGCTGCTTCACATTCCAACTCCTGAACCCCTCTTCTTCCTCTATGCTATGTTCTATCCCAGACCAGAGTTTACCAAATGTCTAAAAGCCTCATGTCACACTGACTCTGTGTATAAACACTATATGCTTTTCTCCTTACCTGAAGCACAGTGGAGATGGTGAAATGCCTGAATATTTTCTGTTGGACAGAAAGGAAAAGAGACCAAGAGGCAGGGTTATAATGATGTCTTAGAACCTCCAGGTAGGAGCTAACTCAGGTCTAGTCTTAGCGCTATGTCTAGTCTAGTCTTAGTGCTATGGTCCTTGTAAACTCAAAGTTCCTGACAGCTGCTTTTTTTATTATTATACTTTATGTTCTAGGGTACATGTGCACAACGTGCAGGTTTGTTACATATGTATGCATGCGCCATGTTGGTGTGCCCACAGCTGCTTTTGACTTTTAGACAAACTAGAGAGAAAAGCCAAGCGAGGGACTAGAATCAAAGCATATTATTACTGGCAAGAAACTGAGACTTATCTAGATAAATAAACTGTGGACCATACATGGACTTAATTATCTTGGCTTTGGAAAAACAAAATGTTTTATTAGTTGCTTAGCTTCCAGACTCAGCTGGAAGTGGGTGTTTCTTTACTAAGGCTCTTTAGTAGAATCCTTGTCCCATCCTGGCTGATTTCAACAACCTGAGCTTTAAGAACCCTCTCTTCACATTTCTTCCCAACTTATCAATCTCAGAATTGGAAAAACCTGGTGAGTCTATTAGCTCCAGCCTTCCCAGCTCAACTCAGACCAAGCATAATACCTGTGGAACAAGATATTGGTTTAGATGTGAATCAGTGAAATAAATATTGGCTGAACATGCACAGAAGCGACTCCTGCCATAGGTAGAAAGAGGGAGTGCCTTGTTTTCTTGTTTTTGTTTATGGTTCAGGAGTTACCACAGCCACTGAGTAGGAAATGTGATTTTAGTTCCTCTGTAAATGGAATGCCACATTTCTGCCCCCAACTACTTGCTCTGATGAACAAGAAAAAGTGAGCTGAGTGAGAGGTGTTGATAGAGATTTTCATTTTCCAGACACTATTTCGTGATACAAATGTCTGCCTTAACTGTGACTGCTATTACATAGGCAGCCTGCATTGAAATGCTGACTTGATTTCCCTATTTTCTCTTCCATTAAAAAAGGTCAACTTTTAAATTGGAAATAACATGCGTACATAAATATGCACAGTTTATAAGTGTATAGCTCAACGAGTTATCTGTCATACTGTGAATACTTCTGTGTACTCTCCACCCAAGTCGAAAAATAAATAATCATACACATCCCTAAGTCTCTCTGTGCCCTCTTCCAATCTCCTCTCCTTCCTTCCCTCTATCCTGACTTCTACCACTTTTGTTTTGCCTGGGTTTGCCTTTTTTTTTTTTTTTTTTTTTTTTGAGACTGGGAGGATTGCTTGAGCCTCCACCACCCAGGCTCAAGCAATCCTCCCACTTCAGCCTCCCAAGTAGGTGGGATCACAGGTGCACACCATCACGCCCTGCTAATTTTTTACTTTTCTTGTAGAGATGAGGCGTCACCTTGTTGCCCAGGCTTGTCTCGAATGCCTGGGCTTAAGCCATCTTCCTGCCTTGACCTCCCAAAGTGTTGGGATTACAAGTGTGAGCCACCACACCCAGCCCTAGTTTTGAACTTTATATAAATGGAAACATACCTTATGTACTCTTTTGTTTTTGACTTTTTTTCCAACGTAATATTTGTGAGATTCATCTATGTTAGCATACGTGGCAGAAGTATGGCAGAGACTAACATTACTCTCTACCTACATTTTTTCAGGCCACTGTTATAGTGAGTGAGGCCAAATTGTACCTGCCTGGGGGCTGTCTTGCCTCACCTCTTGCACCTGAAAGCCAGAAATACAGAGAAATTAATGACCGTCTAGCAGATCTCAATCAAAGCCTGACAAAAGTTTGTGTATAAATACCCTAGCTCCCCCACTCCATGGGTAACATAACTCTGAGGCAAGTGTTTGACAATGAGTCTCAGAGTTCCCCAGTGGGATTAAGTTCCACTTACTCGCAATGATAACTGGCTTGCTAATGTATGTTTTATTGGCTGGATTCCCTTTCCTGTCTAATTTCTCCACCCCTCTAGTAATATTTCCTGGATTCATCTTCTATACAAATCAGTTGAACTTGAGTTCTTGTCTCTGAGTCTGCTTCTGGGAATTCAATCGAGTAACAAATAGCTTAATCATTTTCATTGTTCTGTGGCATACTGTTATATGAATATACCTTAAATTATTTGTATGTTATTATGTCAGTGGACGTTTGCGTTGCTTTTGAATGTGGCTATTGTTAGTCTTTTGGTAAACATACGATTGTGAAATTTCTGAGTCAGAGTATACACACATATTCAACTTTAGTAGGTGATATTTTTCAAAGTGGCTGAAATAATTTATACTCCCATGAAATGTGTATGAGACTTCCAGTTGTTGCATATCTTTGTCAATGTTTGTTGTTGTCTTTCCTTTTCATTTTAGTCATTCTAGGTGCACAGTGGTGTTTATTGTGTTTTAATTTACATTACTGTGAAGATAAATGATGTTGAACACATTTTCATATTTTATATTCATATTTATCATTTGGATATTCTCTTTTGTGAAGTGTTTTGTTATGAACTGAATGTTTGTGTATCCCTAAAATTCATATGTTGAAGCCCCAACCCCCAATGTGACTGAATTTGGAGACAGGGTATGAAGGTAGTTAAGAGTGAATGAGGTCCTAAAGGAGGGTCCCTGAACCAATAGAATTAGTGTCCTAACAAGACTTACAAGACCTGTAAACAGAGCTCTCTTTCTCTGTTATGTAAGGACACAGTGAGGAGGCCATTTGAAAGCCAGGAAGAAGAAAGCCCTTACGAGAAACCAAATTGGCCAACACCTTGATCTTGGACTTCCCAGCCACAGAATTGTGAGGAAATTGATTTCTGTTGTATAAGCCATGTAGTCTGAGGTATTTTTTCATGATAGCTAGCTGACTAATACAGCCCTCTTAAATCTCTTATTTTTTTCTTTTTCTTTTTTTTTTTCTTTGAGAGGGAGTCTTGCTCTGCTGCCAGGCTGGAGTGCAGTGACGCATTCTCGGCTCACTGCAACCTCTGCCTCCTGGGTTCAAGTGATTCCCTTGCTTCAGCCTCCCCAGTATCTGGGATTACAGGCATGCGCCTCCATGCCCAGCTAATTTTGTATTTTTAGTAGAGATGGGGTTTCTCCGTGTTGGTCAGGCTGGTCTTGAACTCCTGACCTCAGGTGATCTACCTGCCTAGGCCTCCCAAAGTGCTGGGATTGCAGGTGTGAACCACCATGCCTGGCCTATTTTTTTCTTTTGTATCAAGTAATCTGATTTTTTATTTTTCTTTTGATTTATAGGATTTCCTATATAATCTGGGGAACATTTAATCGGTTATAAGTGTTGAAAATATCTCCACCCATCCCACAGTTTGCCTTTTCACACTTTTATGTTAAATTTCATTTTACAAAAGTTAAATAATTTAAATGCAATTTATTTATCTCCAGTTATTCTGGAGCTTATTTGAGAAGCTTCTCCCCACTCTAAGGCCACCATGGTATTTTTCTAGGTTGCATTGTGCTGTGCTAGTCAATATGGTAGTCACTAGTCACAAGGGTTGTTGAATATTTGAAAGATGTTTAATCGTGCACTATAATTATAAAATGTACATTTCAAAGACAATATGAATAATAAATGTAAAATATTTTGTTAACATTTTAACATTGACTGTTTAGAAATAACATTTTTGATGTGTTAAATATATTATTTAATATATTAAATATATAAATATATTAATATAACAATTTATTATAGTAACATAATTAATAATTATAACCTAATCAATTAAATATTAATATAATAATTTCATTATTAACAATAAATATATTAATTTATAATCTATGAAATACATTATTAAAATTTAATGCGCTGTTTCTTTTTATCTTTTTATGCATAGATCTGAGAATTGCATTATGTGGGTTGCATTATGTTTCTGTTAGATAATGATGACTTTGAAACTTTATTTTTACCTTTTCACATTTATGTCTACAATCCACCTGGAATTGATTTTTGTGTATGTTATAAGGTAGGATTCAAGGTTTATGCTTTTCCCCATATGGATATCTAATTGGCCCAGTAACCTTTATTTAGAATACAACCTTTCCCTACTGAATTGTAGTGGCACCTTTGTTGTGAGTTATATGACTGAAAACAAGTATGTCTATTTCTGGGCTCTCTATTCTATTTCATTGTCTACTAGTCCATCCTTGCACCAACACCACACTATTATAATTACTGTAGCTTTTAAACAAGTTTTGATATCTGAGAGGGGAAATCTTTCAGGTTTATCTTCAGTAAGAGGATCAGATCATAACTGTTTTTGACTCATTGTATTTCTGTATTTATTTTACAAATAATTTGAAAGTTTTCACAAAAATTCGTGCTGGATTTTGATTGGAATTGCATTAAACATGTGAACGTTTTGGGGGAAAATTGATATCTTTATTGAATCTTCTAACATATGGTATAGTCTTCCATTTATTTAGGTTTCTTTAGTTTCTTTCAATGATGTGTTATTTTTTGTGTAGAGGTCTTGCAGATATTAAATTAGGTTTATTCTTAGATATTTGACTTCTTAATGTAATTACAAGTGCTGTCTTTTAAAAATGTGTTTCAATTGTTTTATTTATTTATTTTTTTTGAGACGGAGTCTTGCTCTGTCGCCCAGGCTGGAGTGCAGTGGCCGGATCTCAGCTCACTGCAAGCTCCGCCTCCCGGGTTTATGCCATTCTCCTGCCTCAGCCTCCCGAGTAGCTGGGACTACGGGCGCCCGCCACCTCGCCCGGCTAGTTTTTTGTATTTTTTAATGGAGACGGGGTTTCACCATGTTAGCCCATGTTGGGATGGTCTCGATCTCCTGACCTCGTGATCCGCCTGTCTCGGCCTCCCAAAGTACTGGGATTACAGGCTTGAGCCACCGCACCTGGCTCAATTGTTTACTTACTAATTGCAATAACTTCTTTGTAGAGGTTTTTAGGTTTATTTTTCTGACATTACTGCACTAGGATCTCAAGTATACCAAATAAATAGAAGTGTTGACAGTGAGCATTTTTATTGATACAAAATAATTGTACATATTTATGGGGGCTCTTTGATATTTTGATATATGCATATAACATGTTTTGGTCAAATCAGAGTAATTAGGATATACATCACCTGAAACATTGATCATTTCTTTGTGTTAAAATATTTCATATTTTCCTTTCTAGTGATTTTGAAATATTCAATACATTATCATTTCTAACTATTGACACCCTACTGTGCCACCAAACACTAGAACTTATTCCTTCTATATAATGTGTGTTTGTACTCATTAACCAACCTCTCATCTCCACTCCCCTTCCTTGCCTCTAGTAATGACCTTTCTACTCTTTAGCTCAATGTTATCCACTTTTTTAGCTCCCACATATGAGTGAGATCATGTGATATTTGCTTTTCTGTGCGTGGCTTATTTCACTAAACATAATTACCTCCAGTTTCATTAATGTTTCGCAAATTACAGAATTTCATTCTTTTTATGGCTGAATAATATCCCATTCATGTTTTGATGGACACTTAGGTTGATTGCATATCTTGGCTTTTGTTAATACTGGTACAATAAACATGAAGGTACAAGTACTTCTCTGATACACTGATTTCCTTTTCTTTGGATAAATATCCAGTACTGGGACTGCTGGATCAGACGGTAGTTCTATTTTTAGGTTTTTGAGAAACCTCCATACTTTTTTTCATAATGGTTGTACTACTTTATACATCCACCAAAAGTGTACAAGGGTTCCCTTTTCTGCCCATCCTCATCAACACTTTTTTTTTTTTTATCTTTTTGTTAATAGCCATCTTAAGACATTTGAGTGATATCTCCTGGGATTTTAATTTGCATTTTCCTGATGATTAGTGATGTTGAGCATTTTTTTCATATACCTGTTGACCATTTGTATGTCTTCTTTTGAGAAATGTCTATTAAGATCCTTGGCCAGTTTTTTTCAATTATTATTATACTTTAAGTTCTAGGGTACATGTGCACAATGTACTGAGTTTATTTACATATATATACATATGCCATGTTGGTGTATTGCTGCACCCGTAACTCATCATTTACATTAGGTATATCTCCTAATGCTATCCCTCCCCCTCTACTTCCTCCCCACAATAGGACCCAGTGTTGGTGCCACAGTCCTGTGTCCAAGTGATCTCATTGTTCAATTCTCACTATGGTGAGAACCTTACTTGATGATAGGTTTTCTGTTCTGCTTGTGATAGTTTGCTAGAATGATGATGGTTTAGCACCATCCCTGTCCTACAAGGACACAAACTCATCCTTTTTATGGCTGCATGTAGTATTCCATGGTGTATATATGTGCCACATTTTTCTTAATCAGTCATCACTTGATGGACATTTGAGTTGATTCCAAGTCTTTGCTATTGTAGAATAGTGCTGCAATAAACATACATTGTGCATGTGTCTTTATAGCAGCATGATTCCATTCCTTTGGGTATATCCCCAGTAATGGGATGGCTGAGTCAAATGGTATGTCTAGTTCCTAGATCCTTGAGGAATGCATACACACTGTTTTCCACAATGGTTGAACTAGTTTACAGTCCACACCAACAGGTAAAAGTGTTCCCTATTCTCCACATCCTCTCCAGCACCTGTTGTTTTCCTGACACTGTGATTGCACCATTTCAACTGGTGTGAGATGGTATCTCATTGTGGTTTGATTTGCATTTCTCCGATGGCCAGTGATGATGAGCATTTTTTCATGTGTCTGTTGGCTGTATGAATGTCTTCTTTTGAGAAATGTCTGTTGTTCATATCCGTTACCCACTTTGATGGGGTTGTTTTGTTTTTCTTGTATGAAAATTTGTTTGAGTTCTTTATAGGTTCTGGATATTAGCCCTTTGTCAGATGAGTAGGTGCAAGAGGTACTGCTCCCATTCTGTAGGTTGCCTGTTCACTCTGATGGTAGTTTCTTTTTGCTGTGCAATCCCTTCAGTTTAATTAGATCCCATTTGTCAATTTTGGCTTTTTGTTGCCGTTCTTTTGGTGTTGTAGACCTGAAGTCCTTGCCCATGCCTATGTCTGAATGGTATTCCCTAGGTTTTCTTCTAGGTTTTATGATATTAGGTCTAACATTAGAGTCTCTAATCCATCTTGAATTAATTTTCATATAAGGAATAAGGAAGGATCCAGTTTCAGCTTTCTACTTACGGCTAGCCAATTTTCCCAGCACCATTTGCATTAAATAGGAATCCTTTCCCCATTTCTTGTTTTGTCAGGGACCAAAGATCAGATGGCTGTAGATGTGTGAGGTATTATTTCTGTGAGGCTCTGTTCTGTTCCATTGGTCTATATCTCTCTGTTTTGTACCAATTTTCCGTAATGCTGTTTTGGTTACTGTGGCCTTGTATTATGTGTAGTTTGGGGGAGTCAGGTAAGCGTGTATCAGCTTTGTTCTTTGACTTGGATTGTCTTGGCAATCACGGGGTCTTTTAGTTCCATATGAACTTTAAACAGTTTTTTCAATTCTCTGTGAAAAGTCATTTGTAGCTTAATGGGGATGGCATTGAATCTCTAAATTACCTTGGGCAGTATGGCCATTTTCACTTGGCTCACTTTTTAATAAGTCTTTTTTTTTTTTTTTGCTGTTGAGATGTTTGAGTTGCTTATATATTCTTTATGTTAGTCTTTTGTCATATTAATACTTTGCAAATATTTTCTCCCATTCTACAGATTGTTTCTTTACTATATTGTTTCATTTGCTGTGCAGAGGCTTTTTAGTTTAATACAGTTTCATTTGTCTGTTTTTGTTTTTAGTTGCCTGTGCTTTTGAAGTCTTAGTCACAAAATCTTTGCCTATACTGTTGTCCTGAAACATATCTTCTAGATTTTCTTCTGGTAGTTTTATAATTGCAGGTCTTATGTTTAAATCTTCAATCCAATTTATTGGTTTTTGTATATAGTGAGATATAGGGGCCTGGTCTCATTCTTCTGCATATCAATATTCAGTTTTCTCAGCACTAGTTATTGAAGAGGTTTCTCTTTCTCTAATGCATGTTCTTGGCACCTTTGGTGAACATCAGTTAGCTGTAAATATGTGGATTTATTTCTGGGTTCTCTACTCTGCTCCGTTGATCTATGTGTCTATTTTACAGCAATATCATGCTATACTAAAGTTTCAACTACTAAAGCTTTGTCGTAAATTTGAAGTCAGACATTACAAAACCTCCAGTTTTTTTCTTTATGCTTAGGATTGCTTTATTTATAGTCTTTTGTAATTTCCTATGAATTTCAGAATTGTTTTTCCTATTTCTGTGAAGAATGTTGGAATTTTGATAAGGATTGCATTAAATCTGTAGATTGCTTTAGGTGGTGTGATGAGCAAACGATAATTCTTCCATTTCATGAGCATGTGGTGACTTTCCATTCATTTGTCTCCTTTTCAATTTCTTTCATCAGTGTTTTATAGTTTTTGTTGTAGAAGTCTTTTACTTCTTTGGTTAAACTTATTCCTTGGTATTGATTATTTTGTGGCTATTGTAAATGAGACTGTTTTCTTGATTTCTTTCTTACAAAGCTTGTTATTGCTATATAAAATTATTACTGATTTTTGTATGTTGATTTTTATCATGCATCTTTATTGACTTTATTTATTACTTCTAAGAATTTTTTGGTGGACTCCTTAGGTTTTTCAATATATAACATTGATATATTGGAGTCTATAGGTTTCCAATATAAAACATCATGTCATCTGCAAAGAGAAACAATTTGACTTCCTTTTTTCCTGTTTGAATGCCTTAGTTTTTCATCTTGCCTGATTACTCTGGCTGGGACTTCCAATACTAAGCTGAATAAGAGTAATAAAAGTGGACATTCTTGTCCTGTTCCAATTCTTAGAGGAAAAACATCTTTCAGCTTTTCTGTATTCAGTATGATACTAACTGTGGGTTTGTCATATAGGGCATTTATTACATTGAAATATGTTCCTCCTATGCCTAATTTGTTGAGAGCTTTATTATGAAGGGACGTTGAATTTTATCAAATGCCTTTTCTGTGTCTGTTGGGATAATCATATGGTTTTTGTCCTTCATTCTGTTGATGTGATGTATCACATTAATTGATTTGCATATGTTGGACCATGCTTGCATCCCTGGGATAAACCCCACTTGATCATGGTGTATTATCTTTTTGATATGTTGTTGATTTCAGTATGCTAGTATTTTTTTGAGAATTTTTACACATATTCACAGGTATTTTGGCCTCTGGTTTCCTTTTTTAGTTGCGTTCTTGTCTGTTTTTGGTACCAGGATAATGCTGGCCTCACAGAATGAGTTAAGAAGAATTCCTTCATCTTCATTATTTTGGAACAGTATGAGAAAATTGGTGTTAGTTTTTCTTCACAAATTTGATAGAATTCAGCAGTAAAGCCATCTGATCCTGAGCTTTTCTTTGTTAGGAGGCTTTTTGTTATTGATTCAATCTTTTTACTGATTATTGGTCTGTTTGGGTTTTCTATCTTACTAGCTGTATCTTGGTAGGTTGTATGTGTCCACTAATGTATCCATTTTATCTAGGTTTTCCAATTTGTTAGCATATATTTATTTGTAATTGTTTCAAATGATTCTTTGCGTTTCTGTGGTATCTGTTGTAATGTGTTCTCTTTCACTTCTGGTTTTATTTATTTGAGTCTTCTCTCTTTTTTCCTTGGTTAGTTGAGCTAGTGGCTTATTGATTTTATCTTTTCGAAGACATACTTTTCATTTTGCTACTCCTTTGTACCTTTTATTCTCTGTTTAGTTTTGCTCTAATTTTTTGCTATTTATTTTCTTCTACTAATTCTGGGTTTGATTTGTTCTTGCTTTGCTAGTTCTAGTTAGTTATATAGGCTTTCTTTATTCTTTTACACTCTTTTTTTGTTTGTTTGTTTGTTTTACTGGTTATGTCAAAAGACCTGCCTTCATGTTCAGAAATCTATTCTTCTGCTTGATCTAGTCTATTGTTGAAGTTCTTAATTACATATTTTATTTCATTCGTTAAATTCAATAGTTCTAGGTTGTCTCTTTTTTAAATGAGTATTTATCTCTGTTGAATTTCTCACTCAGATCATGAATTGTTTTTCTGATTTATTTGTATTGTTTATTTGTGTTCTCTTGTGTCTTGTGTTTGTGTGTGTTGCATCATCAGTAAGAGTAGTGTTGACAGGTCAATTGTTGGGCCCTTGAGTGGTGAGTGTGGGCACCAGTGGCAGTGGCAGCAGGCTGGGCAGGCTGGTCCCTAGGCCCTTGGCAGGCATGCACAGGCACTGGCAGCAGGTGGAGTGACCCTGTCATCATGCCCCTGGACAGCATGCATGTGCACCAGTGGTGGCAGGGTGGATCAGTCCCCAGGCTCCTGGATAACATTTGTGGGTGGTGGCAGTGGCAGTGGCAGGCAGGTCAGACCTGTCCTCAGTTTCCTCAATGGGGACACTCCTACCAGTGGCAGTGGCTGAGGGAGATTGGTTCCCAGATCCTCAGATAATGTTTTCAGGTGTCAGTGATGGTGGTGATGGGTGGTGACGGCCCTGTCCTCAGTTATGAATATGGCACCCATGTAGGCTCATGCCCAGGTTCCTTGAAGGTGTGTGCTGGTGCACAGTGGCCCTGATTGGAGAGGATGGGGTTGTTGTCAGTAACAGCAGCCCTGGGCAGATGCCTCTCTGGCTCTAGGTAACTTATTCTTTGGTTCCCTTTTTCTCAGAGGCAGCCTCCCTGGGAAATTTACACTTTGGCTCCCTTTTTCTCAGAGGCAGCCTCCCTGGTACACTCCCTGGGATGTAAAACCCTCATGGGCGAGAGTACTAGGAACCTGGCCAGCCTGTTGAGTTCAGCTGGTGTAGTGATATTACAGCCCTCTGGGTGGATGTGGGAGAATATTAGCGGTGATGTGGAGATGCAGTGGCTCTTGGGCCCCAACACAAGATGTAGTTTAGTGGGAGCTAGGTTATTAAAATGTTACTGTGTTGTAACTGCTTGTTTAAGTGGGTGTGTGCGACTTTGTGTGAACTCCTTTGGAGCATTGTCACTTTCTCTACTCCCGTAGCTCTGTATACTAGTCTCAGAGCCTGTGAGGGCTGAGGGGCTCTTTCATGGCTAGGATTGCAAGAGTACACTATGTGGAGGGGTTGTGGACTGCTGGGGAATCTCTCACCTTTTTCTTGCAATGGGGAGTTCCTTGAGGCTCTGAGTCAGTCCCGATGGGCTGGATGCTTCACTTTCCTCCTCTCATGCCTAAGAACTCTTCTGTGATTTCCCTGGTGAATTTTAGTACTCTCCCATAGAAGGTCTATTTAACATGTTATCTCCTCTCTGTGTTGGTCTGTTTTGTGTGTGTGTGTGTGTGTGTGTGTGTGTGTGTGTGTGTGTGTGGAGAAGGGGAATGCCAGGAGCCTCTAGTCAGCCATTTGGAAACTCCCTTCAATAGTGAGCATTCTTGCTTTGTTTTTAATCTCAGAGGAAAAGCTCTCAACATTTTGACATTAAGCATAATTTGGGAGTAAATACCCTTTATCAGAGATTGATTGTTATGGATAGCTTTTATCATAGACTTTAAATTTATCTTGTAAATATCTTTTATCAGATAAAGAAAGTTTCTATTTCAAATTGGCTTATGGTTTTCATTATGAATGCGTGTTTATCAATTGCATTTTCTGCATTAATTGAGCTGATTACATGATATACCTTCATTATTCTGATAATGTGGTAATTTGCATTGTTTTAAAATATTAAAAGTAAACTTGCATTTTAGACAAAAATCTAGCCTGATTGAAATATAATTAGTACTGGATTTAGATTTGTAACATTTTACTTGTAACTTTATATTATGTCTATATATCAGATTGGTCTGTAATTTTTTTCTTTCTTACCATTTTTGTCAGGTTTTGTTATTAAGTATTTCCTGATCTCATAAAATAATTTAGTACAAAATCTCCTTTTTTGAACTCTGTGGAGTTATTTGTGTAATGTTAGTGTTATATTTCCACAAATATTGGAAGATTTATTGGTGAAGGCATATGGAATTGGAATTATTTTTATTGGTAAATTTTATAGTATGGATTCTTATGATGAACATAAGATTATTTGGGCATTCTATATCTTATATGAGTTAAGTGTTTTATTTTTAACATGAATAATTATTAGAATAATTTTCCATTTCTGTAATATTTTTCTATGATCTTTCTAATATACATGTGGTATATAATGATGCACCTGTTTGCATTCCTAATATTGGTTATTTATGTCTTCTCTTTCTCTTTTTTTTAATTGCTCAGTCTTGCCAGGAAGTTTTAAATTTTATTACTATTTTCAAAGAATCCAGTTTTGGATTTGTTGCTCTTATTTATTCTTTGTTCATTTTCTATTTAATTTCTTTTTTTCTTTTTTTTTTTTTTGAGACGGAGTCTCGCTCTGTCGCCCAGGCTGGAGTGCAGTGGCGCGATCTCGGCTCACTGCAAGCTCCGCCTCCCGATTTCACGCCATTCTCCTGCCTCAGCCTCCTGAGTAGCTGGGACTACAGGCGCCCGCCACCTCGCCCCGCTAGTTTTTTGTATTTTTAGTAGAGACGGGGTTTCACCGTGGTCTGGATCTCCTGACCTTGTGATCCGCCCGCCTCGGCCTCCCAAAGTGCTGGGATTACAGGTGTGAGCCACCGTGCCCGGCTATTTAATTTCTTTAGGTTATCTTTATTATTTCTTTTTTCATAATATCTTTGGGTTTACCTTCCTGGTTTTCTAAAATAGTATATTGATACAGATATTTATAGCATTTAGTTTCAACCCAGGTACTGCTATATATGTACATTCTTTAACATAATTTTAAATTACAAGACACTATTATTATTTTTATACAGTCAATATTATGTAGGAAATTATACTTGATCTATACATTGCTCTTCATTTTTTCTTACATCTCTGAGATTTTCCTCTGGGATAATTTCCCTCTTCTGCAAAGGTATCGTTTAATATTTCCTATAGAATAGATCTGATGGTAAAAATTCCTTTCAGATTTTTTGTTTGTATAAAGGTGTCCCATTTTGTCTTTTTTGTTTATGAATATTTTCACTGGATGTAATGTTAGAAAGTAATATTCATTTAACTTTTTGGTGACATTCCATTTTCTTTTTTTTCCTTTTGAGAAATCAATTGTGAGTCTTATTGTGAATCTTTGAATGGCATTTGTATTTTTTCTTGAACTTCTTTTAAGAATGACTTAATTTTAAAAACATATTAGTTTATTGTGATATACCTTGAGGTGGTTTTTCTTTCTTTTCCTTTTTTTTTAAGGAGTTCATATTGTTTTCGGAATCTGTGACCAATCTCTCTTTTATCTACACATCTGGATGTCCAATTATAGAAGCATGGACCCTTTTGTTATAGTCCAGGTCTCTTATACTCTTCAAATCTTTTTTCATTTTTTTTCTTATTTTTATTTTTTGAGACAGGGTCTCGCTCTGTCACTCAGGCTGGAGTGCAGTGGCACGAGATTGGCTCACTGCAATCTCTGCCTCCCAAGTTCAAGCAATTCTCCTGCCTCAGCTTCTTGAGTAGTGGGATTACAGGCAGGTGCCACCAGGCCTGGTTAATTTTTGTATTTTTAGTACAGACAGAGTTTCACCATGTTGGCCAGGCTGATCTTGAACTGCTGACCTCAAGTGATCCATCTGCCTCCACCTCCCAAAGTGCTGGGATTACAGGTGTGAACCACTGCGCCTGGCCTACTCTTCAAATCTTTTATTTATTTATTTATTGAGATGGAGTCTAACTTTGTCACCCAGACTGCAGTGCAGTGGCGCGATCTCGGCTCACTGCAAGCTCTGCCTCCCGGGTTCCCGCCATTCTCCTGCCTCAGCCTCCCGAGTAGCTGGGACTACAGGCGCCCACCACTACTCCTGGCTAATTTTTTATATTTTTAGTAGAGACGGGGTTTCACCGTGTTAGCCAGGATGGTCTCCATCTCCTGACCTCCTGATCCGCCGGCCTCGGCCTCCCAAAGTGCTGGGATTACAGGAGTGAGCCACCGCGCCCGGCCAAATCTTCTAAACGTTAGTTTTTTCTTAATTATGAATATTTTTTCTGAACTTTCTTTAATATTATGTAACCTGGTATTAAAATCATCTAATTACTTCTAAATTTTAGTGATTATATTTTTACATTATAGAATTTCCGTATGATTTTCTATAGTTTCACATTTTGTCACAACTTTTCCTTTGTCTTGTAATCCATTGATACCATTAATCATGAAATACAAGTTTTACATCTGGTAGCTCCATTATTTGGATATTTTCTAGGTGTGATTCTATCTTCTATTTTTTCTTGGGTTTTAGTCAATTCTTACCTTTGTACGACGTAGTTATTTTTGATTGGGTGCTACAGATGGCTTGTTAAAAATTGTAGTTAATCATTTGAGATTCTAGATATTTTTCTTCCTTCCAAAGAGGATTTACTTTTGCTTTTGGTAGTCAGCTATGGGGGGCGGGTGTTCTAGCAATCTCGGATCACCTTTGTCTTGTCATGGATTGAGATGATGACATTGGGCTTGTGCCCCTTACAGTCTGGTAAAGTCTGTGATGTTTCCTTACTCCTAGGATAGAATCCTTTGGGGTTTCACTTCAAAGTCTAAGGTGTTTTCCATTGGTCCTTCTCCTTGGTGGTTATTGTTTTCCTGGGCTTTTGAGTTCTACAAGAACCCTATTTAGTTTTTCAGCTTTACGTTTCAGAATAGGCAAAATTTCAATTACTCTTTAGAGTAAAAGCCAGTGTTCTTCCCAGTCTACCACATTCAGAACAAAACCTTCTCTACCTTTAAGAAAGTATAAATATTCCACTATAGTTCAATCTATTTGTTTCACTTGTGTAAATTTTAAAACTTAACTCTCTGAAATTTATTTTTGTGTGATTATAAAGAATGGATTTAACTTTATTTTATATTTTCCAAATGATTGAATAGTTACTCTAAAAGCAGTCATTGAATAATCCATATTTCCCTCATTAAAAAATCAAAGACTGGATTTGTGATACTGTCTAAACTAAATCTAAGGTATTATAACAATTAAAATTATAATTTAAAACAGTAATAACTTATACATTCAATATTGAAGCAACAAAATAAAGACTGTCATAGAACTATTAACAAAACAAAAATAATTTAGCATCTGTTCTAACTTCAAATATATAAATATAACATTTAGTTTGATTTAAATTCCAAGTTTAACCCCTTTTATTGTTGATTACTGTAGTTTTTACATCTTGTCTTTCCCATTCTTGCATTCTTATTTTGATTTATTTCTTGACTAGGTTGTAAATTTCTTTAGTTTCCCACCCCCAGAAAGCTTTATGAAGTCTTTCTCATTTTAAATATGTGTAAATATTTCTCTGTTTCCTTTACATCTAAAATAATTGAATGTGGAATTCATGTTACATTAACCTGTGTATTCAGAATTACTGGTCATTAGCATTTAGTGCCACAGTTTGGAAATCCGAGGTTAGTAAGACTTTTGTTACTTTATATGTTACTTGTATTTTTTCTGCCTTAACGCAAAGATTTTTCTTGATCTTGGAATTAAAATGTTCATCAGGAATCTTTCTTAATAAAAGAAATATTATTTTTATTAATTTTATTTTATAATAACATATATACTACTTGAAATTCAAGAATTTCTAATATAATTTCCGTTTTCTTTCTCATACCTAGCTTTTTGTAATTAATATTTTACATTCTTTACCTTTTCTTGTCTTTTGTATTCTTTGCTTTTCTCTTATTTTAATATTGCATACTTTTCTTTTGACCTTTGAGTGAATCATTCAGGCTTATCTTTCTGCCAGTGATTTCACTTTCTACTGCATCCAAGATCTTATTCATTGACTTAATCTAGTTTTATTTATTTTATTTTTTCTTAGTAGTTTTATTTTGAAATATTTTTAGACTGCAAAATGCTTGCAGAGATGGCACCAGAGAGTTCCTGTATAGTTTTCACTCAGTTTCCACTAATGTTAACAGCTTACATAACCATAGGACATTTAACAACATTAAGAAGTTAACATTGGTAAAATACTATTAACTGAGCCGTTCCTTTAATTTGGGTTGTCCGGTGCTACCACTGTCCTTTTTCTGTCCTAAGGCAAGGCTCAAATCAAGATTTGGCATTACATTTAGCTGCTGTGATTCCTTAGGCACCTCCAGTTTGTTATAGTTTCTTGGTTATTACTTGTCTCTCATGACTTTGACAGTTTCGATGAGTACTTTATAGAATGGTGTTTCATAGAACATCCCTTAATTTGTTTCTCTGATGTTTTCTTGTATTAAGGGTGCCTGGGATTTGTTTTAATCACATATAGTAAGACATGCAGACATGGAAAGGACTGTTAAGAAGAAATATGTTTATTACTAGATCCATAGAATCAGGAGGCATGGCATGCCATGCAGGGCCACACCGAGAGCACCAGAGTTGATCTGGAGGCAGGGAGAGTGGGGAACATGTGGAGAAGAGCATATCTTTTATCTTCTGTAGGAAGGAACAGGTGAGGCAGGGTGAGCAGGTTTACAATCGAATAGTTTGAATAATTTCGGTGGGCTCCAGGGTATACAGTCTCTCCCTAGTTGTCTGGTACCTGACCCTAGGGTGATTTGAGTAGATAGATGGTGGCTTAGAGTGTGAGAATATGATACATGAAGTAGTTGAGGAATGAGCTCTGGATTGGTTAGTTGAGAAAAGAAAGGTAATAAAGTTTGGATATGTGTCCTCACCCAAATCTCATGTTGAATTGTAATTCCCTATGTTGGAGATAGGGCTTGGTGGGAGGTAATTGGATCATGGGGGTGGGTTTCTCATGAATGGTTTATCATCATCCCTCTTGGTAGTGTCCTCATGACAGTTAGTGAGTTCTAGTGAGATCTGGTTGCTTAAAAGGGTGTAACACCTCTCCCCTCTTTCTCTTGCTCCTGCTCGTGCCATGTAAGATGCCTGCTCCCTTTTGCCTTCTGCCATGATTTTAAGCTTCCTGAGGCCTCTCCAGAAGCAGAAGCTGCTCTGTTTCCTGTGCATCCTGCAGAACTGAGAACCAATTAAACCTATTTTCTTTATAAATTACTCAGTCTCAAATATTTCTTAATAGCAATGAAAGAATGGGCTAATACAAAAGGCATGCCAGCATTTTAATCATTTACTTATCTCTAGGAGTTGGCTTTCCCTAGGAGGCACATTTTCTCTCATGTCAGCAAGTCTCCAAGATATTGAAACATCAAACATATGGAAGACATAATTAATACATTTCTTATTATTGGACTGAGGAAGTCTCAATTTAGTTTTGAAATTAGCAATCATGTTTTTCATTTTGAAAAGGTCTTTCCTGATCTTAGAACACTTAGTTCATGATTTACTCATTTCAATACGTCTCATCTCTTTTGATGAGCTGGAGGTTTTAAAAGTTGTCTCTTATTCTTGCTGCAACCTTATTTTGTAAGAGAAAATTACTTTTACTCTTCAGTGTTGTCTTTATTTAAACAATCAAGTCTATATGACTGGTATCTTTTTTTCACCCCCATTTGCTTATGCATACAGAAAGTTGTTTGCTTAGTACTGGAGATGAGATGACTTCTATTCCAGAGTATGTGGGTCTTTATTAAAATCTTCCCTTCACAGGTAGAGAGAAAATGAAAATATTAATATTTAATTTATTTTTTTCTTTCTAGATTTTAGGATCAGTAGTCTGAGAGACAGGAAAAAAATAAAGAGACTTTTCTCCCTACACTCACTCATACTGTCAACCCAACACTTCTGACACCAAATGTGTGGGGGCTTTACCTTATGCACCAACTAAGCAATTCTGCAGCAGACACCAGCTGGCTGTCTTCTAATTTAATTCAATTATGACACTTCCTACCTGGTGTAAACCAAAAATAAAATTCTAAGCCCCCTGACTGACTGAATAGACCACATCTCTTGGCCAAGGGGATGCCAAAGACATCTGAAAAAGTAATTCAGGTCATGATGGGAAGGGGGAGTCAAACATGCCTCATTATACCCTCCTCTCTTTGGAGTTCAGGCATAAAATTGACCAGCATTAACATTAAAACAGATCTGAAGACTGACAAAATAGGCTCTTCATAGCAAGAAGATACCACATTCCAACCTGGCTCTATTATAGCATCACATGACACATAGGGGGCTCTGAAAGTGATCAAAATAAAGTATGTTACCCCAATATATTTCTTTGAAATATTTTGAAATGGCTCTGCAAAGCTTTCTCTTTTGGGGAAAAATTACATTCTATAGAGAATCCCCCTCCCTTTCCAGGTCTTTTTCTGATCCTAAAAAGATTAGCTGAGAGTCTGGCACCTTTTAAAGGTCTGAAAAGGAAACAATTTGCCATCTATTGCTTCTAAGGATGGACGCCTACCTATGAGACTTCATCTATATAATAATAACTTTGATCTTCACAATGCCTTATCTTGACCCAGACACTCCTTTCTATTGATTCTAGGTCTTCAGGTAGTAGCTCTTTCAACCGATTGCCAATCAGAAAATCTTATGATCTTCCACCTATGACCTGGAAGCCCCCACTTTGAGATGTCCTGCCTTTCCAAACTGAACCAATGTGTACCTCACATGTATTGGTTGATGTCTTCTGTCTCCCTAAAATATACAAAATCAAACTGTAACTCAACCACCTTGGAAACATGTTTTCAGGACTTCCTCAGGCTGTGTCATGGGTCATTATTCTTAACCTTGGCAAAATAAACTTCTAAATTAACTGACACCTATCTCAGACACTTTTTGGTTTATGCTTGAGATACTCTCAGATCCCACAGGTTGAGGGCTCAGTTCCACAGGACTGTCCCCCACTTCAGGTCAACAGTTTGCAAATAATAGTCACTTATACTTTGACCAACCAGCTATAAACCGGGGGTTCCCATGACCCCTACCTTGGTTTTGATTAATTTGCTAGTGTGACCAGTGGAATTCTGGGAAACACTTTGTGTTTACCATTTATTGTAAAGGATATTACGAAGAATACAGAGGAACAGTGAGATAGAAAAGATGTATAGAGCAAGGTATGTAGAAAGGGACACAGAAATTTCATGTACTCTCAGGACATGCCTCCCTCTAGGAACCTCCAGGTATTTAGCTATCTGGAAGCCCTTTAATGGAAACTTCGTTATGTAGTCATGATTGATTAAATCATTGGTCAATGGTGATCAGTTCAACCTTCAGCCCCACTCCCTTCCCTGGAGGTTGTGGATGGGGCTAGAAGATTCAATCCTGTAATCATGCCCTGGTATTTCTGGTGGCCATCTTTCATTTAGAAGCTATTCACAACTCATCAGGATCCGAAAAGACACTTATCACTTTGGAGATTCCAAGAGCTTGAGGAGTTGTGTGCCAGGAAGTATCACCATTATATTCTTATGATCACAAGTAGCATACTGGCTACAGCAAGTAGGTGAATTTTCCTACAGGAGTTTGCATATCTTTCCACTAATTTTTCTATAATCTGATATTTTTTCTTCAGGACCTTATTACTGGTAAATTTCCCATGTTATTTAAAAGGAAGTATAGTCCATATGTAAAGTCCATGGAATTGTTAAATTTATAGTATTATAGGTTGTGATAGGTAAGGTTTCCCAGATTCAGAGTCTGAGATGGGCAAGTGATTTATTGAGGAAGTGACAGAGAACCAATTTTGTCACATAATTTCTCCCATTTTAAAGAATTAGGGCTGAAATTGTGTACCCCTGCAACAAAAAGTCACTTTCTGTGAGTTTCCCATGGGGCAGGAGGTAAGAAGGCTCCTACTGGTTGAGGAAAATTCTCCACAAAAAGTAACAGATGTGATTCATTAGCAGACTATTCAGCCATTGTAAGATGAGCAAAAGGGACCTGAAAGGGCACTTCCAGGGAGGGAATATAATTTCTCCTCAACTCTCATACATTCATAATTGAGACAGACCCAGTAGCAAAAGACAGATTAACAAGAGAAAAACAGTAAGTTTATTAATGCATGTAGTGCACATCATACAGGAAAAACCTCAATGAATGGGAACTCAAGGCAGTGGCTTACAGCTCTGGCTTATGTAGCATCTTTAACAAAGAACAATACATTTGTGGAAAAATGACTGACCAAAGGAAAAGAGTTTTACTCTTCCAAAGGTGGGAAATTGTAGGAAGAAACGAATGGAGTAAAACTCATGTGTAGATTCCTCTGGTGCCATCTCTGAACTAATAAGAGTTGTCTTCAGTAAAGAATTTATATCTTGTCTTTAGGCAGAAAAGGGGGAGGATAGAGAGAATTATTCCTCTATTGGCTGCTTCCTAATTGGCTTTAGCTAGTAAATTCTTCATGCCCTGGGGTGGCACATTCTGGTCTCCCAGGGCACTGACAGTGGTTTCTGCATGTGCCACTGCTCCAATGGTCAACCACAAAGAAGATGCAGTTTCTCTTTCTATTTCTGGTCACTGGATTTTAAAAATAAAGTAACCTTTCTGATTCTGAGCAAATGAGCATTCAATGTCATAAAGAACTATAGTTCTTAGAGGTGTTTATCAAAAATATAACTGCTTCTCAGAGGTAGTATAGTATGCTAATTTTCCAACAGAGTTGCTTTTATGTTCAAATCCCCAACATCCTGAGCTTTAATGGAAGTTGTCAATCTAGAAAAAGAAAGCAATTCAAAACTCATTAATAGGAAAAGCAACAACTGTAATAAATAGTGCTTCATATGTCTTTCAAGTGTGGTTTAAGCTGCTCCTGAGACTGAAAGGTATTGTGATTATAGGAAAGTTTAGTAACACATGCATTCAAAATTAAACTGCAAATTTCAATGTAATTAAGTTTTGCAGTAGTATATTAATGCTCAATGACCAACACTGTTCTGGGTTTTGTGGAGAACCAATATGAAGAAAACCCTCAGTGGATCTTATAGACTTCTACCATTATTAGAAAATTAATATAATAAATTACATTTTTATTTGAGAGAGCTTTTTTTAAAAAATATATATATATATCTATATATCCTGAGTCATAATGTACAATATTTGCTTACCTTACAGTTAAGCTATGGTTAACTTCTATAATTCAAAACATAATCATGATAAAATATGTTCAGAGAAACGAAAAATTATAGCTATAAAACACAGAAATTTCTTTTTGAAAGAGAAGTGTAGGATTGTGTTTTAACAGTCCAATGACCTAGAGTTCTGCTTAAAAATAAGGATTTGGTTAAACAGAATTGGTTATTTTTCACCAGGAACCTTAAATTTGCATAGATTGTAATAGAGTAGTGTTTTCATGCTGCTGATAAAGACATGCCGGAGACTGGGTAATTTATACAGGAAAAGTGGTTTAATTGAACTTACAGTTCCACATGGCTGAGGAGGCCTCATAATCATGGCAGAAAGTGAAAGGCAGGTCATACATTGCAGTAGGCAAGAGAGAGAATGAGAACCAAGAGAAACAGACTTCTCCTTATCAAACCACCAGATCTCGCGAGGCTTATTCACTACCAGGAGAACAGTATGGGAGAAACTGTCCACATGATCCAATTATCTCCCACTGGGTCCCTCCCACAGCACATGGGAATTATGGGAGTACAATTCAAGATGAGATTTGGGTGGGGACACAGAGCCAAGCCATATCAAATAGCATTGCAGATGTAGCAGTCAGGAAAAGTCACTACTCAGATCTCCAGCTGCAGACAGCATAGTTAACTGATGGCTTCATCTACTGCCCCAGTGGGTCTGATACTGTCTGCGCTAAGGCCATACTTCTTGCAAGCTACCCTCAGCTAATGACTGAGCACGGCAAAGGTAGTAAGACAAGCCCATTATTGCTAGATACTGGACTCTTCCTGTGTGTGTCTTTGGATCAAGGACCTGCCCATCTTTTGGTTAGTTCAAGCATTCTTAGAACTGTGCTGCTAATGTTGCTATTTGTGATTCCTCCTACCCTGTCCTCTTTACTTCCTTCCCTCCTTACACAGGAGTCACTCTAAAGGTTCCCTCTACATTCTCCTGTTCCCTTTCCAAATAAATCTCTTACATGCATAATCTCATATTGGTAAATGCTTCTCAGAAGACCTAAATAAACAGTGGTTATGAGAGGGATCCAAGAAAGCAGGTGATAGGATGAGGATATGAGACTAGCTTACCAAGCACCTGGTGAGCAAAGAAGATGCCATCCTCAGCGGATCATCCCTGGCACAAGTTGGTGGCTCAGTTGCTAAATATTTCACCAGTGGTAACTTGGGAAAGCATACCAAGAAGGGGAATGCCCTTGCAGGTGTGATGACTCAGATGTTTGAGAGATATGGAAGTGAGGGGAATGTTTACAAAGACAGCAGCACTGGCTTGTTAGTACCAAGTTGTATTGTCATCTTACGTAGGAATAATAAGAAACTGAGAGCTATTAAAAGCTAAGTGTGGGAACCAGAAAGCCTCCTTGGTAGCTTCTAATGAGTACCTTATCTTCTGAGTAGAAGTGCAGACACAACTGTGCAGAAAAACAAAGATTTGACAGAGTCACAGAGCTCCAGAGAAGTTTGAATGTTCATGATTTAAGAAAGGTCTATTATGTTGAATTCAGGGTTCTGAATTGGAAACCCAGAATCCAGAAACACAGAAAGGACATTTGGGGTGAAATGCCTGTATAGGTTGGCTCTGCAGATCCTCTAGAAAAGTAGTTAACCTTTGCTATCATGCTCTGCAGAGGTCTTATCCATGTAAGATAACAGGTGTCTCACTCAGGAACTCTTCCTTGTTCCTCTTCTGGCTCCCAAGCTAATTAAGTTTAAATTCCAGCATATCCCATCTGCTGGGCCTGATAAGAGAAAGTTTATAATCTGAAGGCACTGTGAAACTTAGTTATAGGGTACTGGTAGGAGCCAGGGGAGCGTGCCTGAGATTAGATTTTTAGGGTGCTTTATAAAAGAGCTAGAATGTAAAATAGGACAAATAATAATTTATTAGCTTGGTGCCACTTTCTTTGGAAGAGGAATTTAAAACCCTGGCAGGAACCATAGGGGATGAGATAAGTTTACTATTAAGATGGCTCCTTAGTAAACTTGAGAGCCAGTGCTGAACCCCCGATACGACATGCTTCCTTAAGGAGACCAACGAGTCAGTTTGTGGCAATCAACTATATGATAGTTGATTCAATCAACTACATTATAATATACATATAGTATAACCCTTTGTCCTGGAAGGGCCAATAACTTGCCTTCACAGGGATAGATTAATATTCTGCATGTAACTTTTTCTTTACCACCCACAGAGCTCAGCCAACACTACTATCGTGGGACTATGGGATGCCTGTTCACAGACATCGAATTCCATATCCCACACATGAAAATGTGGAGGATTAGTTTCATTGGATCCACTGATTAGATCACATAACATACCATGCATGGAAGAGCTGTCATCACTGAATGCTGGAACATCCTGCCAAAGGCAATGTTTCAGAAGTAACGCTCTGAAAGAATGAGGTGTTATTGTTCAGAATAAACTGTATATATCAAGCCAGAGACCTCTGTACAGTGCACACAGTGCTGTGTCCCCAGTAACAATACATGGGTTCAGAAACAAAGGAGTTTAAGCAGGAATAGCCCTACATACCACCCTTCCCAATAACTCTTGTGCTTCCTGCCCCACTACTCTACACTTGCAGGGTTGGAGGTCTTGGTCCCTAGGGGTGACTCACTTTGACAGGGGGCACAGCAAATTTCCCATTGAACTATAAGTGTCATTTGCTGTCAGGGCACCAGAAAGTTTTTGTGTCCAGGAATCTGTAAGGAAGAGTCATTATCATGGCAGAGGTTGACAACTCTGACCAGGAGGAGGATATAGGCCACTCTTATACAATGGGGCAGGAAGAAATATTTGTTATTCTCATGTGATCTTTGGTTGCCTTTCATTACTACCTTGCCCTATTGAAACCATGAATGAACAAGAACAGCAATGCAACCAGAAAAAAAGTATGATTACTGAGTGCTCACTGCCCTCAAAAAGGAGGTTTCGGGTCACAGTAGTTACCCAGACCTCTTGAGGTAATAGGTGAAGTTACAAGAAATTTAGAATGGAAAGCGGAGACAGGCAAGGGTGAGTACCAGCTGTGGCCCTGCAGCCAACTATAATGATGAGACTCTAGTTCATCTCACTAACCTCCCTCTTTCAGGCTTCTCCTTGGGAAGAGAGTCCCACAAGAACTGTGAAGGGGCTGTCCTCGAGACCTTCATGGAGTGGTAGATCTGTACTGCCCCAAGGTGGGCTTTGGTAGCTATGGAAATTTACTGCAGAGATTTCCTGCTGCAGGGAGCTTAGCGGCATGATGGCCCCTGCTGCTGCTCCCTGAATCTACCACTGCATTTGTACCAACACTATGCTTTTAACTGGCTGCTCCTGGTTAATGACTGGGCGTGGCAGGGAATCTAGGGCAGCCCCATTCTGGGACAACTCATATGGGTGACATATTAAATATTAAGAATAATTCATATATATAAAAATATATATACACATACAAATACACATATATATATATATGAAAGAAAATACTTAGTTTCTATTCTTCCTTTAATGGGTTTTAAATATTCAAAAACCCCAGATATTTCACAATTAAAAATAGGCAGAAGATGTAAACATGCAGTGATATAAATAACCAATACATTAATGAAATATTTTGTTCTCTCATAATTACAGGAATTTAAAAAGAATCTCCCATGATTAAAGAAATAATAGAAACTACAAGAGATATATAATTTTCTCACCTTCCAGATTTACCAAAATGGTTGAGTTTATCCAGCATCAGAGAGGATGTTGGGATGTTGGGTAAGCTCATATTATATTTTGGGGAGTATTAATTGTTGAAAATGTTGGGAAGGATGATTTCTATTATTTATCAAAATTTTAAGTGATATTTCCTTTGATTCAACAATTCTGGCCAGTTGTTGACTCTTGGAATCCCAGTACTTTGGGAGGCTGAGGTAGGAGGATTGCTTGAGCCCAAGAGTTCAAGATCAGCTGGCAACATAGCGAGTTCCTTTCTGTACAAAAAAATTTTTAAAGTTTGCTGGGTGTGGTGGTACCCTCTGGTAGCCCCAGCTCCTTGAGAGGCTAAGGTGAGAGGATCGCTTGAATCCAGAAAGTTGAGTCTGCAGTAAGCTGTGATCATGCCACTGCATTTCAGCCTGGGAGACAGAGAGAGACTCTGTCTCTCAAAAAATAAAATAAAATAAAATAAATAAACAATCCTATGGCTAAGAAATTTTCCAAGTTTCATAAGTACAAGGACATTGAACTACACCATTGGTTTTAATAGCATAAACTTCGCGGTGGCTAATACTGATTGTGTACTCTGTATCAAACACTGTTCTAAGCACTTTACATGCATTAGCTGATTTGATCTCCTCAAAAATCTTATGAGATGGGTAACTCATTACTCACATTTTACAGATGAGAAAAGTTAGGCACAGAGAGGTTAAGTTACTTGTCCAGGATCTAGTTAGTGATGGAGATGGAATTTGACCCAGACAGTCTACCTCTGCTGTCCATGCTCTTAACCACTATACATATTACTTCTTGGTAAGTTGTGGCAGATTCACAATTGCTTAGCCACAATTCTGAATTTCAATTCCAATAACTAAAAATTGTTTTTATAACTCACTTCATAGAAACTCTGACCTAACTGAACTCATATGACATCAGAACATGAAATCAATTGACATGAAGCTATTTATAGTTATCATTCGCCCAATTTAGTGATATATTAATTAATGATTTACTGCAGAAATATTCATGTGCTCAATTATAGAATGATGTCCCATACCATGCTGAGGATGTTCTATGATGTATGACATATAAACTCTCTATGGATGGACTAGACAGATACTTAGGAGATAAAATCAACAGTGATGGAAAATTGGGTGATGAGTGAGGGAGCAGGAGGCTCGAAGAGACTCAAGGGTTAATAACTTGCACTGAGCCATTCACTGAAATAGGAAACATTGCAATGGGATGGATTGTGAAAAAATGTGAATTCAGTTTGATTTCTCTCTGAGACATCAGCAGTTATATCAAGTAGGCAGTTAGATATATAGATGTGGAAGTCAAGGATAGCTCTCTGCTGGGAAACAAAATTTGTAATTCTGTAGTAGGATTTGTGAAATTCTGCTAAAATATCAAGTAAGACAGGGCTTGATTAAACTACTTGTAGGGTATAGGTAATGTTAGTAAAAACTGTTTATGTGGGATGTTACTGATAGAATCCTGGACTAGGAAGTCAATGGTAGGGTGGAAATGAAGATAAAAAAAACAGTTGATGCTTTTAATAAGTTTCGCTATTAAGGGTGGAGAGAAAAAAGTGATAGTTGCAGGAGGCTGTGAAGCTAGAGGGAAGCTTACTGAGACTTGAGCATACTTAAGCACACAAGAGCCCGGGTGTGGTGGCTCACACATGTAATCCCAGCACTTTGAGAGACCAAGGTGGGCAGATCACTTGAGGTCAGGAGTTCCAGGCCAACCATGGTGAATCTCCGTCTCTACTAACAATACAAAAATTAGCTGGGCGTGGTGGCGGGCACTTGTAATTCCAGCTACTCAGGAGGCTTAGGCAGGAGAATCACTTGAACCCAGGAGGCAGGCGCATGGGGGTGGGTTGCAGTGAGCTGAGATCATACCACTACTCTCCAGCCTGGGTGACAGAGTAAGACTCTGTCTCAAAAAAAAAAAAGAAAAAGAAAAAAGGACACAAGATGGCAAAGACATACTCAGCGTTCAGGTTTTGAATGAATAAATGCAGTAGAGTAGGCTCTAGAATGCTAATGGAGGGATAGGCCTTAGGAGGAGGAAATGATATTCACTTCTTTTAGGAAGGAAGGAAGATAGCATGTGTGTAGATTCTTATGTACACAGGTCTCAATGTTTTGAATCGAGAAGTTAAAAAGATTCCATCAGATAGCCTCAAGTTAGTGCCTCATCTTCTGGGCCACGGGTATGGGGTACACTTGGAGGTTTCATGAGAGGAGAAAAGTTTTGAAATAACTCTAACCAATTGTGGCAGATCATTAAACAGATTAGCAGAATATTACCATGCATTTTTGAGAGTCTGTTGAAATAAGAGTTAATGGTTTATTTTGATCTCAAAGTGCGGCACTTTCTCCAGCAAGGCTTTCTCCTAGTAAGGCTATTATGGCACAAGAGTATAAATACCTGCTATAGAGAGGGCTGTGTCACCCCAGAAGACCACTCCTGTTTAATTAAGGAAAATTAGCTGCTAAACTCAAAAAAGTACAGTTGCTCATTTCTAAATAATCATTGTAGCCAAAATACTAAAATGAAAGTTATAGAATGGAGTTTAAACAGAGCTTGGGCTCGCGGGTCAAGTGGCCTTGGTTGGAATTCCAGCTCTGCATTTACTTAGTTGAATATCCTTCGACAAATTAGTTCACCTTCCTGTGCCGCCACTGTTTCATCTGTAAATTGGGTTAATTAATGGAAAATAGAACAGTGCTTGCACATAATAAGTGCTCAGAAGTGTGACACCCTGCTCAGGGCTTCATAAAGAGTAAGTCAAGGAACCAACAAACCAGACAGTCTGGCTTGAGTCTAGGTTCTTTAATATTATTCAGGGACTATTCAGAAAGCCCAAATGTTAGCTGCAATTTTAAAAATTTAAGTATGATTTTTTAAAGTATGCTTTCATTTTTTGTTTGTTCATTCAAAATCAATAAAGAATAAGTACTTTATAAAACATTATCTTTCAAGACTGTCCATGGGTGATACAATGGATTGACATTTTTATAACAATAGGCTACATCTAGATTTCACTCAACATGGTGGCATTTAGATGTCAGTAAATGTGAGTGTTTGATACTATCTCTATTAGCACAAAACTAAGTCTCTTAGGAAAATACAGTGGTCATTTGAATGGATAAAATTGGTAGATAATAGAAAAATTTGTGTTTTGTATCTTTCAAGAAAAAGTATTACCCAAATCGGTTTTTAGGCTTTGAAGCCAAATCTATAAAATAATCACATTTTCATTACAATATACTGGGGTTTTTTTGTTAGATGGATAACACAATATATCAGTCCATATCTATATACCTAACTTCCTGTGGTGTGTCTTAAAAATAAGAAAAAGAAGTTAGTTGAAGAATTATGAAACAAAAAGCACAGATTTTCTTTTACTTCAATGAGTAGGGTCAAGTCAAAAGTGAAAAAATTTGAAAGGAAAAATAAAAATGAATACCACAGTAAATAGGAAATTTGCCAAAAAATCCTTCTAGAATACACTAAAGCTATCCAAAGAGATAAATGTCCTCTAAACATTTTTTTGTTTTATATGATAAAACGAAAGTTTAGGAAAGTTTAGAATTGGATCCTATGTAGTCAGATTTTAAAATTTCACAAATTTTAGGAACCATTTTCTGTTAAATCATATAAACACAAATAATGATACAGTTTACACTGAAGTACTATTTTACATCTTTGAAAAATGAGTAAGTTTAAGTAATGGAATCACACACTAGTCTTCTGATTTCACTAAATCCTCATTCCATTTCCCACAGCTTTGACATCATTTTTATTAGTTAATAGACAAATGGCAAAATGACAGAAGAGATTTGCAATCTTAGAACCTACTAAGGTTTTAAGATTTCTTAGTCATTAAAATATCTTGTCTTTTCAAAAAATTAGTTTACCAAAGCTTTTAAAATGGAATTTTATTCTTTTACCATAAATGCATATTATTTTATCATTTTAAAATGATTATTGCAAGATAGGTTGTATGAATGTATAATACCAGTGGAGAAAATAAACATTGTGTTTTAAACTGATAAGAAGAGATACTACACTTGATCTTAGCCAAAAGGCTGAGATGCAATTAACATTGTGTTTCATAGAGTGTGGTTCAATAGCCATTCCCATTAGAACCTGAAGAATTGGTTAAAGCAGATTCCCAGTTCTACACCAGCCCTATTTAAATTCACTGTGATATTAGATAGTTTTCTCCCATGCTGTAGGAAGTGAGGTTTGTTCTTTCTCCTAGCTATCACTGTAGTGAGTAAGATTAGTTTCTTCCTAGGAGACTCTATAGGGATGTACAATTTCTTGCAAAGGTTGATTCTAAAATTTGTTCTCCAAAAATGTTTACCATTCTTTAGCTACTTGCAGTTATTTCCATGGTAGTTTAATTATTATTTTCTCTGTAGAGGAGGTACAGTTGATTTTATGGAACTGTGTTTCCTTTGGACAGGTTGAACTATTTAATTTTCATATGAGTAGCTATATGTTTTAAAATATGTAGTCTGACAAAATTGCTCTTTTTCTCATACTGTGCCCTATCCTAAATGATATTGCTGGTGGAAGGATGAGCAGAAAAGTAGATACAGTATAATGAGAAAAATAAAAAACATTTGGGAGAATAAAGATGGCCATTTTCTCATAATGATGCTTTAGACCTTGGTGGTTCTGAGTGCCTACTGCTTAAGAATAGGTATCTCTTACCCATGTTCAAATTGGAAAATTTAAAGAGTTTTAGGATTAAAGAGAATAGCATTTTGTATATTGTCATAATCCTGCTACCATCTTGGTTACTACTTCGCTGATCACATGTTAGGGTGATCAACGTTGATTTTCAAGTGATTAGGGAAGATTAGGGTATTCAAACTTTCTGTAAAGGGCCAGAAGATAAATAATTTAAATTTTATGGGTCATATGCTCTCTGTCACAACCACTCAACTCTGCCATTGTAGTGTGAAAATAGCCATAGACAATACACAAACAATGGGCATGGCTTTGTCCCAATAAAACTTTATGAGAACAGACAGTAGATTTGGCCCAAAGCCATAGTTTCCACACCTCTGGTCCAGATATAAAGCACGTTGGCTCATGTTTGGTTGCGGTATGTGTGTCAGAATTGGTTATCCTTCCATAAAGATCAAGAGTCTGGCGCTGAGTAGAGGGACTTGTGTTGGTAACGGAAAAATAAATGTCTTGGGATAGAGACTTATCCACACAAATAAAGTCAGGGTTAATTAAATGAAAATGTGTTTACAGTGACAAATTAATGCTCTTACAGCATTAAAGGAAGATAAACTAGTGTGTTTCTATTTCTATGGAGATTTTATGTAACACAATGGCCTTTTCACTATGCCATTTTATGTAATTACCATTAGCACAGAGGCCATTAATTCAATATAATCAAGGAATGTAAATGTCAGCTAACATTGTGCTATGTCCATCACTAAGTATTTCTCTCCATTTTTCTATATTTTGTAATTGAGTTTTCTTGTCAGACTTTTCAACATTATTTTGAGATCTGACTGTTTCTGCCAAAATGAAATGAAATTATTAACAAGAAATTGTTGGCATTCATTCACATTAAATATTCCATTTAATATATTTTTTTCTGTTACCTTAAGCAGAAGAGGCTTTCATTTATCTCAAATATACCCATGCTTGCTGTGGGTGAACAGAAGGAACATCACTTATTGATCTTAGTCAGAATTAATGAGCAATAGTTACTTGTGAGCCCGTGTTCTTTCGTCATCTTTCTTCTTCTCTTGCCCAGTGACCCAAACCACCATTATAATGGACTTCCTTTGTACATTTATCATGTCTTTACTGATTGGGCTGTATTTGAAAGTCAGGCACTTTGAGCTTGTAACCCTGACTTTTACATGTCAGCCACATGTATAGTGTTGTGTTTTTAAAACATGGCACTCTATTACTCTCCAGTTTCTCCACAAGTGAAATAAACTTGGAAAATACATTTTTATATAATATATGACACTAAAAAAGTAAACTAATTAAAAAATTACTTCACAGGGAAAATAAAAATTGCTAAAAGCACCGTATTATTATTGAGTCCCAAGCCTGAAAGATTTCCTAGAAGTCTCAGTTCATCTTCATAAGATCTATGTTTAAAGCGTGCCAGAAAAATGTGTGCTAATTTTATGAAATTTCTTGGAAAGCAGATTGGATTTCATCATGTCACTACTCTTTGAGGAGTAGTATACCCAATATGCTATAGCACACTGACAGAAGCAAACAACTTATAGGCCATGTAATTACTAATGCTGACCTCCTCTACTTCACAGTCCTTACACATTTTTTCCCATTTATTTCACAATCTCTGTTTTCTCTTTTTTTCCATACCCACTTTCATCACTGGAGTTTCAGCGCTTATTGTTACCTAGTTTACTGAATTTATCTTCTGATTAGTTGTCAAAACATCAGCCTTGACTTCTGTAATTCACCCTTCACACTATCATCAAAATGACTTTTCTTGCAAAAATGATTATTACTTTCCTACTCGAAAGTCTTTGAAGATTTCTAATTGTTTACAGGAAGAAAATTTAGACTCCTAGGCATGCTATTTTAGGCATGCTGTCTTAGGAAAGCAGAGCTTAAGACCAAGATCTTCATGCACATGGTTTATTTGGGAAGTGATCCAGGGAGCAGGAACCTTTTGAGGAATCTTAGGTTCTGTATTGAAGAACTCCCTGCTGGAGACTAAAAAGGGAAGTATTTGTCCTTCAGTTCCTTTTCCTTCCTGGTGAAGGGGCGCTCTGTAGGTTTCAACGGTCCTACCCCTCTGGGTTGTACACACATAATTGCCATGTGTGATCCTACAGATGTCTCTAGCATATTATCAGAGAATGTCCTGAACAGGAAGTAAGAAGTATGGGATATTGAAAGGCAACATCCTGTAAGAATGCTCCTGTCCAAAGTTTGCATGGAAATGATTTCCACAGTAGTGGCTGGAGTGAGAGGTGGGGCTATTAGGATTTGAAGTAGTACCCAAGAATTGTCAAGATTATGTGGCATAAAAATGCTTCTTACATTATGTGACTTGAATTTCTGTCCAATCTGATATTTCATCATTCTTTTTCCATGTCCAGACCAAATGTATAGAGGCTACTAGCTTGCTTATTAATTAATTTCTTCATTAAAAGTTTGTTGAGCGAGATTATGCATCAGGTAACCTTTTAGACATTGGGGATGCAAAGAAGTTTCCACTCCTCATGCAGGTTGTATTTGACTTGGGAGAGGCAAATGACAAACATGTAAAGATATGAATGTGATTATTTCAGTTGGTGGTAAGGGTGATAAAGATCATAAAGCAAGGTAGTAAGATGAGTAGAGGAAGGACTGAGTGAAATCCTCTCCCTGGAAATTATATTTGACCTGCAGTTTAAAGGGTGAAAGTGAAAAACCTAAACAAGAATCTGGGGACAGTATGCTGCAGGTGAAGATAATAAAAGTGTAAAAAATCTAGAGCTGCAAATCAGTCTTGTGTGTTCTAAAGGGAGGGAGAAGCCTATATGGTTAAAGTCTAGTGAATAGAAGAGAGAGTGAAGAGAATAAGAAATATAGGTAGGACCAGAATTTGTAGATCCCTTTAAGTCAAGGTAAAAAGTTTGGATTTTAGTAAAATTTCATTGAAATATCATTGAAAGGATTTAAGAAGAGAAGAGATATGACATGATTTGCATTTCATAAAATTGCCTCTGGCTACTATAAGGATTTCCCTGGGACTTGAACCTTTCCCACCCTGTGCCATTGAAGATGCTGCCTTTACAATACATATCACCATTTGAATGTGTTTTCCTTACAGGATGTAACTCTTCTTGAGGGAGGGCACCACGTCTTCATATTTTTGTGGACAGTGCCCCTCACATATTACAATTACTAAATACATGATTGATAATAAATGTTATAAGATGGATGAATGAATGCAGGTCTACAAGGGTGTTTCAATAAGTGATACTAGAATAAGAGGACTACACAGGATACAGAGTAGTGGTTTTTCTGAACTATTATTCATTGCCTGAATATTTTCTAATCCTTTACATCTAAGTCTTAAGATGACATCCCTATATTGTTTGCTTATGTTCGACTTGTGATTTACTCTGCCTTTCAGATCGTTCCCTCCTCTTACACTGAATAGCTTAGATGTTTTTCACTGTGAAGTTAATTTTATTTCAGTAAGTACGAGAGAAGTAGTAGAGTATAGGTTTAAGAGTACAGAAATTGGAGTGAGGAAACAAGAATTTAAAGGGTGAATTAAAATATGAGTTTGAGACAGTACAAGGAAGATCCAATGCTTTAAAAAGGCATTGGTGACTTGGAAAATCTTTTCAGAATGTAGAAATAGGACAATTTCACTGGTGCTTGAGCTGTATAGTTAGATTTGCGATTCAATCATGAATGTACTATTCATTAGCTCAGTGACCTTGAGTAAGTCACTTAATCTTAATAAACCTCAATTTCTGCATGTATTTTATGTGAATAACAGTCCTTGTGAGGTTTAAGTAACCTAATAGTGTATGAAATGCTTAGGACAATTTTGGACACATTTTATACTCTCTAGACTGGTAGTAGTATTCTTAGTAACCAAAATATGCCTTGAAAGAGAATGACACAGTAATAGCCTTTTCCAACTGTAATGATTAAATTAATTATTGGTTGCTGATCTTTCCAGGAGGGTTGATTTGCAGGGTATTTTTGTTGAAGCACAGAGCTACAGTCCAAGCTCCTTTGATTTCTGTTTTGATTTCCAACCTCGGGTCAAAATAAATCAGTTTGTGAATCTTGCAATGAATCCATTATCTTTAAGGAGGGAGCATTTGGAAGACCAATTATAAAATTAAAAAGAATCCAGAATATTGCTGAGTAGAACTATAATCCTATTTCTCTATGTAATTTTACATATGCAATTTTAGAATAATTCTACTTTGTTGGTTAAGAACAATTTTGGTTAGAAGTGATAGAAAATTCAACTCTAAGTGGCTAACCAGTAGTTTATTTTTCTCTCATATAAGAAAAAGTTGAATTGTTCATCAAAGTTGTTAATCAGTGTTTTGGTTTCCTTCCTTCTTGGATGAATGATAGAATAGTACAATTCTGTATGATAGATTTATGCTTTGTTCTTCCTTAAAGTTAGGTGTAGCTATAGTTGCTCTGGCCAATGGAATGTGAGCACATGTGGCATTTCTGGGCAGAGAAGCCTTGAAGAGTTAGTGTTTCTGCCAAGTCCCCTTCCCTCTGCCATGGTAATTGGTGATATATCACGTGACAGTCTAATGGAACACAGCCTTCATTGGCCACTGGGGTTTTGAGGTTGTTGGTTACAGCAGCATATTCATCTGATAAATGGCCTCACTAATATGAACCATACAAGGTACCAGCTTTATCATATCCTGTTTTATCATCTCTGTTTTCATTTTCATTCCTATCACATCATATTCTCAAGATGGCTGCAGCAACTCCAGGAATCACTTTAGTGTTCAAAGCAGGAAGAATTAGTAAAGAGGGGTGATACTAGGCACATTATTCATTTTACCAAGAATGCAAAAGATATTCTGGGAAGCTTTTAAGACCTCCCCTTACATCTGCTTGGCCAGGAGAACTGGGTTAAATGGCTGCCACTAGTTACAAGGGAAGTTGCAAAGTGGGCAAAGTACCATCCCAAAAGAAACTGAGAAGACGTGGGGATGTGATATTGATCACGCCGCTGGCAGTGTACGCCACAAGGGCACAGTTACTATAGCAAGTGTTCCTTTTTCCAAAGGAAGATGGAAACACTCCAGTAGGATCAACTCAAAATCCCCATTTCAAGTCAGCAATCAACTACAGAAAACCACTTTTGGAGTAATTCTCCCCACCACTGTATCCCAATGCGTTGGTGTTATGAGTTAAACCCTGTTTCCCAAATTGTCATTGGACGGTTATATGGGCAATAGTTAAACAAAAAAATTGACTGAGGCAAGATATGTCAGTTCTGTTATTTCTTCTTATCTAAAAATCACCACATTTTGGTACTTAAGAGAATTAGTTTGATCTAGTCATAATAGTCCTTCATAAAAAATGTTAAAGGGACTTATTTTTTGAAAACATACACAATTATGATTTCAGCTATTACCCAAATCATAATCATCTTTTGGAAACTTAAAATTGACTGGTAGTTTGTTCTGATGTCCTAGTATATATTAGAATTGCTGAGTTTTAATATCCAGTCTATAATACTTTCACTTTTTTCATATTTTCCATTTTTGGGAAATTTTATGTACTGCTCTTGTCCTTTTTTAAAAAAAATGAAATGTCTTTAAAATGACATGCCCTTTTTTTAGGGAAGTTCCATTTTAAATTTGGACTTCTTGATGTTCATTATACAAAATCAATGTAGCTTTTTATATTTTAAAATTCTCTGTTGATGGTATAATGTGTTCAGCATATGTATGGGGGCGGTGGCTGAGAAGACAGGCATTTAAGCAACAGTTTGTCCTAAACTTGAGGGCTCCCTTTGATTTGGTTTAAAAATATAGTCACTAGTCATTTTTTCAGTTTCTTGAAGAGCTTAATAATATAGATATGTACTAAGCCTGCTAATGTTTATAGCTCTGTTTTTCCCTCTGAGGATAACTTATAAGGCAAACACTCTCTCTTGATTTTGATACATGTGAAGTTGGGCTGAAACTGCTGTTTCCATGTTCTGCTTGACCATCAACATTATGATTTTGGAAGACATGTGTATGGTTCACTCTGTAGTAGCTTCCCTTTAACAAGGCATTCAACAGAGCCTTCGGTTTCCCTTTCCAGGTTTTCCTTTGGTTTACTGGTTTATCATAAAGAATTTGAAGGCATTGGTCACTTAGAAAATGTGACCAAAGACTGGGCCTACCAAGATCTTTCCAGAATAAAGCCTATGTGGTTTATGACCAGATCTCAGTCCTATGAATTTGTGAAACTCTTTGGAAAGTCATGTGATACTTTTACATTTGGAATAAAATGTGTTAATTACATTTTAATTGAGATTAAAAGTAACAGAATGTCCTTTAAAAATACTTAAAGCTTTAAGACTCATTAAGTTACTTAATGCTATAAACAAGCTTAAGTTTGTTAAAATGAAAGAAAAAGATTACAGAGTTTGTGAATGCAGGGAATTCACTTGCTCAGCATACAGTAAAAAATTAACCTTGCCCAAGAATCATTCGGCCTTTAACTAGCTTTTGGGAGATAACCTTTAAGCCTTTGGAATGTCCTGCTTGATGAAAGTGTCTGTTTACCAGGGGGACTTGGGCCATTCCAGGTACTTGATGATTTGTGGTAGAGAACTTGGGCCATGCAGTATTAACCTGATACTTGAGGGGCTGGAGACAGGTCAGCCAGGCAGGTGGTCAGCAAAGTTTATGTGGCCAAGCAGTAATAAAACTCTGAACACCAAGATTTGGGTGAGTTTCCCTGTTTGGCAGTACTCCATGCATGCTGTCACACAGTACTGTTAAGAGAAATCATTGCTATCTGCATTGTAACCATAATAAGTCCATTGCTCAATACCCAGCAAGTCAATACAGTGAGACACAGGGTTGCATCAGAGAAAGGGGTTTAAAATTTAATTGTAGACCTGCTGAATGAGGGGATCGGAAGAAATCTCAAATCCATCTCCCTGAAGAGTTTGGGACTAGAGGTATTAAGGGTTTTGGAGTGGGCTGACATGTGGAGAATACAGGGTGAAGTGATAGGGCAGAGAGCAGAAGAAACTGTATTCTTACGCTAATTCTGTTCTTCTGTGGGGGTCTTCAAACTGGTTGGTTTCACCTGTTTTGTTGGAATTCAGGATCTGAAAAACATCTTAAGCAATTCTTAAACAAAAGCCTTATGATTCTAACATCAGAAATCCTATCTATTGGAACGGTAGAGATGCAAATGTTATCTAGTGACTTTTGGTTACAAGGAAATGGGTCAAAGTGCAGCCTGATTAATGCTTAATTTTACCTATACTTCTGTCTAGAATTCTTATTAGCGCTGTGAGGATGACTTCAGCATGACTTTATTGGGAAAGGACAAGTGGAAGCACCACCAAGCACCACACTTGGTCTCTCCTGAACCCTGCTCTAGGCAACTCTTCTCTTTGTTGATTTTAACATGTATCCTTTCACTGTAATAAACTGTTGGTGAACATAATGACTTTCTGAGTTCTGTAATTCCTCCTAGTCAATCATTGAACCAAGGATAATCTTGGAGACCTTCTGAATTACATTTAGATTGTCATCCTTTACCAGAAATTTGCTTTAAGTCTAAAAATAGTTGCAAAGAATCCCCACCACTTTCTTCCACAGACTCAGTCCACCACAATGTCTCTTTTGGTGGACTCAGAAATGCTGCAATTAGATGTGTTGGATGGTAGTTACACCTGCTTCACTGTACTCCCATGAGGGGAGGTGGTGGAAGGTTTCTGATGCAAGTGGTTCTTTGCTTTATTACTAGTGAACATGATCCTCACACATTCTATCCTTCACTGACCCTGTGGTCAGCCTAGGAAGAATTGGGAAGAGATTAAGAACGTTTTCATCTGGCTGGGTGCAGTGGCTCAGGCCTGTAATCCCAACACTTTGGGAGGCCAAGGCAGGTGGATCACGTGAGGTCAGGAGTTCAAGACCAGCCTGGTCAACATGGTGAAACCCCATCTCTACTAAAAATGCGAAAAAAAAATTACCCAGGTGTAGTGGTGTGTGCCTGTAGTTCCAGCTACTTGGAAGCCTGAGGCAGGAGAATCACTTGAACCCAGGAGGCCGAGGTTGCAGTGAGCCGAGATTGTGCCATTGCACTCCAGTCTGGGTGACAAGAGTGAAACTCTGTCTCAAAAAAAAAAAAAAAAAAAAAAAAAAAGAAGATAAGAAGATTTTCGTCCAGACATCCAGTTTCTTTCTTCCTCCCAACCTAACATCTCATTGCCTCAGCTTCTGTTTTCCTGAACTTAGGCTATATTCTCAAATTACTCTCAACTAAACCTTGCTAGTATAAGCTAAACATGGCTTAGAACACTCCTTTTTGGAGGCTTTTCTTTATGATTAGGGATACTGCACACTTTCTGAAGGAGAGGAAGTAGAGGAAGTATTTGGGGACAAGCAATTTTTCACAGTGGCCCCACTGGGCATGGGGAGATCAGAAAGGTGTCTTTTCTGATGGGACCCAGGATTACTCCAGAAAAGAGATGTTGAATTGATTTGAGAATAACTTCTCTTCACTTAGCCATTTGCAATGATCTCTTTCAGGCTTATTGGTATTTCTCTACACATTCTTATGCCAGTAATAGCTCCATCTTCACCCAGATAAGAGGTCTAAAGCACTTTATAACATGTTCTTGAGTAGAAATTCTAGAACCTCTGGGACTCTCACCAGGAAACTCCTTGCTAAGCTTCTTGCACCACCTACTGTTAGGGTATTTGCTTTCCCCCAGGTTTTTACTTCTTTACCCGGCTCTCTGGAATTAACCTTTATTTTGATTCTTTCTTTAATTGTAGACTCAACCTGTATTCCCCATGGCTTCTGTCTTGACTTCATGTATGTCTCTGTAGCTCTCATTACACTTGTCTTATCACACATCTTCCCCTGTAGGATGAAAGAACTGTGTCTGCTATGTTCACACATGTGTTCCCAGTACCTAATACAGTTTCAAAAATATAGTAGTCGCTCAATAACCATTTGTTGGATTGATGAATGAATGAGAGCTAGGCACATTCCACTTTCATATCTGAACTGCCTCTAGGAATGTCAGTTTAAGTCAGAGACTTGGTACCTTTAGTTTCCTGACTTGAGCTTTTTGAGAATTTAGGGATTATAATTAAAAAGCTCTTTTTTGTAGCTTGATGAATAAGAACATCAATGAAAATTTTTTTCCAAACCAAAAGGCAGAAAACTATCAACAAATCCTGTAGAATATTTCTTTAAAATCAATACTTAGGAAGATCAGAGATAAAATAATTGCTATGTACAGTACAAAATAAAAATCGGGCCACAGGAGGGCGGGGTGGGAAACAGAGAAACTTCTTACAAGTTGTCATTCTTCAATTAAAGATTGCTTTCTATTTTGGTAGCGTCTCTGCTGAGAGCATTCCCACAGTTTTTAATAGCTCAGTCTCAGCTGTCAGGAACATTTGTGTTAATTTTTCCTGTTCAGTACACATTAGAATTTCTGTGCCTGTTGTTTGCAGATACCAAAGTCTGCTTCCTAATAATGTGACTGAATATGTCCATCAAATATAGCTGTAAAAATTCCCTTCTATTTCTTGAAAACCCTGGGATGTTATCAGATTTATCTGCTGGGATATCAAATCATATTACAAATTAAATGTAACAATGGACCTATTTAGAGATATTTCTTTTGCTATATTAGTATACTCTGGTGAAAATGAAGAAAGGATACCTTATGATTACATTTTTCGACCTTATTGTTATTAGTATCATTAAGAGGGCGATTTGCACATCATTTTGAAAACATTATACATGGAAAACAGGTACACTACGAATTAAACAAACATTAATCCTGCAATTTTAGTGGATTCAAATATTTCCTGTTCTCAATAATCATTTGAATCTTCTCCGTATGGGGTATATTCATTTGCTTTAACTACTATTAAACATTGCTGCTTCAATTAACAGTTTCATACAATTCCCGTTTGTCATTTCACAGCTTTGTAGGTCAGAAGTCAAAGTGTAGTGTGACTCAGCTGTTTCTCGGATCTGGGTTTTTCAAGGCCAAATTCAAGGTGTTGGCAAGGTGCATTCTTTTCTGGAGGCTCTAGGGATGAATCTCCTTTCAAGTTGTCTTGGATTGTTTGAAGTGCAATTGCATGGAGTTACAGGACTGAGGTCTCGATGTACGCATTGGCTGTTGCCTGGGGGTTCTCAGCTTCTAGAGGCTGCCTACATTCCCTGGTTTGTGGTCTCCTTCCTCCATCTTTAACACTAGCAATGGAAATTTGATTCTTTTTATGCGTCTACCTCCCCTTCTGCATTGTCTCTATTCTGCTTTCCTCTTGTGTGGCATCTCTCTCCTGATTCTTGCTGGAGACATTTCTCAGCTTTAAAGGGCTCAATTGATATAGGGCTCACCAGGGTAATCCAGGAAATTTTCCTTATCTTAAGATCCATAACCTTAATTATACCTGAAAAGTATGCCACAGTAATTAGTTAATGTTTAATTAGCTAGGTGTTGGAAATCTTGGAGGAACAGGAGTGGCAACTAAAGCCCGATGGGCATGGACAGTAGATGTCAGTGTCACCACTGACCCCATGTGTGATAGTGTGTGAGTTAAATAACTGCAATAACCCCTGTGCGCTAGGTCATGCTAGATTGTAGGCACTTTATACAGTAAGAACCTAATCCTTAAAACAACCCAGACATTTTGTGGATTATCATTTTAGTGATGAGAAACAGATATAAAGTCACTAAGTAACTTTCCCACAGTTACACAATCTTCAAGTTGTAGAGCAACAGTTTGAGTCCAGATTTGATTGACTTCATCTGCTTGTCTTGTGGATTTAAAAAACAGATGTATGCAGAGCACCTGGAAGAATGGTGGACATATATTTTATAACAGTTGAGTGGCAACTTGTGGGCTATTTTTTTTTCAATTTTCATTTATTTTATTCTTATTATCTACTCTCCAGCCCTCCCTAGCCCGTATTTTCTCACTATTGGCCATTACTGCAAAATAAAAGGAAGTGCTATACTAATCAGCAAGAAGGAAAAAAAATCTAGATATTAAGAACTTACTGTATGCCAAGTATAGTGCTAGATATTTTTCATTGTTTTCTCATTTATGTGCATCACATTTGAGGATGTCTATAAAATAATGAATGTGATAATGTTTTAAGAAGCTGGAGTGGTATGTGAAGAAGGAAATATTTATTCAGTGCCCTCCAAGTACTGTGCAAACAAATTAATGATTCTATCACTTAATCCTCCTAATCTTCATAAAAATTAATTTTTATTACTTCAGTTTTAGAGATGCAAAAAGCAGATGAGATACTGAGAGAGGAAGCCACTTGATCAAGGATACAGCAATAAACTAATAAGGGAATTGATCGAATCCGTCAAATCTCAAACTCAATTTCAGAACCGAAACAAAAGTTCCCTTAAAAGTAGGCTTTTTTCTTTTTCTTTTTCGTTCTTTCTTTCTTTTTTTTTTTTTTTGAGACAGTCTCTCTGTCACCCAGGCTGGAGTGCAGTGGCACAATCTCAGCTCACTGCAACCTCTGCCTCCTGGGTTCAAGCGATTCTCCTACCTCAGCCTCCTGAATAGCTGTGCGCCACCGCGCCAGACTAATTTTTATATTTTTGGTAAATATTGGCCAGGCTGGTCTCGAACTCCTGGCCTCAAACGATCTGCCTGCCTCAGCCTCCCAAAATGCTGGGATTACAGGCATGAGCCACCATGCCCAGCCAAAAGTAGGCATTTTGAACTCAAGTGATCAATACTGCCATTTTAAAATATTGTTTTAAAGTTTTTAAAAAACCACCTTCTTAAACTCCATTAAATTAACTAATTAATTCAACAGGCTTTTATTATATACATGCCTTCTATATGCCAGGTTCTGTAGAAGAAGGGATGCAATAATGAATGATGCTTCTCTGTCAGGAAGCTAACTACTTTAGGGAGAGAAACGTAAACAAGTAATTAATATGCCTGAAAAATCCACGAGAGAATAAAGAGGAGAACTGTGCCTAAAATAGGAAAGACTTCACAGGATATCATGGAATTTGAGTTGAATTTTAAAGATGACTGGAAAATTCAGGGGTAGATGGAAGGAGTCTGCTAGGTAACAGGAAATGAATATACAAAGACATAAAGGCAAGAAAGTACACACTTTGTATATAATTTGTATGCAAGTATGTGTGTGTATAAACTCACTGAAGTGTAAATATGGATGGATTTTCTTTTTCCAATAAATATTCTCAACTCTGCTCTGTCAAATATCCTTCTGGCTGAGTAGCTGGTATTGTTAATATCTCTGATCTAATTCCTCAAGTTTTCAATCTTTTTAGTTATTCAGAAGTCAGTCCCAATAACATTTCATCTCGTAAGTTAGTCAAGAGTCAGCTCCAATAACATTTCAACTTATAATTGATTCATAGTATCCTCTTTCACTGCCCTTCCAGGGTAGTAAATAGTAATATTAATGGCAGATGTCACTTTCCCTTCTTTCTTTCTATTTATCCCTGCAGCTTATCTTCTCTCTTTCTCTCTCATCTCTCTGTTTTCTCTAGCTTTGTCTTTCTGCTCTCTCTCTCTTTCTTTCCCTTCCTTCCTCCCTCCCTCCTTTCTTTCTTTCTTTCTTTTTCCCTTTTTCCGGGCCAGCTTCCTGGAGTGCAATGGTGCAATCTTGGCTGCACTGTAACCTACAGCAACCTGGTTCAAGCTAATGAGGGTGGTATTGTAGGAAGATGGAGTTGTGTGTGGACAAGGAAACCATATTTATTCATATTTATTCAATGCCCTCCAAGCACTGGGCAAACAAGTCTAATGATCTCCTGACCTCATTTAATCCTTATATTCATCAAAAATAATTTTTATTACTCTGCTCCTTTTTCCTTCCCTCTCGTGACTAGTATTGTTCAATGTTCTGCTATCTCTGTCTTGAAATTCCTAATAATTTTACCTTTGATTTGTGTTTCTAAAGTGAAATACCACGTGACAATAGCGCAAGCGCAAAGATGAAGCAGCAGCATGTAGATTCAGAAGGTCGGACCCAGAGACAGCCTGGGTGGGTGACTGGGCCCATACGCAGTTCGCAGTTCTAGGCAGTCGGAAGAGGGGCGGTGGGGGACAGTATGGGGCTTAGAGCCAGCGGTTGGTTGGGAGTTGGGCCCAGAATGACAAAGGCCATGGCATGGTAGGTGTAGAAGCAGTGGCAGGCAGTAGAGGCTGTGGTAGAGGCAGTGGTAACAGCAGCGGCCACCTCTTGGGGAGAGAGGTGGAGCTCTACCTGGAGTCAGTGTGGCCTTGCCCATCAGTGCTGGGACTTAGGAGCCTGTCCCTGCTGTGGCTGCAGAATTATTAACTCTCTGGCCTCCAGGACAGTAGTTGCTGCTGCACAAGCAGTAAACTTTTCTGTAAATTACTGCAAAATAAAAGTGTCCACATGGACACTACCATAAAACGTATCAGTTATTAGAATTCCTGAGTGTAGTATCTCCGGTTTTTAAAAGTGCTGCAGTGTTGTAAGGCAAATGTCTACAAGCTTACAAAGAGAAATGAAATTCAAAGATTGTTGCATTTAATGGAAAAGAACACTATTTTTATATGAAACTTCAAATAAACCAACTATTTAAAAGAATGACAACTTTAATATCATTTTATTCTTGTTGCTGAAGAAGGCATAATTTTGAATTCTAGACAAATTATGAAACCATTTTTGTTTTCTTGTATGCTCCCAAAGTTACAAAAGTCAGAGAAGATGTGAAAATGGTGTTGTATACAATTACATTTAAAATTAAATTCAGACTTACATGAAATTGATTTGTATTATGAATTAATTTTTTTATTAAAAAAATTCCACAAGAGACATTGGTCTAAAGGTACCAAGTTTATATTTTATGTAATTTATTAGAAATTTAAGCCAATTTGTCACATCCTATAAAATATTCAACAGCTCCAATAACAGTTGTATCAGCAGAAAGCTACATTTCAAATGTAAAAATACTAAAAAGTTACATGTAGTTTGAATTTGCCAAATGATTGTTGTCGCTTTCAATTTTATTGATTGAAAGTGAAGTTGCTAAAACTCTAAATTTGAATGACCTACTACATTTCAGCACAAAATCTGAAATGCTCTAAAGTATGAAAATTTTGAGTGTTAACCAGATGCTGAAAGAAAATGCTCATTGGAGCATTTCAGATTTGTATTTTCAGATTAGAGATGCTCGACCCATAAGTATAATGTATCTATTCCAAAATCTGAAAAAAATCTGAAATCCAAAACACTTCTAGTCCTAAGTATTTTGGATAAGAAATACTCAACCCGGAAGGTGAATTTGCAGAAAAGTAAGTCAGAACACTTACATGCACAATCAAGATACCATATTAATAAAGTATTATTTGTTATGTTGCATAAAATTATAATGCCAAATATATATATATATATATATATATATTTACAATTTGTTGTTACATATGAATTACTATTACCCCTATTACATTTTACAGGTAACATTTTTAAGGAAAAAAAAATTATGTTTTAGTACCTTTAATTGTACTTTTCTTCTGCTTTTTGACCCAAGGACCTCGAATTTTCATTTTGCCTTGAGCCCTGCAAATGATGTGGCAGTTCCTGCTTTTCTTGACTAATTTTAAATCCCCTCTCCCCTCTTAGTCATTTTTATTTCTTTCCTGTCTTTGACGTTATTCCTTTTTAGATTTGGATTTTTAAGCCAGATAATAGGATGTTCTTTTCTATATATAATTTACCTGTAACTGAGGACAGCCTAGTAGGCAGTGGTGATGGCTCAAATCCTGAGCAGCTGGCTTGTGGTTATCACATCAGACTTTTAAAATTTTAAACTCAAATATACTTTTCAAGATACATATTACATAACAAAAAAAATCAGAAAGAATAAGCATTTGTCAGATTACTTAAAAAACAAAAATGGGATATAAAAAGTAAAATATGTAAAGAAAAAATGAGTATAATTTCAGCTTTGGAAGGGTACTTAGGTCTTTAGATTAAGGTCTAATCCGTTAATTTTACAAATGAGTAAATTACAGACTGTAGGGTTTAAATGATTTCTTCAAACCAACCAAATCAGTACTCCTTCCTTTTTTTTTTCTTTTTTTTTTAACAAAGCCTGGACTCTTATCGATTAGTAGTTAATGTGATTCTAAATTTTTTAATTTTATTAAATTAATGCATATGCCTCATTTAACCTGAGTCTCTTCCTTAACAATCGAGGCCTTCCTCGCTGTTCTCCTCTGTTACTGGCAGCAGTAGTCTATGTAACTTTTGGGTTTTTCCTGGACATTCCTTTCCTTGTCTCTCAACTGGCCTTCTTATTCAAGGATCAGAACTCCTGATTTTTCTCTTCTGTTTCACACTTTTCCACTTACAAACTTCTAAGAATTTGAAAACTGTAAGCTATGCTAACTGATTAGCAAGAATAGTTGTGACTGGCTTCTGCTCAGCTCAGAAAAATGTCTCACATAGTCGCTGTGTACCTTATTCTATAAGCCTTTGTGTCCTTGTTTTTTCATTAGAACAATTAAGCTTGTAGACATCTGTTATTCTACATCATGAGTGTGACTCTTAGTATGTAAACATTTAAACTAAAATTTTAATTAACTTTTATATTATTGGAGTTTATATTACTACTTAAAAACAGGCTTGAATTAGATAACTAATTACCAATACCAACTCCACTGTGTGTCAACAATACGATCTTTGGAAAGCTACTTTATTTTCTAAAATGGGACTAACATATCTATCTCATAAAATTTGAAGACCAAATGGTTATAAGTGTTGGGGTCTGCGTGTTTCCTAAACAAAGGAATGAACACACAAGACAACACAAGACAAGACAAACATGGTGGCCGCCTCGAATGGCGCGCTCCGCTTTATTTTATACAGTCGTTTGTGGAATGTTGTCAAGTCACAAGACACATTGTTGTTTTTCTGACCTTTCCCTGACTTTCTGGATTTTCAAGATGTTTACATATAAACAGGCCCCCAACGCCCTGCTTCGTTTGCAAGAGCAGGACTTGTCTGGAACGCCCTGCTTCCTTTGCGAGAGCAGGACTTATGGGGAACGCCCTGCTTCGTTTGCGAGAGCAGGACTTATCGGGAACACCCTGTTTGTGAGCACGTAGTCCTCTACATATAAGACTATTGGTAAGTGTTAATTCTCTTTTCATCTCCCAACCTCCTTTTTTTTTTTTAAAAGGATAAATAATTTGATGACTCTTAGTTTACTAGGTATAAGACGAGTTAGGTTAGGTAAGTTAGAGTAACTTTTGTGTTCCCATCTTGGCAATGAAGTTTATTTCGATAAAGCAATTTAATTGACCTTTGATTAGTTTTATAACTTTTGACCGATAGTTTGCTTTTTTTTTTTTTTTGAGACTGAGTCTTGCTTCTTCACCTAGGCTGAAGTGAAATGGTGCAATCTCGCCGGGCGCGGTGGCTCAAGCCTGTAATCCCAGCACTTTGGGAGGCCGAGACGGGCGGATCACGAGGTCAGGAGATCGAGACCATCCTGGCAAACATGGTGAAACCCCGTCTCTACTAAAAAATACAAAAAACTAGCCGGGCGAGGTGGCGGCGCCTGTAGTCCCAGCTCCTCGGGAGGCTGAGCCAGGAGAATGGCGTGAACCCGGGAGGCAGAGCTTGCAGTGAGCTGAGATCCGGCCACTGCACTCCAGCCGGGGAGACAGAGCGAGACTCCGTCTCAAAAAAAAAAAAAAAAAAAAAAAAAAATGGTGCAATCTCAGCTCACTGCAACTTCCGCCTCCCGGGTTCAAGCAATTCTCCTGCCTCAGCCTCCCAATTTTTGCCATGCCAGCACGCTCTGCCAATTTATGTATGTTTAGTAGAGACTGGGTTTCACCATGTTGGCCAGGCTGGTCTCGAACTCCTGACCAAAAGTGATCTGCCCGCCTCAGCATCCCAAAGTTCTGGGATTACAGGTGTGAGCCAGTGCATCCGGCCAGTTGCCTTTTTAATAAATCTCTTTGACAAGAAAACAGAGTCAAAGAAAGAATCATTAGTTTTATAATTCATATTCCTGCTTCTCTGATAAAATAATGCAGCATTAATAATCATATTTTTAGATGTATTTGTGTTAATTTCAGCACTTTATTTTTTATCTGTTTTATTGGGATGTTTGTCTTGAAAACCATGTGGTTTTACTTATATGTCTTTATATCTGGTAATGCTAACATGATTCAGTATCCTTCATTTTCAGTTTTTAAAATAGCTGCTTTTGCTTGATTAATTTGTATACAAGAAATTTCATAATCTTCTTATCTGGCTTCAGTAACATTCTTCTGTTATTTTTATTGGAATTTAGTTAAATGTATAGCTTATTTTAAGGAAAATTAGCATCTTTATAATATTAAATGTTTTTATCCTGTAAAATGGCATGCCTTTCTCTCTGTTCAAAGCTTCTTTTGTATTTTTCAGTGAGTTGGATTTTTAAAAATAAATTTTGGAAATTTTTGGCCAACTTTATTGTAGGAATTTAGTATTTTGTGTTGTCATTATAAATTGTGTATTTGCTCCCATAACAGCCTCTTATTGGTTGCGTTTTTAGTTCTTATTTATGGAAGCTTAAGAAAGATCTTGAGCCCAACACCTTATGATCTATGGAAAAACATTAATTACTAAAGAAAAATGATAGACAATCTCAAAACTAAACAGATGTCAAAAAATCATCCTTTACTGTGTGCCCTAAATTGTCATTTGTTTTTTTTCCAGAAACTGGAATAAATTCCCTGTGGAAAACTTACTCTGTACTCCCTTGTTCTAACCACATTTGCTCTGAGGCATATTCCTCAGGTGACTCAAATGATGGGTTTCTGACATGCTTCATCACCTACTCTCAAGCTAACATGAACATGTGTTTTCTAGTCCAATTTTTCAGAGACACTAGAGTCAGATAGAAGAAAAAAATTACTGCATGACTAATTTATACTTAGGGTAGAATGTTTATTTTATGCTGCTCAAAGCAAATTTACTTCTTAAATATTCTGTTCTCATCCACAAAATTATTAGATTTTAAAAATAGATCTTAAAGAATAACACAAGGCCAATAAAGTCAAATAGTTTAGATCTTGATCAAGTTTTATTTGATAGATTATTTTTCTGAGCTAAGTTACTAAAAGAAGTCTCCTATATAGGGCTGCATGTTGCTGAAAGGCCTGGGTAAAGCCTTTGAGAAGCTCTATCAAGTCAAAAAAGAAGCAACCAGCAAAATATTGGACACGTTCTCATTTTTGACTTTTATATGAGCATGTATGGAAAAGCATGTTTGAGGCCGGGAGTTGTAGCTCACGCCTGTAATCTTAGCACTTTGGGAGGGCGAGGAGGGCAGATCATGAGGTCAGGAGTTCGAGACCAGCCTGACCAATATGGTGAAACTCTGTCTCTACTAAAAAGACAAAAATTAGCCAGGCACGGCGGCACGCACTTGTAATCCTAGCTACTCAGGAGGCTGAGGCAGGAGAATCGCTTGAACCCGGAAGGCGGAGGGGTACAGTGAGCCGAGATCACGTCACTGCATTCCAGTCTAGGCTACTGAACAAGACTCTGTCTCAAAAAAAGAAAAAAAGAAAAAAAAAAAAAAAGAAAGAAAAGCATGTATGAACATGATAAGATGCCTTTTAATATACATATGGAGCCCCATGGTATAAAATAGGTGTGGATATGGGTGCATACAGAACAAATGACCACAGAGGCCCGAGTCACAAAGTAAACAGTATCAGCGTTTTGCCAAATATGAAATTCCTACCCAACATAGACTACTAAAACAAAGTTTCTTCTTTTTCTTCTACTTTTTATAGGAATTTATGGAATGAGATAGGTGAAATAAGGAAGATATTACAAAGACTATAATTGTAAAATAGAAACATCACATTGAGAATTTGCTGTTTCATGGAAGTTTCATTATGAGTTATCTATTAAGTCTTTATCAATTTGAATACATTTGTGAATTTAGAAAATTATTATACAGCAAATTACATCAGAATAATGGTTATTACAGTTTGTGCAAAAATCAGATCCAAAATACAGCTACCTTTATGTATATTATACTAAGCATTCTATGAGCTGTTGTGGACCAGTTAAAGCGCTTAATACTATATCTCAGATGATGGAGGGAGAGCCTCAGAATGATTAATTGAGGTAAACCAAGGCATAGAAGCGAGACAAAAAGCTCAAATTATAACATTTTGATTCTTGTTTTATTTTAACAAGTAGTGATTTTTTCAACTCCTTTATTAAATAATTTTATTCTTTTGTCACATTCATTCTCTGTCACATTTAAGTTAGCACTTAAAATATGATACTGGTTATTATTTGACTGACATACAATATCAGTATCATTATCTTAAAGGGAAATATGCATCTGGACATTTTAATTAAATATAAAATAATTTAATCATACTAAATTTTTCATAATGTAGAGCAGCTGCCTTTGTAACTAAAGAAATTATAAGTGACATTTCTCCTTTTGCATCTCTCATTATACATGAAATCTTATTACTTCCAAATGTAAGTGTTATTAGATAAATAATTTGAGACTAAAATTTTTTTTAGCAGTATTCTTATTTCAAAAGTGAAGTGTTAAATTTAACTTGGCATCTGTATATTGGTCATAATATTTTCTATTAAGGCTTTATTATTACTCAACTGAAAATTTCAACATGGTTTTGCATTATATTATTCTGTACAAAAACAAAATAAGATTTCTTATTTAAAATTCTCCATAGGTAAGAAACTAAAATTTTGCTGATATGCTGAAGATATGTTTCCTTTCTGGAAGGGTGCACTAAGAATGTATCAAAGTTGATTCAGTAATGTTTGGATGAGGTCCACTTGAGTTACTGATGCTTGAAGTAAAATTTCAAGTTAATTAAGTGGTGATAAAGTTAGGATAAGCAAAGTTTGAAATTCATAATCAGAATAGAAATAATATCATCCCTCCACACTTGGAAGAGATGGGTATACAATTTTCTTTTCCCTTTTGTCTGCAGGACAAGTAGATTTTTTTTTTTTTCTTAATGTGGACACACCAAGGGAATTTGGTGATATTTACATAAAATCTGAGCAGCTAGTTGAACTATAAAAAGCAAAGTACTGGTGTTATAACTATACAGTGGCAATTAACAAGACAGATATTTTTCACCACAGAGCTAATATTAAAGCAAAATCCTTTCAATGGATCAAATAGGCTATGTTTTGGAAATATGACACCTCTAAAAAGTCATTAACTCATGGAATTGAGATTTACTTTGGCATTGTGTGGTTGAATATCTATAAGGGGCTATAACTGAAAATGAAAAGACAATCACTCTCATAGTTCAAATACACTTTTATCCCTGTATTTCCTAAACATAGCCGTAATGTGTGTATCAAGATGAGGGAGAGAAAAATGAAGAGGACATTAAGAATGAATTAGTGGCTAAATGGATGCATGAGGAATGCTCAGGATCTCCGTGTGCAGTTAAGAAATAGGTAAGTGGAAGAATAATAAAGGGAGAGGTGAGAATGTATTTAAGAAAAGGGTGTGTTATTTAAATATTTAAATAGGCTAGGAGAAAAAAGCTGTATTCAAAAGCAAACCAAAATTGTGGTAAACAACAACAGCAACAATAACAACTAAACAATCATGTTAATTGAATCAGAATTTTATAGATTTGACCTCTTGAATGTTTCTCGAGCCTTTGCCTTCTGCCTTATCCTCACTCCACTAGCCTGGTCTTTTATAAACCTTTCCATTTCTCTTCTTGAAGCCAGTTTTTTCCCTTGCTGATCCAATTTCCACACTCATACCAGAGCTGGCAATTTAAAATACAAACCTGACTCATTTCACCTGCTACTTCAGAGCCTTCTATAATTCCCTATGGTCCTATAACAGAAATTGAGACATTTACCACTGAACCCTGGATTCCTTTTCTGTTTATCTTTAAACTTCCCATTATGTCTCCTCTGCTGCAGGTACACCACACCAATTGACATGACCTTTTAATTTACTGGTCAAAAAAGGAAAGTTCTTTCCTATTCTTTTGCTGCCTTTGGAAGTTTTGCCAATCCTTTGAGACCTTGCTCACTATTCTCCGTATTCTCTAAGCAGAGCCAGTAACCTTCTCTTCAATGTTGTTACGACATTCTGTTAATGCCCCTGCAGCTCACTAGTTATATTATATGGCAATTATTTATTTGTGTGTCTCTTTGACCTACAAGATGATGACTTAAATGCGGAAGAATATCTTAGCCCTTCCTCCACCTCTGCAATGGCTACCCCTGCACTGTCAGATGATAAAGATCCAGCAGCTCCAAGCTTAAAAGAGAGATTTGAATGTATCCAACTAGGTGCTTCAGAAATGATACTCAGGGGATCAAGATGAAACCTGTAGGAGCTAACCAAACCAAAGGATAGGAAGAGTTTAAACTTAATTGATAAGCATCATTAGAACCATTTAAGTTAGGTGGAACCAAACAAATTGATCTATGATAAATTTTTTGGTGTTTCTAAAAAACTTTCTTACATTGCCAACTTTTTTTCTTCACTTTTTATTTCTTGCTGAGAATATTCAGACTGCTTAAAAAATTACTGCTTTCAAAATGAATAAAATAGCAGTTTTTTACATTCATATCTCAAAATAACTTCACAGATGGTCTTCAAACTTTCCAAGAAAATAAACTTTGGAAAGAAATCAAACACGAGGTTTTTCAACCTAAAAATACACCCCTTAACTCCAGCAAAGTTATAGATATGAGGTAACTAGATATAATTTCACTTTGATTAATTAGTACTTTCGTTGTTACCAATATTGTCATTTACCAGAGAAAGATATTGAATTGATATATATTTTAAATCCACTTGAGTAGTAACAATTATTTACATATGTTCAAGATTTAAACTTTTATTTAATGATTATCATTAGAACATCATTATCACCATCATCATCATGGTCATTGTTAATAATACTCTCAATTAGTTACTATTTTCCAGGTGCTTTACTAAGCATATTTTTTACATAGTTTTACTCATTTAATATTTAGATGTCTATAAAGATAGTGTGCATATACTGAAGGGGACTCAATATCATTCCAATTTCCTTCTTTTTGATCCTTATACATTATGGTGATTAGAAAATGAAATATTCAAACTCATAATCTGTCCTGTAGCTAGGTTTGTGAATGTGACACAATTCTGACCAGTGAGTAACAGGTGGAAATTGTTGGGAGAGAATCTTTTCCCAAAGCCTTTCGCAGAGGATTTTTGCCCTTTGCCCTTCCTAATGTTTGTCTAAAACCTGACCTGATGCCTGAACATTGAGCAGATACTTTGAAAACGTGAGGAACAATGGATGCTAAGAATAGAGATGCAAGAAGAATCACTTGGGACATTAAATAGCTATTTGGAAATAGCTTGATTCAAAAGCAACCTCTTTAATGGTAAACAACAAAAATATTAAGCAACTATGTTAATTTAAACAGAATTCTGCAGATTCGATCTCTTGAAAAATTCTCAAACCTTTGCCCTCCCCTCCATCTTTGCCACCTGGCCATTTATAAACCTTTCAATTTCTCTTCTTGAAGCTCCAATTTCTCCCCCTTCTTGATGATCTAATTATCAACTATAACCTCACTTTTTGTTTCTCTACCTCAGTATTTTTAGTTATGTGGGAAAAATAAAGCCCATGTTTAGTTAGACTGCTGTGACTGGGACTTTCTTAGGCAATTAAATACAAAACTAATTCAGGTTGATTCTGCTATCTCTATTTTATAGATGATGAAGTGGAGGATCAGAGAGGTTTTGCAACTTGCTCAAAGTTGCATAGGCTATAAGCATGTTTTGCAAGATTCAGATTCACCCTATCAGAATCCAAAGCTATTAGTTACATTATGCACTTAAAATTTTTTCCTATTAGGTGGAACCATTTAGGACTGTCAATGGCAATTTCATATGATTCATCCTAATTGGTTAATATAATAATAACATGTAATTATAGAGTAATATTAAAATTAAGAGTAATATAATAATAACACACACACATAAGAATTCTAATATTGCATCTTTATGCTTCTTGGTCAATCCATAAAATTTAGATTTAATTAATTCAGTTGGTGAATATGGAAATTCTGTAATTACTAGATAAATGAAATTGCTATTTCCAAAGCTAATAATTTTAAGTATATAAACATAACTTTAATGCTATGTTTATATAGCACTCAGCAAGTGCTCCAAAGTGTTCATTGAATAAATAATATTTTGAATTGTTTAGCATCCTTTGCAGGTGACTTTTGCTTTGAACAAACGTTTTGATGGAGGAAAATTATTACTGATGGTTACTGGTCTGATGCTCAGTTATGTTATTCTTTGGAAACAAATGACTGGTTTTACCATGGGTATTCTCTCTCACTTGGTCTGATAAACTCTTATTCTTATTTTAAAACATGGCTCAGATCATCCACATTGTAAAGACTTCATAATATCTTCCTTAGTATTATAATACCTGTTTACCTTGTACATAGCTTATTGCATTAATTACAAACTTTTGTGTTTATTTTTCTTATTAATTTGTGAGCTTTCTAAAGAAAATAATCTTATATTTATCTTTATATCCCAAGGACTTGATGGCATTTGAAGATATTCAATGAATGAAGTGTATTTTTCTGATTCAAAATTATTTAATATAAATTGTACATTTTATAACTATAGATTTATCTGAAAACTTATGCTTTAAACTTTCCAAATGAAACTCATGACTTAATTATTAGGGAATATAGGGAAGGTACTCACTGGAAAGAAAATATAGTAAGTTAAAGTTAAATTTTGAAGAAATATTTGAATGTGTGGAGATATATAAAATAATTCAAAGAGGAAGAAATGGAGAAGTGGGCGGTAGCAGATGTCTGTGGCTATAATGGACATCCAGACAAAGTCCCTCTGTGATTTCAATGACATTTCATCATTGTTGTGTGAAAGCAATGAGATTTATATAAAAGACAGCTGAAGGCTGGTGCACGAGCATGAATAAAGGGAAGAGCGTGATGGTTGTGAATGTGGTTAAGTTTTGACGTGCTTTAAAAAGTTCTGCTTTGTTGCAACATTTTTTAATATGAAGTCATCATTGTTAGAATTAGGATACAAGTCTAACGTTATATAACTCTTTATATGACAGAAATATAAGATTTGTGGTGTTGGGTGAGGCAGTCCACCATGGGCCCTGATCATTTCTAAATGGTTTTGCTGAGTACCTCAGATCTCAAGGCTTATCCATCTCCTAATACCAAACTATCCTTGCAGCTGGTCACATAGACACCAAAGTTCGTTGAGGTAGCTACAGCATAGCTTCTGCATAACTGGTTGTTCCTTGAGGGTAGGCTATTGTTTTGTATGCTGATTGCTACAGTGTTTGTCAGTCATTCACAAGGTGTTAGGGCCCTTGGCTTCTTTCCCGTGATGCAACTCACTGTGTGCTGGTGTCGTCTAGCCTTTCACATTACCTTTTGGGAACTTGGGTAAAGACGCTAATGTTCATGCTGCCTGCTATGCTGTGAGTAATAAAGTCCTTTTCCTTGACGCAGGAATCTATTGCCTTCTCTCTGGATCCATGACACTGTGGCAAGCTAAATTGTTAGACTGCAAATTGAGTAAAATTTCTGACCCTTCCCAGTTTTTGAAAATGGATGTTTCTTTCATAAAATCCATGATTATTGGATAAATGAGATTTTATATCAGATTGGGTGGTATACAAGAGATCATCTGAACACAAATACTGGCCTAGAAAAATAAAAACTAACATGGAAAATATTGGAACATCTTGAGTTAAAGTGACTGTCATATTCTGATCAGTTAGTAAATTTATTTTTTTCCACACTTAATGAACATATTTTTATATTTATGTTAAGTAGACTTTTGGGTTGAGTAGGTTATTTAAAGCACTGAATTTCAAGATACTCTTGCTAGGTATAGTGGATAAAAGGCATAGCTGATACCAAAGAAAGACTGAATGCTTACTGGCGCTTTCAGGAATTTTCACTCATGCATATATAAAAGTTAGTAAAGAGTTCTATTGAAAAAGCAACATTGGGTTGACGAATGGCAAGTGAGTAATGCAATGAAAGTAAAACGCTTTTATAAATAGTTGGAGACATGGTTATACTTATAAAATAGACAGTCAATAGTTCTGTTAACACTGTATTCCAGGGCAGTCAAGTGAATAATGAAATAGCAGTAAGATACTGTTTTAGACATGGGGAGACATGGTTAGTTGCAGAAGTAATTGTATTGTAATTATTGCTGACTTTTGAGTTTTAAATAATCCTTTCATATGCTGCATCAAATGTTCTAGTATTAAAAAATCATGGAAAAATAAGCACACAATATTGGAAACTGCTGACGAAAAAGAATCAAAAAGAGCGAAAAAGAATGGGAATTGCGAATTGGTAAGCAAGAGAAACACGAAAGAGTTAATGATTTAAGCCTGCCAGCATACTTGAAAAAAGATGCCATAAAGATATATTCATTAATTCTGAAACTTTCACAACCATGAGAGGAGAGATTCCAGAGTGGGCAGACCTGCATATAAACATTTAACAATCTAAAAGCAATAACTATCTAGGGAGGTAGAATTTTAATTGAATGCCTAGAGGCAATCTAAAATTATGTAAGAGAATCTAAATTTAAAAAAGAAATAATCAGTTACAATTACAAATGTAATTATAGAGAATCAGATTGAATTTCTATAGTGATGTAATTAAATGAATGGTGTGTCCTTTGGTCTCTGGTTCATCTGTTCAATAATTGAGCTGCTCCAACATACTACCCACCGTTCCTGTTCTTTAGGCGGTCATATTTTAGTGAGGAAGGAACCATGTAAACAACTGCCTTCAATATGTCAGATTTAATTAACTACTTTAATAAAAGCACAAAGTTGCTTCGAGACTAATTTCTGACTAAAGCAATCACAGAGGACTTCATGGAAGAAGTAATATTAATGCTAACACTTGAGAAGTCAATAGAAGTTTCAGACACAAAGGAATTGGAAAGGGCATGAACCTAGGCATGAAGGTGTGAATGTGCTGAGAATGTCTGGGAAGGTGTAGTAGTCTGGAATGTCAGTAGAGTCTTGGATTTTGTTTTGTTAGCCAATTTTAAAATCGCTTTTATTTCCCTTAAGAGGTCTGCATGAAGTTTCAGTTATGCGAGATGAATACATTCTAGAGAGATGCTACACAACATAATGCCTATAGGTAATAACACCATATTATGTAGGTAAAAATTTGTTGAAAGAACAGATATCTGTCCTCTTCTGTCATTGATATAAATTTTTTATCGTCTTTGCTTACCTTCTATATCTGTCCCTTTCTCAAACCTTTGCTTCCTTCTTCATTTCTTTTTAAAAACATTTCCTGTTTTCAGTTGCTTAATTTTCCTAAATCATTGTCTATTGTGTTTGTTCACTCTTGTGTTTCTTTTGATTCCATTTATAAAATAAAGTTTTTTTTCTCATTATTCTAATTCTGTCACTCTTGTTTTCAAATCTTCCTTTTCTATAATTACTGCATTTCTGTTTTTATAATTCTGATTTTTGTTGTTCTTTATAGCTCATAACATTTAAAAATTGTTTTCAGCTTATTTTGAAATATTAGGTTGTTTTTTCTGTCTCGTTTTGTGGGCATGTGCTTTGGAAATGCTTTTAGTATAGAGAGGTTATTCTATTCCTTCTCTCTCTCTCTCTCTCTCTCTCTCTCGCTCACTCTTTTTCAGCATCCAAAAATCTTTTAAATAAGCTGTTAGGACCAAGGTTAGTTTTCTGGCCCTTGGAGCAGACAATGGGTTTGCTGTGGTGGTGCAGGGCTGCTGGGATCTTGCAGAAGTGTCTTCACACCTCTAGGCCCTTGCAAGGATCAGAGAACAAGATGGTGCCACGGCCAGTCGGGGAGTCTAGGGCCAGCTGTTCCAAGGTGAAGATCTTGTCTGTGGCCTTGAGGATGTGGTTGTGGCCTGGACGCTGACATGCAGCAATGTATTCACCCTCAATTTGGGCACCTCCTTGAACGTGCACGTCATCTGTTATGGTTCCCACAGCCACATTCGGTTTGTTTTCCTGGTGAGGAAGCTTTATCTTTTGGATCATCTGGGAAAGGGACAAGGGTGGCCAGTTGGTATGAATCATAAACGACCTCTGCAGCACAACCTGGTTGCAGGTGGAGTTGTGCAGAACCTGTGAAGCTGAACCAACAGCCTTAGGTGGATGTCCTGGCTCTTGGGCTCCTTGCACTGAACCTTTCTGTGCTTGTTGTGGGGGATGTCAACTCCCACAATGGCACCTTATGCTCGGCCATGTCTGGAAAACTTTATCTTTTTAAAAAAAATAATCATTTCAAGTGGAATCTGATTATGTACTCTTTTTTTATTTTTTTTAACATATTTTAAAAAGTGAGATGCATCTTTCTGTTCTTTTAGAAGAGTGGGGTTACCAGCAAACCGTTTTTAGCCCCCATGCACTAGAACTTCCCCTTCTGTCATTTTCCCCAAGTGGTTAAAAATGCTCCCCTTTCTGCTTCCCTTCTCCAATTTTATCTAACGCTTCTTTCCTTTGTCTCTCTGATTTGAATTCTGCTTCCAGGAATTTCTTCCTCAGGGCTTTGTTTTTGAAAAGTATTTGTTTGCTATTTTCAAGAGTTCCTTTAGCCCAGACTGTTTCGGCACCATCAGATCTGTTTGTTTGTTTTTGGCAGAGCGGGTGTTCTTTGTGGGTTTCTTTCTTCCTTCCTTCCTTTCTTTCACTCTTGTATCGGATCTTCCAAAACCTCCTCCTAGCTTTGGTTGCCATTCCAGTGAGGAGGTACTGCTTCTTGAGTATTCTTCTATTACAGGATTCGTTAAACATTTTTACTGTCCATCTGCTTTCTCTTTATATCTATACTCTGCCCTTCATCCCACCACAACATTGCTGATGTCATGCTGTCATGATTTGATAGTTGTTAGAAGCTGGTGAAACCTTGCCGTCTAGTTTTCTTGTAGATGTTGTATATGATTCTTCTATTTTGCTATCCTAGTTACTCTGTCTGGAACATGCCTTTCTCTTGTGGCCAAAGTCAGGAAAAAGAGATGCCAATCCAACTATGCAATTATATTTGAATTACACCTACTCCTAGTCCATTGACTAGCATATTGTATGGTGAAACCCAACTTCACAGAGGCAGGGGAGGACACTTTTCCTTATCATGGGGCAAGGAAATATTCATATTTGTGAACAATAATACAAACTACCACAGTTCTTATATGTATTCTGTTAAATTCTTGGTCCTATGCTCCCCCGAAAGAGGGTTGAGCACCTATTATTGCAGTAACCTCATGGAAAGGGAAGAGAGAAAGAGAAAAGCAGCTTTAATCCATTCAAAAGGATAAGGTGCAAAAAATTCAAAAAACCGAGCCATTTGAGATAAGGAATTTTAATTTCTTCACACAGTATTCAATTCTAGGAATAGACTAAGGTGAAACAAATTAATGTGAACATGCTTCCCATTGCAAAGATTTAGAAATACAAAAATACTTTATGTGTACATGATTTATTAGGGAAGAAATGTAGCTCCTTGGCATTAGACAAGAATTGGGAGTTGAAAGCCAATGTGGTAGACTTAAGAAGGTGATACTGTGGCATCCCTGTACCTTTACAGAATCGAGAAATAGACCATTTGTGTTAAGGGGCTTGGGAGTTTAACATTCACAAAAAAGCAGATAAAAAGACCTCAGCCCATCATGAGAGACAGTTAGAATTAGGACACTTAATATATGTACCCTAAGAAGCTGTTTCAGCTCTCTTTGGAGAAGAGAACTGTGAGAACTTCCATCCACCACCATGCAGAGCATGAACCTTATCTCTTCTGATACCTTAGATGAGGAAAAAAAAGGCTTCTGTAAGCAATACAAACTCCAAGCTAGCAATGAGCAAGGGATTATATCTGAATTTACAATACACAAGTTGCAAGTAAATCTCTAAGCTGAAACTTTAACATAAACTGATCCAAGCTTGGTGACATCCCTGGGGCCCAAAGCAGTAAGAAACAAACAGTGAACTTCTCAAGAAAGACATTTCTGGAAATAAAGCGATGTAGAATTCTTATTAGGAGGAACAATCCCTTGCAGAAGATCTCTCTGTCTCTCTCCCACCTCCCTCTGTCTCACACACACACTCCACACACACACCACACACACACACCACACACACACACCACACACACACCACACACACACACACACACCACACACACACACCACACACACACACACACACACCATACACACCACACACACACACACCACACACACACCAAACATACCACACCACACACACACACACCACACACACACACACACACACACACCATACACACACACCACACACACACACCCCCACACACACACACACCACACACACACCACACACACACACCACACACACACACACACCACACACACCACACACACACACCCCACACCACACACACACCACTAATACACACACTCCTGGCCACCACACACATACCACACACACACACAATTCACACACACACACTCATACACACCCACACACACCACACACACACACACACGCACACCACACACACCACACACACACCCCACACCACACCCCCCATGACCACACACACACACACCACACACACACACTCCACACACACACACACACCCACACCACACCCACACCACACACACACACACACACACCCACACACACCACACACACCACACACACACCACACACACCACACACACACACCCCCCACACCAACCACACACACCACACACACCACACACACCAATAACACACCCCCACACCACACACACACCACACACACACACCACACACACACACACCACACACACACACACACCACACACACACCACACACACACACCACACACACCACACACACACACCCACACCCACACACACACACCACACACACCAATAATAATACACACACCATACACACACACCACACACCTTCACACACACACCACACACACACACCACACACACACTCCACAAGACACACACCACACACACACACACACCACACCACACACACCACCACACCCCACACACCATTAATAATAATAACACACACACACACCACACTAACCATACACACCACACACACACACACCACACACACACATCCACACACACACCATACACACACCACACACACCGTGACACACACACACACACACACACACCACACACCACACACACACACACCAGCCACACACACACACCACACACACACACACACCACACACACACACCACACACACACACACCACACACACACACCACAATAAAACACACCACACACACACACCACACACACAAACACACCACACACACACACACACCACACACACACCCCCACACACACACCCCCACACACACACCCCACACACACACCACACACACACACCACACACACACCACACACAAGACCATACAATGATATAACTTAACTTGAATGTAGCCTGTAGACATAACGAAGGTAATTCTCTTAAGAACTTGAGATAATAGATAAACTGAAAGAGAAGATTTTAAAAACTAAAACCATAGTTATCCCTTACCTAACAGAATAGTCTGAAAATACTGAAAACCAGGTATTCTGCCAAAAAGAGAGAAAGAAAACTAGAAACTGATTTTCCTATTATTTAAAATGGAAAAAATAATAATGTATAATGTATTGCATGTTATTCCCAAACACCCAATTTCCTAATATGTAGCTAAGATACTGTAAAACTTATACATACGAGTTAAGAAAAACTACTATGTATGTTAGCATGTAAAATGCTTAAAACATTGTTTCTTGATTACAAAACAATGTCATCTTTAATACTGTCCTATATACAGTAAATGGATGGCTTGCATGCTGTACTGTAAACACTGTGTTTGCATTATGATGCAACAAAAACAGAAGTAAATATGTCAGAAAAATGCAGTTTGCAATAAAAACCACGACATTTTCCTGTAATTAGCTATTGTTACTCAACAAGAGGAGTTAAAACCTGAAGCTTGAAGAGTGTAGAGAAGGGAATTGGGAAAGGGCATTGAAGTGATCACTGCAACCAATGGCAAAAGTCGATGGTGCACACAAAGTGAATGATAAAGGAGTAATTTCGGGCAGAATATCAGGTTCAGAGAAATATAAGTTCACCATTTGGTCCAGGTTCTAAACGAGGAAGCTTTGAAAAATCTTCAAGAAAGATGACAGGGTTCATGCTTTAGGATAATGATTCTTGTAAGTTAGAGCTCTGCTTACAGGGCCATTGTTTATGTTGGTAAATATGTCTTCTATCTTCTAGTACCAGCAACATCCAAGACACACATTCTCTTTGTGGGATGCTCAGCAAGATTTTTCAAAACAGCTGATGCTAACTTTTAACATTTTACCAATTACTATAGCTTGAGACTTTTCTCCAAATGTTACTTTGTAAAAAAAGAATTGTATTGAGGTTTAAAAGCACAAATATAAAATTTTTCTATATAAGCTAGGCATGGTGGCTCATGTCTGTAATTTAAGTGCTTTCGGAGGCTGTGGCAGGAGGGTCACTTGAGGCCAGGAGTTCAAGAGCAGTCTGGGCAACATAGTGAGACCCTGTCAGTACTGAAAAAAAAACCAAAACCAAAAAAAAAAACAAAAAAAACAAAAAAATCCCATGTAGACAGCAGCCAAAACATATTGCATTGAGCACTGAGACAAGTATATTCTATGAAGTTTGAAAATAAAAATCATGATGCATACTAACAGAAAAATGTTCTGTGAGGCATGTCTGTTTAATATGATTAAATAGATGAGAAGAATATAACCCATAAGGAGATAATACAATAGGAAAAGAAAGATTATGAGCAAAAGACCAAATTAAAACTTTTAAAAATAGAGTACAGAAGCATTGAAATAAAAACTTCAATGAATGGCCAGCTGTGGTGGCTCACACCTGTAATCCTAGCACGTTGGGGGGCTGAGTCGGGTGGATCGTGAGGTCAGGAGTTCAAGACTAGCCTGGACAACATAGTGAAAACCCTGTCTCTACTAAAAGTACAAAAATTAGCCGGGTGTGGTGGTGGGTGCCTGTAGCCCCAGCTACTCGGGAGGCTGAGGCAGGAGAATCGCTTGAACCCGGGAGGCGGAGGTTGCAGTGAGCCAAGATCATGTCAGTGCACTCCAGCCTGGGTGACAGAATGAGACTCCATCTCAAAAAACAAACAAACAAACACAAAACTTTAATGAATGAGTTAAAGTGGATATTGGAAATAGCAGAAGAGATAATTAGAGAACTGAAAACCATATCTTATGAAATTACTTAGAATGATCACAAGGAGTAAATTAGATGCAAATTATTTTTTAAAGAGATAGATATTTAACAAAGGTGCCAGGAAAACTCAATGGAGGAAAGGTAAATCTCTTCAATAAATTGTGCTGAGACAACTGGATATCACATACAAAAGAATAAAATTAGACCCCATCTCACATTATTACATTATAGTTAATAATCAAGGGGAAATGAATGAAGGACTTAAACATAGGATCTGAAACTAGAAAATTACTACAAAAAAAGCTCCATGGCACTGGTCTGAGCAATGATTTTTTTGGATATGACCCCCAAAGCACAGTGAAGAATAGCAAAAATAGACAAATTGAATTGCATCAAATTTAGGAAGCTTCTTCACAGCCAAAGAAACAGTCAATGAAATGAAGAAACAACTTACGGAATGGTAGAAAATATTTGGAAACCATATATTGGATAAGGTGTTAATATCCAAAATACATAAGGTAATCAAACAACTCAACAGCAAGATAACCTGATTCAAAAATGAGCAACGAACTTGAATACACATTTCTCAAAAGAAGACATGCAGATGGCTAAACAAGGATATGAAAAAAATGCTCAACATTACTGATCATCAGAGAAATGCTAATTAAAATCACATTGGGATGCCACCTCACTCCTGCTTGAATGGCTTCTGTGAAAATAAAAGATAAATGCTGGCGAGGATGTGGAGAAAAGAGAACCCTTGCACGTTGTTGGTAGGAATGTAAATTAGTACAGCCATTATAGAAAATAGTATGGAGGTTCTTTAAAAAATTAAAAATAGAACCGCCACATTATCCAGTATATATTGTAAGGAAATGAAATCAGCATATAAAAGAGACATCTGCACTCCCATGTTTATTCCAGCACTAGTCACAGTAGCCAAGATATGAAATCAACTTAAGTGTTCAGCAACAGATAAACGGATAAATAAAATACAGTATGTATATACAATGGAATATGATTCAGCCACAAAAAAAGAAAGAAATCTTGTTATTTGTGACCATATAACATTATGTTTGGTGAAATAAGTCAGGTACAGAAAAACAAATATTGCATGATCTCACTTATATGTAAAATCTAAAAAAATTGAACTTCCAGAAGTAAAGAGTAGAATGGTGGTTACCAGGAACTGGAGATGAGGGTGAAGCTGGGGAGGTTTTGTTCAAAGGATACAAAATTGTAGTTAGGTGGAATAAATTCAAGACATCTATTGTACAATGCGATGACTGTAGTTAATAACAATGTATTGTATCCTTGAAAATGCTAAAAGAGTAGATTTTAAGTGTTCTCATCACAAAAAGTGGTAAGTATGTGAGGTAAGGTATATGTTAATTAGCTAGAGTAGGCATTCCACAATGTATACATATTTTAGAACATGTTGTACACAACAAATATATGAAATATTTATTTGTCAATTAAAATTTTTAAGAAAAGGGATAGAATTAGGAAGTTTAAGAGAAGATAATCGCCACACTAAAACTTGAAAGAAAACAGAAAAGTCTTAAAATCCTTACGAGATGAATCCCACCTCCAAAGTAAGAGTCATTAGGTGAAAAGCAAATTTTAAATAATAGAAATAAGATAATACTAAAATAATATCTTGAAGAAGTGGAGAGAATGTAGCTACAAAATTACAGTTCTTTACTGGCTAAACAAAAATTTAAGACTGATGGTGAAATAGTTTTTTATCTACTAAATAAATACTTCTTTCACGAATAAGAAGATGATCGCAACGGCCAGGCACTGTGGCTCACTCCTGTAATCCCAGAACTTTGGGAGGTGGAAGTGGGTAAATCACTTGAGGTCAAGAGTTCGAGACCAGCCTGGCCAACCTGGTGAAACCCTGTCTCTACTAAAAATTCAAAAAATAGCTGGACATGGTGGTGGGTGCCTGTAATCCCATCTACTCAGGAGGCTGAGGCAGGAAAATCACTTGAATCTGAGAGGCGGAAGTTGCAGTGAGCTGAGATCTCACCACTGTACTCCAGCCTGGGCAACAGAGTGAGACTCCATTTAAAAAAGAAAGAAAGAAAGAAAGAAAACTGGAACTCACAAAAAGTAACAAGAAAGGAATTGGTTAACATTCTGGTAATTCAAAATAATAATTATTTATAAAAACTAACAATAGTTCTAATGATACTGGAGTTTTTAATAACAAGACAATTAAAATACATGACAAAGAATGCAGTCATTTGAGTTAAATAATTATATCTAAAATTCTTTTATTATGTTAGCTGAGAAAATATATAGTAATTTGTTCTAGACTTTGTTAAGCATGCATGCTAAAAACTAAATATCATTTGTTAGAAAAATAGTAACTTTCACAAAAGCTAAAGGGGAAAGGGGAGAACAGAGCAATTCAATAGCCAGCATAAGAGAAGGTTAAAAAAACGAAAACAATACAAGTAAGCAAAGAAAAAGGTTGATGAATAGAAGGCAGTAAGTAAAATTGTCAGCAATGTGTCCAAATGTATTAGTGACGAGAATTAATGTAAAATGTTTTATCAATTACTATAGAATTATTTTCAGATTTAATTGAAGTAAAAAAAAAGCTTTTTGCTACTTGCAAAAGACATCCTTAATATATAAGAGCAGATAAAGCTTTCTGCTACTTGCAAAAGACATGCTTAGTATATAAGAGCAGATAAAGTTTTAAAGTAAAGGAATAACAAGCTTTCTGCTACTTGCAAAAGACATGCTTAATATATAAGAGCAGATAATGTTTTTAAGTAAAGGAATAAAACATACATGCCAGATAAACAATAAACTGAATAAAATTGGTATACCTATAAGAAGAAATAGACATTAGGGCAATAAAAATTATTTAAGATAAAGAAAAATACAATTACAAAAGGAACAACTTTGCAACAAGATACAGCAATCCTAAACTTGTATGTACTTGAAATATGACAAAATAAAAATAAAAATCTGATATAGTTACAAGGTGAAATAAACAAATCTATAATCATAGTGAGAGGATTATAGTTGATCTTTGAACAACACTGGTTTAAACTCTGTGGGTTCATTGATAACATGGATTTTTTTCAGAAAATATATTGGAAATCTTTTTGGAGATGTGTGACAATTTGAAAACACTGGGAGATAAACTACCTAGAACTATCAAAAAAAGTAATAAAAAATTAGGCATGTCCTGAATGCATAAATATATACATATATACTATTTTATCATTTACTATCATGAAATATACACACGTTTATTATAAAAAGTTAAAATGTACTAAAACATATGCAGACTATACATGGAAAGATACAGAATTAAATCATAACTGTATACAATTAACTATACTACATACTGTACTAGGATAATAATTTTGTAGCCGCCTCCTGTTGCTATTGCAGTGAGCTCAAGTGTTGCGAGGAATATGTGCTTGAAATGCTTTGTGATGCTAGTCATCTCCTCCTGAGCAGTTTGTCTCTCCGGTAAATTGTGTATTGCAATAAAAGGTGATCTCTGGAGGTTCTCACACATTTTTCATCATGTTAGTGTGATACCATAAACCTTGAATAACACCATGGGACTCATACAAAATGCAACTAGTGATGCTGGAAGTGCTCCCAAGAAACAGAGAAAAGTCCTGACATTATATGAAAAAGTTAAATTGTTTGATATGTACCATAGATTAAGGTCTGGAGCTAAGATTCCTCACCACTTCAAGAAATATAAATTCAGCATAAAGACCACTTGGGAAAAAAGAAGATAAAATTTATAAACTTTGCACTTTTTGGGAAAGACTTTTTATCTTGTATTGAAAATGTAGCTTTTATGTGGGTGCAGGATTGTTAAGGAAGACATAGTTATAGACCTGAATAATTCAAGAAATAGTAAAGTCATCATATGACAACTTAAAGCAGAAGGAAAGTGAAGGATCTAAAGCTGGAGATGTTAATGCCAGCAAAGGATAGCTTTATAATTTTAGAAAGTGATCTGGCTTAAAAAATGTCAAGATAACCTTAACTTATACTATCAATGTAGTGAAAATAGCTAGACAAGAATCTTGTATGTATGGAGTGATTATAGTTTTCACTAATACACAAAGAATACTGGACAGTGTAACAAAATTCAAAGGTGATTGGGCAACTGGGAGTGCAATTATGATTAGTGATAATTATAAAAATTTTTATGTGATATATCAAATTAATAATGAGACATTTATTTTTGCTGATAAAGGATCTCTGAACAAACTAATCTGATTCATCTACAGAGAATAATATTTTTATATGGCTTTTATGACAGTCAGTCTTCAGAAGACTATCTTCTGATGTTCAGATAATTTATTTAAGGTATGTAATTATGTGTGTGAGTACCACTCTACAAATTCATAGGTTGTACAAATCTAGTAGATCAAGAAGAAGGGGGCAAAAAGGGCAAAGAGAATTTAGGAAAAGACTACAGTCAATGGGAGAAAGTGTTACATTAGAATGATAATCACTATGCCAGGTGAGTATTAAAACCAAGGGAACGTTGGCAGGTGGCCAGGCTATCTGAACACGAGAACCATTGTGAGAAGAAATTCTTTTCATTACAGTCGGGATTACGAGGCAGAATATGGAAAAGGAAGAGTGTAGGTCTAGGATCGGACAGATTTTACCATGTATAAGATGCATGGCCTTGGGAAGTCACTTAACTCCAAGACCCTTGCCTGTTTTTTAACCCATAAAATGAATTTTTATTTATAAGAACCAAAAGTATTAAAATGTTGTAAAAATTAAATATGACCAATTAGGTAAAGCACCAAACCCTTAGCAATAGGTGCTAAATAAATGCTAGCTCAATTAATCATGTCTTTGTGTTCCCATAACAACTTTTACATATTTAATGATGGCCATTTATTCATTTGAACACATTGTCATTTCCTATATTGATTAAGTCTAAGTGTACAAACTGTCAATACTGTAGGTATCAATAACAGAAGTTATTTAGTAGTATTCATGTTAATATAATTATATGAAAAATGGTTATCTTGTGTAATTCTTAAGTAATTTTTATTTTTGATCAACTTCATTTTATGATTATATAAACGCTGTATTTATAGCTGCTCCAGCTGAAACTTCTTTCATTGAATATATAATTTTAGGTTTTACAAACACAGAATAATCAGTGATACTTTCATCATTGTGATTTTCATCTTTTCACTGGGAACTGCTGAAGGAGATTAGGAATATTTGTTTTAACGAGAAACTCTAAACACCCTGAGATAAGTCACCTTCCTTCACAATGAACCTATTACCTACATTCTCTATCTAAGTTGCTATCTTACATTGTTATCACTCTCAATCTTAGATTTCTGAATAGTTCCTTAGTGGTGCCACGTTTCCTCATTAACATGCTTAACCGTCATTTTTATGAGTTTTATTTCATTTCCCTAGCCTTGAGGGCAGGTTTGAGCTTTGAATTCATTTAACTAAATTACAGGGTAAGGCTGTATAATGCTTGTGACTGTCAAAAGATTTCTAATAGGAAGAAAAAGAAAATTATATAACCAGCTGGAAAAGAGCCAATGTTTACTAAGTAGTTTATATGTGCAGTGAAATACTGCATATGAAAATGAAAGCGATTCTTAAGAACCACAAAGGGCTAAGACCAAAATGTTTTTCATTTTTTATGGTTGAACTTAGACTTTAAAGTTTTAGATGGTTGGGTGATGATCCTGGTGTCGAATATTGCAACTTACAAAAAGAGATATTTGAGTGGCATTGATGATTCTGCATGTTATGTTTTCGCTTTACTGGTTGGCGCTCTGCTAGGTACCTCCAATTGGACTGCTAGAGGAATATTGCAGGGCTGAGAGAGAAGACAGGGAAGTGTAACATAACACCGAGTGGTAAGGCAGGTCGCTAAGTGCAGGGTAGACATCACAGGTCAAAGTCTTAATTCTCCCCTCCCCTTCCCCTCCCTCCCTCCCCTCCCTTCTTCTTTCCTTCCTTTCCCTTCTTTCCTTTCCTTCTTTCCTTTCCTTCCCCTTCCCCTTTCCTTTTCCTTTTCCCCTTCCCCTCCCCTCCTCTCCTCTCCCCTCCCCTCCCCTCCTGTCCTCTCCTCTCCTCTCCCTTCCCCTCCACTGTCCTCCCCTCCTCTCATCTCCTCTCCCTTCCCCTCCTCTGCCTTCCCCTCCCCTCCCCTCCCCTCCTTTCCCCTCCCTTCCCCTCCTCTCCTCTCCTTCTTCTTTTCTTTTTTATGAAGACTGGCCACCCTAAATATATTTACAGGGTTTGTCTGCCTAATGCCTTAAATCTGTGATCCTTGTTAAAGGAAAGAACTGTATTATTAAGAGTCATGAAGCCCTCTTTCGGGAAACCTCTATAATAGAGCTGGCGGTGAGCAGAGGAAAGAACCTCTTCATTGGTCAGAAGAGAAGAGCACCACAGGCCAGCTGTCCAGAGGAAATGGACTGCAGTGTAGGACATAGATCAACTTCCAACACTCTATCCCCCTCAGAACGTGAAGATTACTGGAAAATATTAGACTCCTTTCTAATCAAACATGAGGATGCTCAGAGTACTAAAATTGAGATGCTGTGAATTTTGCAGGGTTTAACTTATCACCAATGAGGCTCCACTAATTTGTAAGTGATTTTTCTTTAAAGTAAAATGAATGCCATAATATTAATGAATTTGTATATCCACTATCTAGTTAATGAGTATTTATTAGAGATGTTAAATTTATTATCAGGCTACCTGCTGCTCTACTAAAAAACATAATAATATTTCCAGCAAATTCTATTTGTTGTAAATGATATGATAAAGGGACATAGGTACATACATAATTTTGGTATATGCATTTATTGTAGTTTCCACAGAAAATTATTAAAAGTACTGTGAGGAATAGTGTATTAGTCAGGGTTGTCTAGAGGGACAGAACTGATAGGATAGATGTATAAAAAGGGGGAATTTATTAAGGAATGTTAACTTACACAATCACAATCACAAGGTCTCACAATAGGCTGTCCGCAAGCTGGGGAGCAAGGAAGCCAGTTCAAAGGAGTCCGACGTTTGAGGGAAGGAAGCATCCAGCATGGGAGAAAGATGTAGGCTTGGAGGCTAAGCCAGTCTGATCTCTCCATGTTCTTCTGCCTGCTTTTTATTCTGGTTGCACTGGCAGCTGATTAGATTGTGCCCACCCAGGTTAAGGATGGGTCTCTCTTTCCCAGTCCACTGACTCAAATGTTAATCTCCTTTGGCAACACCCTCACAGACACACCCAGGATCAATACTTTGCGTCCTTCAATCCAGTCAGGTTGACACTCAGTATTAACCATCGCAAATAGTAAATAGTGTATGGCTGATAAAAAAAAAAAAAAGTAACAGACTAAACATACATATGGACAAAATATGCCAATCATCATCAGGAAATATTTATTGAAATCAGTGTTAATAAATTGTCATATGTATGTCTGGTGATAACACTGACATTTATTTAAGATGCCTGAATGAAATTTTATGTGAAAGAATCATGTGATTTTTGAAAATAAAAATTTCAATTCTTAATTTTATATCCATAATTTTAATTATTATTTTTTAAGCTTGTACTATGTGACAAGTTGTCAGAGGTACCAGGTTATAACTCATTGAAATTAGGTTGAGTAAAATAGATACCTGAGTTCTCTCTATTCAATTATTTTGATGTTTAATGCAAAAAGCATTTGATTTGGCTAAGGGGAAATCAATTAACTTATTGCAGTTTTTACACTTGTGGTAGGAAAGAGTTGGAGATTTGGGAGGCTAGAGTAACTAGGTAGATGATTTGGAAATGAAAGAGACTGAGAAAAAATTAAAAAGGGAGTAAATGCAATGTGAAAATACTTTGGTGGTGAAAAATTGGCAAATGTAGCTCTAAACATTTCATTTTCTTGTGAGGAATGGGGATAAGAGAAGAAAACAGTTTTTGACATTTTATTTTTTCTGGAAGTGACATTTCAATTTTAGAATAATTTTAAGACTTCTGGTAAATGGCATTTTACATACTTAACGTTTTAGGATAAATGTAGATGATTATTATTTTGTGAAACATTTTTATGGTGCATTCTAGCTTTAATATACGAATTGGATTTAATTTTTGCCTCTTTAGCAAAACAATTATTTCAGCATATCAACCATTGGGAATATTCTTTTCCCTCTACAGTTTTCATTTGCAAATTTCATTATAGCATGATATGGTTACCATCTGGTGTTTCTTATATAACATTACTCAGGCTTTTCAGCTTTGAAATAATATTTCAAAGCAAATGGAAATCCTTTCTGAGGATATCATTTCATGTAAGTATCACATTTATAAAACATAGTATAGTTTAAGTTTATACTTATTATATATATTGGAAATATGCAGATGGCATATTCATAGAAATTTAAAACCTTATTGGTATTTAATAGTTCACTATGCAATTTATCAGGCTCTTCAGAGTATCTTTTTTGCTTAATATTATATTATCCTTTTAGTTGTCTTAAAACCTATAATTTTTAAATAAATGGATTAAAAAATTTGTCAGATTTTATAAAGTTTTTTTAAGCATCTCTGTTGAATAATTATTTCATACCTATATCAAGTCTCTTTTCTGAAGGAATAATTAGTTTTCTGCCTCTCTCTCCTGCCCCCTCTCTCTCTTTAGTTCTCTGTGGTTTTGCTTTTGCAGTCTACTATAATCTTGGCAATAAATTTTCACAGTTAAATTAATGTTTTGGATGTGTTTCAATTATAAATATCATTGTATTGATCCATCAAAAGACATATACACAAAGAAAGAATAATTTGTATTTTATTTCTCTTTATTTATTTATTTTTGAGACGGTCTCATTTTGTTGCCCAGGCTGGAGTATAGTGGCACGATCATGGCTTACTCCAGTTTTGACCTCCTGGGCTCAGGCAATCTTCCCACCTCAGTCTGCCAAGTAGCCGAGACAACAGTGTGTGCCACCATGTCCAGCTGATTTTTAATTTTTTTGTTGAAGCATGGTCTCACTATGTTGCCCAGGGTGGTCTTGAACTCCTGGGCTTAAGTGATCCTTCCACCTTGGCATCACAAAGTGCTAGGATTACAAACATGAGTCACTACATCCAGCCTTAATTTATTTTTAAGGCAACTTGAGGTCCAGTGGCAAGAACAATGCTAGATACATGGTTGGTATCAGTAAATTTTTGTCAAACTGTACTCAATCTGCATCATTTATTTTATAGACTCATTTAACATTATTGCTTTATATAGATCATAAATTTCTGTCTTTAATTGAAATGGTCTGAATCTTTAAAAATAGTTTCATGGAAATTGATTCATTTGTAATTTTTGTTTCTGACTGACTTATATTGACTTCATCAACAAACATTTACTATTCGGTAGACACGCAAAGACATAATTTCTGTTCTTTGATAGTGAAGTTTAGCAGATATATACACAAACAAGTATATGTAACTGCTAGTATCAAAAGATAGTTTTGCATACACCATAGTTTCCCAATGAACTATGCCTCCCAGTATTCTTATGTAGTTTTCTCCCTTTGAATTAGGACCGTCCTTGCAACCAATATATGGCAAAAGTGATGCTATATAACCTACAAGGCTAGGTCAGAAGAAGCCTTGCAGTCCTGCTTAAGTCCTTTGAAATGCTCCCATACCATGAGAAAGCAGTTGTAAAGTAGGAATCCAATCTCCTGAGATGCCACTTTATGAGGAAGCTCAAGGTAGCTGCCTCGTGAGGCTGTGTAAAGAGAGAAAGGCCCAATCAGACTCCAGCTATTCTAGTCAACCTGGCCAGATATGTGACTGTAGAAGCTGGAAGATGTCTCCAGCTTAAATCATCATGTAAGGGAGCCTAAGTAAGAATGGCCCAGCTGAGCCAGCAAGCTTTGGGATGGGTTGTTATGCAGCAATACATAATGCAACAACAGCGTATGGTGTGATGAGTAAAGAATGGAAGTCTCTATTCAAGGTGTGCAAGGTAGTGGTGTGGCAGAAAGATTAGAAGGAAGGAAAACATGAGGAATATGGATGGTTTGAAAAACCAAGTAGTAAAGCAGTAAATGATGCTTCTTTCATGCAAGAACTCCTTTTGAACTGCAAAGTAGTTTTCTAATCGTATCTTTCAAAGTCAGGAGTGTGTGCTCAGAAATCATAGATGGAGTCTGGAGGAAGAGGTTCACTAATTCATTTATTTATTTAAGAAACTTTTGGTAAACTTCTCCTACTAAGTCTAATGTTCTGGGCCATATGTAGCCCATTGTTGAGGAAACTGGGCCAGGGAGTGCCATTTAAATTTCAGTGTGAATGATGGTAAAAGGAAGAAGAGAAAATGAGACAGCTGCTGAGGTGGATGCAAAGTGGAGGAAAATGAAACAGAATTGTAAGAAAGCAAATTATATAAAGGGAGTTAGTTACAGAAATATGTTTGGAAACTGAAGATCAGAGGCATAGACAGAGAGAGGAGGCATAGATGGAAAGAAAGCAGCATTTCTCCCTCTGAGGTAGGCACAAGATAAGACATAAGGATAAGGGGAAGACAGCTAAGTTTTTAGTGGAGGAAAAATTTATATCAAGTGGCATCCATAGTCCCTGTTGAGCCAAAGGTGAGTTAATTTGCTCAAAGTAGGACAGGGACAGAAAGGAAAGGAAAGTGGTAAACATTATAATTTATGTGCTAAGGAATGAGATACAGAGCCAACAAGTGATGATTAGAATTACTGTTAAGCTGCACTGAAGGGCCACCTAAGGTTAGAAATCATGCCTGTCTTGCAGTCAGTCACCATGGTAATGTAAGTTTCTCAGACATGTGGTTCCCAGAAGCAGAAGGAAAGGAAATAGATGGCTGAGTTTGGTTAGAAAGAGTATTTTCAATACTTACCTTAACAAGTAGCATTGAGTGTGAAAAGCTAATGGAATAATACATAGAAATCCTGGGCTTGAGCTCTTACACTTGAAATTCCTGGCAGACCTTGGGAAAATCATCTAGCCAGTTAGCATTTTTCCTCACACATCACATCAGAATGTTTACCTACTAGATTTCTTATGAGACTAAAACAAAAAAACATAAGTAAAGTAGTTTATAAATTTTAAGGTGGATTTTATTAGAAGGTACTATTTTTCCTCTTTGATAGCAGGTAAGGACTCATTTGATGGATGACTTCAATTACATCTTGTCTGTTGCTGTTTGTTAATCTGTCTTTTTAAAAATCTCAATCTGTAGAAAACTTGTTTTTCACAACTTACTTATTCCTCATAGCGCTGTCTTTCTCTCTCTCTCTTCCTCTCTCTGTCTTTCTGTCTTTCTCTGAAAGTCCTGGTTCTAATTTATTGATATCCTTTCTCTAATTGCCTAGTGAACATATGGATACTTCAGTTCTAAAACTGGTTGATCCAATGATGAAGGATGCCTGGCATATCTATGTCTAATATCTTAGATCATATTTTCCACAGCATTTTACCACATCCCTCTATTCACAGAATTGCTTGTCATTTGTACAATTTTCCTAATTCTTTTCTATTTATATGTGACATCTTGTTGTTGCCATTAGTTTTAAGACATAATATGCTTGTTCAACTTCTTTTTGCATGGAGTCCATAAAATCCTCAGATGAATGTTGAATTTTAAAGTTATTTTTCTTATTTAAATATCCGTTTAGTATGTGCTTTTTTTCCCCTTTTCACATTTCCATGAAAAAATGAGTCAGAATTTCTAATTTCCAAATGAAAATAGTAGACAGACTGAGTAGGTGAGCTTTAAATTGAAAGAGAATAGTGATGGCTTCATTTGATTGGAGTGATAATTTTCAGTTTATTCAAAGGAAGAATGCTACATAAAAGAAAGAGACTTTGCAGACAGCTTCCACAAAAAATGGCCTGGCACAGTTCTGATAATTGTAATAGAAAAATTCTAAGAAAAGTGATATATCTAACGGGATGATTGAGATGATACACAAAAGTAACAGTGAAATTGCTCTAAAAGAACCAAAAAATAAAAAATACATTATTCTTTAAGTATTAATCTGATCAAATCTACACATAACAGATATCATTGACTGTTCATGGGAATCAACAATAAAACTGTATTTTTAACTGAAGAGTCTAATAACACTTAAAAATCAAATCCCGAAGATCTAGGTTTAGTCTCATAGAAGCATAACTGGAGTGTAGTTATGGCTTAATTAGCTGCAGCAATCATTTGGCTATGCCTTGCGGAAGACTGTTGAGATTGCCAGTCATGGTCAGAAAAGGGAAGCTCCAGAACCAAAGAAGTTCTGCTTATCCAGCACTGATTTTAGCAGACACAAATATGTCCCAGGAGAGGTATACTTTATTTTGGGTAGAAAAGGTTATCAAGCTTTACCATAGTTAAAGAGATAAAATTGAGATTATTGATGAAACTTTTGCTCTTACTCCAAAATCATTGAGATACATTATGATGAAAAATATATTTTTACAGGTAACAGAAAAGGTGCTCTAAATATAATACTTGAACAAACTGATAACTCAAAAATAATCTTTTCCATTAGAAATTAATTAATTGCATTTCTAGCTCATAACATTATGATTTGATTGTCAGTTACTCTGGAGTCAGTTAACTTGAGTCACTACTTGAAGTCTAGTTTCCGGTTCTGTGGGAATGAGAACCAGTGATCTAAGCTAGTTGTTCCCAAAGCATAGTCAGCTGACCCCTGGGATCTCCAACATTTTCAGTAAATCCACAAAGTCAAACAGCTTTCATAAGAACATTAAGATGTTATTTTCCCTTTTTACTGTATTGATTTTGCATTGAGAATGAAGCAATTGTGGCACCTTAGTAAGAATAAAGACAGTGGCATTCAACAGTGCTGCACTGTATTCTGCACTTTTATACATGTGTAAAAACTAATTTTGCTTAAAAATGTTTATAATGAGGCAGTAAAATGTATTAACTTTACTAAATCTTTGAATGACAAATGGGAAGTAAATGTAAAGCAAATCTGTAGCATATGGAAGTACAATGCTTGCCCTTAGGAAAAACACTTGTGCAATCGTTTGAATTGTGAGCTGAACTAGCTTATTTTTTCATAGAACACCATTTTTACTTGAAAGAAAGACTGAGAGATAAACTGTGGTTATTTACACTTGGGTATTTTGCAAACATTTTTCGCAAATGAACAAGACGAGTCCTTTATTTTAAGGAAAACGGCTAGCAGTGTTTGGTTAATGCCAATGGTAAAATGTAAGCTTGGGAATAAAAATTAGAATGTTGGATAACATACCAGCCAGACTTTTCCAATGAGATCAGTAAATATATTAACATATGTTATTTAATATGTTATATTAAATTTTGTTCACAAAGCGTCAACTTTTGGAAGATCTGTAAAGCTTAGTGAAACAATATTTTCCAAATAATCGATACAATATGTTACGAAATCATGCACGGGCAAAATATTTGTTCAAAATGCAAGATATATCAATAGATTTTAATGTAGTAGAATGTGAAAAGTTATTGATATGATTTCAGATTTTGTATTGTAATTGCTCTTTTAAAAAATACCACTTAGCATCAAAGAAGAACATTTAAAATTATCTGGAAAGTGTACTGAAATGCTACTTCTTTCTCCAGCTACATATCTATGTGAGGCCAGTTTTTCTGCATGTTCTTCAGTAGAAACAATCTATCAAAACAGATTGTATGAAGAAGCGGATATGATGTCTCCTCTTAAGCCAGACATTAAAGAGATTTTTGCAAAATAATATAATGCCACTCTACTCATCATTTTTTTGTTATATAGCTAATTTTTATACAAATATGTTGTCTATGTGAATAGGTAATGGGTATAATGAAAAATTTCTAAGTTTTTAATTTCTAATATGGTAAATTGTCAATAGATTTAACCTACAGAAACACAACCTTTTCGGGATCCTCAATACTTCCCAAGATTGTATGATGAGAACACATGGACACATAGAGGGGAACAACACACACTGGGGCCTTTCCAAGGCCAAGCAGGGAATGTAAAAGTATGCAGGGAGAATGTAGGCCATAGGAAGAGTAGAAACTGAAATGAACGACAGAGCACAGAGTCACTATACAGGGAGCAATTCACCTCTTAACTCCTGATGATTTTTTTTTTTTTTTTTTTTTTTTTTTTTGAGGCCCAGTCTCACTCTGTCATGAGCTGGAGTGCAGTGGCGGATCTCAGCTCACTGCAAGCTCCGCTGCACCTCCCGTGTTCGCCATTCTCCTGCCTCAGCGTTCGAGTAGCTGGGACTACGGCGTCCGCCACCTCGCCCGGCTAGTTTTTGTATTTTTTAAGTAGAGAGCCGGGGGTTTCACCGTGTTAGCCAAGAGGATGGTCTCGATCTCCTGACCTCGTGATCCTCCCGTCTTGGCCTCCCAAAGTGCTGGGATTACAGGCTTGAGCCACCGCGCCCGGCCAACTCCTGATGATTTTTACTCTAAGGAAATGCAGACTTATTGCAAGAGCTTTTGCTTTGTCTAAAGAAGTGGAAAACACAGAATCTTATGTGAAACATCCCACTTTTTCAATATTGGCAACTAATTTGATTAAAAACATGAGAAATAAAAATACTACACAAGCCAAATAAAACACCTCTGGAAGCAGTTTTGGACTATAGGCTGTTCATTTGTGAACACTCCATAGGATCGACGTGGGTGGTAGTGAATTCACTAAGGTAGCACCTCATTGTGAGATGACTGGCAGTGAGCCAGGAACTACATCCTCTGTGTGATTCAATAAAACCGAAAGAGATTGCTTTGGGAAAACATTCTCTGTGGGCCTTGATATTTGTGTCTAAAGACACAAGTAAAGCAGCATCATTTATTTATAAAGGATCTAAACCATTACTCCAACCACACACTAAGAATTCCATGACAGGGCTGATAAAATAAGTCTTCAGTGTTACATTAGCCAATGGCAATATGTCACACTGTAGAACTTCTCTTGCTTTACTTGTGATATTTCAAATGATTCATGATTGGTGTAATAAAATACTTCTTTGGAGAACTACCTCGTATACAACAGGCTATGACCTTGCCAATTGTTTTATTTATATAACAAAACGTTATTTTGGACCTAAGAAAATAGATATCAAAATGACAACCAAAAATTGTTGAAAATATAAATTATCTTTATAATAAAATTAGTAGGCTAGCTATGATTTCATGTACAAATTTTAGGGGACTAAAACTTAGGTTTTTGATATAAAATATCATTTCCTAATTCTATTTTTAACTGAGTGCTTATATTTATAAATCTATCATTTAAGACAGTGACACCAATTTTAATAATTAATTTTTGTACAGAGCTATACAGTTTACATGAGAAATTGTTGTGAATAGAGTATTGTAAAACTATAAAATTGTTAAATAGAATTTGTTAAAAATTCAGTTAAGTACCCTGTTTCCTCAATTTTAACTCAAGAGATAATTCTTCAAAACAGGTCAATGACAAAAATGCCATGATAGGACTAGAAAAAAACTTATCCATATCTGTAGGACATAGCCATGGATAGGGGGAAGATGGTAAGAATCTCTCTCTTTTGATTTTCCTGTTTTTCCCATCATGTGGATGGTGTGGTAGGTGTTTTCTACATGGAAAATGCCCATATTCTTGGAAGACCAAAGCAGTGTTACAATAGGACAGAGGAGACAGGAAGCATGAAATGATTATTTAGGATTGGTTTTGCTCTAGATTTCAGTGGAGAATGGTAAAGGCTGTGAACCTGCTTCTACAATTTTTATGTCATCCAATTCACTCCACCAAGGCAGGAGACATTATGGAATAGGGAACGGCAGCACTAGCTGGGAGGGGCATTGTGCTGCACTGTGTGGCATTGTGCAAGCCACTGGGCATATCTCATAACTGAAATAGTTACTAACTTTCAAGAATCAGATTTCAAGTAAAAGTCCATACTTCCACTTCCCTTGATGAAAATGAACCAGTCTGGCCACCCTGGGCAGTAAGCTCCCGTTAGAAGTAACTGATGGCAATAAATAGCTGCAGCTTCATTTAATTTAGACACGCTCTCTCCAGTTACCCAGAGTCTCCACTTGGCCCACATCACTTATTTGTATGCCTGGTTTATGTAAACATTTAAGTTTGTAATTCCTATCCTAGAACTTTAATGTCTAAACCTTTTATTATAACATTTTAGTGTTAAATAATTTCAGAATCTCCTATGTGATAATGGTTATATTTTTCATTTAAGTGACAGAAAATTCAAGATGACACATAGATTTCAGGACAATTTGTATTACCATTTTAGTGCTTCTATAGTCCTTATTCACAGAACAGATACATATTAGACCTACTATGTGCCAGCCACTAGTCTAAGAACCAGGTATACGCATGTGACAAACACTAAACAAAAAAAGTCCCTGCCTTTAAGGAGCTTACACTCCGGTGGTGGAAGATAAATGAGTAAGAGATGAAAAATTATAATTAGTGGCAAAAAGAATAAGAAATCAAGGAATGGAGATAATGAGTGCTGGGAGTGTGTGGTGGGGATAGAAAGAAGGGTACAATTATAGGTAACAAAGCCAGAGAAGCCTTCATAGAGAAAAAGACTCTTGAGTAAGAACTTCAATGAAGATTAATTGAGTATCTCAGGCTCAGGATACATCATTTGCAATGGCCCTGGGGTGTGAGCAATCCTAGCATGGTTAAGAATTACACAGAAGCCAGGCGTGGTGGCTCATACCTGTAATCCCAGCACTTTGGAAGACTGAAGTGGGTACATCACCTGATATCAGAAGTTCGAGACAAGCCAGGCCAAAACATGGTGAAACCTTGTCTCTACTGAAAATACAAATATAAGCTGAATGTGATAGCAGGCATCTGTAATCCCAGCTACTTGGTAGGCTGGAACTTGGGAGGCAGAGGTTGTGGTGAGCCAAGTTTGCACCACTGCACTCCAGCCTGGGTGACAGAGCGAAACTCCACCTCAAAAAAAAAAAAAAAAAAAGAGAATTACACAAAATATCAGATGTCCTAAGGCAGGGTTTCTTAGCCTTTACAGTATTTAAATGTTAGGGTGGGTAATTATTTGCCTTGCAGGGCTGTCCTGTGCATTGTAGGATGTTCAGCATCTCTGATATTTACCCACTAGATGATGGTGAGAGTTGTTCCTGTTTGTTCCGGTTGTGACAATCAAAAATGCCTCCACAATTTCAAAATGTCCCCTGGGGGGACAAAATTCACCACTGGTTGAGAGCCACTGCTCCTGGGGCATTATTAGTTATTTTAAGTACTTTGGCTTTTTCTAAGAGTGATGGGAAAAATCATTAGGGGTTTTAGCAGCAAAATAACCTGATCTGATTAATGTTTAAACATGCTCTCTTGCTGCAGTATTGAGGTGAGCAAGTTCTACAGCAGGCAGATCAGCAAGTGGATGAGGAATAGTGCTGCCTTAGACCAGTCTGATAACAGGAGAAGTGTTTGCATACCAGATATATGTTGAAGGTAGACTGAAAAAAGTTGCTAATGGATTGTATGTGGGGTATGAAAGAGAGAGAGGAGTTAAGAATGATGAGTCTTGGAGTTGAGATGGGAAGAGTGTAGGTAGAAAATATGGAGTAGATGTTTGGCTATGTGGAAAATTTTGAAATGACTATTAGAAATTTAAACAGATCTGTTGGAAAGGTAATTAGACATACAAAACTGGAATCCATGGGAAATATCTGGGATGAAGATATAAATTTGAAAGCATATTTAAAATCATGAACTGGATTAAGAGGGTAAATATAGATGGTAAAGAGAAAATGAATGCATTTTGAGTTAGTTTGGGAGACGTTGGGATGGAAAATTCAGTAGAGATAGGACCCTGAGTTCCATACAGGTCCAGTAGACCAAATACTGGGAATTGTTAATTTCTCAAGAGACCAGGCTAACAATTTTCTTGTTTGGTGCTCAGGACTTTCCTATGATAGGAGCAGAACAATGATTATTAGCTGTATTCCATAAGACAAAAACTGAGATTGAGAGGTGAACTCAATCATATCTCATGGGTGTTCGGTAACAAAAGTGGGATTAGGAACCCAGGGTTTCCACACTTCTACCTTGCTTCTTCAAGGAATTGCCCCACAGGATTTGTCCAACCTTACCTGGTGACATCATCAGAAACCTTTCATTCTGCTATTCGCCATTCTTTTATTTTGAGACAGGGTCTTGCTCTGTTGCCCCAACTGGAGTACAGTGGTGGGATCTTGGCTCACTGCAACCTCCACCTCCTGGGTTCAAGCAATTCTTCTGCCTCAGCCTCCCAAGTAGCTGGGACTACAGGCATGCACCACCACCCCAGGCTAATTTTTGTATTTTTAGTAGAGATGGTGTTTCACCATGTTGGCTAGGCTGGTCTTGAACTACTGACCTCAGGTGATCTGCCCATCTCAGCCTCCCAAAGTGCTGGGATTACAGGCGTAAGCCACTGTGCCCAACCTTTACATCCTGCCATTCCAACTGGAGGTTTGCATCACAGCTGTACGAAGATTATAACTAAGATTTTATAGTCTTCATAGCAATAATGGGACACAAGTGATTTCACTCATGAATGAAAGAAATCAGAGACTTAACACATCATGAAATTCTCTTAACTTATCTCGTTTATTTTGCATTTAGTGCAAGTTATATTCCATTGAGAAAACTAGTTGCTTGTCAAGCATAAATGTTGTAATTTTCTTAGTTATATCTTCCCACTGTTGAATATCCCCTAGAGACAATAACTTTCTTGATGTTCATATAAAAGATGTTGATTTTAATCTATCCTGCTAGTCTTTTAATAATACTGTTTCCACAACCAGATCATTTCAATCTGTATAAGTTCCTGAATACCTGACTAGACTCAAAAGACTTAAATTAGGGTCAGAAATATTGTGTTACACTTGTGTTCATGTTCTTTTTGCATCCTGAAATATGACTGACTAAAAAAAATTACAAATCAAAACAATCAGTGTTTGGTCTGTTTTAGTGAAGATAGTCTTCTACTTGGTAGTGCCTAGTCTAGTTCCCCGAAACAACTCTATCTGCCTCTGTGTTAAGCATTAGGAGCCATCTAAAAGGGAAATTCTAACACCTTTGTCAATGTTCATGGCCATGAAGGTAGGAGCTCGACTCCATTAATGCTTCATTCCAAATTCCATCCTTTCTCAGTCTTGTAGATTTTGGATCACATTTCTGTCTCTCATTTCTCATTACCACATATTGGATAAGTGGTACCCATATCTGGTTGCACCCAGTACCTGCAGGATCGGATTATGTGATGATCAGGCCCAGAAATTTAACAAGAACCTCTGGTGATTCTACAGTAGTCACTCTGGTACTAATCTTTAGCCTGGCTTTTGGGAACCACTAATCTAGAATCTTTCATTATCAAAATTCTTTACCACTCTGGCTTAAACTATGTTGGGTACATACCCCTTCCAATTTTACAGAAATGGTTAAGATCAGTTGCGGAGTCAGAATTCTGGGTTTACATCTTGGCTTCGAAATTACCAACTTTGGGTAAGTACTTTGGGTTTCCCGATCTGTAATTTTTATAATGAGATTGTTGGCATTACAAAAATTAAAGTGTGTATATTACCTGCATAATGCCAAGAACATAAAATGTTCAATAAATATTAACTTTTGATGCTCATATTGGTTTTGAGGTTATAACCTGCATGCTGGAAGCCTAATGGGATGGCCCTCTCTGGGCCTTCTCTAATCCCAGAGATGAAAATTGAGATGATTTTGTCATCCTAGAGGAGCCTTAGGATCTTACACACTTGTCTGAACATTCATATTATACAACAGTATTCAGAAGTTATGCATGGTCCCAAGACATTTGCCAAGTTGAAGGCTAGACTTCCTGCTGATATTATAATTTTATATCTGGATTCTGCAGCTTTAGAATTAAAGTGGTTTCTAGCTTTAGAATTAAATAATCGATGGGCACTAACCTCATTAAAAATTTTCATTAGAAGCTTCTGGTGTCATTCTAAACTAAATTTTCTAAAAATATTCTAAAATAAGTTTCTGTTGCTTTCCTCTTGAAGTCGTTTCTGTTGCAGTGCTATTTAAAACTCTGGTCTTTTCTCAGGGTTGCATATATTAGAAGCAACCCTGCCCCTTCTGCCATCCTCGGATACTCTTGTAAGAATGGATTAATGTCAAGGAATTTACTCTTTCCTATTCTTATTTAGGTATTAATACATTTGGAAAAGTTATACATTGAAGGAATAGTTGGAGGCCTGTAATCTTACTCATGATCAGACCATTGCTACCTATTTGGTTCTCTTTTCTTCTCTTATGACAAACATGGAGTTATCAACGTCTATTGGTGAAGACATAATTATTATTTGCCTATTTACAAAATTTTGATATTTTAGCTTTTGAACGCCACCATTATTACATGTGTGTTCTTTGATTGTCATGATTCAAAACTGTCCTAAGATCTGTATATTTCTTGTTTGTTTCTAATTTATTCAAATGAAACCATTTCCAGTGGTGACTGATAGTGATATCCATAGTTCTGATAGCTGCTGATGGTTGTCAACAATGAAATAAATTTGGCATATTTTCCTGCATTAATTACAAAATAACATTTATGAATGGAAAAATGAATGGAAAAATAATTAAATTTCTATGAGCTCTTTAATTTTTTCTTAAATTTTGACTTCCCATATATGTTTATTTTCTTGAGAAAAAGGCAAAATATGCAAAAATTAAATATAGAGGCTGATATTATCATTTTAAAGTTAAAAAATAATTTTCAGGACGCTAGTGGTAAGCACACTAAATAAAGACTTATTCTTAGGCCAGGAGCAGTGGCTCATGCCTGTAATCCCAGCACTTTGGGAGGCGAAGATGGGTGAATCATCTGAGGTCAGGAATTTGAGACCAGCCTAGACAACATGGTGAAACCCCATCTCTACTAAAAATACAAAAATTAGCGGGGCGTGGTGGGACACTCCTGTAATTCCGGCTACTCGGGAGGCTGAGGCAGGAGAATCTTTTGAACCTGGGAGGTGGAGGTTGTGGTAAGTCAAGATTGGACTACTGCACTCCAGCCTGGGAGACAGAGCAAGACTCCATCTCAAAACAAACAAACAAACAAACAAAAAAGGACTTATCCCCAGGTGATCCTGGCCATTATAATGATCAAAGACTTTTTGTTTGTGAGATGATGAAAATACCAGAGGTTTTTTTTTTTTTTTTTTTTTAAGTCTTCTGTAGAGTATGGAAGAGGGAGAAGTCACCACTTTACTAGGAAAAAGTAGGAAATGAGATTGATATTTTAAAACTATTGTTTGCATGTACATTTTCATCAAAACGTAAGTCTTAATTTGTCATGATAAAGAGAGATAAGGTTACAGCTTCCTCCACAGCAAGTAGAACAAAGTGTTTAATACAACTATAATAGTAATTTGCAGACTGGCAAAGAAAAAAAGTATTTCAGTTATTTTTCCATCTTTTTTATTTCTGTTCTTTCATGGAGTTTCATTTCCCTTCTCAGTTTCTCCCCTGAAGCTCTCACAAATGAAGAGAAATAATGAGAGAATGCTTTGCTATAAAAACGAGAACAAAAATAGATATCATGGAAATATGTTAGTTAAGACCACATTCACTTTTTCCAAAATTATAATTTTTACATTTTCTTCACTTGACCAGAGCATTTTAAAAAGGAAAAGATATATATGATGTGACGAGAAACCAGAGTACTGAAATGAGCATTTTAAAAGATACGTTCAAAATCACCTTTGTGCATACAGCTGAATTCGAGCAAGGATATCAGTCACCCAAAACAAATTAATAATAACAGGAATTTGTGCCAAATCAGAGCAGAATGTCAACATTTCTGTGGGAAAGATGACTCAGCTATTTAGCCCTATATTTTTTTAAATGACAAATTTTTTTATTGGCAATTCCCATAGACCAGTGCATTAGTCTCAAATTTAACCATTGGATTAAAGTATCTTTTCTTTTGTTTCTACGGAAAGCATTTTTCTCAGAACATCAGATGAGCATGACTAATAGTATGAAATGAAAGTCAGGAGGATAAAAGAAACAAAGCAAAGGGAATAACTGAAATTCAGCACACCTTACAGAGAAAAGTGTATTTTTTTAAGAAGGGATTTTATTTAATCAGGACACTATAGCAATCAAATTTGGTTCTCAGGTTATTTACATTCAAGGACTACTTTGAACTCCATAGGTCTATTAACTGGAATTTGGTGCAATTACAGACTGTGGCTTACAGTGAATCAAGAGCACAGAAGAACCTGACCCCAAAGCTACTGATCAAATACATTTCTGATTAGTTGGGTTCGGTTTTTTGATTGAAATTTCTCTCTCTCTGTTTTTTTTTTTTTGTCTAGAAAGAAACTTTCTTTTAAACTTTAGATATTTGATACTAAATATTATATAGATAAATAGAACTTAACTAAAACACAATAAGCACCAGATACGTAAATTGTTCAAAATACAATTTTGCAATAGTACAACTTTTTTTTTTTTAAAGGAAATGACCATGTGATAAGAGTTACTTATCTTAAAAAGGAATGTAAAAGTATATTCCACTATTTATTAGCATTTAGAAATTTTATGTTATTTTAATCGTTTTGAGGGAAGCCTTTGCTCTCCTTTCAGAGTTCTTTCCTTTTCACTCAACATTGTGTTCAAGTTAAACGTGTGTTGAAAATATCACAGAAATATGTGAAGACAAGGTTCTTAGTTACCTCTGTTAAAAAATGTACTTTCAACACATCTGTTTTTTAAATACTTTGTTAAAGTATAATTTCCAAATGCTTAAAGTATGACTTCCATAAAAATCAAAAATGAACACGTTAAAGATTTTATTTAACTTAATCAAAGGAGAATTTGAAGTTTGAAATATATATATATATATTTCAGGTACATATATATGCATTTCATATATATTTATACATATATTTTATATATATGGGTGTGTATGTGAGTGTGCGTGTGCCTAATCTTCAGGAATATATAGATAAATTTACTAATTCATATAAAAATTGTTACTACCTCATAAGCTAATAACATACACTGTTTGGGTCACCTTTTCTATAGAATAGGAATAAATTGTATCTCTATCAGAAAAAAATCACTCATTTGCATTACTATGAATGTAGATTATTTGCATTACTATTAGTTTTCTGCAATTTAACTTATATCTGCAGAGTTGCAAAATGGCCTTGTTAATAGACAATCAAAGGAGAAGACTCTTATATGAAAAGATAATTCCTGGGGGAATCTTTAAAAATTTTCTGGGCCTATTTGCTTCTTTTTCTTGCTTTCTTGTTCCTCTGGGGTGGTTTCTGGAACTCTATTATCATCTCTCTCTAACTTAATTTCTTTCTTTATTTTTTTAGATGGAGTCTTGCTCTGTTGCCCAGGCTAGAGAGCAGTGTAATGATCTTGGCTCACTGCAACCTCCACCTCCCAGGTTCAAGCGATTCTCCTGCCTCAGCCATCCCCAGCAGCTGGGATTTCAGGCACACGCCACCACGTCTGGCTAATTTTTGTATTTTTGTAGAGATAGGGCTTCACCATGTTGGCCAGGCTGGTGTGAAACTCCTGACCTCAAGTAATCTGCCGGCCTCAGTCTCCCAAAGTGCTAGGATTACAGTCATGAGCCACTGTGCCTGGCTCTAATAATTTCTAATCTCTGCTCCAGATCTATATTTGTTATTTGAATGCATTAATGTACTTCATGGAACAAAAGGGTCTTTCATTTAATTTGAAAGCAGTTGGGTGTTAAAAATAATTTTCTTCCATTCATTTCATATGTATTAAAAACCTCCATAGATATCTGAAAACCTTTCAGGTAATCCTTGGCCAAAATTACTAAATGTTATCTCTCTCTGTGCCTTCGATATTTGCTCTGCCTGCTGCTCAATCCTGGCTCCCAAAAAGTGAAATTTAAAACTTTCCTATAAGTTGACAACATATTTCTACGTAAAATGCTAGTGAGGATCTTAACAACAGGACTCTTGGAAGGAGGACTTGTTACCGGAAATGTACGAATCCTTGGTTCTTGTCTAACTTGGAAGAATGGATTTAGCTAAGCAATGCATAGCAAGGGTTAAGTAACAGAGTTTACTAAAACAAGATAAAGTACATTTCTAGAGAGGAGTGGAAGACAGCTCTAGATTGACCCAGTTGAAAAAATAGTAGCAGCAGTGTTTATTTAAAGAGACAGTACACTCTGAAAGATGAGACAGAGTGGGCTGCTCAAAAGAATGAGCCAGCAGCAGCTTGTGCTGGGGGACTCTATGAGAATCTTACATGATTATTCATGAAGGGGCGTGACGGGGTGTCACTTGCAAGCATGATTTGAGACGTCCCTTCGAGGGCTCATGCTCTGTGGTTGTACATGCTAGTAGACATGTTGCCTATCTCATTAGCATCTAAAATCTCCATCCAGGGGTGTGTTTTATAGTATTATAATGAGAAAAGGCTGCTCTGGGGTAAGTTGTTGGGGGAGCATGCATGGTCATCAACAGGGAAAATCCCTAGCATGGTTATGTCTGGTTGGGGCCTGATAAGTCTTCTTTAGGGTCAGAGGAGCTCAGCTGTGAGGCCACCTGTAGCCAATGTAGCCACTGTCCTTTTTACTGACTGTCAGTTGGCAGTGCTGACTATCAGTGGACGGCGTCTCTAGAACTTTTTTTAAAATTCCAGGGTGGCCGGGGATGGTGGCTCACACCTGTAATCGCAGCACTTTGGGAGGCAAAGGTGGGCGGATCACTTGAGATCAGGAGTTCGAGACCCACCTGACTAACATGGTGAAACCCCATTTCTACTAAAAATACAAAATTAGCCAGGTGTGGTGGCACATGCCTGTAATCCCACCTACTTGGGAGGCCAAGGCAGGAGAATCGCTTGAAACTGGGAGCAGAGTTTGCAGTGAGCTGAGATCGTGACATTGCACTCCAGCCTGGGCAACAGGATTGAAAATTCCAGGGGCTCCCTTTCCTGCTCATTTCTGGCTGTCTGCCCACTCAGACTTACCAGTTAGTCTAGCCTAGGCAATTGGTACTCTTGGAAACCATGCTTGCTTTTTTACTAAACTACAGAGATGATTCTTTCTTTACAACCAAAAAAAGTATTTTGGTTTTAGTTTTAGAAAAACTTCATATTAATCAGTCATAATAAGTTTGCTTAGTCATTAGTCGTATGTTAGGTTTGCTTTAAGAAGTGTTTGATGCATTTGTATAGGAAATATATATGGGCTATCCCTGTTCATTGATGCAAAACTTGAGGGTTTTGGTCAAACAGAAATGTCTTTCTCTTTCCTTCCTACCCTTTTACCTTATAATATTCCTTCTGGTTCTTATGAAGGTGCATTTTTTTATGGATAGTTGTTTAATTGTGTGTTCCTGCCAAGGTGTAATCCATGGAGGGTTCTATATAGCCATACTTGCTCTGCCTCCTTCCTCAAGATCCCTAACTTTCTTTCTCTTCCTTTTTACCACATGTATTTATTTAGCATCTACTAAGTGACAGTCACAGTGCTAAGCCCAGGTTTATGAAAGAGAAAATCTGTTCTCAAATAGTTTTAAGTAGGTGGGAACAAATATATCTATTTATTATAAAATAGAATTATAGTAAAGTGTCATGACAAGGGAAGTACTAGTACTACAGGTGGACATAGTAAGGGTATTGTATTAGTTATCTATTTCTGTGTAACACATTTAGTGACTTAAAACAATAATAAGCATTTATTATCTTCAGTTTCTACCTGTCAGAAATAAGGAAGCACTTAGGTGCATGGTTCTGGCTCAGAGTCTCTTGCAAGATTGCAGTCAAAATGTAGAACAGGGCTGGAGTTATCTGAAGGCTGAAGTGGGTCTGGAGAATCTACATTCAAGATGGTTCACTCACACAACTGGAAAGTTGGTTCTGACAGTTGGCAAGAGGCATCAGAGGTACTGACCTCTCCATAGGTCTGCTTAAGCTTCCTTACAATATGGTGGCTCACTCTGGCTTTTCCCAGAGTAAGTGATTTAAGAGAGGACAAAGAAGAAGTTTTTCATATATTTTATCACCTTTCCTTGAAAGCCCCACACCACCAACTCTTGAAATATTCTGTTGGTTTCCTAGGTCAGCCCTATGCATTAGGAGTGGATGGAGGAAATACACAACAGTGTGAATACTCAAGAGGTGAGAATCATTGGTGGCCATATGGGAAGCTGGCTACCACAGAAATCAAGCCTAATTTTGGCAGGGAGAGAGAGTGGTTTCAACATCTAGTCATGGAAACGAAATTTAGATCATAGAAGATTTAAAATATTGGGAAAAACAACTGATTTTGTGGCTTTAATTATTTGGATAATCAATTGGATTGATTACATGGTTGACAGATTCTGCAATATCATAACTGAAATGCCTAAAGATCTTTGCTTGGAAACAGCTGACTGTAAGTTGCATAGCTGTATCTAATACCACTGTTATGTTTTGTAAACCTCAGTGCCTGGAAAGTTTAAAGTTATCAGTATTAAAATGTTCAAGAGAGCTGGCAATGAATGACATTTTTTACTTGTTGACTTCCAAGTACACCAAATCTAAATTGATTTTGTGTTCCTCCTTCTTTTTTGTTTATAAAGAAAATGTTTTCCACTCCTTTCCCTTCACATTCTCTCCACCATATTTTGACCCTTTTTCTTTGAATTATTTTTTAAAAATATTTTGAATATGATTGCTATACTCTCCCTAGAGCCAACCCTGGGAAATAAGTAGACTTTAAATTTTGAGAAAAGAATGTCAAGGGTCACCCACTTTTACCATTGCCATTTAATATTGAACAAGAGTTCCTAGCCAGGGCAGTGCAGTGAAGCAAGAAAGATACACAGATTGAAAAGGAAGAAGTGAAAATATAGTTTATGGGGATAATATGAATTGTGTATGTAGAATTTACAGATAATATGATTATGTATATAGAAAATGAAAAATAAATAAGTTACTAAGTAAGCTTAGGAAGATTTCTGGACAGAAGGTCAGCAAGCATTTATAAAATACATCAGGTACCTTAGAATGTGTCTAATAAAAGATCTCTACATAGCAAACAGTAAAACAAATTGAGAGAATTAAAAAGATTCAAATATTTGGTGGGCCTGTGCAAGAGTTAGAAAACTCAATATTTTAAATATATCTTTCCTCAAATTAATAAATTAAATCAATGAAATAATAAATATTAGAAGTTTTTAAAATGAAATTGATAAGCCAATTTCAAAATGCCAACAATATCCTGGAAAAGCTTGAGTAAGAATGAGATGGGAGGACTTGCTCTAGCTGTTACCAAGAATTATTATAAACCTGTAATTAACATAAGATGGCCAAATTAGACTCACAGGTTCAATGAGGGATCTGAGAAGAAGAATCACGCTTATATGAACACTGAAAGTTCAGCTAATGTGGTACTACAGAGCAGGGAAGTTTTTCTGGTAATGATTTTGAATCGTCATTGTTGTTGTTTTTTAATTAAAAATAAGGAAGCCATCTGCATCCACCCTACTTCACACCATATAAAAATTAATTCCAGGTAGATTGTAAATCTATGTCAAAAGAATATTTTTCTAATAAAAATTTTAGAAAAAAATCAGGCAGGGTGCAGTGGCTTATGCCTGTAATCCCAGCACTTTGGGAGGCCTAGGCACGTGGATCACCTGAAGTCAGGAGTTCGAGACCAGCCTGGCCAACATGAAGAAACACTGTCTCTACTAAAAATACAAAAAATTATCCATGTATAATAGTGGGTGCCTTTAATCCCAGCTGCTCGGGGGAGGCTGAGGCAGGAAAATTGCTTGAACCCAGGAGGCGGAGGTTGCAGTCAGCTGAGATCATGGCACTGCACTCCAGCCTAGGCAACAAGAGTAAAAACTCTGTCTCAAAAAAAAAAAGAAAAAATTGTATCCTATTGTGTGTGATAGTAATGCAACTCAAATGATAATAAGCAAAAAAGCCCTTTAGTTCCTAATGTATGTAATTATAAAATCTGGATTGTGAGCCTCAATATCCAAAACACCATGTTTCTTTCCATCACTTGGCTCTCCTAACTCCTGCTTGGTTTTGTTTTATGTATTCGCCCTCTTTCAGGTGGACAATAGCCACCTGCAGTGTCAGAATCGCATCTTCTGATATTGGCATCTCCATTAAAGAGATGATCTTCTTACTTACTGATTCCTAGCCTTGGTTCACATACCCATAGCAAATACAGCACGATGATCGCTGAGGGTAGTGGCCATCCCCTAGTTGATTGCCTCAGCCTTGACTATGCTCCAACAGTGAAATAGGACAGGACTGCTCCCCTAAAATGACATAAAGTGGTAGAGTGGTTCTTAATTTAATGAAATTGTGTATTTATTAATGAGATGATGCTGACAATTTAGGTTTAAAATGAAAATTGCAAAAATAAAATTTTGACCTTAAACTTATAAATCATATATGAGTATAATGTAACAGAAAAATGACAATAAAATGTTTCATGCAATTGTTAAATACTGCATACATATTTTTCCATGAACAGAATAAAATGTATTGTGTATTGAGAATATAATAAGTGCCCTGCTTTTTATACACATCATCTCTTCTCTTTACAAAAAACATAATTATTCTATTTTTATTCCCATTTGAATTGAAGGAAAAATGTCAACATGGCAAGATTGTGATTAGACTCCATATTAGTCTTGAGTCCCAAAACTGTTGCTTTTCAGTGTATAATATTGCAGTTCAGTTGGAGATTTGCTATCTCAAATAAGAGTCAATAACTAGTGTAATCAGCAATGGTCAATAGGTAGCTCCTCGTGAAACAGACTTAGACATAAATTTGAAAAAATAATTAAGCCTTAATACAATTTTTAATTGTAGGGAGGACAATTTTAACACATTGAATTTAGAGTTAGATTGCATATAAATTAGGAATAACAAGGATAAAGGCAGAAATATTAGTAAGAAACCTGCCGGTTGTGCACATGTACCCTAGAACTTAAAGTATAATAATAATAAAAAATAAATTAAAAAAAAAAAAGAACCAGCATACATTGTTTTCCCTGTGACTAATACAATATTATTTACAGGTTTGGTTGCTGTGGTGATGGACTCATATGCTCATCTTCATCCAGAAACCTAGCAGAGATTTTTCTAGTAGTGCAAATAAATTCCAAATTAAAAATTTTATTTTAAGATATCACTTAATTTTCATAAATGCAGAATACATTCAATTATATAATTATATCACATTATTAGAGTAATAAATTTAAAGATGTATTCAAATCTGTAGACTTCTAAGATTAGATTTGGAAAACAGGATTCATTCCTGATATACACTTTGTTTACATATTCCCAAAATGATATGACTTCTCGTTGTTGTTGTTAAGCTTGGGAAATTTGTAACCTTTCACAGAGCTAATAGTGCAGTTGTAACCAGTAACTTTTCTGTTTGATTTTTTTAATACAAAGTTCAAATATATATATATATGGAAGGCAGAATCTCCAAAAGGTAGTCAATAGAGAAAAAAAGTTAACAGAAGATTAAGTTAAGTGAATTATGGCTAAAATATTGGTGTCTTGGCTATATGAAATGTTCAGCCATTTGAAGGAAAAATATTTTTCTGTATGATCTCAAACTTTCATTCTTATGGGGACGCAGTTCCTATTTTCATCCCATATAGATATTTGATGTAGAACTTTCCTATTGAGAATTGAACATTTATGATATTTAAAATCCAAGGTCATGTTAATTAGATTTTCTTTCTTTTTTTTTTTTTTTTTTTTTTTTTTGAGATGGAGACTCACCCTGTCACCCAAGCTGGAGTGTGATGGCAAAATCTCATCTCATTGCAACCAAGAGTTTATCTCTTCAGGCAAAGGTGGAAAGACTGATGGTGGGATGGGTCGGGGAGGAGATGTTGCCTCTAGTGGGGATGAGGAAGGTGTTCCCTCTGGCAAAAAGGGTTCATCAGAGTTTACAAACTCAGTGTCCCCAGGTCCGTCAGGGTCCTCCCACACATCCCCATTCCAAGTTGCAGGGTCCCATTCTTTTCCAATCAATGCCCTCACTTTAACAATAGACACCTGGCAAGGCCGTGCATGCGTCTTTCATTGCTGGTCAGCCACTTGCATAATAAGTGCTTGAGTCTGTTTTTCCACAAATTCAGCTCTTTCTCTACAGGAGATAAGACTCTCACTCAGGGCAATCTTAGCAGATTTGAGGCTCAGTATCTGCTTTTGAAGCTGGGAGACAGAATCCTCAAGTTCATCATTTTCTTTCATCACTTTGTTCACTGAACTTAGGAGCAACCAACCAACTACATTATATTTCTTGGTTCTCCACATATGGTCAAAAGCATTATGTATAGAGTCACTAAACACTAAATTTCTTGCCTCTCATGAACAGTGAATCAGAAGTGTCAAATGCATTTATTTTGCATAACTCTCTGAACAGTTTATGCCAAGTACTATCAGTGTTCTCTATACTATTAAAAGTAGAGTCCTTAGTATTTTTGGGTCTATTCACACTAAGCAGCCAACTCCAGAAACCCCAAAACCAATGATAGAACTTTATCTTTAATATTCTGTTCCTCTAGAACCACTCCTAGTACCAAAAACTGTATTAGTCAGGATTTCCTAGAGGGAAAGAACTAATGGGAGAATTTATAATATATAAATTCACATATTACATATATATGAGTTTATTAAGTACTTACTTACACAATCACAAGGTCCCAGAGTAGCTGTCTGCAAGCTTGAGTAGCAAGGATAGCCAACCTGAGTCTCAAAACTGAAGAACTTGGAGTCCAATGTTTGAAGGCAAGAAGCATCTGCCATGCAGAAAGATGTAGGCTGGTAGGCTAGGCCAGTCTGTCTCTCTTTCATGTTTTTCTGCCTGCTTTATATTCGCTGGTAGCTGATTAGATAGTGCCCACTAGATTAAGGGTGGATCTGCCTTCACCAGCCCACTGACTCCAATGTTAATCTCCTTTGGCAACACCCTCACAGACATACCCAGTAACAGTACTTTGCATCCTTCAATTCAATCAAGTTGACCCTCAGTATTAACCATCACAGATATATACTATCAATATGATTGATGATTATTGGTATTGATCCTGAACACATGGCTAAAACAGTGTTTGCCATGTTTCTTTACTGTAATCCATTTTCTTTTCCTTTGTTTGTGCTGTAAACTTGCTGTAAAAATCCCTATGAAAAGCCAGCATTTATGGAGTAGGAAGCTAGGCTTCCCATTTTATAGGATAGATTATCTTAATAAATTATTTGGATTATTTTCTGTAGAAAAGATTTGTCTTTTCTCTGACATTTATTAATCTATTCAATCATTTATTTATGCCAATATGGACTGATATTTATTTTATACTTTGAGTTATGATACAATACTCTTTGATATATTGTTGCTCAGATTGTTTCAGTTTCAGCTCTCGGGAGCTTTTAGAGCAGTTGGCTCCCTTTGACATAGATCTAAAATGTACATGGTGTTTCTGGTTTGGGTTTTTAAGAATTTTTTGTGTGTACACTTTTTTACCCTCTGGCATTACAAAATGCTCCAGGCTTATCTTGTACAGTTCCTTCCCTAGGCCTAGAATTAGCCATTTATCCAAGTATCTCTATTTATTTTTATTTTTTGAGAATGGTATTAGAGACCAAGATCTGGACACTAGCTGTGCTCAATTACTGGACTGCTGTTTCTTCTAGGCCCTCTGATACGGTTTATCTGTATCCCCACCCAAATCTCAACTTGAATTTTATCTCCTAGAATTTCCATGTGTTGTGGGAGGGGCCCAGGGGAAGGTCAGTGAATAAGTCTCAAGATATCTGATGAGTTTATCAGGGGTTTCTGCTTTTGCTTCTTCCTCATTTTCTCTTGCTGCCACAATGTAAGAAGTGCCTTTCACCTCCTACCATGATTCTGAGGCCTCCGTAGCCTTGGGGAACTGTAAATCAAATTAAACCTCTTTTTCTTACCAGTCTTTATCAGCAGCATAAAAATAGACTAATATAGTAAATTGATACCAGTAGAGTCGGGCGTTGCTGAAAAGATACCCCAAAATGTGGAAGTGACTTTTGAACTGGGTAGCAGGTAGAGATTGGAACAGTTTGGAGGGCTCAGGAGAAGACAGGAAAATGTGGGAACGTTTGGAACCTCCTAGAGATTTATTGAGTGGCTTTGACAAAAATGTTGATATGAACAATAAGGTCTAGCCTGATGTGGTCTCAGATGGCGAAGAGGAACTTGTTGGGAACTGGAGCAAAGGTGATTCTTGTTATGTTTTAGCAAAGAGACTGGTGGCATTTTGCCCCTGCCCTAGAGGTTTGTGAAACTTTTAACTTGATAGAGATGATTTAGGATATCTGGCAGAAGAAATTTCTAAGCAGCAAAGCATTCAAAAGGTGACTTGGGTGCTGTTAAAAGCATTCCATTTTAAAAGGGAAACAGAGCATAAAAGTTCAGAAAATTTGCAGCCTGACAAGGCAGCAGAAAAGAAAAACCCATTATTTTGAGGGGAAATTCAAGCCGGCTGCAGACATTTGGATAAGTAGCAAGGAGCCTAATGTTAATCCCCAAGACTATGGGGAAAATGTTTCCAGTCTATGTCAGAGACCTTCATGGCAGCCCCTCCCATCACTAGCCTGGAGGCCCAGGAGGAAAAAGTGGTTTTGTGGGCCAGGCTTAGGGTCCCCATGCTGTATGCAGCCTAGGGACTTGGTGCACTGTGTCCCAGCCACTCCAGCCATGGCTGAAAGGAGTCAATGTAGAGCTCAGGCTATGGCTTCAGAGAATGGAAGCCCGAAACCTTGGCAACTTCCACATGGTGTTGAGCCTGTGGGTGCACAGAAGTCAATAATTGAGATTTGGGAACCTCCACTTAGATTTCAGAAGATGTTTGGAAGCACGTGGATGCCCAAGGAAAAGCTTGCCACAGGGGTGGGCCCTTATGGAGAACCTCTGCTAGGGCAGTACAGAAGGGAAATGTGGGGCTGGAGCCCCCACACAGAGTCCCTACTGGGGCACTGCCTAGTGGAGCTGTGAGAAGAGGGCCACCATCCTTCAGACTCCAGAATGGTGGATCCACCAACAGCTTGCACTGTGTGCCTGGAAAAGCTACAAACACTCAATGTCATACCATGAAAGCATCCAGGAGGGAGGCTGTACCCTGCAAAGTCACAGGTGTGGAGCTACCCAAGATCATGGGAACCCACTTCTTGCATCAGTGTGACCTGGACGTGAGACCTGGAATCAAAGGAGATCATTTTGGAGCTTTAAAATTTGACTGTCCCACTGGATTTCAGACTTGCATAGGGCCTGTAACCCCTTTGTTTTAGTCAATTTCTCCCATTTGGAATGGCTGTATTTACCTAATACCTATGTCCACATTGTACCTAACAAGTAACTGGCTTGCTTTTGATTTTACAGGCTCATAGGTGGAAGGGACTTGCCTTCTCTCAGATGAAAGTTTGTACTGTGAACTTTTGGGTTAATGCTGAAATATGTTAAGACTTTGGGGGACTGTTGGGAAGGCATGATTGGTTTTGAAACAAGGATATGAGATTTGGAGGGGTCGGGGTGGAATAATATGGTTTGGCTGTGTCCCCACGTAAGTCTCAACTTGAATTGTATCTCTCAGAATTACCACATGTTGAGGGAGAGACCCAAGGTGAGGTAATTTAATCATGGAGGCCAGTCTTTCCTGTGCTGTTCTTGAGATAGTGAATAAGTCTCATGAGATGTGATGGGTTTATTAGGCATTTCCGCTTTTGCTTCTTCCTCATTTTCTCTTGCTGCCACCATGTAAGAAGTGCCTTTTACCTCGTGCCATGAGTCTGAAGCCTCCCCAGCCATGTGGAACTGTAAGTTAAATTAAACCTGTTTTTCTTCCCAGTCTTGTGCATGTCTTTATCAGCAGCATGAAAACGAACTAATACACCCTCTCTGCTGACAAAGCATAGACATATATGAGTATGTGCTAAGTCATTTATTTATACATATCCATAAATATTATACTATGTAACCATCTTTTAGTATACTCAGATTATACTGATATGTTTAACTCTAATCAATTACCACATGGATTATTCTAGCCTCCTCCTCTTGCTTTCCTCCAACACTGAGAAACCTGGCACCAGCCACCCACCATGCTTTTACTTAATTGTTCAAAGTCAATGTAGGTATGTAGCAGTATTAAAATTTTTAACACCTACCTTCATGGAGAACGGCTTTATCCTCTAGAGCCCTGTCCTTATGTCCAGATCTTTTTGCATTTAGTCTTACGAAGTCCATTTATTTCTAAAGCTATTTAAGTCAGCCTTTTACCTGTATCTTCAGAGTTTCATACATTTGTAATATAGTTAAATTATCTTGTCAGAGTTTGCATTTCTTCCTGGGATCCACTAACCTTCTTAATTTTTATTTTTTTAATTTGCATAAATTATAATTTTTTTTTGTTTTGTAAATCTTTATAAGTATCGACAACTGCATAATATCATATATATACCATTATAATATACAGAAATATTTCACTGCTGTAGAAAACCCCTGTGCTCCACGTATTTATCCCCTCTCCTGCCACTAAACCCTGGTGTCTTTTTATTGGCTTTTTATTGACTCTATAGTTTTTGCCTTTTCCAGGATGTCATATAATTGGAACCATGCCATATGTATTCTTTTCAGATTTGATTGCTTCACTTAGAAATCTGCATTTTAGGTTCTCCAAAATCTTTTTGTGTTTTGATAGCTCACTGTATGTACGTGTCACAGTTTGTTTATACCTTAACCTATTAAAAGATATCTTGTATGCTTCTAGGTTTTGGTTATTATCAATAAAGCTGCTATGCATATTTGCATGCAAATTTTTATGTAGACATAAGTTTTCAAATCAATTTGGTAAGTACCTAACAGCGTGATTTTTAGATCATATGTCAGTCTGCGTTTAGCTTTTTAAGCTAAGAAACTGCCAAATTGTCTTCCAAAGTGGCTGTTTCATTTTGCAGTCCCACAAACAAATAATAAGAATTCCTGTTGCTCTGCATCCTTTATAGCATTGGGCATTGCCAGATTTTAAGTATGTCGTGATATCTTGTTGTTGTTTTAATTTGAAATCCCTTAATAACAAATTATATTGAATATTTTTTCACAGATAAATGTGATGATCAATTTTATATGTCAGCTTGACTAAGCCACAGTACTCAGATATTTGGTCAAACAATATTCTGGATGTTTCTCTGAAGGCATTTTTTGATAAAATGAACATTTAAATCAGTACACTTTGAGTAACACAGATTGTCCTCCACAATGTGGATGGACCTTATGCAATCAGCTGAAGACCTTAAGAAAAAGACTGCCCAAGGGAGAGGAAATTCTGCCAGCAGACTACCTTTCAGACTTGAACTGCAACTGTTCTCTGGGTCTCCAGCCTCTTAGGCTGCCTTGCATACTTTGGACTTGCCAGCCTCTACAATAGTGTGAGGCAATTACACATGTACACATTTACACAATTACACACATGTACACAATTACACATGCACACACACACATCCTATTGGTTCTGTTTCTCTGGAGAACACTAATACAATAATTAGCTATCTGTCCCAGTGTTAAACATGAAAAATAATGTAATAATTTATTGGTAAACCTGGATCAGTTTGAGTGACAATGACACTTAGACACTCATTATAGCACATTTTTTTTCCTTAGCAGTGTTAATAGCTCTTGTTTTGTCTTTGTTTTTTAGTATCTGACACTCATGTTCATCTTGGTTGGAACTCAGATATTCACAGACTCCTATCGCAGTTTTGGAGAAAGAATATCCTTGGTGTTTCTTAATTTATGGGACTTGTAATTTTCTTTAGAGATCCCAGAAGTAATTACTATAAAGTTCAAGAACAATTTTTTATTAGGAAAAATGTTTTGCGATATTAGCTAATACTGTCCGTTAATATAATATTGCAAAGTACCTAATTCTATTTGACTTTAAGACAGAATGATGAAAAGGAAGAAGTAGGAGCTTTGAGAGGTAAACCAGAGTTTGTCTCTCAGATCCCCATTTTATCGTATGGCGTTGGGTAAATTTCTGTATCTATGCGTACTCCAGCTTCTTCACTTGCTTACATGTTATATGGTTATTTTTATGCATCAACTTTACTGGGACAATGGGTGCCCATATATTTGCCTGAACATTATTCTGGGTATGTCTGTATGAGATCTGTTTCTAAATTTATTTATTTGCTTGTGGATACATAGTTGTTGCAGCACCATTTTTTGAAAAATACTCCATTTTCTTTATTATGTTGCCTTTGCTTCTTTGTCAAAGAACAGTTGATTTATGTGAGTCCATTTCTTGGCTCAAATTCTGTCCCACTGACAGCTTTCTTTATTCTTTTGCCAATACCACATTGTCTTGATTACTGTAAGTTTGAAGTCACATAGTGTCAATCCTTTAACTTAGTTCTTCTCATTCAATATTGTGTTGGCTATGCATCTTTTGCCTCTTTATGCAAACTTTGGAATCAGATTTTTGATATCTACATAATAACTTTCTGGGATTTTTATTAGGATTGCATCAAGTCTATAGATCAAGTTGGGAAAAACATGATTGACCATTTGTCAGTATTATCTTCGTATCTATGAACATAATATATCTCTCCACTTATTTAGTTCTTCTTTGTTTTTTTCATTAGTTTATGATCTTACATGTATTTTGTATAAATATGTATTATATCTTATACATATTTTGTTAGATTTATACCTAAGCATTTCATTTTTGTGGGTGCTAATGTATATTACATTGTGTTTTAATTTCAAATTTCATTTGTTCCTTGCTTATCTGGTTTCCCGTTTAGAAAAAAGAAAAAAAAATGCAGCTCACTGCCAGTGCTCATTTAATTCTACATAAACACACTCTTTGAGGCTGAAACAAATCTGACTGATTTCCAATATGAAAATAAAATATAAAACCTGTTCTTGGAGTTATTTCTAAACAGAGCTAACATCAGAATTATCTAAATTACCAGAATTGTCTATTTCAGAAAAATCAGATTCATCAAATTAGTCTTTGGCAAACTACAACTCAAGAATGATGTTAGTATCATGTGTAGGAATGCTGTATTTTCGAGGATTTGACATTTTCAGTGATTGAGATATACTATATTTTGTAAGTGGAAATACCACTACTAAAAAGAGAATGCAATAAATAGAATGATGTCTTTTGTTTCCAAAGTTGATATACTCGAATGATGCGAAAATAATAAAAGCAAGATACTTTGTGGCAAAGTTAGCTTGGAGAAAATGCTGCAGCTGCAAACCCCACTGGTGAGTATTCTTTGGACAAATGGGAAAAGGGTTATATATAGGAAAGCGATTGACATTTGTATCTTAACCTTGTGTCCTACAATTTTCTTATAAACACTTATTTGTTCCAGGAGATTTAAAAGATTCATTTAGATTTCCTATGGAAATGATCATGTGTTCCGTGAACAAAGACAGTTTTATTCTTCTTTCCCAATCTGTGTACCTTTTTTTAAAAAAAGAAAATTTGGATTCAGGGATTACATGTGCAAGTTTGTTATGTAGGCATATTGTGTGATCCTGAGGTTTGGGATCCCATCAAACCAGGTAATGGATGGTCTCATCACTCAGGTAACAAGGATCGTACCCAGTATATAATTGTTCAACCTATCTCCTCCTTCCTTCTGCTCTCTAGTAGTCTCCAGTGTCCATTGTTTCCATCTTAATGTTCATGTGTATTCAATGTTTAGCTCCTAATTATAAGTGAGAACATGTAGTATTTGGTTTTCTGTGCCTGCATTAATTTGTTTAGGATAATGGGCTTTAGCTGAATCTGTGTTTTTTTCAAGGAACATGATTTTGTTCTTGTTTATGGCTGTATAGTGTCCCATAATGTGTATGGAACTGTATTTTCTTTATCCAGTCCACCACTGGTGGACACCTAGGTTGATTCCATGTCTTTACTATTGTGAATTGCACTGCAATGAACATAAAAGTCCATGTATTTTTTTTTTGGTAGAATAATTTATTTTTCTTTGGATATATACCAAGTAGTGGTATTGCTGGAACAAATAGTAGTTCTGTTTTAGGTTCTTCAAGAATTCTTCAAACTTCTTTCCACAATGACAGAAATAATTTACATCCCCACCAACAGCATATAAATGTTTCCTTTCTCCGCAGCCTCACCAGTATCTGTTATTGTTTGACATTTTTATGATAGCTATTCTGACTGGTGTGAGATGTTATTCCATTGTGGTTTTGATTTGCATTTCTCTAATGATTAGTGATGCGGATAATTTTTTCATATGTTTGTTGGCCATGTGCGTATCTTCTTTTGAGAAGGGTCTTTAGGGTTTTCTATATATAGAATCATATTGTCAGCAAAGAGAGTTTGATACCTTCTTTTCACATTTTGATGGCTTTCATTTCTTTCTCTTGCCCAACTGCTGTGGCTAGGACTTTCACTACTATGTTGAGTAGGAGTGGTAAGAGTGGGCATCTTTATTATGTTCCAAGTCTCAAGAGGAATGGTTCCAGCTTTTGCCTATTAAGAATGATTTTAGTTGTGAGTTTGTCACAGATGGCCCTTATTATTTTAATTATATTTCTTCAATGCTTAACCTGTTGTTATCATGAAGGGATGTTGGATTTTATCAAGAAGATTTCTCTGCATTTATTGTAATGATCATATGGGTTTTTTAAAATTCTGTTTATGTGCTGAATCATGTTTATTGATCTGTGTATGTTAAATCAACCTTGATTCCCAGAAATAAAGTCTGCTTAATCATGGTAAATTAATTTTTTGGTGTACTGTTGGATTTTGGTGTACGTTTTGACAATATTTTGTTGAGGATTTCTACATCTATGTTCATCAGGGATATTGGCCTGAAAGTTTTCTTTTCTTTTTTTTTCTTTTTTTTTTTGTTGCTGCCAGATTTTGGTGTAAGGATGATCCTCGCTTCATACACTGAGTTAAATAGGAGTCACTATTGCTCAATATTCTGGAACAGTTTTACTAGCGTTAGCACAAGTTCTTCTTTGTATGTCTACTAGAATTCAGCTGTGAGTTCATCTGGTCCAGGACTTCTTTTGGTTGGTAGGTTTTTTTTTTTTTTCTTTTTTTTTTAATGATTCAATATCAGTGCTTGTTATTGGTCTTTTCCAATTTTCACTTTCTTCCTGGTTCAGTTTTGGGAGTTTGTTTCAAGAAATTTATCCATTTCATCTAGATTTTCTAATTTTTATGTATATGGGTGTTCACAGTAGTCTCTGAGGATCTTTGTATTTCTGTGGGATCAGTTTTCATGCCATTTTTGTTATTTCTGGTTGTGTTTACTTGGATCTTCTTTTTTTTCTTTTTAATCTAGCTAGCTGCCTATCAATCTTGTTTATTCCTTTAAGTAACCAACTCTTGGTTTCATTGATCTATTTTATGGACTCAATTTCATTAAATTCTTCTCTAATTTTTGTTATTTATTTTCGTCTTTTAGCTTTGAGGTTGGTTTGTTATTTTGTGTTTTCTAGTTCCTCTGGGTGTCATGTAAGTTGATATTATTCCAACTTCTTTATGGTGTTTAGCATTACAAACTTTCATCTCAATACTGCTTTAGCTGCATACCAAAGCTTTTGGCAAGTTTTTTTTTCTCTATTTTTATTAATTTCAAAGAATTTTTTATTTCTACCTTAGTTTCATTGTTCACCCAAGAATTGGTGAGCCAGTTGTTAATTTCCATGTTTCTGTGTAATTTTGAAAGATCTTGTTGGTATTGATTTATATTTTTATTGCACTGTGGTCTGATAGTGTGCTTGGTATGATTTCATTTTTTTAAAATTTATTGAGACTTGCTTTATGTCTGAGTGTGTGTTCATTCTCAGAATATGTTCCACATGTGGATGAGAACAACATATATTCTGTGGTTGTTGCATGGAGTATTCTGTAGATATCTATTAGGTTAAGTTGGTCAACTGTCAAGTTTAAGTTCAGAATTTCTTTGTTAGTTTTCTGTCTTGATGATCTAACTGTCTAATGCTGTCAGCAAGGTATTAAATTCTCCCACTATTGTTGTGTGGCTGAGTCTTTTCACTGGCCAAAAAGAACTTCTTTTATGAATCTGGATGCTATAATATTGGGTGCATATATATTTAGTATAGTTAAGCCTTCTTGTGGAATTGAATCCTTTATTATTATGTAATGTCCTTCATTGTCCTGCCTGATTATTATTGGTTTAAAGTCTGTTTTTTGTTGTATAAAACTCTTGACTCTAGCTGTTTTTGTTTTTCTGTTTGCATAGTAGGTCTTTCTCTATCCTTTTACTTAGAGCCTGCCAGTGTTGTTACATGAGAGATGTGTCCTTTGAAGACAGCAGACAGTTGGGCCTTATCTCTGTATCCAGCTTGCCATTCTATGCCTTTCAAGTAGGATTTTTAGACCATTTACATTCAGGATTAGTATCGATATCTGAGATTTTCATTCTGTCATTGTGGGTTTTTTTTGTTTTGTAGACTTGATTAAGTAAGTACTTTATAGTGTCTGTAGGCTATGTGCTTGAGTGATTTTTCTGGTAGCAAGTATCAGTCTTTGATTTCCATATTTAGCATTCCCTTATGGACCTCTATTAAGGCTGCTCTGGTGGTAACAAAGTCCCTTAGTGTTTGCTTGTCTGAGAGGAATTTTATTTCTCTTTTGCTTAAGATGGTGCTTAAGCTTAGTTTGGCTAGATATGAAATTCTTGGTTGGACTTTCTTTTCTTTGTAGATATTGAAAATAGGCCCCCAATCTCTTCTGGCTCATAAGGTTTCTGCTGAAAGGACTACTGCTTGATTGATGGGGTGTCCTTAGTAACTGGCTTGACTTTTCTCTCTAGCTGCCTTCAAGACTTTTTTTCTTGTGTTGACCTTGGTTGATCTGATGATTATGGGCCTTGGGGATGGTCATCTTGTATCATAGCTTGCAGGGGTTCTCTGTATTTCTTTAATGTGCATGTCAACCTCTCAATCTCTAGTGAGATTGGGGAAATTTTCATGGACTGTATCCTCAAATGTTTTTCAAAGTGCCTACTCTCTCCTCTCTCTGGAATACCAATGAGTTGTAGATTTGGTCTCTTTACATAATCTCATATTTCTCACAGATTTCGTTTATTTTCTAAAAATTCTTTTTCCTTTGTTTTTGTCTAACTGAGTTGATTCAATGAACCCACCTTTGAACACTGAGATTCTTTGATCAGTTTGGTCTCTTCTGATGTTAATGCTTCTGACTGTATTTTAAAATTCTTGTAGAGAATTCTTTAATTACAGAATTTCACTTTGAGTCTTTCTTAAAATTGATGTTTTGTTTTTCAGCTTTTGGATAGTTTTACTTGACTCCTTGGATTCCCTGGATTGGGTTTCAACTTTCTCCTGCATCTCAATGAGCTTTCTTACCATCCAGATTCTGAATTCCATGTATATCCTTTCAGTCATTTCAATCTGGTTAAGAACTGTTGCTTGGAGATATTGTGTTCATTGGGAGGTAAAGTGACATTCTGGCTTTTTTAATGTTAAGAATTCTTGTACTGATTCTTTCTCATCTGAGATGGTTGGTGTTCCTTTATGATGTGAGATGAATTAGAGTTAGCTTTGTTTGTGGGTGTTTTCAGTTTTTTAAATCTCTGCACGGGATCCTTTATATGTGGCTGGATTTTTGCAATAGGTATCACAGGCTTTGTACACTGCCAAAATATTTTATTTTATTTTTTTAATTGAAGTAACCCTTATTTTACTTAATAGCAAAATATTTTTGGTGTTGTAATTTGGGCTGAAATCCAGTAGATGGTGTTTAAGAAGAGTAATGGCTGGCAGTTCTTAGGCAGCAACTTTGTATTTCAGCACATCCATAGTAGTGGTTTGTGGTGGTGGGGAGAGAGATGATGCCCTCACCAGGTCCACTACTGGGCATCAGAGAAGCCCCTCCCCAATCACTGGTGCCATACCTGTGTTTTCTTTGTTAGGTGTTCCAGGCCTTGGGATTTTCTCAGGCAGAGGTCACAGCTGGCCGACAGGCTATTGCCTTCCTGAGAAAGGAGGCATGCACTGTTTCCTGGCCAGCCCGCAAACCAGGCCATCTTACCTCTCTGTTCTGAGAATGGAGGTTCCTCCCCTGCATGGGTACCACCCAAGTGAATGAATCTTGCCTGGCTAAGAGCAGTGGCAGGGTGAGGTGGGGGGCAGTCACACAATCTGCTGCCTGGGTATTTCCCAGGGGAACACAGAGCTGTGCCCACCTGCAGAGTTCAAACAGGGGCAGGACCACTGTGCTGGAAACCCAAGCCTGTGAGTCTGTCCCAGCTAGTTAGCAGCAGCAGGAGTGGGTGGAATGGCACAGATAGACCTACAGGTCTTTCCTGGGGGAACAGAGAGCTGTGCCTGTTGGCAGAGTTCAAGAAGAGGTGGGGCTACTTTGCTGGAATCAGGAGCTGAGCCTTGTCTGGCAAGAAGTGGAGCAGTCTGACTGCTTCCTGGCACCGTTACTGTGGCCCCCATCAGGGCTATGGCAGCTGGTTTTGGGCTGCCCAGGGATCCAAGACCTGTGAGGCTTCCTGTGATTTTGAGTGGTGTCTCTGCAAAAAACTCCATGTGAATCTCTGTATCTGTCTAGAGGCCCAGGGGGCTAAAACAGGTTCTCTTGTTCCCAGGATTGCACAGGTCACTGTAGGGAATGTGAATCCTCTGAGAATTCTTACTTCCTCACCCTTTCCCTGTATTAGGGAGTTTCTCCTGGCTCCACACTGGTCCCAGGTGGGTGACTGCCCAACTTTGCTCTTCTGTGTTCTCTGTGTCCCCTGGCTCCCTTGACCAATCCTAACATGATTTCTTAAGTGATCTACTTGAAGAGTTAGTATTTACTTTCCAGTTTGCTTCCTCTCCACAAGAGTGGCACACACTAGCTGCTTCTAGTCTGCCATGTTGAACTTCCCCTGGGTGTGCCTTATTTTCTTGTCTTATTACATTAACTAGTACATTTTCCAGTCCTTACATACCAACATACATCTACTTTATCTCTTAGAGTCCTTAGTATGTTAATAATACTTGTTTTAAATTCCTGGCCTGATAGTTCCAACATCCTTTTCATGTTTGGTTTTGATGCTTGCTATGTCTCTTCAAATTGCTTTTTTTGTTGGTTTGTTTTTTGCATTTCGGTATGCCTTGTAGTTTATCTTGATAGCCAGACACCGTGTACTGGGTAAAAGGAACTACAGTAAATAGGCCTTTAGTAATGTGGTGTTATGATGTGGGCGAGGGGAATCATTTTACGGTGCTACGGTTACGTATTAGTCTTTTAGTAATCTTATGCCTCTGACTGTTATCTTGACAAGTGTTTCTCAACTTGCCACCCATCCTATCCCAACCCTTAGGTGAAACAGGATTACTAGAGTGGACTAAAGTTGAGTATTTCCCTTCTCACCGGTAAGTTAGGCTTTTAAAATAGTCCAGCAAATCAGACTCTGGTAAACTAATTCTCTTGAGGGCAGGCCTTGTTAAGAACAGAGCGCTCTGATGTATTAGTATTTAAAAATGGTTTCATTTTTCCTCTCCTTGCCCAAAGCATGAGGGGATTGTTCTCTGATATTTACTGTGAGAATTTGATTTCTCTCCTGGAGGTAAATCTTACAGCACTGTGTTCCTCTTCCCACCATGTCAGGGTGCCCCTGGAGTTTTTTTTTTTTTTTAAATACTTTAAGTTCTAGGGTACATGTGAACAACATGTTGGTTTGTTACATATGTATACATGTGCCATGTTGGTGTGCTACACCCATTAGCTCGTCATTTACGTTAGGTACATCTCCTAATGCTATCCCTCCCCACTCCCCCAACCCCAGGACAGGCCCCAGTGTGTGATGTTCCCCATCCTATGTCCAAGTGTTCTCATTGTTCAGTTCCCACCTATGAATTGAACATGTGGTGTTTGGTTTTCTGTCCTTGCGATAGTTTGCTCAGAATGATGGTTTCCAGCTTCATCCATGTCCCTACAAAGGACACGAACTCATCATTTTTTATGGCTGCATAGTATTCCATGGTGTATATGTGCCACATTTTCTTTTTAACTCTCAGATGTGTCCACATTAAGTCTTCAGCAATTCATCAATTACAGTTCAGATTTTCCTACCCCAAGACTGTTTCCTGTAGTAGTTTCCACTGATGAGTCCTTGTTCCAGTAGGATGTGACTGCCTGTTTTTGCCTGTCTCTCCAATTTTGGGAGCAGCAGTTAGCCCTATGTCCTTGTCTCCCTTACAAATGCAAGGGGAGTTGTTGATTTTTCCATCTATTCAGCTTTTTATTTGTTATTGGGACAGAGTGGTGACTTTCAAGCTCCTTACATGCTGAATCAGAAATTGTAAGTCTCATTATAGTCGTTTAGAATAATAAAGCAATCCATTTTATGGATAATTTGTTTCAATTAAATTAACAAATTTCTATTACCATAAACATAAAGACTGTTGTATCAGATATCCTTTTTTTTTTTTGGCCAACAGCAGGTTAAATTTACTTATTCTACCTCAGAACCCACTGCAATATGTTGATATAAAATTGAACTGTGAAATCTGAACACCCCAGTTATAATGGCAGTCAAAATCATATACCATATAATCAATAAATAAGATCAAGTTATCCTCTCCTAGCCAATACGTGCTTTGAGCACATCCCCTGCATGTCCCTTTCCAAATGCTTTCACAACTTACTACAGTGCTTTTTGCAATGTGTTCAGTTTTTGCTTAGAGGTTGTGAGGCACAAATTCATATTTTCTATTGTATGCTATGCTATACTGTGCTATGCTATACAGCCTATTCCATCCCATCCTATACCATTCTGTGCTATTCTGTTCTATTCTACCCTTTCCATTTTATTCCAGCTCCATTTTTTAAAAGCAGTAGTCACAACTCAAATATATTTTATAGCCCATTAATTCCTTTTGATTTGCAGTTTTAAAAATAACATGCTGTGTATGCTAAAATAATTCAAGCTGTTTCCAAATCTTGGAATAAGAGCCATGTAATTACTTCTAATAGAAACTTTTCTTTATTATTAAAGTAACACAGAATTATACGTTTATTATACAGGTATCAAAACAGCTCCAGTGTTTGTTTTATAAAAATTACTTTTATATGACTCCAATATGTATGATGGCTTCATTTCATTATATATTCTTTGATCTATAAAATTTTTCTTTGAAATTTAAAAGAAGATAGAAAAAGACTGTTATTATACTGTCCTTGCCAGTTCTAATATGAATTAGACACATTATGCCACAATTCTTTTTTCTAGATCTTCTATTATCTTATTCATATCTGTACCAATTAACTAGCCCCTCTCTTTGAACATGCGCAATGTCCTTAAAAGGGTGTCATATGAAATTAAAAGAAAAAGTCTTGCTCTGTGCTCTGAAGAACCGTTCTGGAAAATAAATGTCAGCAATATGTGAGAAATGATTATCCTAACTGTATTGTATGATATACTTGCTGAAAGTTCTCTGAAGATTTATTTACAATGTAATAAGATAGATGTTAGTGAAGAGATAGGACCTAATTCTCCATGGATTGCAGATTTTGAAATCAAACACATTGGTTTATTTAGGTTATTTCTTTGGCATATTTTATTAGTCTGTGTAAAAAATAATATAGGATATTTTATTGAAAAGGGAGAGTTGAGGCATACTGAATTATAAGGATTTGTTAAATTTCTTTTGATAATACATTTATTAAAATTATCACAAAATTAGGTATTCTATCATTAAAATTGTACAACAAATTGTACTGTGACACTTAGATGATTTTTCAGGGAGTAGTTACTTTCTTTAGTTAAAATCTTAAAGAAAACTAACTAAATAATAAAGCTTGTATGAGGAAAGAAGCTATGAGTTCAGCTAACAGTGGAAGATTTATTTTTATTTTTACATTTTTCATTCATCTGTTTTTCTTTTTCTGACAGCTTGTGGCCAGAGTTGTACTATTGTTTGTAGAGGTTTTTTTTTTTTTTTTAAATTTTAGAAGCGAGGCTTGTTGAAATAAATTTCCTACGTAGTATAGTTTCCATGGCAACTGTAACTGTCTTTTATTTTCACATGTACCATTTAGAATTAGTTGACAATAATTATAGACCACTGAAGCTAAAACATTTTCTGTACAGCAGAGACATGTATAAAGACAGGGTTTCAGAAAAATAGTTCTGGTTTAGAGAAACTTAAATTACTTGTTAAGAAAGACTTGATTTTCTTACTTAGGTAGATGACTGAAATTCTACCTAAATATCCAGTGTGAAGTTTGAGATAACTATTATATGTCAAGGGACATTTTCCCTACTATAATTTAAAAATTCCATTTGTTACCAAAACTTTTAATTTCTCTTGTCCTGGGTATATTTACGTGCACATTCCTGACTTCTCAAATCTTCTTTAGTTCAATTACTACTTCTTTGGAAATAATTTGGGTATTGGGCAACAGAATAATGTAGAAAGTATATGCATTAAAATTAACTTTTTTATTTACCAAACCTCTTAGACCATAGTTTTCTAAAGAAGGTAAAGCAGGGTTTCATATAATTGGAAGAATTGCCAATTAACTTGAGAAGGAAATCCATAATTAAGCTGCATCATGCTATTGAAAGTGAATATATTTATTTATCTCAATGGCCTTAGAGAAGTTAACTTGTAAACATGAAATTATTTTTCAGTCATTGGGTTATTAATAGTGTCCATTAAAACAGTATTTCACTGGGTGAGATGTTACCAGTTTAGAAAAGAAAAAAATGAGATTTAGACGGTTGTAAAATCTCCCCCGAAATACCTTTACTCATGTCATTTCTTTGTTCAATAATAAAGATAAATAGCATGGCAATGACAATTTTGTGCAGGAAAACTAATTATGGTGTGCTTTAGTACACAATAAAAGGTGTGTTCTAGCCTGTAAAATTATTCTCTGAGGTTCATATAGGGAGGCTAAAATTTTCTTTATAACTTTTTTAGGATGCTGGGGTATAGTGGAAGAAATTATGTGCTTTGATTGGGTACTGTGGACAGTGGAAGAAGGAGCAAATGACCATAAGCTGCTGTCCAGATACTATCTGCAGCAATGAGGGCTCTAGTTTATTTCACAAGCTCTTTTACTAAGCTTCCTCTCAGAAGAGGCCATGGGATTCATGGTGGGGCTACTTCTGAACCTCCGTTAGCTCTATGGATACCTGTGCTGGAAATAAAAAGGTACTTTTCATATCTCCTGCTGAGTGAAGTATAACTGACTGACAGCCTGAGCTGTAGACCTGTTGGAGTATTAATGTAGAGGCATACCTCATTTTATTGCACTTTGCTTTATTGAGCTTCACATATATGTCAACAGCATGTGATCACATCATGTCTCTGTGTCCAATTTTGGTAACTCTCATGATATTTCAATGTTTTAAATTATTATTATATCTAATACAGTGATCTCTGATAAGTGACCCTTGATGTTATTATTGTAATTGTTTTGAGGCTCCACAGACCTCATCCATATAAGATGGCAAACTTAATCAATAAATGTGTGCGTTCTGACGGCTCCACCGACCAGCCATTCTTCCTCTCCTTAGGCCTGACAATATTAGGAAATGACAATATTAAATCTCCTTAGGAAATGACAATATGAAAATTAGACCAATTAATAACCCTAAAAGGGCCTCTCTAAGTGTTCATCTCTCACTTTAAGTCAAAAGCTAGAGAGGATTAAGCTTAATGAAGAAGGCATGTTAAAAGCTGTGATGGGCCAATAACTAGGCCTTGTGTGCCAAAAAGTTAGCCAGTTGTGAACGTGAAGAAAAAATTATTGAAGGAAATTAAAAATTATATCCCTGTGAACACACACATGATAAGAAAGTTAAACAATCTATTGATGATATGGAGAAAGTTTTAGTGGTCTACGTAGATCAAACCAGCCACAACATTCCCTTAACCCAGAGTCTAATCCAGTGCAAGGCTCTCCCTCTTTTCAGTTCTATGAAGGCTGAGAAAGGTGAGGAAACTGAAGAAGAGTTTGAAGCTAACAGAGTTTGGCTGATGAGGTTTAAGGAAAAAAACGCTCTCCAGAAACATAAAAAACTTTAATATAAAAGTTCAAAGTGATGCATCAAGTGCTGACATAGAAGCTGCAGTAATTATCTAGAAGATCTAGTGAAGATAATTGATAAAAGTAGCTACACAAAACAGTAGGCTTTCAATATATATGAAATAGGCATGCATTGGAAGAAGGTGCTATCTAATACTTTCATAGCTAAAGAGGATAGATTAATGCCTGCCTTCAAAGCTTAAAAACACAGGCTATCTTTTTAAAAGCGAATGTAGCTGATGATCTTCAGTTGAAGCCAGTACATATTTACCATATGAAAAATTGCAGGGCCCTTAAGAATTATGCTGTATTTATTATTGCTGTGCTTTACAAGTGAAACAAAAATCCTGGATGACAACATGTCTGTTTGTAGCATGGCTTACTGAATATTTGTTGAGACCCACTGTTGAGACCCACTGCTCAGAAAAAAAAAAAAAATACTTTCAAAATATATAATTTCTCATTAACAATGTGTCTAGTCACCCAAGAGCTCTGCTGGAGATGTACAAGATGTTTAATGTTGTTTTTATTCCTGCTAACACAACATTCATTCTGTATCCCATGGATCAAGGAGTAGTTTTAACTTTCAAGTCCTATTATTTTAGAAATACATTTTATAAGAGTATAGCTGCTATAGTGATTCCTCTAATGGGTCTGAGCAAAGTAATTTGAAAACTTTCTAGAAAAAATTCACAACTTTAGATGTCACTAAGAACATCTGTGATTCATAGGAGGAGGTCAAACTCTCAATTTTTATGGGAGACTGGAAGAAGTTGATTCAAAACCTAATAGATGACTTTAAGGGGTTCAAGACGTTAGTGGAGGAACTAACTGCAGATGGGGTGGAAATAGCTAGAGAATTCAAATTAGAAGTGGTATCTGAAGATGTGAGTGAGTTGCTGCAATCTCATGACACAGCTTGAATGGATGAGGAGTTGCTTCTAATGGATGAGCAGCAAAAAAAGTGATTTCTTGAGATGTAATTTACTCCTGGCAAAGATGCTGTGAATATTGTTGCAATGACAATGAATGATTCAGAATATTACAAAGATATAGTTAATAAAGCAGCAGCAGGGCTTGAGAGGATTGACTCCAATTTTGAAAGAAGATTTATGTGGGTAAAATGCTATCACACAGCATTTCATGCTATGGAAAATTATTTGTGAAAGAAAATATCAATTATCGATGTACATACTTCATTGTTGTCTTATTTAAAGAAATAGCCACAGCCATCCCAAGCTTCAGTAACCACCACCCTAACCAGTCAGCAGCCATCAATATTAAGGCAAGACCTTCTATCAGCAAAAAGATTTCAACTTGCTGAGGTTCAGATGATTATTAGCGTTTCTTAGCAATAAACTAGTTTTACATGGTTAATACATTGTTTTTTGACCTAATGCTATTGCACACTTAATATGCTATAGTATAGTATAAATACAATTATATATGCAATGGAAAATCAAAACAATTCGTGTGACTCACTTTATTGTGATAATCACTTTATTGTGGGTGGTCTGGAAATTAACCTGTAATATCTCCGAGATATGCCAATAATCCCATCTCTTAAAAAATGTAGGACTCCTTAATGGACTACTTTTTCTCAAGTGTTTTCCATCCAACCGGCTGAAGTTTCTTAGGAATGGGATGTAATCAGTGCTTTTTTTTCTTTCTTTCTTTTTTTTTTTTTTACCCAATGTTCCTTCTCCTCCCTCTTCTTCATAGCTGTCAGACCTGCATCACGGTCTGAAGAGTCTTCCCACCTTCTCTAGATTCCTTCTCTTTATTATTCATAAGCATTTTTCCCCAAGTAAATATCCTGCACATAATCAATATTGTAAAAATCAACTGTCTTGGGATCTGCTTCTCAGAAGACTTGAACTTTAGAGTTTGGGGAAAAGATAAATAATTTGTTATTGGATGTGCAAATTACGAGATGTTTATTAGATATCTTTTGAACAGGCAGTTAGTTCACAAATCCGGAAATACAGTGAGAGGAAAGTTCTAATCTGGATGTAGAAATTTGGGAATTGACCAAGAATCAATGATATGTAAGCCATGGAATCAGGTGATTTTTATCAAGGGAGCAGAATAAATGAAGCATAAAAGAGGACTGATGATTAAGCTCTGATTTACGACCTCAATTAGAAAAGATGACTGAACAGTGAAGTGGGGATTAAATTAGGAAGGCATGAAGGACTGGAAGTCAAGTGAAGGAAGTGTTTTAAGGAAGAATCTGTAATTAATCTTTTAAAATGCTTTTGATGAATCTGGCAATATGAGTTCTAAGAAATGATTGGATTTGGCAATGATGGGGTCACTGCTGACCTTAAGAAAAAGTTTTACAGGAGTTGTAGGGGTGGTAGACTTATGTGCATTTTCAGGAAAGAATGGGAAGATACACAGTGAATATACAAACGGAGAGAGTGAGTATGGAGACTGCTGTCAAATAATTTTGCCATAAGAAAGAGAAGAGAATTCGATGTTTTCTAGAGGATGAAATAGATGCAAGGAATTTTGATGGCTTTTTTTTTTTTTTTTAATTTTAAGATGGGAAAAAAATCATGTTTATGTGCTGACAGGAAGTAGGAAGGGGGAAATTTGATAAAATAGTAAGAAGAGGGGAAAAGCTCTCTGTAGCAACGTCCTGGAGTCGGAGATAAAGTGTGGATGGACGATCCAACCCTCGTAAAGTGAGGAAAGGCAGAGTTAATAGGCACAGATGGAGGTAGGTGGATAAATGTGGGTGATGACTCTTTTTTAAAAAATCCTCTTCTGATTCTATTTTCTGAGTAAAAGCGGAATCCAAGGGAGGTGTTAGAGGTTTTTACTTGTCTCAGGAAAGTGAATGGACTCAGGAATTGCCATATGAGATTGCCTGGAAGCTTTAAGAACCCATTTGGGGTTGTAAGCATGAATGTAAAGTGAGAGCAGTCTGCAGGCATTGTGTTTTTTTCTGTAGGGCATGATCTGCTCTACAAGGACAGGCACAAGAAGGCACTGGATTGGATTTAATTAGGGTCAAGGTATTGCCAATTTAATACCAGGAAGGAAGAGAGGGGCACTAGAGTTGAGAGGGCAAGCAAGGGAGTGATTATAATATAATATAATATAATATAATATAATATAATATAAGCACAGTGAGAACATAAGGATGGTGAGTATCCAGGTTTTCCTATCATCCTTAAAAATGTACCATGTGAGCAATTGCCTGTTGGTGAGTAAAGCTCTCCCTGTGTGACATTTATCTTCCTTAGTATGGCTTGGAGAGAGTTCTGGGGTGGTGATGCTTTGTAAAGAAAAGTCATGAAGGAAATCATCAGAACACATCATTTGCCTGTTATCCAATATCTTGTTGGATCTGAACTGAAGGATTCATAAGACAGTTATTAATGGCTAATATTTCAAAAGAAGAGACTTTTCTTGTTAACACAATGTATCCATAAAAATATTTCTCAAGGTAGTAAGCTTATCCAGTGACAATGTTTTGCTTAGATAAATTGGGTCAGCATATCTATTTTCTGCAACAGCTAATCAAAATATTTTAATAAGCATAAGAATTCCACATTAAAACACAGAACTGAGGTTCCCACCTCAGTTATTTGTGCATCTAATCCATTATAGTTGATACTACTTTGCATTAAAATGATAAATGCAACAATTTCTTGTACGTTATATAAATAATATACACATAAAATAAAATATGAATATGTCACTCCTAATAGAGATACATCAGTAATTTCTTAAAATTGCTTTTTTAGGTACTCAAGCATTACCCATATGCATTTAAATGTTTGAAAGTAGTGTTTTCTAACAGGCAGAGATGTCGTGATGAAGACACAAAAGACGGTTGCAACGAAAGGAAAAATTGACAAATGGGATCTAATTAAACTCTAGAGCTTTGTCAGAGCAAAGGAACCTATCAGCAGAGTGAACAGACAACCTACAGACTGGGGGAAAATATTTGCAAACTATACATCTACAAGGGTCTAATATTCCAGCATCTATAAGATACTTAAATTTATAAGAAACAAACAAATAAACCCATTAAAAAGTGGGCAAAGGATATGAACAGACACTTTTCAAAAGAAAACATACATCCAGCCAACAATGATATGAAAAAAGCCTCAATATCACTGATCATTAGAGAAACGCAAATCAAAACCACAATGAGATACCATTTCACACTAGTCAGAATGGCAATTATTAAAAAGTCAAAAGAAAAAAAAAGCAGATGCTGGGGAACTTGTGAAGACATTGGAACATTTATACACTGTTGCTGGGAGTGTAAATTAGTTCAACCATGTGAGAGTGTGGCAATTCCTCAAAAACCTAAAAACAGAAATACCATTGGATCCAGCAGTCCCATTAATAGGTATATAACCAAGGAATATAAATTGTTTAATTATAAAGATACATGCACATGTATGTTCATTGCAGCACTATTCACAGTAGCAAAGACATGGAATAAACCTAAATGCCCATCAATTGTAGACTGGATAAAGAAAATGTATGTATACACCATGAAGTACTATCCAGCCATATCATATGAAAGAGTGAGATCATGTCATTTGCAGGGACATGGATGGAGCTGGAAGCTATTATCCTTATTATCTTAATGCAGGAAGAGAAAACCAAATGCCACATGTTCTCACTTATAAGTGGGAACTAAGTAATGAGAACACATGAACACATAGTGGGAAACAACACACACTGGGGCCTAGCAGAGGGTGCTGGTTAGGAGGAGAGAGAGAATCAGGAAAAATAACTAACGGGTACTAGGTTTAATACCTGGGTTATGAAATAATCTATACAAAAAAACTCTGATGACACAAATCTACCTGTATAACAAACGTGCACATATATCCCTGAACTTAAAATAACAGTTAAATTAACAAAGAAAGTGGCTAACACGGTGAAACCCCGTCTCTACTAAAAATACAAAAAATTAGCCGGGCATGGTGGCGGGCGCCTGTAGTCCCAGCTACTTGGCAGGCTGAGGCAGGAGAAGGGCGTGAACCCAGGAGGCGGAGCTTGCAGTGAGCTGAGATTGCACCACTGCACTCCAGCCTGGGCCACAGAGCGAGGCTCCGTCTCAAAAAACCAAAACAAAACAAAGAAAGTAGTGTTCTCTAAAATAGCTTAGAGAAAGACAATAATTCAATTATTTTATATTTTTAAAAATTATTGTTTCATAATGATAATTCTTAGATGATTAAAAAGTGTTTAATGTGTTAAAACAATGGGATATAAAATTGGCAGAGTTCCTGCTTTGATTTTTTTACTTAAATGAAATTTGGTTTGCTTATATATACATTCATTGGATAAATAAACTGATATTTTATTTAACAGCAAAATTGAATAAGCAATGACATTTTAAAACTTCTTTCTGAATACTTACATCTTGACAACATTTATATAGCTAACAGCACATTTGTAGAGATGTTTAGGATCCTCCGTGATAAAAACATATATACATATGTATACACATAGTTTTCAATTTTGTTTTTATTTTCCAACTACTATTTACTCTAAAGATAATATTTTTTGAATCTAATAATGACTATAAGGTGTCACCACAGCCTTTACTTAAAAGCACCATTCCACCTCTGAGAATAAGCTGATATTTTACTTAAGGCATATTGAACTTCTCCATGCACAAGAAGTTGGCTTGCCTGCCTAAAAAATAAATTTCTATGCAGAGCTTGTGTGGGAAGAATGAAATCTGCAACTTGACTTTTAGGATTGTCGTTTTCAGGGTCAGGCAGATTGGTGTTCAGCCCTGGCTCTGCCGTCTATAGCCTGTGTGAATTTAGGCAAGTTTATACCTTTTCATGTTTCAGTTTCTCTGTCTTTCCCTCACATACCTTTGAATAGAATGTTAAGCACAAGAAAACAGGACCTAGTCTTGTTTAAGAAAGACTCCCTAGTCCCTTGCACACCAAAAGATCCTTAATAAATATTTGTTGAGTTAACAAATATATAAAATATGTATTTTGAAGAGTATAAGAATAGTAATTATATAATAGGGATATTTTGAGGATAAAATGGCATAATACATGATGAATACAGAGCACAGTCCTGGATCAGAGTAACTATTCTTATTAGGGAAAGTTCTAGAAAAGCTGGAGTAAAGTTACCTTCTGTGTCTAACTTCTACTTCCCCTTCAGATTGTGGAAGGGATTTATACTACAACTAGTGGCCCTGTGCCACACTCTAGCACCCATGTATGTGTGTAAGAAGGAAAATATTTATCTTATTAATATTCATATCTCCTGAACCTTTTCTAATATTTAGGAGAAGTGGAAACAAGTTAAATGAATTAAAGTACTTTAGCACACAATCTAAAACTCATGCCATCAGTGAAAATGTTTTCAGAGCTTAACCATGCATACCAGAAAACAGGAGGTAGAACATGCGATATTTCATTGATTTTAAGGTGCTTATTTTAAATTTTTACATATCTGAGATCCGGATGCATTTTACAGTTAATGGCATCTTACAATTGACTGGCATCTTTCTTTCTTGGTAGTGCATAGCATAATAGGATGTCTTGAATAAAGTTTATGAAATATGGTATAGCTATATATTAAAGCAGTCCTCAATGTTTATTTCTTATCACTACGAACCCCTGGCAAAGAGCCTTCTAGGCATTTTTTCCCTCATATCTCACCCCCATGAAATGTTAATACGACAGATATACTCAATATGCTTATCTGTGTTTTGTATATGAAGTGATAAGATTTTTTCTTTTTCCTCAAGAACCAATTTTCTTCCCCTTGGGGGCTCTATTATATTGGAAATGTAGGTATGAAAGTGATGCATTCCTTGTTATTCTTAGGTTTTAGAATCTCATTTACTAAAATAATGGGAATCATGAGCTAGTTCTTAGCTTTAGAGGGTTTGGCTTTAATTATATAACACAATGTCTAGGAATTGTATTATTATCATGAATGTCAAAATGCCTGCAAAGTTTGAACATTTGCTATTTACCCCAACAGACAGAAAGCTGTCCATAATATTTTTTGTTAACAAATAAAAGATCTTCAAGTTCATCCAGTGATGTCATTCAACATATATTTCCCATTTTATGAAATAAGATTATTTAATAATTTCAGTGTAGAAATTTAGGATGTTCACTACCTCACTTTCATATATTCATTATTTTAAAGCCATAACGTGAACAATACATCCATAAATAGACATTTGAAGACCGTCTGATATTCATGAAGTACTAAGAAATATGCTGTTTTATGCTCCACATATTACACTCAGTTGGGAGAATGAAGATGTGCAATTGTTGAAGTTTTTGTGCGGACTCATGTACTGCAATCTAAGCAGTTTTGGGATTCCCATCTCTTATAGTAATAATGGGATACAGAGATCAGTTCATTTGTGACCAGTGGTTTACACGAAAAAGAAGGTAGGGATACAATCTCTGCCCATCAAATAAGGGTTTCCTCTTGTAAAGCTAATTATTATATTTAATAGCCTTAATTGATAGAGAAAGGAATAATTTATGTACTTGGATAATATCTTTAAACAGCAAAGTTGTTCAATATGTTCTTAAATATTTACTTATGTTTCTCTGGGCTATGCAGTTTAACTTCCATTTTTAAAAAATTAGTGGTGCAGAAAACTTCTACTATTAGTGATACATAAAATCTTTAACTTTTTGTATGTATTGCAATAACATTATTTTCTATTTGACAGTTCAAACATGTTTATATTGGCCCGGTTGTATTTGATTGTGTTAATTGGCTATTTTGGATACTCAGATGTGTCAGAACACTGTGCAGTTGTTCTAGGTGATGTGAAATATTCTAGTAGACGAAGCAATGTATCAGCAAAAATTAATTAAGATGAGCAGTACTCCGAAGAGACTCATCATCAGAATCCAGAAATCCACATCACTGCTTTATCATTTTAGTAAATTGTACATAGCTTTTGTAAATAAATTGAAAATTAATTCAAAACCAGAAATCATCTCCCCCGCTGCTCCTGGTACTTGCTCTTTCTCTGCCTTTCAGTCGAAGCATCTCCATGATACTCCGGGCATAGACATCTCTCAAGTTAACACTGATATATGAGTCAGTGGCTATATTCTTGGTAAGCTTCTTTAGGGCTTCACGCTGTCTAACAGCTGCTTCCTTGAGTTTCAAGGTGAAGTAGCAAGCAGAGAAGCGATCATTAATAATAGCAATAGGCAAGGCCAAGACAAGAATTCCTGATAATATACACATGAAGGCCACGATTTTGCCTGTGGTGGTGTCTGGTCTAATGTCCCCATATCCCACGGTAGTCATAGAGGTGGTGGCCCACCACCATGCACAAGGGACACTTGTGAAGGTTGTGTCAGGAATGCTTTGCTCAGCAAAGTATTCTACAGTTGAAAATATAGAGATTCCCACGGATAGAAATAGGAGCAGTAGGCCAACTTCTTCATAACACTGGGTGATTGTCATCCCAAGGGAGCGTAATCCTGCAATAGAACAAATGCTGTCAGTCATTGGCATCCCTCTTCTCTCTCTTCCTGCCCTTCCCTCCCCTCTCCCTCCTTGCTCTCCACCCACAAACTGCATTGCACACTTAAATGTCCCCAGCACTGGGCAATGTTCTGGGGATGGAAAGTTGATTAAATCATAATCCTTGTGCTCAGGAAGTTCACAGTCTAGTTGATGGGACCAAGTTGAGAAGGCTAGAGAGAAATATAATTAGATTCATTACTTCATCTATAAAATTATTGAACTTCTACTATTAAAAAGAAGGTGAGAAGTAAGGCTGAAGGCAGGCAGGGGTGGTATGATAGGAGTTTTGTACTTTAGTCTGCACAATAAGAGGCCTTTGCGGTGTTGTATGTGGAGGGCTCATTTGGTCACATCTGCATTTCAATGCATCATTTTAGCACTTGTTTCTAATGCCAATTTTATGGTGTCTTGTATTTTATGTGTCTGTTTTTCTCACTTTCCTTGTGAAGTTTAACACAATCAGGAACCTGATTACCGGAAAGCCAGAAAAAGTAAACAATGGGCACCATAGCAACAAAGTGAAGCAGCAGAAGGAAGTTAGGCATTGGTGATAAACTTGACATGAGAACATCACATGTATATTCAGGGGACATTCTCAGTGGTATATCAGGAGGAGGTCTGAACTCCCAAGACACCCACTGAAACCCTAGTCCTTAATACCGAAGCTATAGGAAATTATCTCCCTTGAGTACATAAAATTTCTGCTTTCCTATAATAACAGACCTCAATACAGAATATTCCTCCATTGCACAAAGATACGGAAAATGGAACCACTAGAGAATTTACTCATTATGAAGCATTGGCTGCTTTTCCATTCCTAGATCTGAGGATTTATTAAACCCCAGGGAGACAAACCCTCCATAGTCCAATTTTGTCTCTGAAGACACTAGGTCCTAAGGGGAGTAAGAGCCCCTTATGAGCCGGAGTGGTGGCTCACGCCTATAATCCCAGCACTTTGGGAGGCTGAGGCAGGCAGATCACGAGGTCAGGAGTTTGAGACCAGCCTGGCCAACATGGTGAAACCCCTACTAAAAGTACAAAAATCAGCCCGTTGTGATAGTGTGCGCCTGTAATCCTAGTTACTTGGGAGACTGAGACAGGAGAATAACTTGAACCCATGAGGCGAAGTTTGCCATGAGCCGAGATCACGCCATTAAAATCCAGCCTGGGCAATAGAATAAGACTCTGTCTCAGAAAAAAAAAAGAAAGAAAGAAAGAAAGAAAGAAAAGCCCATTATGGAACCAAGCTTTGAATGAACCATACGATTTATTCCCTAATACTAGAGAGGTGGTTAATAAAGTTTGTCCACATTTTGAAATTATATCAACATGATGTCAAAATGATATTGACTCAGAAGTCCAAAATAATACCCCTTAGTATCATTTTTTGTTTTTATTCACTCACTAGAAACTATTTCAAATGCATTAACATACTAATCATACTCTTATGATTTTGAATCTTGCTCTTCAAAGTTTGAGATATTCTTGAATTATTAACCAGCTATTTTTAAAGATCATTGAATAGTTTGAAGTTTAACTTCAAAAGAATATCTTTCAGAATACCTTACAATATATTTACCTTTATAAAGAACTGGCCTTGATGTGTCTACATGGAATTACGTTCCTTAAATAAATTCACAACACATGAGGAGATGCATAGCATTTGTCTGGGAACACTGTTTTAATTTAAAGCAAATGTTCGAAACAATTTTGTAAAGGAAAACAAAGTGGGTGGAATTTCTAGCATGTTATCTCTATTAACTCAGAGAATCCTCAAAAGAAAGGATGTAAGAGGGACAAGGTAATTGTTATGCCATTATACAGATGAGGAGGCTGAGGCATGAAAAGATAGCTTATCTAGTAGACAGCTACAGAGCCATGATTTAAACCTAGTTGTCTGGCCAAAAACCCATTATTCTATAACACCTCTCAATTTTTATTTATAATTAATACATGGGGAAATAGGTCATCTATGTTTACATTTTAATAAGTGTAGTGTTGAGGCAAAAATTGTCAAATATCCTAGTCATATATTTTTAATAATTAAGGGTTTACTAAAACTTTATACATGTTTTGGAATGGAGAAAATCTTTGAAGAGGTGACATTGTGGAAATTACTGTTATTTTCCTTTTCCTTTCTTCTAGAAAAAAATGTAGTCTTTACTGGGTGTTTTTAAATTGAGTCTTGTGAAGAGTTTATAAATACTTGAAGAAAGCATCCCATTATCTGTGTCAGAAAACAAAGAGTGGTACTTGTAAAAGTTCTTAGAAACCCCATTATCAAATTCCTGGTATGTGAGACTAGCTAGGAAAATACACTACCAAAATTATATTATAATAAGTTCTAATTACCAGAGAAATGTTGAAGAAAAACATATCAGAAGTTAATTTCACTCAACATTTATTAGAAGGACAACTAGAATCAACCTTTTTTAGGTGGTCAGTCAGGGCACATATCTAGGGAAATAAAATAGGGATAGTAATCTGTAGTCAATTTGTTTGTGCTAATATGTATTTGTGTAAACATATATAAAATTAATATGATATCATACTTCAGTGTTTCTTAAGGTTTTGTCCAAGAACCACCGACATCAAAGTCATTGGTGAACTTATTATTTATAAAATGTGTGCTCCTAGATCCGGCCTCAAGCTTTCTGGGGGTTGGAGCCAGAAGCTGTATTTCAACAAGCTTGTCTGGGGATTCTTATTTTCATTAAGGTATGTCATAAGAAAACTCATGTACTCCAAAACATCTGACAGTTGCAGGGCCAGCCACTGATAACTACTACTGTTGGGGATGCAAGAATCATTTTTAATCACTTCCTGTGATTTTCACTGATATTGATTATAATTTTCACGTACCTTATGTGTTTGTATGTGTATTATATGGAGACTTTTCTAGGAAAATCTTAATTGTATTTTCAAAGGCTCTATGACACACAAAAAACTAAGGGATTTCTGTATTCCCCTCTCTCATACATCCCAGGTTAGGGACAAGAAAACCTTCAGATACTAGATAAAGCATTTAATTAGTTCATTTTGCTTTCTCCCAAAGCAAAATATTTTCATTGCTTCTTCGAAAATTTTGGAAAGGCCACCTTCGCCTAGTCATTTCCCTTTCTGCATGGCCAGAGAATGCTCTGAAGGGCTGACTTTCCCTTCTGCCAAGGAGTATATGTGGCAAGCACTTCTTGGATACTGAAGAGAAATTGGTTTATGTCCCTATATATCATATATAATTTATGTGTATCTTTTTATGTGTCATTTAGGCCTGTTTTGTCTAGAACCTTGAAGAGGCAGAGTGCCTTTAATTTTTGTAAATCTTCTGGGCAATGGTTTCAAATAAACTGAGGTTAGCAAATGGTCAAATTTTCTCTCAATATTTCTCTTATGGAGAGGAGGTATGTGAGAGCTCACTTCTCTACACCTGTGATAACAACTTCAAGGTTTTATCTTCCCAGTATCTCCTTAGAGGTCATGATCGAGTAAAGTATGGGAGTCGGTAATTTTGAATATCAGTTCAGCGTTACTTTCCTTGTACTGTGGTCAAATAACGAATGCTGACATGCAATGCAAATTAAAAGTCATCAATGAAATCTGAATACCTGTGGAATGTCTGCCCAGCTTTAGCATGCGCAGAGCTCTGAGCAGCCTCAAAACCTGGACAATGCGCCCAACGTTCTCCAGCTCCTGCGTGGTCTGGCTCCCACTTAGGCTCTCTACCAGAAGAGTGATGTAGAAGGGCAAGATGGCAAGGAGGTCTATGATGTTCGGCACCTTTCTTAGGAAGCGACACCTGTCCCGCACACACAGGAAGCGGAGGACAAATTCCCCGGTGAACCAGCTAATGCACACATACTCCAGGATTTCCAGCAGCTGCAGGTCCAGCCAGCTTAACTCAGCTGACATCAGGGCCATGTTAATGATGGACACCACCACGAAGATAATAGAGATGACCCCAAAGATACGGGCAGCTGTGGAAGATCCAGGTTTCTCCAGGATATTCCAGAGCTTCTGGCGAACAGTGGGACAAGGTCCTTGGGAGAAGTCCTGTTCACTCTCATGTTGACTTTCCTGGTCTTCTGTGTCCTTCTTGAAGTCTAAAGTTTCACTCAGCTCTTTTCTTCTGAAGTATCTTGTAGAGAAAACAATTGGTGATTAGTCAAACTTTATTAAAATACAGAAGTATAAGATAATTAAACATGGCAGGGAGGTCGGACTTTTCATTCAACGAAATGGAGAAAAATGTTTATTCATACTTTAGTTAGGTTGTGTCTTATCCACAGTATTCAGAATTTCTCCCTTAGGATTATGATTATCTTTCTTTTATCTTTTTATTTTATTTTATTTTATTTTATTTGAGATGGAATCTCGCTCTGTGGCCCAGGCTGGAGTGCTGTGGAGTGATCTCAGCTCACTGTAGCCTCCACTTCCCAGGTTCAAGCGATTCTCCTGCCCTAGCCTCCTGAGTAGCTGGGATTACAGGTGTGTGCCACCACCCCGGGTAATTTTTGTATTTTTAGTACAGACAGGGTTTCACCATGTTGCCTGGGAGTGGGGGGTCTCGAAGTCTTCGCCTCAAGTGATCCACCCGCCTCGGCCTCCCAAAGTGCTGGGATTACAGGCGTGAGCCACCACCACCGGCCTGGATTATAATTTTTAAAATGACACTTTCTTAGTAGAAGTTTATACATAGCAAAGCTACTTTGGATTAATACATTTTATTACCCATTTTCTGGTAACAAGAACAGATGTTTGGCAGATGGAACTTTTTTGTGTGTGTAAAGGAAATGTATTCATGAAGAAATGGTAATAATAGCAAGATAACCTCAGAGTTCCACAATCTTTCAATCAAGGGACCAACCTTTTATCTTCTATATTTAAAACAATTCTCCATTCAAGTTTTACAGTCAGTGTTCTAGGTTTGATAAATGATAATGCTGCGTGCCAAATCTTTTATCCCTATGCATGCATCTTTTGGACCATGGCTTTTCTGATTCATTTATTCAGTCACCAAATATTTATTGTGGGCCTGAAGTCCCTTACCTTATACGTTAAATTAGCATACTCAAAAAAGGGAACAAAGAGATTCAAAAAGTTCTATTCAAAAGTTGGCCATGACGCTTTCCAGTCCCCGACCTCCACCCCACCTGTCAACCCAGAAGTGGCCACACCTTATTGCTAGGCCTGGCTCCAGTGAAGCTTATGTAAAGCCTCAAATCTACCTGTGCCTTCCTCTCTTTCTCTGCCGCGCCCGCCTCCCCGCCCAGCCGCCGCGTGCCTCCGGGGTACCTGTCCCTGCAGCAGGAATCGATGCTGAGCTCATCGATGCCCCAGTACTGGATCTCCTGCAGGAAGGAGAGCGCGCACAGCTGCTCCATGACATGCAGGCGGCCGGTGCGGTAGTAGTGCAGGACATAGCGGAACGCCTGCGAGCTGCGGTCGAAGAAGTACTCGTTGTCCACGGGGTTGGCATCGTCGCAAAGCTCCAGAGGGCTGGGCACGGCGGCCAGGGCCCCAGGGCGGCGGTAGGAAGCCACCACCACGGCCAGCTTGCCAAGGCGCGTGTGCGGGAAGCAGGACAGCGCCTGCTGCGAGAGCACGAAGCGGCTGCCGCCCACATTGACCGTGAAGCAGTCCCCGAGCGCCAAGGGCTCCCCTTCACCCTCGCTGCAGAAGACACTAGAGTCCAGGGAGGTCAGGGAGCCGCTGTCCAGCGGCGAGTCCAGCAGCGCTCTGCCGCTGGAAGGCATCTCTATCCCAGTCGCCGCGGCCTGAGGGCGCCACAAAGTTGGGGACACGCCGGAAGCGTTGGTCCCGCGAGGGCGGTGGCACGGCCCCTGGTGGCGACCGGGATTCCCCGGGCTCCCGAAGGGGTTACCTCTCCCTGGCGCACTCTCTCCACCCGCTGTGCTCCTTCCTCCTCCTGCCGCTAGGGAGCCGCGAGTGCGGGAAGCAGCGCACAAGTGGCAGAGAAAGGAGACTGGGAGCAGAGGAAGGGTCGCTCTAAGAGAAAGGATCAGGTGAGGTCCAAGCCCGACACAGTCCCTGTGCACACTGCCGGTCGCCCTGGCCCTTCTCAAACGCCGTCACCCCGCCTCCCAACTTCGCAATTGCGATTCCCAGCCCAGGAGGTGTACAGATTGAATGACTCGCTACTTGGTGGGTGGAGGGGTTGGGGAAGGGAGGAAGGAGGGAGATGTGGGGCGGAGGAGGAGGAAGAAGAGAGAAGATGACTCTTAGCTGAATGCAAGCAAGCAAGCAAGGAGGATGGCGAGACTCACTCCTGCCCGCAGGAGACCAAAACAAAAAGTTCAGAAAGCAAAGGAAGTGGTAACCGGGTCCCTTCCAACTTGAGACTTTATATTCCTCCCTCTTCTTTTACTGCTGCCTCATAGGCCTCCCCGGGGGTGTTCACTGGGGATGTGAGCAGGTGGGGGAGGGTGCTCTGGGTGAGGGGTCCGCACCATTTTCTCCCAATTCACTCTCATTCTAGTCTGACGATCACTGACGCTCCATTTTCTTCTCCTGTCTCCCTTAGGTTGTGACCTCCTGGTTAAGAAACAAGAATAATTAATGATGACTTTTTATTGAAGCCCCAGTGGGTCACTAAGAACTAGGAATGTCACTGTCAGTTCCCACCCTGTCGAGTGTACACCTCGTGTTGAGGCACTTTGTTGAGGCACCCTTCCTTTTAGCCATTTCTGTCCCTACAAGTTTCCCGGAGAGCAGGTGTTCTGAGCACAGCGGAGCTCTCATTTTAGAAGGAAAGGCAAAAAGGCAAGGAATAGAACAAGCGTGGGCTGGGGCAGGAATTTAAATAGTAACGACGGCCTCCCTCGGTAAAGGGAGAAGCCGAGGCCAGCGCCCAGGTGAGACTAGAAGTGAACCCACCGGGCCGCTGGAAGCTACGCTCCATCCAACCTGTTGGACTCGGGGCGAGGAGGTGGGGGCGGGAGGGAAGAGCAAGTGACTCACCTGCAGCTCCTGGCACATCTGATCTGCGCACAACCGGCGCCGCAGGTAACGTACCCTTCCTTTGATCCTCTTGGTCTACACGTGAGGTCTGACTCGACCCGTCCAGGAGGGAAACTGTGCTCCAACTGAGCTCTACTCAGCGCCTGCTGCCTCGCCTTGCCTCCACCTCCCTCTGGGCTCCTGGACCCTGGGCTTAGGCTAAGCGCGTCCGCCCCGCCCGCTGTAGCCCGGAGAGCAGCCCGCCCAGTGCTTCCAGCACCAGCAGAGGGGAGTGGTAGGATCTAAGGGAGGGAGGTGAGACGGCGGGGGTGGGGGCGGGGGGAGTGAGGTGCCTGGTGACACTGAATATTACATTCATCCTGAATACACTTGCAGAATTACTGCATTTGATTCCCGTTTCCCTGGATCTGTGCCTTTGCAAATGTTCCAGCACAAAATTTCCAACTTGATCAGTGTGCTAAACTTGAGGTTAGGGCAGTTATATTAACTGCTTTATTTGGCATGGTTCAAGGTTTTCTCATTTTCAGCAGGCATCTCAGAATCATGCATTTTTCCAGTCTTTGCCAGAGAGCGTGAACCACACTCATCTTTGTTGTTTTCTAGCATGTATATACAGAATACATATTGGAAAGCATATATTACGTATACACTTACATACATAAGTATATATTAGAAAGTATACACACACACACACATATTAGGTAGTATATATAAAGACATAAGCAGGTAGCCTGATGTGGTAGAATAAGCTTTTCCATAGATTGGACAGAAACGTTACTGTTTAGTTCTAACTTTGCCAACTGGCTGTGGGATGTCTAGCTATCATTTACTTCGAGGGTCTTAGTGCCTTCCTCAGTGAAATTTCAAGTTTTAATAAAAACACCCAACATTTAATGGGTGCTTACTTTATGCCAGGAAATTTGTAGGCTCTTTATTCATGCAGTACCTTATTTAATCATAATGACAACACTATGAGGTAGCATATACACATTTTACAGAAAGAAAAAGTGAGGCACAGGGAAATTAAGTGATTTACAAATGGCCACACAGTTCAAATCAAACCCAGGACTACATGTCAGAGGCTGTCTTCATAAACAAAATGCTAGAAACATTATTTTTTTGGTTGATAAATCAGTGTGGTTGCTTTTATTTTCTTTGCAAGTTTCTAATGAAGGACAGGAGTTTAATTAGGTATTTTCATCACTCTTTCAACAAAAGTTTACTGAGCTTTCACTATATACTGACACTATTCAGTGCACTTGTGATATATCAGTGAAGAACAGACAAGATCTCTGTTGTTGTGGAGCTTATAGTAATCCTCTGAGAATAAATGGGGGACTTCAATAAACTTTTTTAAACTATAATATTTACAAGCATGGTTCTTTTGACAGCCATCCATTTGGTTAACTTCTCTCCATAAAGAACTCTTCCCTACAGTAAATACAGAGATGCTAGATTTATCCCAGTCAATAGTTCATCATTCTGTATAGGTACTGTATTGTTATTATTTTTTAATATAATGGAGCTTTCCCCTGCACAGCAAGAAAACTCCTCCAACATCTCAATTAGAGATTATTTAGGTATTGAAAAAAAGCAAAAGGCCATAGTTCTGTTAAGCCTTATTCATACCATGATTAACAATAAAAGTCTATACTAGCTTTACAGATTATGGTGAGGAAAGAGGAAAGCGTTCAAAGGAGAATGACAGCTTTAGGTGAGGAGAGAGATCTTGGTCAGGTAACCAGAGGTTAGTGAAAGATGACTGAGGCTTCCAGGTCTCCTCCCCTGCCACTAAGCCACTGAACCTCAGTTGTGATGAATGTTGTCCTGTAGAATGTTATAATAACCTCTCCTTAAGAGTCAGGCTCTCTGCTACACATCTGACTTCTCACAATGATCCTATGATGTAGGCACTGTAATCCTTAGTTATGGATTTCAACTTGGATGCTCATAGGCACTAAGAAAGTAACTTTCTACCTTGCATAGTGAATATGTGAAGGGGTATGTGAAAGGCTTGAAACAGGTCCTTTCTGACTCCTGACTCTGTCTCAACTGCTAACAGCCTAAATGTTTCAATTGGGCATTGATTTTAGTTATAGCAATTGACACTAATCAAGGCAATCATAACTAGAGGGATGATTAGTCAACATGGAGTATATAAATATAAATGACCCCTTTTTAAAATATAGAGTCTGGAGTAATACAAATTCCCACCTGTGCTCTGTGCCTTTCCCTTAAGTCTGTTGATTTTCCTTCCTTAATGGCCCAGATTTTAGTAAGAGACTCCAAGGAAGAGCATACCATAGAATAAGAAGGGAAATATGTCCACTTCAAGGATACTTCTTTTAGCCCTAATCCTGACCTGAGGTATAACCTGAGGTATGTCAAAGGAGAACTGCTGATAAGTAGTTGGAGGTGGTGAGGTCATGCTTTCCATTTCATTTCTACATAGCATGGGAGGAATGTGATTGTCATGTGGGAGGTTGCTCAGTACTGCAATGTAAAAACCCGACAGTCTAAAGACTTTGGGTATATTCCCTAGTCATCAGATGTTATATTCGAGTGATTTTCCATTAAGATTCTTGTTATGAAATACTCTACTTGCTTTTGGCTTCATCTATCAATTCTACACATATCAACTTGAATATGGAATCTCCAGCGACAACTAGTATTTTTAAGTCTTTCCATTTTTATGAGTATTTTAAAGTTTATTAATGAACAGTGTATATTCTTAAAAGTTACAAATAAGATCAAAAGAAAAATCATGGCATACTTTAAACATCTAACTCAATAACAGCTATGAAAATAAAAGTTAAAAGTCATTTTAAGCTTATTAGAAAATCCTACTGTTAAAAATATGTAACACTTCATTTAGGTTTTGAAGAATTCATGAGAATATTTATGTTAATATCATATTCTGTTTAACTGTGATACTTTTGAATATATTATAATATTTCTGTGAAATCATTAATGCTTATCTCTAATATGAATGTTTAAAACAATTACACAAATATGATCATAAGCCATTAAAATTTTTTAGGAAAATGTAAATTCATTATTAATTTATATCCAAAATATCACAACCTTTTTTTATAATTAGATAGACATGGGAAATATAATGAGTGAATAATCTTGAATAAACAGCTTTATAAAATTCAACTTAAGTAAAATCTAGATTTTCATTTTTAATTCCCTCACTGTAGTTTCATACATTTACACTAAATTCATTTAATTTTTATCATTCACCAACAATGCAGACAATGTTTTGTGTGAGGTATGCGTATCTTTGGCTCTGTCTTTGATTTCTCAGGAACTGACAACCAGATAGATGTACCAATTGTGATGATGTTTAAAAATGTCTTTGTGTGTGAACAAAATGACTTTATCATTTTTTCCTTCATTGCACTGGGATATGTTTAAAGGTAAAAGAAAATCTGACAAATTCTATCTATTCATCTTTCATGTGCCTTCTAGGCGCTTGGAATAAATCCTTCCAACTCTATGACAGCCCACTCTAATGCAGAATTTAGCTTAATGTGGGCTTGTTCTGGATTTCTTCCAAGGGAAGGCAATTATCTTTGGAAGTACCCAAGAAATCATTTTTATAGCCTAGTCTGCTACAGAGATAGCATGATGGGTTGATGACGGCGATGGTGAGGATAATAATATGATAATAATAGCTGTTGTCTTTATGTATTTCATCCCTGTTCTGCCTTCTATGGGCTGCGTGACCTTAACAAGTTTCTTAAACCCTGTAAGTCTCATTTTCCTAATCTGTAAAATGGGGATAACAATAGTACTTTATGTTATTGTTTTAAAATTAAATGAGATAATCCATGTAAAACATATACTGCAGTGTCATTCTTATCACTTTTGTTATTGTTATGTTTCAGGAATATTTTTATACTTCCCGCTGCCCCCAAGTACCTAACTGCAAGATGCCTAACCTGTGAGATGATAGGCATTATGTTAAGAATTTTACAAACATTATCTCATTTCTTTTATATTTTACATAACCCAACAATGAAGGTAATATTATGATTTTGGTTTTCCAGATGAGAAACCAGGATCAGAGTGTTAAAATAATTTTCCAAGTGTCAAACAGATAGTAGATATAGATTTGAACACGTTTGTTTGACTCAAAGCCTTTATTCATTGAAGGGCATTGATATAAAAATAATGTGATGATGAGAAATCACTGTTAGACATTTTCCACTCTTCTTTGCAAATAATTTTGAGAAAGGAACATTTCTATTATATGCTCCAAATAATTAAGAAATGACTGTACTTATCAGCAATAACCAACATATGACTGTGATTTCACATTTAAATAATTCAATTTTTTAAAATAATCATTCTTCAAAAGAGATAGGCAATCAGATTGATCATTAAATGATTTTTCACTTTGTCACTACTATATGCCAAAGGCATGTTGAATTTTTCTTGAATTATCAAAAAATGCATAGACTCAGGATACTTATTGTTCACCAGATTAATTTTTATAATTATGTTGAAATTAAGCTTTTATAAACAAGATTCAGAAGCAGTGGAGCAAAAGCATCTCAAGTTCTCTGCTCATCATGTTCTGGGAGCTGTTATGTGAACTCAATATTGAAGTTGAAAATTCCAATTAAATACTTTTTACTCAACTCTATCAAATTCCCTTATTTTGATAGAGAAAGGTTGAGTCAAATGGAACCATTAAAAACTGTGCCTCTCATTTGAGTGTATATGATTTATTAATACTAGAAGCAAAATTGCCTTTAGATTTATTCCTTATTCTATTTAGTACTTTCCTTCGTTATTAAGGAACTCAGTAAACTTGAGAACTTCGTCTTGTAATTGGAAGAAAGGTAATCTTTGCGCTCCATACTGTTACGAGGTTTTTGTTATTGTTGTTTTGAGGTGGAGTTTCACTCTTGTCGCCCAGGCTGGAGTGCAATGGCGTGATCTCAGCTCACTGCAACCTCTGCCTCCCAGGTTCAAATGATTCTACTCCTGAGTAGCTGGGATTACAGGTGCCCGCCACCATGCCTGGCTAATTTTTTGTATTTTTTAGTAGAGACAGGGTTTCACTATGTTGGCCAGGCTGGTTTCGTACTCCTGACCTCATGATTTGCCTGCCTTGGCTTCCCAAAGTGCTGGGATTACAGTTGTGAGCCACCACGCCCATCCCAGAAGGTTTTTAATGTTAATTTTCCTTGGTTTTCCCTATGAGAAGTGTATCACTCAGTAAATATTTATGGACATGTACTTTTACAATATTCAGGGGGTAGTTATGGGAATACACAGATATAATACGTGTATAAAGTATAGTATATCACATATACAATACATACGAATATACACATTCAACACACACATATGAAAAACTAACATTGCAGTTTATAATGAGTACTAGTTTGGTTGATTACATTTTCCTACTCTATGCAAGAAAAGTAATGAGCAATCATTGACAATGTAAGGAAAATAGTAAAGATAAGCAAGGAGAAAGGCAATTTTTCTTTGCAAAATGGTTCTTAATTATATGGTATAGTCCTTTTAAATAGCATCCTCATACCATTTTAAACGTAATCTAATAAAAGAAAAAAACATGAAGTAACTTTTTAGGACACATATGCTAAAATCTGTGCCGAAATATTTTTGTTAAATGGATTGTGAAACTATAGAATACATATTATTCCAATCTCTGTTTAAGCACATAGAACACTAATGTAAATATTGTACATATTAAATCATTGCACACAAGTGGGATAACCTCAATTCTGTTTTAACTCCCAAGTCAGTGCTTTTTAAACTTAGCAGCATGTTCTACTTTCTTACAGTTTTCTCTTTGGTACAAAAAAAAAAAAAAAAAAAAAAACAGGAATGTACACAGGAATCTTGTTTTGTTGTTTTAAAAAAGAGCCCAGAATCAGTGCATGTATTCCAGAATATATTTTCTCTACACCGTGTAATTATATTGATGGCAACTGAACATACAAATTTGTCATTCTTGCAACATGAAGAGTAGCAATGAGCCATATGGCTTCTCCTTTACACCACTGCATCTGATTGACATCTCAGTTATAGACTCAGCCTCACAGTTCTCCCACAAACAGATTTCCCGGAAATCTAAACCAAATGAGAATCCAGAGGGAAGTCAAAACATAGTAAATTTGTCATGGGCCTGCTTTTTGGTTTGATTGCTATAAGGTCAAATTTATCCATTTTAGTACAAGGGAATGTTTTATTCTTAAAGTGACAATGAGAAATATCATTTTATACTTATAATTTTAAAAAAGGAAATAAATCTCAATTAAAAATGTGTAAAAAATAGAAATAAAATACATAAGACTTTTAAAATAAATTTAAGAAATCATCAACGTAGTCATAGGTTCAATATTTATGTTGACTCTGGGCCCCATATGTCTTATTTTTAATAGCAGAAGCTTATGAAAAATCAAGAAAAGATAATTACTGAGTAAACAAATGGAAATTTTGAGTATGTGTTTATATGTATGTGGAGAGCAAGTATTTTAATTTGATTTTTAAAAATTAAGACATTGCCAGGTGGAGTGGCTCACACCTGTAATCCTAGCAGTTTGAGAGGCTGAGGTGGGTGGATCGCTTGAGCTTAGGAGTTCAAGACTAGCCTGGACAACATGGTAAAACCCTGTCTCTAAAAACAATTTAAAAAATTACCTAGCCAGGAATGGTGGCATGTGCCTGTAGTCCCAGCTACTCAGGAACCTGAGGCTGGAGGATCGCTTGAACCCAGGGAGGTCAAGGCAGCAGTGAGCCATGATTGCACCACTGCACTACTGCCTGGGCGAAGAGCAAGACTCTGTCTCAAAAACTATGGATATAGGTATACCAAAATTGTGTTTTATCATCTAATATTGTTTAATAAATAGGAAAGTATCAAAACAGTTTTAAGCAAAAGTAAGAAAAAAACACTTCCTATTTGAAAATGGTTAACTTTTGGCCTGCTTCACTTTTTTTCCATTAATAACGTGTTAATAGCTGGCAATGTAGCTGTTTGTAAACTATTTATTGATGACTAGATGTAAAACAAAAAGCAAATTTGGGTATATTTGAACATAAAGGTGCATGGATAAGACCATGAGAAAGCAGCCTGTGACCTCTGTCAATGTCAGCATGGGCAAGCATTGCGTGACATAGAAGCCACGTTTGCTTGTGAAATTATGATCCACTTTCATCATTTTTGAATCATATTTGAATCAGCACTTGTCCCTGGAGCAAGAAGACTCCTAAAGTAAGTGAGCCTCTCTCCAATAAAGTGATAGACATCACTTTCTTATAGAAGAAAAACTGGATGAAAACAACCATTTTCTTAACATCAAAGACCCCTCAAAGGGTCTAATCGAACCCCAGGGTCTATAGAGCACACTTTGAAAACTGTTGTTATAGAGAATATACTTATTTTGACAATGTAAGTATAGGATTTATAATGTTTACATTGTTCAGGAATGAAAGAAAGAAGTATAGAACTTGTACTCTACTAAAAAATTTGTTCTCATGGCTTTAGGTTTTGAAATTATGGCTGTCATAGGAAGCAGCAGCATTGGGACCCCTTTACCCCCTTAAAAATTATTGAGGGCCCCAAACAGGTTTTATTCATGTGAGTTATATCTTAATATTAACCATATTCAAATTAAAACAGAAAAAATAAAAATATTCATTTATTAAATTATTTAAAAATAATAGTAACAAACACGATACCTGTAAAGAAGAACACATTTTTGAAAATAAATGTATTTGTCTCCCCTTAATTAGTGAGAAGAGTGACGTTGTTTTACAATTTTTCATATCTCTTTCATATTTGACTTAATGTCTGCTTCTGTATTCAAGCTGTTGCAACTTGGTATTTTGGTTGAATCTTATGCAGAAAACCAGCGTCACACAGACATACAGTTAAAAAATAGAGGGTATTTTAATAACTTTGGCATATATTTTATATAAATTTGTCTTTGATACTACTCCAGAACCTGACAGATTAGTTACAATATGAAGTCTGAAACTGTATCAATGAATTTCTCATACCCAGTTACATTAAAATCCATCATCTATCCTGTCCTTGGAGTGATTTCTTTTGAATCCATACATGATTTTGTTATGTCATGCACTAGTCACTTGGAAAATGGTTGTTTCTTAGATATGCAGACCTTCCCAAAGTGACATATTTTACTAAACAACAACAAAACAATCACTTTTGTTAATGTTACCACCAATTTAATCAGATGATTTTTTAATGATTTGGAAGTTATCAAGTGTATGGTAGTACAAATGTGTTTTCCAAAATTCGAATTTTCACTTGGAAGCTCAAATTTCATCATCAGCAAAAGAAATTGTTAGGTTTCCTTGACAGTGACAGGTTCTATGCATTCATTTTTATGAAATTATTATAAACCTCTGAATAACCGTAGTTCATCCAGCAGCCTTTTTTTTTCCAAGTGAAAATGGTGATCCATGAAAACAGTGGCTAGCTCATTCTGCAACGCGAAACAGCCACACTAATGCTTTGTCGGGAGATACGCATGTTACCGAGATATACTGCAGAAGGCCTCCAGTGTACTTCCAATTTAGTCAAATAAAACATTAAAAAGACATGTATTCTATTATGAAATGTAATAAAATTTATTTTTCTTGTTGTTCATTGTTAATATTGTTAAGTGAAACTGGAATTTTATTCTCTGAAAGTATGTGAAGAACAGAGTGGCAACCAGTATAGTTTTGTGCCACTGCTTTGAGGTGTGCTAAAACACAAGCAGTTGTACCAATCATTGATTTTCATCATCAGTGAAAACAGACTCAGTGAAAAACACAAATATTGTTTAGAATAAAGTAAAAAAAACATTTTCTTAACATCAGAGACCCCTCACAGGGTCTAATCAAACCCCATGGTCTATAGAGCACACTTTGAAAACTATTGTTATAGAGAATATACTTATTTTGACAATTTAAGTATAGGATTTATAATGTTTACTTCATTCAGGAATGAAAGAAAGACGTATAAGACTTGCATGTTTTTCTTTGCATGGTTTCAACAAAATGTTTCTTGCATCTAATATATCTTATGTAGATATGCACACGTGCACACACACACACACACAGGGAGAGAGAGAGACAGAGAGACAGAGGTGAACATATGAATATTTACATATTGTTAGGCAGGCAGAAAAAATGTGATTAATTTTACCTCCAATTGATCAGCTATTTCTTATAAATTTCTTCACCCTAGGTACCAGGTAAATCCTACTTTTTTAGTGTAATTAAATAAATATAATCTAATCCAATAATTTAAATATTTCCTTTAGGTAATGCGTAGTCTTTTGGGGAAAAAAAAGTTCAGTCTCTCAGATTTTTGGCATCTTTTCTACCCTTCTCCAAATGGGCAGTATGTGGCCCAAAGAGATAATGTTCTCCAGTCTAGTCTAAGTGGGGTCAGTTGGATCACCGGTTAACAGGACTATTAGTCCAGGCTTCCTGGACTAATAGCTACTGGAGTATTCATGTGTATGAAGTCTAGAGGCCACTAGCTTCCTCACTTAGGCCTGTTCCCATCAGCTTGAGGTTATAAACGGTAATTTATCACACCTCTCCAGCACCTCAACTCTGTATCTCCGTAGCCAGTGTAAAGGGCCACTTCTATTATCTTAGGTTTATCTATCTGTAATCTACTATTGCTTCCACAAAAATGAAAACTGCCTCATGTTGGAAGTGGCAGGGTATGGAGCTTCTCCTAAAGCTTATAGTTTTTCACTAACACCAATAGCAAAGTGTTAACTCACATGTTCCTGGGTGGGCCAGTACCTTCTGGAAGTTTCTAAAAGCCCCTCCCTGACTTGCTGGGGTTTCTCATCAATGTATATATGTATTTATAGAGGATACAGAAGCCCTGTAGCTGAGCTGTAGAAAGACAAGTCCCATATGTCTTTCATTCCTGAACAATGTAAACATTATAAATCCTGTATTAAATTGTCAAAATAAGTATATTCTCTACCTCTTCCTATCACCTAGTTTTTAAATTAATTATTCACTTTTTTTTTTTTTTTTTTTTTTTTGAGACGGAGTCTCGCTCTGTCACTTAGGCTGTAGTGCAGTGGTGTGATCTCGGCTCACTGCAAGCTCCGCCTCCCGGGTTCACGCCATTCTCCTGCCTCAGCCTCCCAAGTAGCTGGGACTACAGGTGCCCGCCACCTCGCCCGGCTAGTTTTTTGTATTTTTTAGTAGAGACGGGGTTTCACCGTGTTAGCCAGGATGGTCTCGATCTCCTGACCTCGTGATCCGCCCGTCTCGGCCTCCCAAAGTGCTGGGATTACAGGCTTGAGCCACCTCGCCCTGCCTATTCACATGTTTTTTTCCCTCTGCTTCTAAATCAGGGGTCCTCAATCAGTGTTGGTACTGCCATCTTAAAGACACATTTGGAAATGCGTCAGTGTTGGTGGTGGGTGTTATCTTTACCTGTCACAATGATTGGAGAATATTACTGGCAAGTACTACCCTGGATCTATACATGCTAAACATCTTTTACTTTATGGGCAATAAAGAATTGACATTTCCCTGCCAGGCGAGGTGGCTCACGCCTGTAATCCCAGCACTTTGGGAGGTAGAGGTGGGCGGATCACGAGGTCAGGAGATCGAGACCATCCTGGCTAACACTGTGAAACCCCGTCTCTACCAAAAAATACAAAAAATTAGTTGGGCGTGGTGGCGTGTGCCTGTAGTCCCAGCTACTCGGGAGGCTGAGGCAGGAGAATGGCGTGAACCCGGGAGGCGGAGCTTGCAGGAGATTGCCCCACTGCACTCCAGCCTGGGCGACAGAGCAAGACTCTGTCTCAAAAAAAAAAAAAAAAGAAAGAAAGAATTGACATTTCCCAAATGCTGATAGCACTCTCATAAAAAACACTGCTATAGGATACAAATCCCTCAGACTCCAGGGAAGAAAGCTTCACAGCTTAGCCATGGTCTCTATAACCAAGGCAACACTGATTAGTCAAACCTTCCCACAACCCTCCAGATGAAAGCCTTAGGCTGACTGCAAGAAAAAAAAAAGTCATGAATTAGAAAAATGACAGGTATTATGGTCATTTTTTATAAAGTATGTACATACATTAGACTTCTGAATTTGTAATCTTTTTTCTAGTATCATTGCATAGAGATGACACATTAAGCAGAAGAAATATATATAAAAATATGCGTATATTTAAAATCTACAGTAAAATAACATTGTTTTATTGTGATAATTGTTGAGAAGGTTCAGACCTGGCTTCACTGAAGTAGACATGCTAATGGGAGGACTGTGGCACACATTATAGAGACAATATGTCGTACATACTCCGTAGCTGAACCTCTATCTAAAGATTCCGGGAAGACTTCATAAAAATCTTAACTAACTTTTAAAATATCTTTGGTGAGCCTTCTCAGAGACAGAATATCTTGAACCATCTCTTTGCTAGTTGCCAGCTTTATGTACAAAAGGGCACACAAGATTCAGTGTTTTCAGAATGGCTTCACAGCACTTTTATATCCACTTCCCTACACTTTATTCATCTGGTTCTTCTTTTGTTAATTTAGTTTCTGACCCCCTTGCATGTGAGAAGTTTGCATGTAAAAATAACTAAATGGAGTGATAGTAATTAATAAAATGTCCCTTAGTTATTTTTTGATACAGTTCATTCAGAATATTCCAAACCTTACCCTGTTTAATAAAATATATATCATATGCATAATAGTCATACAAAATTCCTAGAACTCTATTGATAAGCTTTGCGTTTTGGAATCAGAATTCTCTATAACTTATATAATATTCATTCTTTAGAAAATGTATAATATTGAAAGAATTAAAATTGCATATTTTTCACTGGAATGTGAAAAATTTGCCAAGCTAGACCCCCCTATAACTATTCTATAGTTTGCATTTAATTTTACTGTTTTTTTTTCTTAAAAATACATTTAGTACTGGGCATATTTCATGTCTGCTGAGAGCAACACATTTGATTTGACTTTTTCTTGGTAGAGAAAATTAAAGAAGTTGCATAATGAATATTTCTTGAGTTATGAATTAATATGGAGTGATTCAGAATCTGTGAAAGCTTTGGAGATGTTTTAATTTCAGAAAAAGGCAATGATGTGTGAGTTATCACACAAGTTATAAAAACCATAACAATTTCCAGTACATCGTGTATACTCTAAATGTCTTCTGCCTCACAGCATGCTTGAGGTGAATTAGCTGTTTTATTGACACCAATATCATAAGAGAAACTCACGTCATCTTTCAGAATTTTTGTATTTGATTGATCTCTTTTTTAGTTCTTTTGTAAAACGTCAAATTGAAAATAAAGATAACCTCTGCCAGAAGTTGTGTTACTGTTGAAGTTTGTTTCAAGTCCATAATGTATTTTTTCTTTAGTTTTCAGTATTCACAGTTTTGGTTACTATTTTACAGTTCATGCTCTGTCACCCTTAATATGAATTTAGTAAATTTTGTTTGGCATTTTGGGTTCAAAGATACTGATAACTATGTGAAACGATTGTTTTTTTCGGTGCACTCTGAAATTATAACATAGAGTCCAAATGTTTCATGAACAATGCAGAACTGGAAACTCGTTCGTATATTTTGCTCCCTGACACTTGTTCAGTAACCTGCAATGAGAGACAGATTAGACAGTTGAATCAGAAGAGTCACAGAAGTATATAAAAACTGACAAAAAAAAAAAAAAAAAAAAAAAAAGAATGATAATCTGGCAAAGTTTTTGTGTATTCACTGGAGTACAAGAACCAAGCTTAATGGATAGATGAAAAGGTTAGTAGATGAAGACTTAGGTGGGGTGCTATGATTAAGTTGCTAAGAAACAGCATTTGTAGAATGTTCAACTAAGTATCAATCTATGAAACAAATGAGATAGGAGTGTTTTTCCTAAAGATATGTAAGGAGGAAAAGGCAGAGAGCAAAAAGGCCTATAAATTAAGACATCCAAATTTTTGGGGGTGAAAGTTTGTTGTGTTTATGGGGATCAGAATATTGGAGGATTAAGTGAGATAATTTGTGAAATATTTTGAGATGTAAGATTTATTTTCATTTTTACTTATTTATTTTTGTTTTCTTTCCTGGGCGTAAAATACAGAGGTGTTACTAATATTTAGCAATTGCTATTTGTGTGATTGACTGATAAGAAAAAGAAGCAGTAAATTCTCAATAGTCATTTCTCTCTGGAACACACTGTAGACACAAAAGAGTCATTTTCCTTATGATATCATCCCATATTCCAGAGTCTGTCTTTCTTTAAAATTGATTCCTAGACACAAAAAGAACCAGTTGGTCTCTGATTACTGCATACCTGGCATGCTTGATTGTGTTTCCTTGTAAGCATTCAGCGAATCTTATTTATTGCTTGAAACTGAGCTTTAGCACACTCTTAACAATATCTGTTCTCCATTTCTTACTTCGGCTCTTGCTGTCTCTGCTTCAGTTCACCACAGATATCAGATGTCTGGGCATCCTTACCTTACCCATCATTCTCATATTCTTAACCCAGTGGGGTTTGAAGGTAGATCAGAGCTGCCTAGCTTCTAATTTTAGTAATAGCCTATTTTATTATTGATGAGGGTTATTCTCAGTATGTAGAATGTGTTTGGCAAGGACAGTCCTTCCTACTTGTTTTTGCTGGTCAGTGGTATGAGGTGGAAAAAGTTTGGATGAACTGCTCCTGTTAACATTTCTCAGGTTTTCTGGAACTCTATCCAGAAAAAGATTAAAAGAAGATTAAAAGATGTTTTGCAAAATATTTTTTTTTTAAAAATCAAATGTGTATTTGCATTAAACAAAATTAAAGAGCTTTGTTTTCTCTCCAAAATATTTTTCTAATCCATCCTCTTCTCTACTTCCCCACTGTGACTCTCGTCTGAGAATCAACTCTTTGTGTCCATTAAAAGTTTCAGTGTTTCCACTCTTGATAGCTATCAAATTCCCATAGGCTGCATCAGGACATTTGCACAATTTAAATTATGTAACACTGATCCCTACTTAAAAGCCTTTAATTCCTTTTCATTACACACAGAATAAAATTTAAATTGCTTTCCATGATCTTCAAGGCTTCTGTTATTCTCATTGACCTGTCCCACCATTTATTTGTAACCACATGGGCTGGTCATTTTGATCTTCTCCTGCCTGCCCCTTCTGTCTTATTTAGAATCAGCTATAACATGGGGAAGAAAGGGGTATTTTTAATACCTAATGCCTCCTCATCTCTCACCAACACAACCATGTAAGCTCCAGGAGGATAGTGGTCTCACCTTTATTGTACACCACTGTGTTCTCAGAGCCTAATACAGGGTCTTTTACATAACTGGCACTCAATAAATGTTTACTGATTGCATAGACAATTATTTATTATAATTTTAACATGTTACTCTGCAATGTAGCAGTTCTCAAATTCAGGATTGGAGATATTTGTTTATGTGTGTGTGTTTATGTGCATATATATATATATACACATATATATAAAAATATAACTATTTACAAATAGATAATTCATATATATATAAAATTGCAGCTATGCCAGGGGCCATTGTGTTCTTATCGATAGACTGGTTGTTAAGACTTGCTTATTGTTCTCCCTTAGAATATTGCAAAGATACATTATCTCTTCCCACAATGCTTTTTTTCTGGCATAAATAATCTCCAGGAGCCTTTAAAGATAAGATTTATATCAATTATAACAGAATATAATCTGAAGCTCAATGCTCTTAAATATCTTTCAGATGCTTAACAATACTGAGAAAATATTTGTGGAAATTTTCTTGAAAAATATTCAGCCCATTATTAATCCAGTTATTCCACATGTTATACTTTGATTTAGTCAGACCATTATCAAGACATTCACTGGGATCATACCAAATTGGTCTGATGCAGAATTTATTTTTAACTGAGTTACATGTTGGTTTATCATTGCTACCCTATGTCAATGGGCCTTAAAATAAAGAGTCTTAAGCAGATCATTGTTGTATTTATGGAATGATGTTGTTGAGGATGAGACCCATTCCATTACATACTGTCCTCTGTATTAGGATCTCCACTATACAATTTTCTTCATTCTCAAATAAAGGAATACTTGTTATCAATGGATTTGTTTTGCACTATGAACTTTGGAACACAGAGGATTTATTCATGGAAGTTTGTTTTTTAAACATGATTAGTATTTATGAAGTGCTTACACCATGAGCAAGTGTTGTAGAAAAAAACGGGTTCTTGTCATGTGACAGACTCACAGACACTTTGGAGGATGAGGGGGAATGGAATTTATTCCGCTAAAAGGAAAAAACTCAGCAAAGCAAGAGAGGTTCCTGTTAACAGGTCCCCATCTCACAGATTGAATCCCAGGTTACCACACAGGAACAGGAGAGCCCAGGCTCCTCCCCGATGCAAAGGGCACAAACTTCCTGAGGCTTCGCGCCATCCTTTCAGTGCTTAGGCTAGTGGGAGATCCTCTGGGGACTCCGTTTTACTTAGCTGTCTTACTAGTATCCTATAAAATATTTTACATGGATTAATCCATTTAATTCTCAGAATTCTATGATATAGATATTGTTATTATTCCTATTTTACAGATGAAGAAACTAAGAACAGAAAGAATAAATAATCATCCACAGTCATACAAGTAGAAAACACTGGAACCAAATTGTGAACACAGCCAAATTCAGTAGATTGCCTTCCACCTGGATCTAGCTTATTTTTCTAAACTTTTATTTTTTCTTTTGTCTTATTTTTTATCTGTTTAAGCAAGCTTAAAAATTTTTTGGAAAATGTGAAGTATAATGAAATAAAAAAGTGAGATACTAATCTGCCTTACCTGATGAATATTATGTTTTATCACAAAGCTCAAATAAGTCTATAGCTAGGGATGGAAGGGGGAAGTATGAGAAAATACATCTTTCTTAGAGTAAGCTATTTATCAACTATTATTCTTTTATATGTTCATATTTCAAACTTGACTGTGTTGTCAATTAACTTTCATTTCTCTTGGATTACTTTTTCAAACTATACCCATAGGAAATCTAACTTGTTATGTTAGTAAAGATTAAACTATTCCTTATAGTCTTTCATATTTAGTCAGTTATGATGAACGTTTGGTTTTCTATAGAGTATTGAAATTAACAGTAACAAGATATTCTAAGATGTACTAGAGAGTTAATTATCTTTTCAATTTATATCTACAATTAAGGCTTGCATATAACATTTAGGACTACTTGTTTCTCAGTTTACAAGTCACAAATTTTAATTGTATGTATTACATATGTAATTCAGCCTCAAACAATTTTGGAATATAAAAGCATGCATTAAATACATGACTCATTATGGTTCAAATTGCTCAAATTATGGCTAGAAAACTTTTCTAATTTATCGATAAGACAATTATTATTTAAAAATTTGAGAAGGTCTATAGGTACATAACTCCCACTAAAATGCACACTACTAAAAATTTCAGCTACCGCATATTGAATATTCATCTTTAATAATAAAAAGTACACCCTTTTGTCTGAGTGCGGTGGCTCACGCCTGTAATCCCAGCACTTTGGGAAGCCGAGGTGGGCAGATCACGAGGTCAGGAGTTCAAGACCAGCCTGACCAACATGGTGAAACGCTGTCTCTACTAAAAATACAAAAATTAGCCATGTGTGGTGACACGCACCTGTAATCCCAGCTATTCAGGAGTCTGAGGCAGAAGAGTCGCTTGAACCTGGGAGGCGGAGGTTGCAGTGAGCTGAGATTGTGCCATCACACTCCATCCTGGGTGACAGAGCGAGACTCTGTCTCAAAAAAAAAGTACACCCTTTCAAAAGTTCTATTAGTTATGTTAATATCTGACTAGATCCACCACAACAGCACAACAAAAAATGAATCAAAGATGTAGTAAATTTATCTTTATCTTAGGGCTTACTGCCAACCTTCTTCCTTTAAGCTGCTACTATATTTTTCATGGATTACCACAAAAGTTTTCTAACTTCCCTATCTAAAATTTCACTCTTTGCCAATTTCTAACCCATTCTTCGCTTAGCAATCGGAGCAGTCTTTTAAAATGGTTTATCTGGTGATGCCATTCTGCTTAAAACCCTCCCAGGGCTCTGCATAACTCTCAAGATTCTTGCTTAATTTCTCATCAAGACTCAAACAAAGTGCCTTAGGATCTAGAGTCTTCTCCCAGTCTTATCTTGTACTTTTTTATCACCCCCATCCTAAGCTGCCCCATTTCTGAGAATGAGTCCTGTTGTATTTTGAATCTAGGTCTTCACACTCTCTAAGTAGAGCAACTTTCCTCTTCATTTTTACCTACCTGACTCTTTACGTTTCAACCTAGGTATTTCCTCCACTCAGTCTAAGCTAGGTGCTCCTTCTTTGTTGTCGCATATCCCCTCTGAGTTTATCTCACCAGAGTGGTTGCTTATTTACCCATCTGCTGTTTTCCATGGGAGACTGAGGTCCACTGTGGAGTCCTGATAAGACAGGTAAGCAACAACAAGGAAGGGGTCCCAGGTAAGGGAAAACAAATGCTCTGAGAAATGACTAATTGCAAGCAACCTACTGGCACAACATCCTGTTCCCAGACACCTCTTTCGGCACATAGCCTCTTTAGCACAGGCCTAGAAAACTTCCCTCCAGCCCCTGCCTCTTTGCAGACAGCCCCCTCTCTGCTGTGCTGCCTGTTGCTTCCCTTCAACATACCTTCCCCGTAATAAATCTTCCTTTCTTCACCTACGTAATATCCTTTGCCACCCATGATGACACTGGCCCCAGCCAGTCGCACCCGCAGCACCTACTTTAAAGGGAGTGAGTGTTTTTAGTTCTTATTCTTTGCCTTTACTCTGGAGACAAGCACTTAATAGGCTCTCAATAGGCCCCCAGTATTTTTTCAACAAATAAAGGGATTTTCTGATATTATAAATAGTATTTTAATACCTCCTTAATTTTTTTCTCTAAATATATCAGAATTATTGATATAGCTGCCACTTGTACTATCTCAACTTGAGTTCAAATCTTAATTCTTCTACTTACAAGTTGTTAGGAATAATGTTCAAAATCCTAAGGAAATTGAACACTTGTTCAAAGGGTTCTTAGCAAAGCCATTTTATTTCTGCACAGAGGGGTGCCTCCTTGGCCAGTCACCATGAGAGTACACCCGAACAAAGGGGCACGAGAGCCTTTATTCCTGATGCAAGTCCCACCCCGTACCCTTTCTCTGTTGGCCAGGATCGGGTCGTACAATCTAAACTAATCCCAGTTGGCTAAACATCTGATTTTTCTTTTCTTTTTTTTTTTTTTTTGATAAGGTGGGCATGTAAAAGAAAGTGGAGAGGAAGGGGAAGGGATGTCTGTAATGAGCTAGAAAGTTAGTTCTCTTTCCAAATGAGGAAAGGAATGTGAGCTGGTACTGACAACGCCTGGTACTGTGGCGTGCCTGGGCATCTAACAAAGGCAAACAGGAAAAAAGGAGAAAAAGGAGAAAAGGGGGAGGGGGAACTATGAACTAAAGAATACAAGATTGATCAGATTATTTGAAGAGAAACCTCATCATATCCCACACAGTTCTGCATCTCTGGGCAAATTAACCAGTCTTACTATTCTCATTTTAAATTCTAGAAAATAATGGTGCTTCCATGTGTTAAAATAAAGTTTCGCCTAAAGCTCCCGTGTTACGTATTTTAACTGGATGATGCTATGTCACATAAATCTTTAGTCTAAAATTTTGACCTAAAGATTTCTCCATACATAGTAAACTGTAACCTAAATGGATGTGGAAAGAGCCTGTAGCTTATTCTTGTACCAATCACAGAGTTTCAGTTAATAACAGGTATCCAGCTGTTCTAAGCATATTCGATGATGTCATATGCTGAACTGTAACCATCCTAGATGTTACTTTGCCTAACTCACTCTCCTTTTTCTGCCCTCTCATGTTATCTGGCCATGCAGTAGCCCCACAGTCATTCTGAACCTATTCTGTTTCTGGGGACTGCCTGATTTGATAGTTATTCGTTAATTAATGAAACTCTGTTAAATTTGTCTTAAGTTTTTAACACATAATGGGGTTGCAATGACTAATGCTTGTGATAAGACATAAAAACACTTAGCATACTGCTTGGCAACTACTAAGCATTTCTTCTTCTTATTGTATCAGTTTTATTGTATGACAAATAGCATAGCACAAGCTTTAAGAACTCTGGCTTTGAGAACAGATGCATGTAGGTTCAAATTCTGGGTTGGCCTCCTGCTAGATATGTGACTTTACTCTTAGGAAGTTTTCTCTTCTGTAAAATGGGAATAAAAATAATGCCCACATTGAGGGGTTGCTGTGAGGTTTAAAAAAGGTAATACAAAGAAAAGCTTAGCATATTGCCTCACACACAATGGAGGCTTAATTAATGCTAGATACTGTTATTATTATTAGCAAATTGATATCGCCCCTAAAATTGGAAATTCACTGAAGTCACAGATTTTTGTTTCATTCACCTTTGAATTCCTAGTGTACACCCAAAATAAAATTCTAAGGCATCCCAACTATCTGAATGGACTTCCCCCTCAGTCAGGGCACTTTTGGAATTTAACCTGAGAGGCTGGTTCAGGCCATGATAAGAAGTGGGGTTCAGACAAGCCTCATTATACTACTCCAGTGTTAACATCAATACAGACCTTTAAGTCTGATAAGAAGCATTTACAATCTATTCTGCATGATGCCCTTACCTAGAGGCTTCATCTGCATGATTAAAGTTTGCTCTCCACAACCTCTTATTGCAACCCAGACATTTCCTTTCTGTTGATCCCAGGTCTTTAGATAAACCCAACCGTCAATCAGAAAATTTAAATCTACCTATAACCTGAAAGCACACCACCCCTTCAAGTTGTCCTGCCTTTCTGGACCAAACCAATGTATAAAACCAAGCTGCACTCCAGCCACCTCGGTTCCATGTTCTCAGGATCTCCTGAGGGTTGTGTCATGGGCCATGGTCTCTCATATTTGGCTCAGAATAAATCTCTTCAAATATTTTACAAAGTTTGACTCTTTTTGTCATCACTAGCATCAGTATTTTACATTGGTACCTTGCATACAATAATGTGTCTACTTAAATAATAAAAATAGCCCCAAGAAGAGGAAAGCACTGAAATGTCATTGTCCATGTACAGCTTTATGTGACATAGCATCATCCAGTTAAAGCTAGGGTACCCTAGAGATGGAAGCAAGATATGGAAATATAATTTTGGAATGTAGAGACATTTCCAGTGAAAATAAACCTATCTGGGCCGGGCGCCGTGGCTCACGCCTATAATCCCAGCACTTTGGGAGGCTGAGGCGGGTGGATCACGAGGTCAGGAGATCGAGACCACGGTGAAACCCCGTTCCTACTAAAAATACAAAAAATTAGCCGGGTGCGGTGGCAGGTGCCTGTAGTCCCAGCTACTCGGGAGGCTGAGGCAGAAGAATGGCGTGAACCCGGGAGGCAGAGCTTGCAGTGAGCCGAGATCGCGCCACTGCACTCCAGCCTGGGTGACAGAGTGAGACTCCGTCTCAAAAAAAAGAAAAGAAAAGAAAAGAAACCTATCTGATGATATTCTCTTTAGAGAAACGAGTGTCAGGAGTTGAGAAAGAAATGCAGTGAGATTAATTGAGAGAACTTCAAGGGCAAATTTAATCTAATTCAAAATTTTAGCTATGATTAACCTTGGTGTGTATCTTCAGTCCTAATCAAAGGAAATAGAAAAGAACGAATTGTCTAAGTAGGCTAGTTTTGCTGATATTATTGTTTGATGACAGGAATTTCACAGAATAAGGTAGTCTGGCAAATGGGTCCGGTATGTTTTTCAGAGCTGAGGTCTGTCTGATAGACTAGACGCCTCAGGGGAATATATATTAATTAGTAAGCTATTAGTGGCAATTGCTGCTAATTTGGGTCTTGTAATTGAAAGACTACAGAATGGTGTTGACAGCACTTTGGGGTAGGAGGAAATTTGAAACAGCTTTTCTCTAGCTCGTCTTTCTGTGATAGGAGACACAGTGGTTATTTCACTTGCATACATTAACCTTGTGATGCGAATTTCCTTTAAAAATGACAATCATGTATGGGCAAGAAATTAAGGAGAGATCTCTTCATAATTCAGTTTTGAATTTCCCATACATTTGTATATAAGAATACAAATTTTTTTTTAATGCAGTCAGGTAGAAACTGAAGTTTTTTGTGAGTTGAATCACATAATTTAAAAAAATGCTTTTTTTTTTTGGTTAGCTGACAGAGGAAGAAACAGAGTAACTCAATAAGGATACATGATTTTAAAAATCATACCTATAGATGTAATTCTTGCCATATAATGAAACAGAAAGTGAGTTCCAGTTCACAAATGATAGCATGAGGAGCTCCATGGACCACTTCTAGTAAAGCACCCAGAACAAGTGAAAATTATTTTAAAAATCAAGAATTTAAAGTCTATGGAAATTGTCTTAAGCGCATAAAACAAATGGAGAAATATTTATTGAAGAAAATCTAAATCTTTGTAACAACACTGTGAGTCTGTGGCATTTGAGTCACAACACCCTTCCTGTCTATCCCATTCCAGTCCAGTGTGATGGAGGCTTTGGCTCTGCTCTGGCAGTTATGGCCAACAAGACAGAGGCCCCCTGTGCTCTTAGGTTCCAGTGAAGGGCTATGGTATCTCTCCATGAAAGGCAGGGCACTAGTGTTTCTCATTACCCACAGCTTTGTGTTACAGAGGCCAAATTACAGCGAGATCATGGCCAAGAGTTCAGGAGCTCCCTTCCTTCACTCCATCCCCACTAATAGAAGGGAAGCTTCACCTTAGCTACTCCTGCAAAGCAGATTGAGAACACTGGAACCCCAAACACCTTTGCCACAGTCCACTTGTAGGTAGAGGTTTTCATGCTGGGAGGTACAATCCTAGAAGAACAAAGGCTACCACCCCTGGACCATGCCCTGCTCATAAAGCAAGGGTGTTGCTCTGAGAGAAGCAGGCTCTCTGCAGCAGTGGTTCAGAGAGGCGGTCCATAGAATGCTATCTTTAGAGAAGATGGAAGCGATCCGAGGGACCCCGAGTTACTGGCGGGTCTGCAGCAACTTCCCTCTTTGACTCTTTGGAAGAAAAATTCACCTGAGGGGCATAAAGCAGAAAAAGAGACCAAGGCAAATTTCAGAGCAGGAGTGCAAGTTTATTTTAAATGGCTTTACTTTATATATATATGTACTTTTAAAATATATTTTAAATTTTTCAAAACTAAGTCTCCTTCTGTTGCCCAGGATGGAGTACAATGGCACCATCTCAGTTCACTGCAAACTCCGCCTCCCGGGTTCAAGCGATTCTCCTGCCTCAGCCACCTGAGTAGCTGGGATTACAGGTGTGCAGCCACTACACATGGCTAATTCTTAAAAATTTTTTTTTGTAGAGATGCGATTTCGCCATGTTGGTCAGGATGGTTTTGAACTCCCGATCTCAGGTTATCCACCCACCTTGGCCTCCCAAAGTGCTGGGATTACAGACGTGAGTCACCATGCCTGGCCATATTTTTAAATTTTATTATTTATTTATTTATTTATTTTTGAGACGGAGTCTTGCTTTATTGTCCAGGCTGGAGTGCAATGGCACGATCTTTGCTCACTGCAACCTCTGCCTCCCAGGTTCAAGCGATTCTCCTGCCTCAGCCACCCAAGTAACTGGAATTACACACCTCGGCCTCCCAAAGTGCTGGGATTACAGGCATGAGCCACCATGCCTGGCCATATGTTTTATGTTTTTTAACTTTTTTTTTTTTTTTTTTTTTTTGAGACAGAGTCTTGCTTTATTGCCTAGGTTGGAGTGCAATTGGTATGATCTTGGTTCATTGCAACCTCTGCTTCCCGTGTTCAAGTGATTCTCCTGCCTCAGCCTCCCAAGTAGCTGGGATTGCAGGTGCCCACCACCACACCTGGCTAATTTTTTGTATTTTTAGTAGAGATGGAGTTTCACCATGTTGACCAGGTTGGTCTCGAACTCTGACCTCAAGTGATCCACCCACCTCGGTCTCCCAAAGTGTTGGGATTACAAGAGTGAACCACCGCACCCAGACTTTTTAAAATTTTTGTATTTTTATTTCGTTACTTTTTGCCTACTTCCCTTAAAACTTTTTAAATTTTATTTATTTGTTTATTTATTTATTTATTTATTCATTCATTCATTCATTCATTCATTTTCTATAGGTTATTGGAGTACAGGTGGTTTTTGGTTACATGAGTAAGTTCTTTAGTAGTGATTTGTGAGATTTTGGTGCACCCATCACCCAAGCAGTATACACTGCACCCTATTTGTAGTCTTTTTTTTTTTTTTTTGACAGAGTTTCACTCTTGTTGCCCAGGCTGGTGTGCAATGGCATGATCTCAGCTAATCGCAACCTTCCTGTACCAGGTTCATGTAATACTCCTGCCTTAGCCTCCCAAATAGCTGGGATTGCAGATATGTGCCACCACACCCTGCTTATTTTGTATTTTTAGTAGAGACAGGGTTTCTTCATGTTGGTCAGGCTGGTCTCGACCTCCTGACCTCAGGTTATCCACCCGCCTCAGCCTCTCACAGTGTTAGGATTACAGGCAGGAGCCACTGTGCCTGGCCTGTAGTCTTTTATCTCTTGCAGCCCCCCATCCTTCCTCCCAAGTCCCCAAAGTTCATTGTATCATTCTTATGCCTTTGCGTTCTCATAGCTTAGCTTCCACGTATCAGTGAGAACATATAATGTTTGGTTTGCCATTTCTGAGTTACTTCACTTAGAATAACAGTCTTCAGTCTCATCCAGGTCTCTGCAAATGCCGTTAATTCGTTAATTCATTCCTTTTATGGCTGAGTAGTATATATGTATATAGATATAGATATATATCTATCACAATTTATTTATCCACTCCTTGATTGATGGACATTTGGGTTGGTTCCACGATTTATATTAGGAAAGAAAGGAAGGTGTGCTTGAAAGAGACCCAAGCAGGCACATGAAGATTAAAAAGAAAACAAAAGCGGTGTTTAACCTTGATCCCAAGACTTTATAGGCTCATTTATTTCCCATGATTCTTCTCTTAGGATGGGCTTCCTGCACGTGCAGTGCTGTCTTTACCCTTGGGAACTGAGCTCATGCAGTGTGTTTAGAAAGTTGTACACATGCCTGTCTGAGACTTTCTTCGTTTTTGTGGTAGAATGCACCCAGAAGGTCATACTTCAGCATTTTATCTCCTAGTGCCCACACCCAGGAAGTTTTTTCTCCCTAATATCTGCATTCAGTTAACGCTTTCATGTTAATAGCTGTGGATCCTCAGGAAATGGCCTCTCTCTGGCACCCTGGGTGGGCTGCCAAATTATTTTTAGAGAGGCAGGGTGATAATTGTCAAACAGTGACCTGACATTCCTAATGGGTTGGGGGAGAGCCCTCTCCTGCCCAGCTCATGCCTATCTACTACCTGTAACAAGAACAGGGAGCTCCAAAGTTCTCCCCCCAAAGAAATTGACTTGAAACAGAATGTGAGAAAATTCAAACATAAAAGTGTCTTAAAAAATAGTTGTGGTAATTGAGAGGAGGCTGATAGGTCCAAGAGGGCAAAAACCTAAACCTAAGGCTTGCTAGTTTACCAAGGAGAACCAAGGGAAGAGAAATTGGACCTCTCATTTGTGCTGGTGGGAATGCATAATGGCAAAGGTGCTTTGGGAAACAGACTAGCAGTTCCTAAAAAGATTAAACAGTTACCCTATGACTCAGCAAGTCACTGTTGTTATATATGGAAAAAAGGAAAAACATGCCCACACTAACATTTTCATATGTATATTCATAGACATAAAAAAAAAATCAGTTCATCAACTGATGAATGGATAAAGTAAATGTGATCTATCCATACAAAGAAATATTATTCAGTAAGAATAAGGAATTAAATATTAACATGAACGAGCCTTGAAAACATGCACTTAGCTTCTGTAAAAGTAGTCACAGAAGACCCTGTATTGTATGACTCCATTTGCATGGAATATCTACAATAGGGAAATTTATAGACAGAAAGTAGATTATTGCTTGCACAAGGAGGAGAAATAGTGGGGAAAATGGGGGCAGTTGATTTCTGGAGAGAATGGGGCTTCTTTCTGGGAGTGATGAGTATGTTCTAAAATAGACTATAGTGAGAGTTGTGCAACTCTGAATACATTGAAACCCACTGAATTGTATGCTTTAAATGAATGAATTATAAGTAATAGAATTATATCTTGAAAAAAGTGTTATGAAAAAGAAGTGGAAGCATATTCTTATAGATAAAATGAGTTAAATGGCTTTTTTTTTTTTTTCTTACCTGGTCAATAATTAATTGAGGGACCTTGTTTTTTTCTATAAAATCACACTGCTGAGGTCCACTTGTTTTTGTTTTTGTGGTTAGGGTAAGTCTGCAACTTGGTACACAGTGCGTGTGCGTTTCTATTACCATAGGTTTGTTTGCATTTTCTAGATTTTTATGTACATGGAATCATACAGTATGCATTTTTTGGTTTGTTTGGCTTCATTCTATAAACATACTGTTTTGAGATTTGTCTATTTTGGAGTGTGTATTCACTGTTCATTTCAGTTTATTGAGTAGTATGCCATTTTTATGGATATACCATTTTTATCCACTCACATTTTTTTTAAAAAAGGTTTATTTCTTACTGCTGTAATAGCATAAGCATGAACATCCTGCAGTTGAATTTGCAACCCTGTGGTGTGGAATACCCATGTACTTACAATACTGTTGCTCGGCCCCATCCACTCACTTTCTGATGAACACTTAGATTTTTCTGATTTTTAGCTAATATAAATAAAGCAGCTTATGAGCAGTAGTGTACAAGTCTTTATGTAGATATACGTTTAATTTATCTTGTTTCCAGAAGGCATTCTACGTAGATAATGTTACTTATTAACAAAGAATGTTTTACTTTTCTGAAATGGATATATTTTCCTTTTTCTTCACATATTGCACTGGCTAGAACCTCTTGAAAAATACTCAGGAGAAACTAAGAGTGCAGAAATCCTTAAATTTTTCTTGATCTTAGGGAGAATGCATTCAATCTTTTACCAATAAGTGTGTGATAATTATAAACTTTTATTTTTTTAATTTATGTTTTTATTTTTAATTGATACATCATAATATTTATGGGATACACATGATATTTTGAATACATGTATACAATGTTTAATGATCAAGTAAGGATATTTAAGATATCTATCATCTCAAACGTTTATTGGTTTTTCTTATGTTGGAAACATTTCAGGTCTTCTATCAATTTTGAAATCTACAATATATTATTTTAAAATATAGGGTACTATTGAACAGGAATACTCATTTCTTCTAACTGTAATTTTGTACCTATTAGCCAACCTCACTTCATTCCTACTCTGATAATCGTTATTCTACTCTCTACCTCCATGAGATCAATTATTTTAGCTCTGATACATGAGTGAAAACATGTGCTATTTGTCTTTCTGTGCCTAGCTTATATTCTTTAACATAATGATGTCTAAGTCCATCCATGTTGCTACAAATGACAAGTTTTCATTAATGTTTATGGCTAAATAGTATTCTATCATGTGTACACACAACATATTTATCTATTCATCCATTGATGGACACTTAGGTTAATTCTATATCTTGACTATTGTGAATAGTGTTGCAATGAACGTGGGGGTGTAGGTATCCCTTTGACATACTGATTTCCTTTCTTTTGAACAAATATGCAGTAGTGGGATTGCTGCATTGTATGGTAATTCATCTAAAAAAACTGATGAACATTTAGATTTTTCTGATTTTTAGCTAATATAAATAAAGCAGCTTATGAGCAGTAGTGTACAAGTCCATTAGTTTTTTGAGATGATGCCATACTGTTTTCCAAATGGCCTTATTTGGATGTGGAAAGTATAATTTCTCCACATCCTCACCAGTATTTGTTATTTTTTGTCCTTTTGAGAATAGCCAGGTAATGTGATGCCTCCTCCTTTGTTTTTCTTGTTCAGTACTGTTTTGGCTATTTGGGATCTTCTGTTGTTCTATACAAAGTTTATAATCGTATTTTCTATTTCTTTGAAGAATGTCTTAGGAATTGCATTGCATGTATAGATTGCTTCGGGTAGTATGGCTACTTTAGCAATATTAATTGTTCCCATCCATCAGTATGGCATGGTCTTTGCATTTTTTTATTTCTCTTCAATTTCTTTCATCCGCGTTTTGTAGTTTTCCTTGTAGAGGTCTTTTACCTCACCGATTAAATGTATTTATAGGACTTTTTATCGTAGCTGCTATAAATTGGATTGCTTTCTTGATTTACTTTTTGCTAGTCTGTTATTGGTGTATCAAAGCACTACTGGTTTTGGGATGTTGAGTTTTTATCTTTCAACTTTACTGAATTTGTTCATCAGTTCTAAGAGTTTTATTCATCAGTTCTAAGAGTTTCTTGGTTGAGACTTTAGGGTTGTCTATATAAAAGATAATTTCCTCTGTGAAGAGAAACAGCTTTAATTTCTCTATTCCAAAGTGAATGCTTTTCATTTGTTTCTCTTGCCTGATTGCTCTGGCTAGGACTGTCAGTACTATATTGAACAAGTATGCTGAAAATGGGCATCTTGTATTGTTCCAGTTCATAGGAGAAAGACTTTCAGCATTTCCCAATTCAGTATGATGTTAGCTGCAGTTTTGTCTATATGGCCTTTATTATTTTGAGGTATATTTTTTCTGTGCCTAATTAGTTGAGAGTTTTCAATCAAGAAGTGATGTTGAGCTTTACTAAATGCTTTTTTCTACATCTATTGAAATAATCACGTGGTTTTTGTACCTCATTATGTTGATATGATGTATCACATTATTGATTTACATATGTTGAATCATCCTTGCATTCCTTGGATAAATCTCACTTGATCATGATGTATTATGTTTTTGATGCATTGTTGTCTTCAATCTTCTAGTATTTTGTTGAGAAAATTTTTGTCTATGCTTTTAAATTTTTTTATGGATACAAAGTACATGTATCTGTTTATGGGGTATGTGATATACTTTGATACAGACATGCAATGAATAATAATCACACAATGGGAAATGGGGTGTCCCATCCCCTCAAACATTTATCATTTGTGTTACAAACAATCCAATTATACTCTTTTAATTATTTTAAAATGTAAAATTAATATTGGATGTAGTCACCCTGTTGTGCTATCAAATAGTAGTTCTTATTCATATTTTCTAACTATATCTGTATATTTTTGTGCCTAGTGACCATTTTCACTTCCCCCTCACCACACCACTCATCTTCCCAGCCTCTGGTAACCATCCTTTTACTCTCTATCTCCATGAGTTCAATTGTTTTGATTGTTAACACCCACAAATAAGAGAACATGTGAAGTTTGTCTTTCTGTGCCTGACTTATTTCACTTAACATAATGATCACCAGTTCCATCCATGTTGTTGAAATAAAGGAACTTATTCATTTTTATGGCTGCATAGTCCTCCATTATGTATATGTACCACACTTTCTTTATCCAATCATCTGTTGACAACATTTAGGTTGCTTCCAAATCTTGGCTATTGTGAACAGTGCTGCAACAAACATGGGAGTGCAGATATTTCTGATAAACTGATTTTCTTACTTTTGGATACATACACAGCAGTAGAATTTCTAGGTATTATGGTAGCTCAAATTTTAGTTTTCTGAGGAACCTTCAAACTGTTATTCACAGTGGTTGCACCAGTTTTCATTCCCACCAAGAGTATATAAAGGTTCTCTTTTTTTCCACATCTTTGCCCAGCATTTGTTATTACCTGAGAGATTTCATCACGAACTGATGTTGAACTTTATATTAAATGCTTTTTCTGCTTCTGTTGAGATGCTATGGTTTTTGTCCCTCAATATGTTGATATAGGATATCACATTTATTGATTTACGTATGTTGAATCATCCTTGCATTCCATTTTAACTGGCACCTTTGTCAAAAATGAGTTTACTGTAGGTGCATTAGACTATTATTACATTGCTAGAAAGAAATGCCCGAGACTAGGTAATTTATAAAGAAAAATGTTTTAATTGGTTCATGGTTCTGCAGGGTATATGGGAGGCACAATGCTGACATCTGCTGGGCTGCTGAGGAGGCCTCACAGAACTTACAATCATGGTAGAAGGTGAAGGCAGAGCAGGCTTATCTTACATGGCCAGAGTAGGAGCAAGGCGGCAGGGTGATGATACATACTTTTGAACAACCATATTGCATGAAAACTCACTCACTATCATGAGGACAGTACCAAGTGGAAAATCCATTCCCATGATCCAATCAACCTCCTACCAGGGCCCACCTCCAACATTGAGGATTACAATTCAACATGTGATGTGGGTAGAGACACAGATCCAAATGATATCATTCCACCTTTGGCCCCTCCCAAATCTTATGTCCCTCTCACAGATCCACTAGGCAGTGCCCCATGACACCACATGGAAGACGCCAAGGCTATGACTGGCACCTCTGAATCAGTAGCTCAAGCTGTACCTATACCCCTTTGAGCCATGGCCAGAGCTGGAGTGGCTAGAATACAGAGAACAGTGTCCCAAGGCTGTGCAGGGCTGCAGGGCCCTGGACCTTGTCCACCAAACCACTTTTCCTTCCTTGGACTCTGGGCCTTTGATGTGAGGAGCTGCCGAGAAGGTCTCTGAAATACCTTCCAGGCCTTTTCCCTGTTGTCTTGGTATTAGCACTTGGCTCCTTCTTTTTACTTATGCAAATTTCTGCAGGTTGCTTGAATTCCTCTCCAGAAAACGGGCTTTTATTTTCTACCACATGGCCAGGCTGCATGCAAATTTTCCAATCTTTTATGCTCTGCTTCCCTTTTAAATAAAAGTTCCAGTTTCAGGTCATTTATGTGCTCATGTGTAAGAATACAGGTTGTTAAAAGCAGCCAGGCCATATCTTCAATGCTTTGCTGCTTATACATTTCTTCTGCCAGTTACCCTAAATCATCACTCTCAAGTTCAAACTTTCACAGATCTCTAGAACAGGGGAACAATGCAGCCAAGCTATTTGCTAAATCATAATAAAAGTGACTTTGCTCCTCTTTTCCCAATAAGTTCCTCAACTCCGTCTGAGACTACCTCAGCCTGGTCATCTCTGCCCACATGACTATCAGCATTTGGGTCACAACCATTCAACAAGTCTTTAGGAATTCCCAAATTTTCCCTCATCTTCCTGTCTTCTTATGATCCCTCCAAACTGTTCCAACCTCGGCCCATTAACCATTTCCAAAGCTGTTGCTGCACTTTCAGGTATCTTTATAGCAATATTCTACTTCTCAGTAACAATTTTCTGTATTAGACCATTCTTGCATTGCTATAAAGAAATACCCGAGTCTGGGTGATTTATAAAGAAAAGATGTTTAGTTGGCTCATGGTTCTGCAGAATATACAGGAATCATTGATAGCAATTGTTTGTCTTCTGAAGAGGCCTCAGGAAACTTACAATGATAGTCAAAGGCAAAGGGGGAGCAGGCTCATCTTACATGGCCAGAGCAGGAACAAGAGAGAGGAGGGGGAGGTGCCACACACTTTTATACAACCAGATCTCACAAGAACTTACTCACTATCATGAGAATAGTACCAAGTGGAAAATCTACACCCATGATTTAATCACCTTTCACTAGGCCCCATCTCCAACATTGGGGATTAAAATTTGACATGAGATTTGGGTGGGGACACAGATCCAAACCATGTCAGTAGGTGTGTGGGTTTATTTCCGGGTTCTCTATTATGTCACATTCGTCTATGTGTCTGTTTTTGTGCCAGTTCCATACTGATTTGGTTGCCATAGTGCTGAACTATGATTTGGCGTTAGGTATTGTGATTCTCCCAGTTTTGTTCATTTTGCTCAGAATAGTTTTGGCTACTCTGGGTGATTTGTGGTTTCATATGCATTTTAGGATTGATTTTCTATTTCTGCAAAAATTGTTGTTGGTATTTTGGTAGGGATTGCATAGAATCTATAGATTGCTTTGTGTAGTATGAACATTTTAGCAATACTGATCCTTCTAATCCATGAACATGAAATATCTTTCCATTTTTGTGTGTGTGTGTCCTCAATTTCTTGCCCAAGTGTTTTATAGATTTCATTGTAGATATCTTTCAGTTCTTTGTTTAATTTTTTGTATTTAATTTTATTTGTGGGTATAGTAAATAGGATTGCTCCTTTGATTTCTTTTTCATATTGTTAACTGTCATCATATAAATATGTTTCTGATTTTTGTATGTTGATATTCTTATCCTAAAACTTTACTGAAAGTGTTTATGAGTTTTAATAATTTTTGTTGGAGTCTTTAGATTTTTTTCAAATATAAGATCATATTGTCAGCAAGGATCAAGATTGATTCTTTTTCAGTTTGGATGCCCATTATTTCTTTCTCTTGTCTGATTGCTCTAGCTAGGACTTCCAGAACTGTGCTGAATAATAGTGGTGAAAGTGGGCAACCTTGTTGTTATCCAGATCTTAGAGGAAGGGCTTTCAGATTTTCCTTGTTCAGTATGATACTACTGTGTGGCTGCTACATATGTATTGTTGCATTTTGTTTTTTGTATTTTGTTAAGGGTTTTTTTTTTTTTTTTTTTTTTTTTTTTCCTGAGACAGAATCTTGCTCTGTCACCAAGACTGGAGTGTAGTGGCACAATCTTGGCTCACTGCAACCTCCACCTCCCAGATTCAAGCAATTCTCCTGCCTCAGCCTCCAGAGTAACTGGGATATTACAGGCATGCACCACCATGCCCAGCTTATTTTTGTATTTTTAATAGAGACGGAGTTTCATTATGTTGGCCAGGCTTGTCTCAAACTCCAGACCTTGTGATCCGCCCACCTTGACCTCCCAAAGTGCTGGGATTACAGGCATGAGCCACCACGCCCAGCCCTGTTGAGGAATTTTGCATCAATATTCATTAGAAACATTGGCCTGTAATTTTCCTTTTTTGATGTGTCATTGTCTGGTTTTGGTATCACGATAATATTGGACTCGGAGAATGAGTTTGGAAATATTCCCTCCTCTATTTTTGGAATAGTTTGGAGTAGGCTTGATACTAGTTTTTCTTTCAATGTTTTCTTTAATGAAATTGTTTTTATTTTGATCTTGTTACTTGTTACTAATGTGTTCAAGTTTTGGATTTCTTCCTGGTTCAATCTTGGTAGATTGTATGTGTCTGGGAATTTATCAGTTTCCTCTACGTTTTCCAATTTGTTGTCATACATTTGCTTGTAGTAGTAATAGTCTGTTTAATTTCTATAGCATCAGTTTTAATGTCTTCTTTTTCATCTCTGCTTTAAATATTTAGGTCTTCTCTCTTTTTTCTTAGTCTGTCTAAAGGTTTTTCAATTTTATTTATCTTTTTTTAAAAAACTTTTAATTGTTTTTCATTTCAAATTTATGTATTTCTTCTCTGATCCTTATTATTTTGCTTCAACTAATTTTGCATTTGATTTGCTTTTGCTTTCCTAGTTCTTCAATATGCATCATTACTTTATTTGTTTGGAGATTTTCCTCTTTTTTGATGTGTGAAGTTATAGCTATAAATTTCCGACTTATTGATTTCACTGTATGCTATTGGTGTTGGTATGTTGTGTTTCAATTACCATGTATTTCAAGAAATATTTCAATTGTCTTCTTAATTTCTTCATTGACCCAATGGTGATTCAGGAGTATATTGTTTAATTTCCATGTGTTCATATATTTTCCAAAATTTCTCATTATTGATTTCTAGTTTTATTGCTTTCTGTTTAGAGACTATGTTTGATATTGTTTCAATTTTCTCTGAATATTTTAAGACTTGTTTTTGTGGCCTAACATATGGTCTATTCTTCAGAATGATCCATGTGCTAAAGAATAGAATATATATTCTGCATATTCTTTGAATAAAGAATTATTCTTGAATAAAATGATCTGTAAATATCCATTGGGGCCATTTGTTTTATAGTACAGATAATGTCTAATGTTTCTTTGCTGATTTTCTGTCTGGAAGATCTGTCCATACGTGCTTCAGTGTTGCACGCATATATATTTACAATTGTTATGTACTTTGGCTGAATTCACCCCTTAATCATTATATAATGACTTTCTTTTTCTCTTCTTAGTTTTTGTCTAGAAATCTAATTTGTATGATATAAGTATAGCTACTCCTGCTCTTTTTGTTTCAATTGTCATGAAACATATTTTTCCATCTCTTTATTTTCAATCTATGTGAATCTTTGGAGAAGAATTTGTTTCTGGTAGGCAACAGATCATTAAGTTTTGCTTTTTAAAGAATCTATTCAGTCACTCTATGTATCTTGATTGGATAGATTAGACCATTTACATTAAATGTTGTTGTTGACAAGTGAAGACTTACTTCTGCTATTTTGTTATTTGTTTTCTGGTTATTTTGTGGTCTTCCTTGTTTCCTTTCTTTGTTTTAGGCATAGTGATTTTTTTCTGGTGGTAGGTTTAATTTCTTGCTTTTTATTTTGGTATGTGTTATATGTTTCTCAATTTGAGGTTACCATAAAACTTGCAGGTACTATCTTATAACCCATTATCTTAAAGTCATGACAACTTAATGCTGATTTCATAAACAAACATGTAAAAAGAAAACTAATAAAACTGTACATATTAACTTTATTTCTATACTTTTTAACTTTTTGTTATTTCTCTTTATGTCTCATTGTACTATCTATGAACTGGAAAGTTGTCGTAGTTGATATTTCTACTTGGTTCATCTTTTAGTCTTCCTGCTTAAGAGTATTTTACACACTCTGATTAGTGTTATAATATTATGTGTATGCTATTACCAGTGAATTTTGTACCTTCATGTGATTTCTTAATGCCTATTAATGCTCTTTTCTTTCAGAATGAAGAATTCCCTGTAACATTTTTTTTTTTTTAAGACAGATCTGGTCTGGTAATCAAATCTCTCAGCTTTTGTTATCTGGGAAGGTCTTTATTTCTCCTTCATGTTTAAAAAATTTTTCATCAAACTATTCTAGGCTAAAAGTTTTTTGCTTTGAGGACTTTAAATATGTCATGCCACTCCTTGTCTATAAAGTTTCCACTGAAAAGTTTGCTACCAGATGTATTGGAGCTCCATTGTGTGTTATTTGTTCCTTTTATCTTGCTGCTGTTAAGACTTTTTAAAAAATCCTTGACCTTTGGGAGTTGGTTTATTAAATGTCTTGAGGTAGTCTTCTTTGGGTTAAATCTGCTTAGTGTTCTATAACCTTTTTGTACTTGGATATTGATATATTTCTTTAGTTTTGGGAAGTTTTCTATTATTATCACTTTGAATAGACTTTCTATACGTTTTTCTTTCTCTACCTCCCCTTTAAAAGTAATAACTCTTAGATTTGTCCTTTTGAAGGTATTTTCCAGATCCTGTAGGTGTGTTTTATTGTTTTCTATTCTTTTTTTAATTTCCTCTGACTATATTTTCCAGTAGTCTGTCCTCAGGTTCACTTATTCTCTCTTTTGCTTGATCAATTCTGCTATTAAGAGTCTCTGATGCATTCTCTAGTATGTCAATTGCATTTTTCAACTCTGCAATTTCTGCTTGATTTTATTTAATAATTTCAATCTCTTTGCTAAATTTATCTGATAGAATTCTGAATTCCTTCTCTGTGTTATTTTATGTGTCTTTTTTTGAAAAGTGTCTGTTCATGTCCTTTGCCCACTTTTTAATGGGGTTGTTTATTTTTCCTTTGCAAATTTGTTTAAGTTCCCTATATATGCTGGATATTAGACCTTTGTGAGATAGATAAATTGCAAAAATTTTCTCCCATTTTGTGAGTTGTTTGTTTACTCTGTTGATAGTTTCTTTGGCTATGCAGAAGGTCTTTTTAGATCCCATTTGTCAATTTTTTCTTTTGTCACAATTGATTTTGACATCTTTGTCATGAAATCTTTGCCCTTGCCTATGTCCTGAATAGAATTGCATAGGTTTTCCTCTAGGGTTGTTATAGTTTTGGGGTATACATTTAAGTCTTTCATCCATCTTGAGTTAATTTTTGCATATGTTATAAGGAAGTTGTTATAGTTTGGTCCTGTGTCCCCACCCAAATCTAATCTCAAATTGTAATTCGTATGTATCAGGAAAGGGCTTGGTGGGAGGTGAATGAATCATGGGGGAAGATTTTTCCTTTGCTGTTTTCATAATAGTGAGTAAGTTCTCATGAGATCTGGTTGTTAGAAAGTATGTGGGACATCCCCCTTTGCTCTCTCTCTCTCTCCTGTCACTACGTCAAGAAGGTCCTCATTTCCCCTTGTCTTTATGCCATCATTATAATTTTCCTGAGGCCTCACAGTCATGCTTCCTGTAAAGCCCTTGGAACTGTGAGTCAATTAAATCTCTTTTCTTTATAAATTACCCAGTTTCAGGTGGGTTCTTTCTTTCTTTCTTTCTGTCTGTCTGTCTGTCTGTCTGTCTTTCTTTTTTGAGACAGAATCTCACTCTGTCGCCCAGGCTGGAGTTCAGTGATGCGATCTCAGCTCACTGCAACCTCTACCTCCTGAGTTCAAGAGATTCTCCTTCTTCAGCCTCCAGAGTAGTGGGGATTACAGATGTGGACCATCACACCTGGCTAATTTTTGTAGTTTTAATAGAGATGTGTATTCACCATGTTGGCCAGGCCAGTTTCAAACTCCTGACCTCAAGTGATTCACCCACCTTGGCCTCCCAAAGTTCTGTGATTACAGGCATGAGCCACTGTGCCTGGCCCAGGTAGTTCTTTATAACAGAAAATGAACTAATACAGAAATTTGGTACCAGAAAAGTGGGGCACTGCAATAAAGATAACTGAAAATGTGGAAGTGACTTTGGAACTCAGTAATGGGCAGAGGTTGGAACAGTTTGGAGGGCTTGGAAGAAGACAGGAAAATGTGGAAACTTTTTAGAGACTTGTTGAGTTGTTTTGACCAAAATGCTGACAATGATATGGGCAGTGTAGTCCAGGCTGAGGTGACCTCCAATGGAGATGAGGAGCTTATTTGGAACTGGCATAACGGTTATATTAGCTTTGTTTTATCAAAGAGACAGGCAGCATTTTACCTTTACCCTAGAGATCTGTGGAACTTTGAACTTGAAAGAGATAATTTAGGGTATCTGGCAGAAGAAATTTCTAAGCAGCAAAGCACTCAAGATGTGACCTAGCTGTTTCTAAAAGTGTACAATTATATGCATAAAGAAATAGATGGTCTAAAATTGGAAATTATATTTAAAAAGGAAGTAGAACATAAAAGTTTGGAAAATATGCATCCTGACCTTGTGGTAGGAAAGAAAACCCATTTTCTGGGGAGAAATTCAGGCTGGCTGCAGAAATTGGTGTAAGTAAAGTGGAGCCTAATGTTAATAGCCAAGACAATGGGGGAAATGTCTCCAGGTCATGTCTGAGACATGGCAGCCCCTCTCATCACAGGACCACAGGGCTATCAGGAAAAAATGGTTTTGTGTGCCAGGCCCAGGGCCTGCTGCTCTGTGCAGCCTTGGGACATGGTACCCTGCACCCCAGCCACTCCAGCTCTAGCCATGGCTAAAAGTGGCCAAGGTATACAGCTCAAGTTGTTGCTTCAGAGGGTGCAAGCCCCAAGCCTTGGTGGCTTCCATGTGATTTTGGGCCTGCAAGTGCACCAAGGGCAAGAGATGAGGCTTGGAAACCTAAGTTTCAGAGGATGTATGGAAACTCCTAGATGTCCAAGCAGAAGTCTGCTGCAGGGGCAGATCCCTCATGGAGAACCTCTACTAGGGCAGTACAGAGAGGATAGGTGGGATTTGAGCCCCCACACAGAGTCCTCACTGGGTCACTTCCTGGTGGAGCTGTGAGAAGAGGAACCAACATCCTCCAGGCCCCAGAATGGTAGATCTACTAACAGCTTACAGCCTGTACCTGGAATAGCTGCAGACACTTAATGTCCACCTGTTAATGCAGCTGTTGGGGGATGTATCCTGCAGAGTCACAGGGGTATAGCTACCCAAAGCCTTGGGGGCTCACTTCTTGCATCAATGTGCCCTGGCTGTGAGACATGGAGTCAAAGGAGATTAAATGAGATCATTTTGGTGCTTTAAGATTTAATGACTGCCCTACTTGGCTTCAAACTTGCATGGGAACTGTGACCCCTTTATTTTGGCCAATTTATCTTATTTGGAATAAGACCATTTACCCAATGCCTATACCCCCATTGTATATTGGAAACAACTAAATTGCTTTTGATTATACAGGCTCATAGGCAGAAGAGTCTGGGCTTGTCTCAGAGGAAACTTTGAGGGACTGTTGTTAAGGCATGATTATGTTTTGAAATTTGAGAAGCACATGAGATTTGAGAGGGGCCTGGGACTGAATTATATGGTTTGGTTCTGTGCCCCCATCCAAATCTCATATCAAATTGTAATCCACTTGTGTTGGGGTAGGGACCTGGTGGAAGGTGATTGAGTCATGGGGGTGGATTTCCTCCTTGCTGTTCTCATGATAGTGAGTATGTTCTCATGAGATCTGGGTGTTCAAAATTGTGTGGCACTTTCCCCTTTCATCTCTCTCTCTCCTGCCACAATGTGAAGAAGGTCCTTGCTTCCCCTTTGCCTTCTGTGTGATTGTCAGTTTCCTGAAGCTTCTCAGTCATGCTTCCTGTTAAGCCTGTGGAATTATAAGTCAATTAAACCTTTTTTCTTTATAAATTACCCTCTCTCAGGTAGTTCTTTATGGAAGTGTGAAAACAGTCTAATACAGAATGGGTCTAGTTTCAATTTTCTGCATATGGCTTGACAGTTCTCTCAGCACCGTTTATTAAATAAGGAATTTTTTCCCTGTTGCTTGCTTTCATCAGGTTTGTCAAAGATCAGATGGTTGTAAGTGTGCAGTCCTATTGCTGGGTTCTCTATTCTGTTCCATTGAACTATGTGTCCTTGTACCAGTATCATGCTGTTTTGGTTACTGTAGCCCTATAGTATAGTTTAAAGTCGGGTAGCATGATGCCTTTTGTCTTTCTATGTAGCATTGCTACATAGTTTTTATTCTTTCTATGTAACATTGCCTTTTGTCTATTCAGGATCTTTTTTGGTTCCATATGAATTTTAAAATAGTTCTTTCTGGCCGGGCGCGGTGGCTCAAGCCTGTAATCCCAGCACTTTGGGAGGCCGAGACGGGCGGATCATGAGGTCAGGAGATCGAGACCATCCTGGTTAACACAGTGAAACCCCGTCTCTACTAAAAAAATACAAAAAAAACCTAGCCGGGCGAGGTGGCAGGCGCCTGTAGTCCCAGCTACTCGGGAGGCTGAGGCAGGAGAATGGCGTAAACCCGGCAGGCGGAGCTTGCAGTGAGCTGAGATCCGGCCATTGCACTCCAGCCTGGGTGACAGAGCGAGACTCCGCCTCAAAAAAAAAAAAAAAAAAAAAAAAGTTCTTTCTAAGTCTGTGAAGAATGTCAGTGGTAGTTTAATGGAAATAGCATTGAATATATAAATTGCTTTGGGCTGTATGGTCATTTTTAATGTACTGATTATTCTCTATCCATGAGCATGGAATGTTTTTTCATTTTTTTGTGTTTGTCATCTCTGATATTTTCAAGTAGCGGTTTGTAGTTCTTGAAGAGGCCCTTCACTTTTCTTGTTAGTTGTATTCCTAGGTATTCTTTTTGTGGCAACTGTGAATGGAAGTTTATTCCTGATTTGGCTGTCAGTTTGCCTATTCTTGGTGTATAGGAATACTAGCATTTTTCACATTAATTTTGTATGCTGAGACTCTGATGAAGTTGCTTATTAGCTTAAGAAACTTTTGGGCTGAGAAGATAGATTTTCTAGATATCAGATCATGTTATCTGCAAACAGGGATAGTTTGATTTTCCCTCTTCCTATTCGAATGGCCTTTATTATTTTCTCTTGCCTGATTGCTGTGGCCAGAACTTTCAATACTATGTTGAATAGGTGTGGTGAGAGAGAGAAATCTTGTCTTGTGCTGGTTTTCAAGGAAAATGCTTACAGTTTTTGCTCATTCAGTATGATATTGGCTGTGGGTTTGTCATATATGGCTCATTTTGTTTTGAAGCTTATTTCTTGAGTACCTAGTTTATTGAGAGTTTTTAATGTAAAGGTATTTTGAATTTATCAAAGGCCTTTTCTGAATCTATTTAGATAATCATGTAGTTTTTGTCTTTATTTCTGTTTATGTGATGAATAATATTTATTGATTTGCATATCTTAAACTAGCCTTGCATCCCCGAGATGAAGCCTACTTGATTATGGTGGATAAGCTTTTTAATGTGCTGGTGGATTTGGTTTGCTAGTATTTTGTTGAGGATTTTTGCATCCTTTGTTTAACATCCTTTGTTTAACAAGGATATTGGCCTGTAGTTTCCTTTTTTTGGGTTGTATCTCTGCCAGGTTTTGTTGTCAGGATGATGCTGGCCTTATAGGATGAGTTAGGGATGAGTCCCACCTTTTCAATTTCTTGAAATAGTTTCAGTATGAATGGTACCAGCTTTTCTTCATACCTATGGTAGAATGTAGCTGTGAATCAGTCTGGTCCTGGGCTCTTATTTTTTGGTTGGTAGGCTATTTATTAGTGGTTGAATTTCAGAACTCATTATTGGTCTATTCAGGGATTCAATTTCTTTCTGGTTCAGTCTTGGGAGGGCGTATATATTCAATAATTTATCCATTTCTTCTAGATTTTCTAGTTTATAGTGTATAGAGGTTTTTATATTGTTCTCTGATGATTGCTTGTATTTCTGTGGTGTCAATGGCAATATCTCCCTTATCATTTCTGATTTTCTTTATTTGAATCTTCTTTCTTTCTTTCTTTTTATTAGCCTAGCTAGCAGTCAATCAAAAAATAAGCTCCTGGATTCATTGATTTCTTTGAAGGTTTTTCATTTCTCTATCTCCTTGAGTTCTACTCTGATCTTGGTTATTTCTTATGATCTGCTAGCTTGGGGTTTGTTTGCTCTTGGTTCTCTAGTTCTTTTTGTTATGATGTTAGGTTGTTAACTTGAGATCTTTCTAGCTTTTGGATATGGGCATTTAGTGCTATATGTATTTCTCTTAACACTACTTTAGCAGTATCCCAGAGATGCTGGCACATTGTCTCTTTAGTTCTTATTAATTTCAAATAACTCGATTTCTATCTTATTATTTAACCAAAAGTCATTCAGTAGCAAGTCTTTCAATTTCTATGTAGCTGTATGGTTTTGAATGAATGTCTTAATCTAGAGTTCTAATTTGACTGCACTGTGGTCTCAGAGACTGTTATAATTTCAGTTCTTTTGCATTTGGGGGGAGTGTTTTACTTCCAATTATGTGATCAATTTTAGAGTAAGTGTCATGTGGCAATGAATAGAATATATATTCTGTTGTTCTTGAGCGGAGACTTCTGTAGATAACTATCAGGTCTACTTGATCCAGAGCTGAAGTCAAGTCCTACTTATCTTTGTTAATTTTCTGTCTCACTGATCTGTCTAATAACATCAGTGGGATGTTAAAGTCTCCCACTTATTATTGTGTGGGAGTCTAAGTCTCTTTGAATGTTTCTAATAACTTGCTTTATGAATCTGGGTGCTCCTGTATTAGGCGCATGTATATTTAGGATAGTTAGCTCTTCTTGTTGAATTGAACCCTTTACCATTGTGTAATACATTTCTTTGTCTTTTTTGATTTTTGTTGGATTAAAGTCTGTTATTTCAGAAACTAGGATCGCAACCCCTGTTTTTTTCTGTTTTTCATTTGCTTGGTAATTTTCCCTCCGTATCTTTATTTTGAACCTATGTGTGTCTTTGTATGTGAGACGGGTCTTTTGAAGAAAGCATACTGATGGGACTTGATTCTTTATCTAGCTTGTCATCCTGTGTCTTTATTTGGGGCATTTAGTCCATTTACATTTAAGGTTAGTATTGTTATGCGTGGATTTCATCTTGTCATTATGATGCTAGCTGGTTATTTTGCAAGCTTGTTTATGTTTTGTTTTTCCTTTGCTTTTTACATTTTGTATATAGTTAGCCTTTGATTCCTTTTGTCTACTGATTTTGCTTTTTTTTTTTTTTTTTCTTTTCTAGTTCCTTGAGGTACAGTGTCAGGGTTGTTTATTTGAAATCTTTCTACTTCTTTGCTATAGGTGTTAATTCCTATAAAATTCCCTGTAGGCACTGCTTTTGCTGTATCTCATAGGATTTAGTATGTTGTATTTTTATTTTTATTCATTGCGAAAATTTTTTTATTCCCTTCTTAATTTATTCATTAATCAAATGGTTATTTAGGAGTATGGTGTTAAATTTCCATGTATTTGTAGAGTTTTCAAATTTTCTCTTGTTATTAACTTCTAGTTTTATTCTATTATGGTCCTAGAAAATACTTAATATAATTTAGTTTTAAAAAAATTTATTGAGACTTGTTTTGTGGCCTCACATATGGTCTACCCTGTTGAATGTTCCATGTGCTGATGAGAAGAATGTGTATTCTTCAACTGATGGATGAAATGTTCGTAAATATCTGTTATGTCTACTTGGTCTAAAGTGCAGTTTAAATCCAATGTTTCTTTATTGATTTTTTTTTTCTAGATGATCTGTCCTACGCTGAGAGTGGGGTGTTGGAGTCCTCAACTATTATTGTATTAGAGGCAATTTATCTCTTTAGATCTTATAATATTTACTTTATATATCTGGGTGATCTCTTGTTAGGTACATTTATATTTAGAATTGTTATATCTTCTTGCTAAATTGATTCCTTTAACATTATATAGTATCCCTTTTGTGTTCCTTTTCACAGTTTTTGACATGAAGTAGTTTTTTTTTATTATTATACTTTATGTTTCAGGGTACATGTGCACAACGTGCAGGTTTGTTACATATGTATACATGTGCCATGTTGGTGTGCTGCACCCATTAACTCATCATTTACATTAGGTATATCTCCTAATGCAATCCTTCCCCCCTCCCCCCACCACTCAACAGGCCCCAGAGTGTGATGTTCCCCTTCCTGTGTTCTCATTGTTCAATTCCCACCTATGAGTGAGAACATGTGGTATTGGGTTATCTGTTTTTGTGATAGTTTCCTGAGAATGATGGTTTCCAGCTGCATCCATGTCCCTACAAAGGACATGAACTCATCCTTTTATGGCTGCATATTATTCCATGGAGTATATGTGCCACGTTTTCTTAATCCAGTCTATCATTGATGGACATTTGGGTTGGTTCCAAGACTTTGCTACTGTGAATAGTGCTGCAATAAACATACTTGTGCATGTGTCTTTATAGGAGCATGACTTATAATCCTTTGGGTATATACCCAGTAATGTGATGGCTGGGTCAAATGGTATTTCTAGTTCTAGATCCTTGAGGAATCGCCACACTGTCTTCCACAATGGTTGAACTAGTTTACAGTCCCACCAACAGTGTAAAAGTATTCCTATTTCTCCACATCCTCTCCAGCACCTGTTGTTTCCTGACTTTTTAATGATCGCCATTCTAACTGATGTGAGATGGTATCTCATTGTGGTTTTGATTTGCATTTCTCTGATGGCTAGTGATGAGCATTTTGTCATGTGTCTGTTGGCTGCCTAAATGTCTTCTTTTGAGAAGTGTCTGTTCATATACTTTGCCCACTTTTTGATGGGGTTGTTTTTTTCTTATAAATTTGTTTGAGTTCTTTGTAGATTCTGGATATTAGCCCTTTGTCAGATGAGTAGATCGCAAAAATTTTCTCCCATTCTGCAGGTTGCCTGTTCACTCTAATGGTAGTTTCTTTTGCTGTGCAGAAGCTCTTTAGTTTAATTAGATCCCCTTTGTCAATTTTGGCTTTTGTTGCCATTGCTTTTGGTGTTTTAGACATGAAGTCACTGCCCATGCCTATGTCCTGAATGGTATTGCCTAGGTTTTCTTCTAGGGTTTTTATGGTTTTAGGTCTAAAATTTAAGTCTCTAATCCATCTTGAATTAATTTTCGTATAAGGTGTAAGGAAGGGATCCAGTTTCAGCTTTTTACTTATGGCTAGCCAATTTTCCCAGCACTATTTATTAAATAGGGATTTCTTTCTCCATGTCTTGTTTTTGTCACATTTGTCAAAGATCAGATGGTTGTAGATGTGTGGTATTATTTCTGAGGACTCTGTTCTGTTCCATTGGTCTATATCTCTGTTTTGGTACCAGTATCATGCTGTTTCAGTTACTGTAGCCTTGTAGTATAGTTTGAAGTCAGGTAGCGTGATGCCTCCAGCTTTGTTCTTTTGGCTTAGGATTGTCCTGGCAATGAGGGCTCTTTTTTAGTTCCATACGAACTTTAAAGTAGTTTTTTTCCAATTCTGTGAAGAAAGTCATTGATAGCTTAATGGGGATGGCATTGAATCTATAAATTACCATGCACAGTATGGCCATTTTCATGATATTGATTCTTCCTATCCATGAGCATGCAGTGTTCTTCCATTTATTTGTGTCCTCTTTTATTTCATTGAGCAGTAGTTTGTAGTTCTCCTTGAAGAGGTCCTTCACATCCCATGTAAGTTGGATTCCTAGGTATTCTCTTTGAAGCCATTGTGAATGGGAGTTCACTCATGATTTGTCTTTCTGTTTGTCTGTTGTTGGTGTGTAAGAATGCTTGTGATTTTTGCACATTAATTTTGTATCCTGAGACTTTGCTGAAGTTGCTTATCAGCTTAAGGAGATTTTGGGCTGAGACACTGGGGTTTTCTAAATATACAATCATATCATCTGCAAACAGGAACAATTTGACTTCCTGTTTTCCTAATTGAATACCCTTGATTTCTTTCTCCTATCTGATTGCCCTGGCCAGAACTTCCAACACTATGTTGAATAGGAGTGGTGAGAGAGGGCATCCCTGTCTTGTGCCAGTTTTCAAAGGGAATGCTTCCAGTTTTTGCCCATTCAGTATGATATTGGCTGTGGGTTTGTCATAAATAGCTCTTATTATTTTGAGATACATACCATCAATACCAAATTTATTGAGAGTTTTTAGCCTGAAGGGCTGTTGAATTTTGTCAAAGGTCTTTTCTGCATCTATTAAGATAATCATGTGGTTTTTGTCTTTGGTTTTGTTTATATGCTGGGTTATGTTTATTGATTTGCTTATATTGAACCAGCCTTGCATCCCAGGGATGAAGCCCACATGATTATGGTGGATGAGCTTTTTGATGTGCTGCTGGATTCAGTTTGCCAGTATTTTATTGAGGATTTTTGCATCGCTGTTCATCAGGGATATTGGTCTAAAATTCTCCTTTTTTGTTGTGTCTCTGCCAGGCTTTGGTATCAGGATGACGTTGGCCTCATAAAATGAGTTAGGGAGGATTCCTTCTTTTTCTATTGATTGGAATAGCTTCAGGAGGAATGGGATCAGCTCCTTCTTGTACCTCTGGTAGAATTCAGCTGTGAATCCGTCTGGTCCTGGACCTTTTTGTTGATAGGCTATTAATTATTGTCTCAATTTCAGAACCTCTTATTGATCTATTCAGGGATTCAACTTCTTCCTGGCTTAGTCTTGGGAGAGTGTAAGTGTCCAGGAATTTATCCATTTCTTCTAGGTTTTCTAGTTTATTTGCATAGAGGTGTTTATAGTATTCTCTGATGGTAGTTTGTATTTCTGTGGGGTCGGTGGTGATATCCCCTTTATCATTTTTAATTGCATCTATTTGATTCTTCTCTCTTTTCTTCTTTATTAATCTTGCTAGCGGTCTGTCAATTTTGTTGATCATTTCAAAAAACCAGCTCCTGGATTCATTGATTTTTTGAAGGGCTTTTTGTGTCTCTATCTCCTTCAGTTCTGCTCTGATCTTAGTTATTTCTTGCCTTCTGCTGGCTTTTGAATGTGTTTGCTCTTGCTTCTCTAGTTCTTTTAATTGTGATGCTAGGGTGTCAATTTTAGATCTTTCCTGCTTTCTCTTGTGGGCATTTAGTGCTATAAATTTCCCTCTACACACTGATTTAAATGTGTCCCAGATATTCTGGTATGTTGTATCTTTGTTCTTATTGGTTTCAAAGAACAGCTTTATTTCTGCCTTCATTTCGTTATGTACCCAGTAGTCATTCAGGAGCAGCTTGTTCAGTTTCCATGTAGTTGAGTGGTTTTCATTGAGTTTCTCAGTCCTGAATTCTAGTTTCATTGCACTGTGGTCTGAGAGACAGTTTGTTGTAATTTCCGTTCTTGTACATTTGCTGAGGAGTGCTTTGCTTCCAATTATGTGATCAGTTTTGGAATAAGTGTGATGTGGTGCTGAGAAGAATGTATATTCTGTTGATTTGGGGTGGAGAGTTCTGTAGATGTATATTAGGTCCACTTGGTGCAGAGATGAGTTCAATTCCTGGATATCCTTGTTAACTTTCTGTCTCATTGATCTGTCTAATGTTGACAGTGGGGTGTTAAAGTCTCCCATTATTATTGTGTGGGAGTCTAAGTCTCTTTGTAAGTCTCTAAGGACTTGCTTTATGAATCTGGGTGCTCCTGTATTGGGTGCATATATATTTAGGATACTTAGGCCTTCCTGTTGAATTGATCCCTTTACCATTATGTAATGGCCTTCTTTGTCTCTTTTGATCTTAGTTGGTTTAAAGTCTGTGTTATCAGACACTAGGATTGCAACCCCTGTCTTTTTTTGTTTTCCATTTGCTTGTTAGATCTTCCTCCATCCCTTTATTTTGAGCCTATGTGTGTCTCTGCATGTGAGATGGGTCTCCTGAATACAGCAAACTGATGGGTCTTGACTCTTTATCCAATTTGCCACTCTGTGTCTTTTAATTGGAGCATTTAGCCCATTTATATTTAAGGTTAATATTGTTATGTGTTAACTTGATCCTGTCATTATGATGTTAACTGGTTATTTTGTTCATTAGTTCATGCAGTTTCTTCCTAGCATCGATGGTCTTTATATTATGGCATGTTTTTGCAATGGCTGGTACTGGTTGTTCCTTTCCTTGTTTAGTGCTTCCTTCAGGAGCTGTTGTAGGGATGTCTGGTGGTGACAAAATCTCTCAGCATTTGCTTGTCTGTAAAGGATTTTATTTCTCCTTCACTTATGAAATTTATTTTGGCTGGATATGAAATTCTGGGTTGTAAATTCTTTTCTTTAAGAATGTTGAATGTTGGCCCCCACTCTCTTCTGGCTTGTAGAGTTTCTTCCGAGAGATTCGCTGTTAGTCTGATGGGCTTCCCTTTGTGTGTAACCCGACCTTTCTCTCTGGCTGCCCTTAACATTTTTTCCTTCATTTCAACTTTGGTGAATCTGACAATTATATGTCTTGGAATTGCTCTTCTCGAGGACTTTCTTTTTGGTGTTCTCTGTATTTCCTGAATTTGAATGTTGGCCAGTCTTTTGAGGTTGGGGAAGTTCTCCTGGATAATATCCTGAAAAGTATTTTCCAACTTGGTTCCATTCTCCCGGTCACTTTCAGGTACACCAATCAGACATAGATTTGGTCTTTTCACACAGTCCCATATTTCTTGGAGGCTTTGTTCATTTCTTTTCACTCTTTTTTCTGTGAACTTCTCCTCTTGCTTCATTTCATTCATTTGATCTTCAATCACTGATACCCTTTCTTCAAGTTGATCGAATAGGTTACTGAAGCATGTGCATTTGTCACGTAATTCTCATGCCACGGCTTTCAGCTCTATCAGGTCATTTAAGGACTTCTCTACCTTGGTTATTCTAGTTAGCCATTTGTCAAATCTTTTTTCAAGGTTTTTAGCTTCTTTGCGATGGGTTTGAACTTCCTCCTTTAGCTTGGAGAAGTTTGATCATCTGAAGTCTTCTTCTCTCAACTCGTCAAAATCATTCTCTGTCCGGCTTTGTTCCATTGCTGATGAGGAACTGTGTTCCTTTGGAGGGGGAGAGGCGCTCTGATTTTTTATAATTTTCAGGTTTTCTGCTTTGTTTTTTCCCCATCTTTGTAGTTTTATCTACCTTTGGTCTTTAATGATAGTGACATACAGATGGGGTTTTGGTGGGGATGTCTTTTCTGTTTGTTAGTTTTCCTTCTAACAGTCAGGACTCTCAGCTGCAGGTCTGTTGGAGTTTGCAGGAGGTCTAATCCAGACCCTGTTTGCGTGGGTATCAGCAGCGGAGGTTGCAGAAGAGTGAATATTGCTGAACAATATATATATATTTTTGAGACAGGATCTCATTCTGTTGCCCAGGCTGGAGTGCAGTGGTGTGATCTCAGTTCACTGCAACCTCTGCCTCCCAGTTCAAGCAATTCTCCTGTCTCAGCCTCCCGAGTAGCTGGGATTACAGGTGTGCACCACCACCCCTGGCTAATATTTGTATTTTTAGTAGAGATGGGATTTCACCATGTTGTTCAGTCTGATCTCAAACTCCTAACCTCATGATCTGCCTGCCTTGGCCTCCCAAAGTGTTGGAATTATAAGAATGAGCCACTTCGCCCAGCCAGTCTGCTTTATCTGATATAAATATAACTACTCCTGCTCATCTTTGGTTGCTATTTTCGTGAAATCTTTTTACCCCTTTTCCCTTTCAGATATGTGTCTTTAGAGGTAAGTGAGTTTCTTATAGGCTTCGTGTAATTTGAATCATTTTTTTAAAATTTCACGCAGCTAGTCTCTGTCTTTTAAGTGGGAAATTTAGTACACTTATATTCAAGGTTATTGATAAATGAGGATTTACTCCCATTGTTTTGTTATTTGTTTTCTGATTGTTTTATATATCCTGTATTCTTTTCTTGCCCTTTTATTGTTTATCGTTGTGGTTTGGTGAATTTATATAATGGTAACATTTGATTTATTCCTCTTTGTCACTTGAGTGTCTGCTGTACCGGTGAGTTTTATGCTTTTGTGTGTTTTTATAATTGCAAATATTATCTTTTTGCTCCACATGCAGAATTCACTTAACTATTTCTTGTAGAGTTGGTTGATTGGTGATGAATTCCTTCAGTTTTTGCTTGTCTGAGAAAGACTTTATGTCTTCCTCATTTTTGAAGGTAAGCTTTGCAGCATATTGTATTATTGGCTAACATTTTTTTTTCTTCTCAGTTCTTTGAATATATTATCCCATTCTCTCCTGGCCTGTAAGATTTCTGCTGAGAAATCCTCTGTTAGTTTGATGAGGATTCCCTTATATATGACTTGACATTATCTCTTTTTTTAATAATTGCTGTTTTTATAATTCTCCCTTTGTTTGACTTTTGACAGTTTGATTCTAATATACCTTGGAGATCTTTTTGTGTTAAATCAATTTGGAAATTTTTAAGTTTCCCCTATCTGAACGTCTATATGTGTTGCATGACTTGAGAAGTTTTCTGCTATTATTTTGTTTAAAAGATTTTCTATGTTTTGCCCATTCATCTCTTCTCCTTCTAGAACACTTAGTTCAAACATTTGGTTACTCCATGATGTCCCCTATGTCACATAAGATTTATTTATTCTTTTTTATTGCTTTATTATTTTCCTTTTTATCTAACTGGGTAATTTTATTTCATTTTATTTTTTATCCATCCCCTCAAACATTTATCATTTGAGTTAAATAATCCGGTAACATTATTTAAGTTACTTAAAAATATACAAGAAATTTATTACTAACTACAGTCACCTTATCGTGCTATCAAATAGTAATTCTTATTCATTCTTTATTTTTTTGTACTCAATCCTTATACTCTCTATATTCATGAGTTCAATTGATTTGATTTTTAGATTCCACAAATAAGTAAGAACATGTGATGCTTGTCTTTCTGTGACTGGCTTATTTCACTTAATATAATGATCTCTGTTCCATCCATATTGTTGCAAATGACTAGATCTCATTCTTTTTGTGGTCAAATAGTTATCCAGTGTATATATGTACCACTTTTTTTTGTGCATTCATCTGTTGATGGACACTTAGGTTGCCCCAAACTTTAGCTATTGGAAACAGTGCTGCAACAAACATAGGAGTGCAGATATCTCTTTGATATACAGATTTCCTTTCTTTTGGGCATCATTGGGTAATTTAAGACTTGACTTCAGGTTTAGAAATTTTTTCTTCTGCTTGATCTAGTCTATTGTTGAAACTGTTTATTGTATTTAAAAATTTCATTTATTAAATTCTTCAGTTGCAGGGTTTTTATTTGCTTCATTTTTCTGAATCTAACTCTTTGTTGAATTTCTCCTTTAGATCATGAATTGTTTTTCTGATTTCTTTGTGTTTTTTATGTTTTTTCTTTTCCATCTCTTCGTGCTTCTTTTATATCATCATTTTGAATGTTTTTTCAATTGTTTCATAGATTTCTTTTTCATGGAACCTATTGCTGGAGAATAATTGTGTTCCATTGGAGATGTCATATTTCCTTGTTTCTTTTTCATGTTTATTCTGTCCTTATGTTGATATCTGCACATTTGGTGTAGCAGGTATCACTTCTTCAAATTTTATGAATTGGCTTTCATAGGAATATATATTTTCTTATAGATGTATCTATAGAGCACATTGGATATGGTACTTTGGCTTTGATTTTGGGTGGGCTCAATAGTGTATGCTCCGTATGATCTCTTCAGCTGTTATTGAGTATCAGTGGTATCTAAGTTCTTCAGTGGCTTAGACTGTGATAATGAAGGCTGCAGTGGAGCTTTGCTGGGGAGAGGGTACCAGGTGGGTCAATCCTTACGTATTAGTGGTGGCAGCAGTGGTGTGCTTGACCTTGGGCCCTCAAGTAGTGTATGTGGACTCCAGTGGTAAAGAATCTGGGTGGGCTGATCTTTGGGCCTCCAGGTAACTTGCTCAGGTGCCAGCAGGGGCAATTGTGGACTGGATGGGCAGGAAGGTTCTTGGGCCTCTGCGCAGCAGGTGTGGCATTGGTGATGGCAGTAGCAGCAGTGGGTAAATCTTGAGACCTTCCTGTGGCATACATGGGCACCACTGGTGGCAGCAGTGGACTGGGAAGGCTAGTCACCAGGCCTCCAGGAGGCACATGAAGGTGAGTACTGGTGGCAGTGGTGGTGACAGACTCAGTGGCCCCTCCTCAGCTCACAGGAGGCATTAGTGGACTCTGATGGCAGCTGGTGAGGCAGATCAATCCCCAGTCCCCTTGGACAGTAAGTATACACAGACATTGGGAGGGGTTCTGCCATACAGGGTGGGTCTTTTCTCAGGCCCACTGATGATGTTTGTGGGCATAGGTGCTGGTAGATGGGATATGATAGGTGCAAGTTTTTTGTGTGATTCACTTTATGAGATTGAGGGTGTTTCTGTGGGTTTTTTTTTTTTTTTTTTTTTTGTAATTTCCTAACAGTATGTTTTGTGTTTGCTTGTTTTTAACTAGTTATGGGGGCTATTTTTTTTCAAATGTCTTTCTGCCTTAATTTGGATGATCTTACGGTTTTTCTAATTTAGTCTCTTGATGTGTTAAATTACATTTGCTGATTTTGATTAATAAACCAATTTTTCATTACTGTGCTAAATTCTACTTGGTCATTATATATATAATTATATATACATATATATTTTATGTATATACATATATATGTGTGTATATATATTTGATTTGCTTCTCTATACTCTCAGCTCTGTTAAACTCTGGGTGAATGCCAATGTTTCTTTTCCTGCACCACAGCCTAGAAACTCTCTCAGGGTTGAAAGCTGAAGTTTAACATATTTGTTTTTCTATATTTCAGGCATCACAGAAGATAAATGCAAAATTTTATTAAGAATGGAAATATTGTACATTTTTATTATGGTGGTAGTGTAGGAAAATTGTGAACGATTTTAAAGTGGATTAAAAGATTGCCAAGATTTCAATGGAACTATGGATTGTTTAGAGAACATTATTCTGAATTATTTGTATAAGGTTTCTGTGACTTTCAATTTTTTAATCTATTTTCCAACTCTGTAAGTTGTAGAAAACTGCTAATAAGGGAAATAGTTCTTGTTAATAGAAATGGAGACTTGTCTCATGGATAGCAATTGATTATTGCTTTGTAGATATTTACCAATTTGATGTGCTCATATGGTCTTTGTGTTCTCCTTTGAATGAGTATAGTGTGTTTGTGGTTCTCTTATTAATTACTGAATTAATTAAAATCTTTGATACATGTTTATTTTATATTTGTACTGGAGTCATGAATTTCCATTTAAAAGTTATTCTTTACTAACAGTTACATGTCTGTATACAATTGCCAAAACACGTCAGATTGTACAGTTAAAATGGCTGAACTTTGACCGGACCCGGTGGCTCATGCCTGTAATCCCAGGACTTTGGGAGGCCGAGGCAGGTGGATCGATCATGAGGTTAGGAGATCGAGACCATCCTGGCCAACATGTGAAACCCTGTCTCTACTAAAAATACAAAAATTAGCTGGGCATGGTGGCACGTGCCTGTTATCCCAGCTACTCGGGAGGCTGAGGCAGGAGAATTGCTTGAACCAGGGAGTTGGAGGTTGCAGTGAGCCAAGATTGAGACTGCATTCCAGATTGGTGACAGAGCGAGACTCTGTCTCAGAAAAAAATTTAAAAAGGCTGAATGTTATTTTATGCAGCTTATGCCCCAATAAAACTGGAAATGTATTATCTTCAAGGAAATCTTACAGAAAAATGAAGGACTTGCCTTACCATTTCTCTAGAATTTGCTGTTAAAACAGTTGGCTTTCATGACATTAGCATTTTCAATCTTTCTCCTTAATTCTCTGAATTATTCCTTATTAATAATCTCTTCATGGGACCTGTTTCCCAGCATCAATTCTTTCAATGTTGAATAATTAAAAAACCTCTCTTAGGTCATCTTCTTACCCCAGGTACTTTCCCTAGATGGTCTCATCTCTTCATCAAAATATGAAAGTTGACTACTCTCTAACTTAAAAATGTCATCCTGATAATAATAATAATTTAATATTTCTTATATCTCGTGTGTTCTCCTATAAAGATTATGACATTAACTCACTAACTTAACTCACTAACTTCTCACAATAACTCAGAGGTGCTTTTATAATCATCACCAGTTTATAGGTAAAGAGTCTATGACCTAAAATTTCTGTGCCCCCCACTAAAGTCAGAGCAAATAACTGATAAAGATTAGATTTAAATTTAGATATTTTCATGGCAGTACCCAGATATTTAACCACTAATCAATACTGCCTTTCATCACCATTCCCGCAATTCCAATCCTAGTTTCTTACTGGCTTCATGAAACTTTTAAAAATACTTTCATTGCTGGTTTCCTGAATTATATCCCATTCTAAATTAATTAGTATTCATTGTGGTCAAACTCCAACTCTGCCACCGACTGGTTGGGTTAACTTGAACTTGCTCTCTTGGGGCCTCAGTTCCTTTTTAAAAATATTTAAAATATTTAATTGAAAAATAAGGATTATATATATTCAAAATGTACAATGTGATTGATACACATATACATTGAATATGAAAATATTATATTAATTATTATAATCAAGTTAACACATCCATCACCACTCATGTTGTACACTAGATCAGAACTTGTTCATAACTGAAGATTTCTACCTTTTGATAATCTATAACATAATTATTATCATGGGTTTATTTACATTCAGCTAAATTAGTCAACTATAGAAATGGAAAACTGCTTTCAATTGCATCTTTTGTCAGTGAAAATATTTTTCCATAGGATGGGTTTAATCTATATTCCATGGCAACAGATTTCTTTTTAATCGAAGGGTAAAAATAAACTATTACACCAAGTTTTTTCACATCTAATGTTACCCTTTCTCTTTCATCTGTACAAAATAACATACAAGAATACAATAATTATGGTTATAGAAATATCATTTACACTGACCCCAATTTTAATCATGTTTTGCTCCTAATTCAATGGGATGATAAAAATGTGTAACTCAAGGCAATGAAGATTTTATGAGCTGTTACTAATTGTTTCAGTCATAAGTTCATTATGTACCATAATTTCCAGTAAAATACAACTCAGACCCTACTATTTAACATGTGTACAATGTAGTATGATAGTGCTTTTTGTAACCTTCAAAACCTGCATGTCACTTGGGCTTTAGTGACTCAGTGCCATCTGTTGAGGTTTTGCTGAATGATGTAGTGAGCTCTTAAGGGCAGAACCAGGGGAAAAGTCCTGGCTCTTCCACCTCCTTGTTCTGGGATGGAGGCAAATTATTTAACCTCTCTTAGCCTAGTACCATGAACTATTAACTAGAAACACTTTTTTTCGTAGTCATAATTAGGAGCAAATTACATAGTGGATTTAAAAACTACAAGTCCAGCTGCTAATTAGGTATTAGAACCATGCCTCTCTGCTGTTCTTTTAAATAAATGTGATACTAACAGACTATTGTTTAATAAGTCTAATGTGTTTATATCATACAACTACAAATTAAGAAGACACCAAATATTGGTATTCTACCCTGTCAATTCCTTTTTGGCTTGAGTGCTATACATATGTTCTCTCATTTATACATTGGGAAAACTTTTTAAAATGTCTAATTAATTCCGTTCTTAACTTTAAGAGAGGTGATATAGAGTAGTATTGAGTGTGTAGATTCTGATACATGCTTTCTGAATTCCAATTATCGATGTGTCACATATAGCTACGCTACCTTATTCAAGTTAGTACTCTCTCTGTGTCTCAGACTTTTTACCTATGAGACTTGAATAGTTATCAAAATCAAAGGTTTTTATGAGAATCAAATGAGTTACTACATGCAAAGTGCTTAGGACAGTGCCTGGCATAAAGTACTTGGTAGAGGTTATCCTTTTATTATTACTATTATTATTAACCTTATTAATGAATACGACATTTCATAGAGAGGTAAATTGACTTACCCATGATCACCTTGTTAGTACTGGGTGAAAATAGGTTTTAAACACAAATTCATTGACTCAAATATGCATTATTTTATCTTTATCTTATGAGATAATTCATCATGCTACCTATGATGCTATTTATTATATATAGCATAGTGGGGGGGAATGTAGAAATGAATAAGTTAGTCTTTAATATTACTCTATTACTGACCCAAAATAACATGTTAAAACATGGTTATGTATGTAGATATTTCATATAAATATATTATGTATTTATTTTATCTAAGTATGTAAACATTTAATGGGCTGAAATAAGTGGAAAATGTTGCTCATAAAGATAAATTTCTACTGTGCTAAGAATAGGTGAAATGGCTTAATGACTTAGTATAAGACTTAATCATGTGATGCAGAAATGAAATTCAATCAGCTATCTCATGTGCTGTACATCAAGGCACATGTTTGCTGCATACTTTGACTAAATGAAAAACATAATTATAAGAAACTCAGAAGACGTGGTTACTGGAATTTCTGAACCCACAGTAGCGATGATTCATCCAGATTCTGCATCTTGTAATTTCTACTGAGGCAATATCTTTCTCCTTCTATAACAGCCATGAATCCAGGGAAATCATTTTCCTTAGTAAGTCACAGGCTTAACTGGAAGAAAGAATTTTATAGGTCAAGAACTGACTATCTATTCTTGGTCACCCTTTGAAGGTAGTGTAAATGTAAAACTGTCATTGCTACCTGAATGTTGGGAAAAAGTAGAGGCATCAGGAAATATGGGGAAGGAAACTTCGATTAATAACAAAGATATTATCTTTGAACATACTATACTCTACATCCAATTATGCTTAGAGGGATGAGGCTTGGTGGTAAAAGTTAGACAATGAGAATTCTCACAGCTATTTTAATAACAAGGAATGAACATGTGACATCCAGTAGTATACCCAGAGAGTTTTCAGATTTGTTTCCAGGTGACACAGACAATGTGTAATGTAAGCACAGCTTCATTAGATCTAATAAAAATATTCAGTTCCTTGTCACAATTCCTACATCCGAGTTATTGGATTCTCCAGCTTGGTGTCAGAAACAAAATTTTCGGTAGGAGAATAGATCAGCATTCAGTTACTTCACATGAGACTGATGGATGGAGGGTTGAAATCATTTCTTCACAGGATGGCCTGTGTTAGAGGTAATTGGATTTTGCACAATTCAAGTGCTTTAGAGTAACAATGGTCTCTCATGGATCCCCTGAAGATCTTCTGGTGCATGTGACTGGACGTGATATTTGTACCTGAATACGAGAAGGTTTGCAAACCAAATACTTATAGCTAGCTGCCAACTTAACTTTGAAGGTTTCATCTTCAATGGTGACACTTTTAATGAAATGTCAGTGCTTTGTTTAAAACTGGACGCTCGCATCATCAAATCCAATGCTCATTCATATATTTGACTTGCAAAATATGTTGGAGGAATTATTTGCAGCCTCAATGAATAATCATGTATTGGAATTTAGCTTGTAATGATTCTATTTTTCTAGTCATTGGTAACTTCTTCCTGGGCTACAAAACACTGAACCAACTTACATGAGGTCTGAACTTTTGCTGTTTTAGGGATAGCCAGAGTCAGGACATGAATTTCTTTGGGACTTATTTTGGAAAATGTTTGCATGCCCTTGTGGAATAGATTTATTTTAAAATTAGGGTAACATGAAGAGTTGTAACCTATTTCTCAAATCCTCCCCCAAATTTTAATTTTTACCCAACATATAAATTCACATAATTGAAATAGTTATATGAATCTACATGATTAGATACAAAATACAAAATTCCCTGCTACTCTCTTTTCCTGAAGGTGATTACACTCACCTCATTTTTATGAGATTTAAGGCATAAGGTCATTGTGTAAAGTGGCTGCTAGGATTCTGTTGTTATTTACAGGTAGACAAGAGTAAAGGATGGTTTCTAACACATGAAGGTATGGCTAAACAACCCAAGGAGAGACTAGCATAAACATTTATTGTGTCCAATTTACAGTTGTTACACATTTAGGTTCAAATATTTTACTATTATAAATAATGCTATAATAAATATCCCTGTAAAGAAAACATTTCATATTTGTGTATTAATACATCAACATTTATGATTAACTTCAGAAATTAAATGCCAATTCAAATAGAATGTACATTTTCCAATTTTATAGAAAGAAAGTTTAGGCCCATTTATATTGCCATCAGTAGTGACTGGGTATGAATGAGAGTGTTTCTCTGCAAAGTCTCCAAAATGAAGTGTTATCATTTTTTTTAAGTCTTTGCCTATCTAATTGGTAAATATATTTTGATAAGGGTAAAATGTATTTCATTTTAATAAAGTTTATATTAGCGATTCAACATTAGGAAGTTTATGTGTTTCAATGCTGAAATAGGGTTTCTCAATAGAAAAGTATTTAAAGGCAGTCTTCTATCTGTTTAGCTTTCTTGCACCCACACACTAGTGGACTCACCCTACCCTTGCTAAGACTACATTTTAAAAGAAAACCATGACTAATTCCTAATTTGAAAAGCTTACACATTAAATATGAAGTCAACCTCTCTTCTTTCACACTCTTCCCTTGCTTTGAATCCGTTATATCTGTTGGATATATAGCATTCTCGTTAATTTGTTCACTCTTTTTAAGACAGAAATTATATCTCATTAATCTTTTTTTTTAAAAAAATGAAACATTTTATTCTGGATGATTTTTTTTTTCTTAGAAGTTTTAGCAAATTATTTTTATAGTTAAAGTTGACAGATATTTTGCTTTGTAATTTTTTCCCATTACCTTTATATACACAAGTCTTTCTATCTACAGATTAGAGAAATTTCACTTGGTTATTTCTTCTAAATTTTAAGTACTACATTTTAATATATAATTTACCTGCAATTTATGTTTTATAATGTATAATGGAAGTATAATGGGATAAAGGTATCTATTTTACATATTTTACATATCTATTTACATATTTTACATATAAAGGCATCTATTATACTTTTGATTTTTTACAAGTAATTGTATCAGTACCATTTTAAAAATAATGCATGCATTCTTCATTTGTTTGTTAGGTCTGAGCAACTAGAGTTGGTCTTTCCACAGCACTTTGGCAACTCACAGAAGGGTAAGCAGATTTTAAGAGCAAGCATCCTGAGAGCAAACATTCTAAAAGGCTCAGGTGGAAGCTGCTTGACTTCATAACTTTGGAAGCCAGGTTGAGGAAATCCCAAATCCCACTTTCACTGCCTTCTATAGGCCAAACAAGTCACTAATGCCAGGCCAGTCATGAAAGGAACAAAATTAAGCTTTATCTCTCAATATGAGGACTAGAAAATAATTTTTGGACATTTTAAATTTACTAAACCCTGCACTCTTGCCACATATTGTTTACATTTTCCGCCACGTTCAGTGAAGACTCACCCCTTCCCAAGAGCCTCAGAATGGGATGAGATTCTGATTCATCTTTATATCTTCCCTAAACCCAGTGTCGCAATACAATGCTCAATACACATTTGTTATGTAAGATTTTTGCCTACATGGCTCAGACGAGTAGGCTTTTTTCTTTCAGCAGATCTGGATATTTGGCCTGGGCACTATGCCTAGCTCTATGTCAGGCAAGTGCTTTTTCTCTGGACCACAGTTTTCCTATACATACAATTGGGAAGTTCAAGTAGATAACCACTAAAGGTTTTTTTTTTTTTTGCTTGTTTGTTTGTTTTTTTAATCTAAAATCCTATAATACTTGGCCTTTTTATTACAAGTGAACAATTTCTGTTTATATTATAAAATGGAATTGAAATAATGTTGTCTAATAGCAAATTTTTACCTAACAGATCTACAGAATAGATTTCCTTTCGAATGCGGTTATTACTTACAAAATGGAAGCGTTTAGTTAGTCATCACCTCTCCACAGTGTGTTAGCCCCATCTAGTGAATGATTAATGAATTCTCAAATAGCATATGACTTTTTTAAAGCTACTGCTGAATCATATGTCATCATATTTCTAGACTTGGAGCAGCCTTTGCTATTTCAGATGTAGCCAACATTGAAAGAGGAATTGATTGTGAGATTAATTTTAAAAATGTTTGTATGCCTTTGCAGAATAGATTTATTTTAAGAATGGGGTAACATAAAGAGCTATAATTTATTTCTCAAATCCTCCCCCAAGTTTTAATTTTTACTCAACATCTAAATGCTTGTAGTTGTAATAATCAAACAATTCTATATGATTAGATACAGAAAACAGAAATCCATGCACTCTTTTCCCCTAATTTGTTTCCCTAAAGACAATTACACTCACTTAATTTTAGTTATTTTAATACTTGCTTCTATGCTTGAAATAACATGCTTATTATTCCTCCTTGATTTTTTTCAACTTTAGGCTATAGAGAAGAAGAGGAGTTAATGCTTTTTGTTTCCTTTTCTGAGGATATATCATATATGTGAGTAGAAATTTTGATAACTTGCCTTTCCTGCTCACTTTCCCACCACTCCCCACCTGAAACTCTCATCTTTATCATTTGCTTAGTGTTCAATGTATTTCTCACTAATCCAGTCTCAAATTGGTTATTCACTAAAACCAAGACTGCAGACACCTCAGGTATTCTATTTATTCCATCTTTCTGAACAAGTCTTTCCCAAAACCTTCTCACTTGCTCCAACCCTAGTTTGCCCTCCTTGCCTGGGACACAGCTGTTATCCTGGATTTGCCTGGGAGGTCCTCTCGTCTTCTGCCCATGTTGCTGTGTCTCTTGTTTTCTGTATATGTCTTACTGTCTCTAGGTTTAGAGAGATGAAATATGCCCTCCAGGAACTTCAAGAGAAAGAATATTTGAGAAATATGTTTTTAAGAATTTGTTACATGGGTACACTGACTTGTTATTCAGCATCAATTCCAAATGTCTTTTAGTGTATGGAAGGCTAAAAACTCTATTTTTGAGACTTCCACACAGTGGGCTTCTAAAAGTGCTGTGGTTTGTGCCAATAAGATACACTTACACAAATTTTAAATTTATTAATAAGGAATTGCCAAGTTTTATTGGAAAGCACCACTGTGGACAGGTATATTTTGATCATGGAGACTTCCTGAGTGTGGTGACTTTTGAATAGAGGAGGAGGTAGTAGTCCTTTGGTGGCCTGGTTTGTTAGCAAAGCTCTCAAAGTCATTCCTGAAAGCTCAACATAAAGTCTGTTTCTTCAGTCATTTGATACCCTGCCATACTACTTGACACTAACTATGGTTGTCTCTGTTTCCTGCACTGAACCTTGAATGGGATATCTTATAGGTGCAGGCTTGGTTAGACATAAAATTCTAAATTTAAAATGATTTTTATGTATATATGTTAGTATTCTTGCTATCAAATATGAAGCCTTACTAGTCTCTCATCCAATGTATGTGACTATTTCTTCTCCTTTTGTGGCAGCTTAGGTGAGCTGTTCTTTGTCTTTAGTGGTTTGAAAATGAAAGATAAAATGGCTGAGTTGGTCTCTTTCATCCTTCATGCTGGGCACTTGAAGTGTCCTTTCAATGTACAAACTCATGTTCTTATTTGTGGAAGATCTCTTAATTGTTTCAGAGAGTATTTCTTTTCCCCAGTTTTTGCTGTTCATTTGTTTTGGAACTGCTATCTTTTGGCTATTGAAATTTGTGCAATGGTCTGCTGATTTAGTTTTATCTTTTATCTCTTATTTTCATCTCCTTTTAGCAACTTTTGAAACATAATGGATGTCCTAAATTCTACCTTTTAACTTATATTAATATTGTAAAGCCTTTTGCTATAATTTTCTTTTAATTTTCCAGGGTATTTATTTTTTATTATCTTAATTCTTCATTTTGATAGCATCGGGTCTAATTTTATTATAATATTTTCCTTTTTAACATATGCATACTAACACTTCATGGTCTTTGTTCCCTTTAAATTACCCTTTTCTGTTTTTACTTGGTCTTGATTTTTTTTCACAGAGGCTTTCTTCAAGTGTCTCATAATCTATGATGGCTGCTCACCAGTAACAGTGAGGAACTTAAAGGCTGGTTGGGGACTCTGAGAACATGATTGCATTTGTTCACTGTGAGCTTCACTACAGGATGTTCTGGCAGGGCTGTGTAGCCATACTGTACATATTCCTCAAAGCAGAAACTAACTAGTTTTCTTTTGAAGAGCAAAAGCCTAGATGTCAGCCTTTTGAAATACAAGAGAGGTAAGTGGGTCAGAGTCCTTGCATCTTGTATACAGTCTGAAATAGGAAGTCTCTGCATTACTGTTGCAGAGTAAAACTTTAGTTTTTGCAAATGTAAGGGACGGCATCTGGAGTTATGACTGTTTCTTAAATAAATATTCAATTAATCACTTATTAATAAGAAATAGTTCTTTTCTCCACAATCTTTAGAAGGACTGGAAGCTACCAATTCCACAGCACTTTGGTAATTCTGGATGGTAAATTGAGTTGCCTTTTGAAATTCCTCATTGCAATTTAAGCTTTGGCTTACTCAAATGCATCTGCTTTTCGATGTCTAAATCTGTATTACTTTTTTGTCTCTGTTCTCTCCTTCTTTGTGGATTGACCCTTTAAAACAATTTCCCTTGCTGTGGAGACTTGGAAAAGAGGAAAAAAAGGTATGTTCTCAATACTCATAATCCATTTTTAATTTTGGATTTCATTTAATTTGTACTGATATAATTCTTGAGGCAATACGCCATTTCATAAGTGAATGCAAGGGTATGTGTGTGTGTGCGTGTGTGTGTGTGAGTGTGTAATGTATATATACATCTATCTATCTATCTATCTATCTATCTATCTATCTATCTATCTACCTACCTATCTATTATCTATCTGATTTGCATGGTCAACTGTGCTGTCAGTGAATACAGAACGGGAAAGTAGTTTGGGGGAAGGGTTTGTGAGGCTGAATAGTGCTAATAAAGTAAAAATTTGATAACAAAATAAAATTTACCTCTTTGTCTTAGCTACTCCCTGTCAGGGACGTAGAAACTTTTGGAAGAAATTGCTTTTTGTTTTCATTGCCACAAGGGCACTGTTCTGAAAATTAGTCCCTTAAGTGTTTAGGTATTAAACCTATAAAAATTTACTGAAAGTGTAATTTACTAAATAGTATTCAGGTGATTTTGAAAAGTAGTGTAGCTTCTTAGAATGTAGCTGGACAGCAAGGGGAATCTATTGCAAAGAAACTGCATTTAGGCAGAAGAAGAGGGAAAGTTAAGGTCATGACCAATTTAAATTTTGTCATAAAAGTATTTTCATTTTTGCCATATAGATAAAGATCGTGTGGACCCAGGGAAAAGCAGAATTAAGTAAGACAACTAATGTGGCCATAGTGGTGAGAGAACACACATTTATTCATCTCTTCCTGTATTCGACAAATATATATTGACACTTATACTAGATATGAGAGATGTAACAGTGAACTACACTCTAAAAACTTTGCTTTCTACAGGATCACAGCACACAAATGCAAACTTATATAAGAAGTACAAAAGCAAAAATGATACATACATCAATGTGGCCAGGCCAGAGCCCTCTGTGTTGGTGACTGTTTTTACTTGGAAATCCAAAAGGAATGTGGGGAGTATCCAAACAGATATGTGGGAGAAGAGGAGTCAGGGGAAAAGACTCTTTTGTTGATGAGCCAACTAAAACTAGCTCCATCAAAACAAAACAAATAACAAACAAAAGTTACAAGACTCCTCAAAATTAGGAGACTCAAAACTTAGGCATGATATAACTAAAAGGAGTCAGTTGATGTCATCAGAAACCCCTGTTCTCACCATCCCCCCCACACCCCTCGACACAACTCTTTTTCTCAGTTTTAGTTTCATTTCCTTTTTTCGGTCAGGCTCTCTCCATGTAACAATAGGATGATCCCTGGCAGACCAGTATGTATATCATCCTTACACATTGTGATCTTATGGAAAAAGAACACGACCTTCTTTGGACCAGAATCTATGTCAACCCCTCAAAGGGCTTATGGCTGGACTTGCTTAGGCCCAGTGCCTGTCCTTGTATCAACCATGTTCTTCTCATAGCAACGTACTCTGACTGGCTAGCCTGAGTGACACCCATATTCCTTTTTGTTATTGTTGTTTTGTTTTAGTAGAGATGAGGTCTCACTATGTTGCCCAGGCTGGTTTCCAGCTCCTGGGCTCAAGCGATTCTCCCACCTTGGCCTCCCAAAGTGCTGGGATTACAGGTGTGAGCCACCCAATATTCCCAGCCAACATGATTAACATATGACTGACAGCTAAAATCTGTTAATCTTAACAGCTCCCCAAATTAAGAAAATGCAGTGAAGGCTACACACACACACACACACACACACACACACACACACACGATTACATTTAAAAGAAAATTGTTGGTGAGACCAACTCAGTTTTTCTAAGACATACTTTGAAAAACATTGTTTGTTCGCAGAGTAATTAGTGGGATTGAATGTATGGTCATCTTACGAAGTGACTTCAGCTTTAGGAGCAATGCTAGAAAAGGACTATGCTCTGAAAAATAATAAAAGAAGGCTGCTAGAACTTTGTCCTGGCCTAATTTCAAGGGAGATGGAGAAAGGGGTGATTACAAAGCCTTAGGATGTGCAGCCTACCTTGCTAGATTTACACTGGGGATCAAGGGCCGAGGAAGCAACTGAAAGTGCCCTTGGCTGTAGTAGGCTCAGTCAGGATAGGTTCAATTATCTTGCAAGAATAAACAGCCCAATTATTTTTAGCTGAAAACAAAGAAGATTTCTTTCTTCCTCAAGCTACATGTTCATCATAGATCAGCTGGTGGGCTCTGCTCTCGGTGGTCACTCAGAGACCAGGCAAACAAAATAGCCACCATCATGAGGCTTTGTGGTCACTATGACAGAAATAAAGAGAGCTCTAGATGCTTTCATGTATGTAATACACGCTTTGACTTGAGAGGGTTACATGTCACTTTTACTTATGACTCATTGACTAAATGTTATACTACCTTGTTCTTCCTCAAAGGGAACGGGAAATACAATCTTACTAAGTGCTCAGAAGAGTAGGATCTGGATAGTTTTGGTAAAACTCATGAATGGCTAACACAAATATTTATGCATTGTTTTCACTGTAAAACATGTCAAGGAATTATGGGACAGAAGCACAGTTTAGCAAAAGAAGGGAAGACCTTGGCATTGATATAATCAAGAAGTTAGAACAAAAGCTTGTGGAAACGGCTAATGGCATACTATGCAAGGTACAGGAATATTAGTGTTAATACTTTTTATCTTAAACTCTAAAAAAAGTTTAGAATATATTTAAATTGGATATTAGAAATTACCTATGCTAAGGTAAGCTTATACATAGAGAAGATTTAACTATATAAACTTAATTTGTGATAAATATCTCTTGGATGCTGGACTGAATCCATTTTTCAGATTATCAAATAAATAAATAAAACATAATTGATGGCCCAGTGCAGTGGCTCACACCTGTAATCTTAGAACTTTGGGAGGGCAAGGAGGGAAGATTGCTTGAGCCCAGGAATTTGAGATCAGCCTGGGCAACATAGTGAGAAATTATCTCTATAAAATATAAAAAATTAGCTGGGCATGGTGGTGCATGCCTGTAGTTCCAGCTACCTGTGAAGCTGAGGTGAAAGAATGCCTTAAGCCCAGGAGTTTGAGGCTGCAGTGAACTGTGATCGATTGCACCACTGCACTCCAACCTGGGTAATAGAGCAATATTCTATCTTAAAAATATATATATATTTTTATATATATATTACAGGCCAGGCACGGTGGCTCACGCCTGTAATCCCAGCACTTTGGGAGGCCGAGGTGGGCAGATCACGAGGTCAGGAGATCGAGACCATCCTGGCTAACATAGTGAAACCCCGTCTCTACTAAAAATACAAAAAATTAGCCGGGCGTGGTGGCGGGCACCTGTAGTCCCAGCTACTCGGGAGGCTGAGGCAGGAGAATGGCGTGAACCCAGGAGGCGGAGCTTGCAGTGAGCCGAGATTGCACCACTGCACTCCAGCCTGGGTGACAGATCGAGACTCCGTCTCAAAAAAAAATATATATATATATATATAAAATATTTATAATATTTTATTATCATTATATATAATGATTATAATATATAATGTAAATATATATAATTCAGGATAAAACATTTAGAATATTCTTAAACTGAGTAAATGTTAATGAATATGGTAATTCCCTTCTAGTTTTATTTGCTTATAAATTAAAATGGGCACATTAAAACAATGTCTGCTATAACATACAAGAGACTTCTGCAATTTTCTGTCTGTGGCATCTCATGTTTTTTAATTAGATTACATTCTTATCACCTTAAACCACTAAAGCCATTGACTTTAGTAGAGATTAAAAACAAGTGAACGGCAGGCAATTTGCTCCAGGTATGCAGCTTTGTGGTCATGTGAATAGAGCGTATCTCTGTGAAATCCTGATATTTGCTGAGCACAATAGATCCGGGGCACTTCGTGAGCCTGTCTCTGAAAATTTACCTGGTTCAGTGCACTGGAGATTCACTGCAGATATGGAAAGAGAAATGGATGAAGACAGATTTTCAGGAGGGTCCAGCATTCAGTCTGGATAGTTAAAAGACATCACAATCATGCTTTTGTTATCTGTATGATTGTTAAAAATAATTTAGTATAAACAATGCTTTGCAGGTGTGTAATGATAAGTAAAATCTCTAATAAAGAAGCAATTATTTAGTACTTGAAGACCCCTAAACAAAAATCAACCTTTTGGTGCTCATGACTTGGGACTTCTTAAAATCTGTATCACAGGGTGTATGTTGTCATAAGAGATTACAGATTATTTTTAATGAAATATATGGCATTTAACATAGGATCAAGAAGATGGATTAGGAAGACTGTGCAGATCTCACTCTCTTGCAGGAGGGATTTTATCAGTCAAGCAAGCCCAGCAGTATCATGTCAGTGGTTTAGAGTTCTGTTTGTTCTATGTGCTTTGACATCACAGAGGATTTTGTCACCTGATTTTAGTACATACTTGCTGTTTCTGCCCTCCATGCTTCCTTTCATCTGCCCAGAGTGGTCCTTTTATGCAAAATGCTAAATATGATGCTTGGAGAAGAGAGTGGGTTTCCCTTAACAAGTTACGTGACTGTTTCTTGTGCTCATTCTCTCAATGTTTAGATGAATGTCAGAATTTGACCCAAGAGGTTATTTTACTACATCACATATGGTGAGAGCTTGAGGAGAACACATGTATCGCCCTTATCAATGACTACAAGTGATATTCAGTTTTTATGCGCCATTTGGCAATAGATTACCACTGTTAAAATACTGAAATACTTTTATACCTGTTGGTCAATAACTATGACCTTGAATTCTCCCACTCCCCCTTGCCCTAGGCTCCAGCTACCCATCCCCTCTTCTTATGATCCAGCAACTAAAAGTTTAAGTAACACTTTTCGAGCTCTGTCCACAAGAAAAACAATGTGACACACTGAACTATGCACTATTATTCCCGTTTTAGATATGTGAATCCCTAGGTTCAAGCCACTTCAGCATTCTACCCAGGGTCACGTTTTGCAACAGAGGTAAGATTTAAATTTAGAACTTTCTGGTCTCAAAGTGCTTGAGCTTAATTATTATACTTTACGGCAGGTTAAAGGGGGACGAATGCTTTCTCCATCACCAGAATATGTATACTAACTAATCCAGAGGAAATAGCAACTTCAATGTGCTCAAGTCTCAGCACTAAGAAGCCGGCCCAGTGCTCCCACTCTGAAACCCTTTCCCTTGTTTCCTAATCATCTATGTAAGTGTCTCTTACTTAAGAATCCATCTAATATCTATTGAACACCCATTATGAGTTAGTTTTAGTTAGAGAAGGCAAAAAAGTAGGTGTCTTTAATCTATCTTTAATAAAGAGAAAAATAATAAAATAGCCTTTAAAAATTCATGATTCTTGCCTTCAATTTGCTTTCAATTTGAGGAGAGATGGTACAGAGCTGAGACATGTTATTTTAGAATGGCAAGGAACATTAGTGCTTATCTTATATACAAATTCTCAAAGTTTTTGGTCTCAGGAACCCTTTACATTAAAATAAGGGGTTAAAAATATTGTTTAAAATATTGAAGGCTCAAAAGAGCTTTGAATTTTATGATTTACCTCTATCCAGTTTACTATATTAAAAGTTAAAACAGAAATTTTAAAAATATGTAATATTTCACTTAGAAATAATAATAAACACATTACATGTTAAAATAAACAACATTTTATTTACGATGACTATGTCTTTGAAAACAAAAAAAAAATTAGAGGTTTTCAAATCAAAGAAGAATTGTTTTAGAGGTTTGCAAATCTCTTCAATAGAAGACATGTTCTCTTATGTTCATTTGTGCTCATGCATTCAATATCTTCCTGTATATTGTTTTGGTTGAGGTCTCTAAATAAGATAATCTGACCTCACATAGATATATAGTTGGAAAAATGTGGACTTTGTTGATTTTCTGAGTGGGTCTCAGAGACTCCCACCTGAGGGAACATAAGGCCATGTGTTGAAAAACTGATCTAATAAAGCACTGACTTAAAGCAGTTTATTTGCTGGGTCTCAATCACACAAGGTATATAAGTCATGATATAATATAAAGTCATGATATCACACATGATATAAGTCAACTCCTAGTTAGCTGTAAGTAAACATAAATTATTCTAAAGAAGCACGTCCCCAGCTTTATACAATATATTCATGTAACAAACCTACACATCTACCCCCTGAATTAAAAAAAAGAGTGTAACAGTGTCACTCTCACTGCTGTAAAAAAGAGTAGACTAAATAACGTAGGAGTGGAAACTAATGGTATTATGAGAAATGTGATGTGGATAATTTGCTTTCACAGGAAAGAGGAAATAGAAATGTACTCCTGAAGAGGAGTAGACAGTGTTCCCATCCAACCCAAGCCTCTAGTTTGCTACAGGGCACTATCTTCTCTGACCCACACAAGACACTGAACCTGAAAGTCTCTCTCTCTAACCCTCATCAACAATTGCCTTGATATGATTTGGCTCTGTGTCCCTACCCAAATTTCACCTTGAATTATAATAATCCCTACGTGTCAAGGGTAGGACCAAGGTAATTGGATCATGGTGGTGGTTTCCTCTATGCTGTTCTCATGACAGTGAGTGAGTCTCATGAGATCTGATGGCTTTATAAAGGTCTGGCATTTTCTCTGCTGGCACTCATTCTCTTTCCTGCCACCCAGTGAAGAGATGCCTTCTGTCATGATTGTATGTTACATGAGGCTTCCCCAGTCATGTGTAACTGTGGGTTAATTAAACCTCTTTTCTTTATAAATTACCCAGTCTTGGGTATTTCTTCATAGCAGAGTGCAAATGGACTAATACATCCCACCCCCGGTCCCTGTTTTCTGGATCATTCCCATTACCAGGAAAAAGGTCTGCAATATTTTCCATTAACAAATCCTCCTCTGACCTTATTTCTCAGCTCCCCTTTATAAGAATACTATTCAAAAGCTTTGTCTATTCTTCTTGTCTATACTTCCTTACTTAGTATTCTTTTTCACTCAATTAGTCAGGCCTTTATCTTATCACTCTACTGAAACTGCTCTTGTCAAGATCAATCGTTACTTTGATATAATGGTCAATTCACAGTTTCCATCTCACTAGGGCTCTAAGCAGCATTCAACAGAGTTGCTCACCACCTCCTTGAAACCATTTCTTCACTCGGCTTCCAGGGGACCACAAAATTCATGTTTTAAATTCGTGTTATGATTTTTGTTTTGTCTTGTAACTCATAGGCTGATCCTTCTCAGTCTCTTCTGCTGACATTGTCCTCTTGGCCTTTAAGTTTTTAGAATGCTCTCGAGTTCTGTGCTTGGATCTTGATCCTCTCAGAAGTGAGCTCGTTCAAGCCCGTGACTTAAAAAATAGCACTCACATTTCTATCCTATTGTCCTCATGAAACTTTAGATGTAGATCTAAGTGATCTCAATGTCTATGTGTTAGCTCTTTGGATATCAAATAAGCATTTCAAATTTAACCTATTTAAAACAGAACTTTGATTTCTTATTCTTCCCTCAACATGATGCCACTCATTTATAGTCTTTCTCATTATTCAGCTCAGCCCCTTAACATTGGGTCATCTTTGATTCTCTCTTTTGCTCAGAGTCTACATCAAATCTACCAGTAAATCTGTTTAATTTTCCTTTGAAATCGATGTGGAGACTTATCGTTGCCATTACTGCTAGCCTTGCTGAAGCCACCTACCCTGACTTACTGCAACATGACTCTTTCTCTGGCAACAGCTTCACTGTTTATACTCTTTGTTCATAGAAGTCTGTCCTGCAACCTCACAGCAGCAAGAATTATGTTATAAATCATTTGCTTAATCTAATATATTTGCAATAAATCACGAGTCCTGCAAGCATATATATTACATAAATAAAATCCACAGCCACATATAAATTAACATTACACATTTTACAAGAAATGATATACCCAACACATTACAGTGGATGACTTGGGTGGAGAAGGGATGCCAGTGAGGAGTGGGAATGAAAGGGAAAAGTGAAACAGAAGTGGAGTCTTACATGGATCCATGAGGAAAATGTTACTTGATGCAGGAAACATGCTTAACTCCACTTTTTTTGAACTCGATATTCAAAATAAAAAATAAAGAAGCAAATAAAATAAACACTGTCTATTTTTTAATGAATAGTCTGTGACATTCAACATTTTACTTGAAAATATTACACTTAAATAGGCAAACATTAGCTTTGCTATTATTTTTACCTCTTATCTCAGGCTTCTACAGCAAAATACCATAAACTGGGTGACTTTTAAACAACATAAATTTATTTCTCACAGTTTCGAGGCTGAGAAATTCAAGATCAAGTCTCCATTAGATTCAATGTCTGATGAGGGTTTGTTGGTTCATAGATGTTGTATTCTTGCTGTGTCCTCCCATAGTGCAAGAGGTAAAGGAACTCTCTGGGGCTCCTTTTATGAGGGCACTACACCCATTCATAAGGACTCTGGCCTTATGACTTAATGACCTCCCAAAGGCCTCCCTCATATCATCCCGTTGGTGATTAGGTTTCAAAACATTATTTTGGCGAGTCAAATATGTACACTATAACACTGCAGTCTAATTGTTCTCGTTCAAACCAGATATATATTGGTGGAATAAAGCAGTAGAGAGTATATAGTAGCAACTCTTTCTTCATTAGTAAAGCAGTTGGAATCTCACTCTTAGATATGTGGCAGATTTAGAAGCTTCCCCATTCAATTTTGCTTCAATACTAAAATTTTCAAAGTTGGGCATGTAGTTTTAATGAACTAGAGTATAAGAGTAGAATGTGACATTAAAAAATAAAAATTAATTAAATTTAAAAGCATGTTACATACATCCTTTAAAGGATTGTAGGCACAGAATGAAACACTGGATAGTACTATGTACAAATTCACATGAGTTAATCCAAGTTTTAAAAAAGGCAAATTTGTAATGTATTAGCTTGTGTGTGATAGATATAATAAGCTACCTTCTTTAATTCCGCAATAAAAATGTATAAAATGTTTAGTCTATGTATTTAGGGCAGAGGAAGGTACGTTTTAGGCATTTTAAAAATGGCTAAATATCACTGTCACAAAATGTTATTAACAAATTGAATCCATTTTGTTTCAAAGTAAATGTGAGATGGTGTTACTGGCTTTAATGGGGAAATCAAATCCCTTTTCCTAGCAGCAATTTGGTATCTATTAAAGTGATGTTTCTGTGTTTATAGGTACTCCTATGCCTATTACTTTATGAGTGGAACTGTAATAAATAAAAGTTCATGAGTTGGAGATAGCATGGCCTGTTATGTTTACAAAAAGGAGGTTTGACTTACACAGGGTAAGGCTCCTCATTTGTTAGATGTGGCTTAGCTTAGGATGAACATCATCCTGAAGAATCTCTTACTTCATTGTAGGATATTGTATGAAAATTGAAAAGAGAAAATAGTTTCAAGGTGGAAAAGCACTGCCATTTATTTGAACTCCTAGTATGTGAAAGCTTTGGTATTAGGTACCTAATAACAGTGCCTTCAATTCTGCTATCATTTAATAGTGGTACTTGAATCAGTATTTTACTGATACAAGTGAGTTTCTCCGGTTCAAACAGTTAGAAAAATGTTGGCAAAGGTTAAACTCATGTTTGTCTGGCACCCCAGCCCTATCACTAAATTCTTTCATACCTGAATCTGAACATTCTAATCTATCTTTGTTGGATATATATTCGTGGTTTTACTTTTCTTCAATTTTATTTTAGCTTCAGGGTTTATGTGCAGGTTTGTTATACAGGTAAATTGTGTAACATGGGTTTGGTATGCAGATTAGCTCATCACCCAGGTAAGTAAGGATAGTACTGGATAGGTAGTTTTTCAATCCTCACCCTCCTTCCACCCTCCACCTTCCACCCTCAAGTAGGCCTAGTGTCTGTTATTCTCTTCTTTGTGTCCATCAGCACCCAATGTTTAGCTCCCACTTATAAATGAGAATATGCAGTATTTAGTTTTCTGTTCATGTGTTAGTTGGTTTAGGATAATGGCCTACAGTTCTGTCTATGTTGCTGCAAAAGACATGACCTTGTTCATTTTTATAGCTGCATAGTATTCCATGGTGTATATGTAACATATTTTCTTTATCCAGTCTACCATTGATGGATATTTAGGTTGATTCCATATCTTTGCTATTGTGAATAGTGCTTCCATGAACATATGTGTGCATGTATCTTTATGGTAGAATGAGTTATATTCCTTGGGGTATACACTCAATAATGGGATTGCTGGGTTAAATGGTAATTCTGTTTTAAGTTCTTCCACAAATTGTCAAACTGCCTTCCACAATGGCTGAACTAATTTACATTCCCACCTGCAGTGTATAAGCTTTCCCTTTTCTCTACAACCTTGCCAGCATCTGTTAATTTCTGACTTTTTAATAATAGTCATTCTGACTGGTGTGAACTGGTATCTCATTGTGATTTTGATATGTATTTCTCTAATGATTAGTGATGTTGAGCATTGTTTCATATGTTGTTGGCCATCTGTTTGTCCTCTTATGAAAAGTGTCTGTTCGTGTCCTTTGCCCACTTTTTAATGTGGCTGTTTGCTTTTTGCATGTAAATTTGTTTAAGTTCTTTATAGATTCTGGATATTAGACCTTTGTCAGATGCATAGTTTGCAATTATTTTCTCCCGTTTTTGGCTTTAGATTTAAGTCTTTAATCCATCTTGAGTTTATTTTTGTATACGGTATAAGGGTCCAGTTTTAGTCTTCTGCATATGGTTAGCCAGTTATTCCAGCACCAATTATTGGATAGGGAGTCCTTTCTCCATGGCTTGTTTTTTGTTGGCTTCATTAAAGATCGAATGGTTGCAGGTGTACTGCATTAGTTCTGGGCTCTCTATTCTATTCCATTGGTCTATATGTCTGTTTTGATACCAGTACCATGTTGTATAGTATAGTTTGAAATCAGGTAATGTGATACCACCAGCTTTGTTCTTTTGCTTAGGATTGCTTGGGATATTTGGTTCCATATGATTAAAACAATTTTTTTTTTTTTTAAAATTCTGTGAAGAATGTCATTGGTTGCTTGATAGAAATAGCATTGATTCTATAAATAGCTTTGGGTAGTATGGCCATTTTAACAATATTGATTCTTCTGATCCATGAACATAAGATGTATTTCCATTTGTTTGTGTCATCTCTGATTTCTTTGTGCAGCATCTTGTAATTTTCATTGTAAATTCCTGAAAGTTTATTCTTTCTCCTTCTTGCTTAGCCATATTCCTAGGTATTATTTTTTGGCTATTGTGAATGAGATTGTGTTATTTATGTATTTATTTTTGAGACGGAGTCTCGCTCTGTCGCCCAGGCTGGAGTGCAGTGGCGTGATCTTGGCTCACTGCAAGCTCTGCCTCCCGGGTTCATGCCGTTCTCCTGCCTCAGCCTCCCGAGTAGCTGGGACTGCAGGCGCCCGCCACCACGCCTGGCTAATTTTTTTGTATTTTTAGTAGAGACGGGGTTTCACCGTGTTAGCCAGAATGGTCTTGATCTCCTGACCTCGTGATCCGCCCGCCTCGACTTCACAAAGTGCTGGGATTACACGGGTGAGCCACCGCGCCCGGCCGATTGTGTTCTCTATTTGGCTCTCAGCTTGAATTTTGTTGGCATATAGGAATGCTACTGATTTTTGTACATTGATTTTATATCCTGAAACTTTGCTGCAGTTGCTTGTCAGATCAACCCCACAGTCTCTGTCCAAAAACTCCTTAATCTGATTTTACTTTTGATTTGCACAAAACATAGCTGTGAAATAAAAATGGTCTCAGAAGATGGTATTGCTGATGCCAAATATTTTAATAAAAATAATTATTTATTATTTGAATATTTTATTAGTATTACATATAAATATCCAGACATTTCCAAGTAACTTTTGAGGTTACATATGAACAATCACAGTGGATCGAATTTAGCATTTTTGTTAAGTAATATTTAATTGTTTAATAGCCTTAGATATATTCTCATACATATTTTTGGCTGACAAAACATATGAATATTAATTTTATAACTTTACTATCTTACTGTATTATAAACATGTAAAAAAGACTCTCACTAGCTTTACCTTTTAGAGTAAAGATAGCTCCTAATTTCTAGAGTTCACTCAGTGATATGGCCCTTTTATAAGATCCATCTGTGGGTCTCCAGAAAATTGTGAAAATGCATGGTGTATATATCTCTAGGTAGAGCTATTTTCCAACCAAAAAATTAACAAGATTCTCTAAAATTAATCTAATGAGGAAGAAAAGCAGGAAGGCTATCAGCAAAAAAACTGCTGTTGGCAGCAGGAAAAGGATAAATGGCCCAGAGGAGCATGAAAGAGTTAATTTGATGGCTTGAGTGGGGAAAGGCAAAATGAGTGGAACTCATCATGAGCCAGTTGGAAAATGGAGTTGGTGGGGAAGAAGAATAAGGGAAGAATTTAGAGTCGTAAGGGTCTTATAAGGGATTGTATCTGCAGGTGCACTGCTACTAAGACATAGCTAGAGATATAATTGAGTTTATTACTCATTGTAAAATGGAAGTTGAAAGTGTGATAAGTTGAAAATATGATGCCATCTAGAGTCTAGTCACTAATAAGTGATTGCTGTGGTCTGCTAGATGTTAGCAATATGATCACTGACATTATTTTTATAACACAGTAGAATTGTATTGCAACTGATGAAAATAGTGGAATAGATATGTAGATACTGCATTCAAGACTTACTCCTGTACATTCTCTGTGTTGATGCAATTTATTCTCATGATCCTTCAAAAATAGAAAAGAGCAGAATGAAGTACAATTTGTATTTTAGAAGACTATTTTAAATATTGTTTTTAATTGACAAATCATAATTGTATACATTTATGGCATAAAATGTGTTTTGATATATGTATACAATATGGAATAAGTAAATCAAGATATTTAACATATCCATCACCATTCTTATCATTTTTGATGGTGAGACATTTGAAATTTATGATCTTAGTTATTTTAAAATATACAATACATTTTTATAAACTATGGTCATCCTACTGTGCAATAGATCTCAAAACGTATATTTTCTGCCTATCTAGAATTTTGTATCTTTTGACCAACAACTCCCCATTCTCTTCCTGACACTCCAGCCTCTGGTAACCATTATTCTACTCTCTACTTCTATGAATTTTATATTTTCTAGATTCCCTACATAAGTGAGATCATCCTGTATATGCTTAAAAAAGTGAAATCAATATTTGAAGTGATATCTGCTCCCTTATGGTCATTGCAGAATTAGTTCCTGGTAACTAAGATATAGAATCAACCTGTGTCTATCAACATATGAATGGATAAAGAAAACACAGTATAAATAGTATATATACACAATAGAAGGATATTTTTGATGGCATCAGGTAGAAAGGAATAATTTAGTGTGAGAGATGAAAAGGTGAAAATCATCTGGGAACATGACTGTTGCATTAAAGGGACCAGGCTGTGTTTGCTAAAGGGAGCCATATATTAGGTTGACGCAAAAGTAACTGCGGTTTTTGCCATTGAAAGTAATGGCAAAAACCGCAGTTACTTTTGCATCAACCTAATACAACCCAGTGGCTATGTCTAAGAGTTGAGGTGAAAAATAACCACTTAAATAGCCTTAGGTTTTTGCAAGATGGATTCTTTCTTTTGAGTGCCATTTCACAGAAGGGGGTTCCTAGAAAACATCTCTGACTTAAATCTTCTGTTATGATCAACAACAAAGACCTAAATGCCCCCTTTTTCTGGACCTTAGTTTAGCAAAGAATCATTTTAGTGAATCCATTTTCTTTTGCCAGTACTTGGGATTTTAGGCAAGAGGAAAAGAGTCCAGTGTTTTCATCTTTTTTTTATGCTCTGAATGGCACAGGGAAGAACCTTGTGCAGTATTCACTTAAGATTCAGGTTTGTGGGTGAATGCTCACATGGTGGGTGACAGACAGTATCCTAGTAACAGCACTGGGCTGTGCATTGGGAGATCTGGTCCTGCTGTCACTTGATGTCCAGTGCTAGATTATGCTTATTTGTATTTGTGTACCTCTTTGCTCATTTGTACAATGACAAGAATGGCTCAGTACAAGTGATTTTTCACATATGTAAAATTTTAAATATATTAAATAAAATGAAGGCCCTTATAGAAATCACAGTAGATGTTATTGATGTTTTGATAGCATAGTTATTTTACTTGAAATTCTAAAAATATGTCATAGATTTTCTTACATAATAAATATAGTATTTTAAGAATCTTTTAAGAATCAACTCCACAAAATGACCATTTTTTTCTTGCAAATATGATCAGGTAAAAATTCTGATAAGATCTGCCATGACAAAAGATATAAATACAACAACAACAACAACAACAACAACAACAAAATAAATAAATAAATAAAAAGCTGCTTTGAGGACATGACATGAAATTTAATGAAAATCAATTAAAAATTTAAAGCAGTAATAATGGGAATGTTTCACTTATAATTTGTCGACTGTGTGCATCAGAATTTCTTGGAGCAGTAGAAGAAAAAGTATGAGTCAAAATGTAAATTTCTAGGCTCCACTTTAGAACCATTGATCCAGGTTCTCTGAGTAGTAGACCCAAGAATCTGTATTTAAAAAGCCTTGGAGGTGATCCTTATGGTCTCTTATGTTTGAATGTCAATGTCAGCTTTGAGACCAATCCAGCAAAATTCTTTAAGTTTCTATATATTGCTCATATTTAGAAAATACAATGAGAATAAATTTGTTCCATAAATAAATTATTGACTATGTTGTAACGATTAATTGTAAAACTACATCTTTGAGTGTATCGAATTTAAAAAAATATTTTATGTTAAAATATTTCATTGTATTGGATTTAAAAAAACTATTTTATCTTTTAAAATTGGAGTTTGGTTCCTGTTTGAGCATTTATTCTTAAGAAAAAGGAGTGAGGATTTTTAGTTTACCTGTTATAAAGCATTTCTCATCTTGAAAAAAGTAGCTCCTTTATTGTTAGATAAACAGATTTAGAATAAAATTTCAGTTTTATAATAGTGATATATCAGGCATACTGGTATTTACTATGTAGCTCACTAAATACAGTTAAAAAAGAATGGTTCTGGAGGCAGACAAAGGATTCAGAATGCCTCTCAGAGTCTCAGTTTCTTCTCTTATTAAATACAACAATTAATACCAGCTTAAGGCATCTGTAAATGTTAACTGAAATGGAATACATAAAACTCCTAAACTAGTGTAAAGTATACAGTAGACATTCCATAGTGATAGCTATCTTTATCCTATTTTCCTTTGTGTTCAGTGGTGGCATCTTTGAAATAGCCTTATAGCCTTATCCACTGTGAGTAATTTTTTTTTTTTTTTTTTTGGTCTGTACAACACACACAGGTGGCCATTCTTGGATTTGTAGCTATAGTGACTGCCTGAGGATCCTGCTGATATGCACATCACTTACTTGGTTTGAAATATGCCATGGATATTTAATCAAACCTATATCCCTACCTCTAGGTTTCTGTCAGTCTTTCTCCTTCCCTGATTTTTCCATAGTCATATTACATTTCCCATTGTCATATCATCTAAACTTACACCTCAGAGCTGCCTTAACTTTGCTATCATTTTTTGGTAGGATTATTCACACTATTAAAAAATACATTTGTGTGATGTTATCTGATTCTATGTCTTCTTATTAAAACTTTAAAAAGTTATGCCCAGGATTTCAGTTTCGTAGACCTCTATCTTATTGCAAATATTATTTGATTGACTTGTGGTTGAATGTAGTAGAACTGCTCAGAAAAAAATTATGTGAGGTTAATAGTGTGCTGATATCTCAATACGATACAATAAAATCTCATTTATCAGAAGTCAATGTATACTTTATGTGTGTTATCTTAGGTCATAGATATGACTCAAGGGATTCTGCATCTGCTTTTTTTCTCACTGCCCTGTCCCTTCTAGGGCAGAGGCTCAGTCAGCAAAGGGTGCTCCAGTATTTTTAATAATGATCTTCAACATTAAGAAATAAAGCAGAAGATATTTTCAAGTTTATTTTTGATCAAGCAAAGACCATATAAAGCTAAAATAAACTATTTTGAATTAGCTATCACTTTCTTCTCAACAATTTTAATAATTTTTCATTGAATGTTTACATAATAGAAGATTCAGTTATGTAACAGTGCAAGTTAGTATTTATACCAATCTTTAGTATTTATTCATCATTACCAAACATCTACCATTCTGATAGATTTCAGGATTAATTAATGATAAATCATTTCTCAGATGAAAAAAAGAGATTTGAGGGTTTAACAAAAGCTGATGTGATTCTGACTCACCGTTTGTCCTAACAATTACATCATTTCTGAAATGTTCTAATGAAGTATGTGTCTGTACAAATTCCTTGGAGTAAATACATACAATTGTTATTTCTATTTTATTTGAACATACAAAGAGTTTTAATTGGAGTGATAATTCTCTGCTGCCTTAGTTTCCTTAGAAATGTAGCTTAGTTGTTACAATGTGTCTCATTGATAAAAGCCTCTTACACATTCATAAGGGGGGAAAAATCCTGTTCTATTCTGTTTGAAAATATTGACAGATATTTTCTGATGTAAAGAAATGGACTTTTTGAGCCTAATTTTGTTAGATGAAATATAAGAATTTAAAAATGGAATCCAATTATCTCTATCTTGTACACTTTGTTGAAGAGCTATTAAATTGGAAACTTTTTGAGCTGTTTCAGAAGGCACACTTAAGCTTTCTGTTGACAGTAAATGCAAAATACAAATAATTTAAAAGAAGATCTTGACAGATGATTCGTGTCTCCTTCACAATGGAGATCTTACATGCGCACAAAACTATTCTCAGTTCCTGACCTGGCCGTTTATAGTATCCTTCAGCCTATGAACTTGCTTTCTGTTTATGGCCAAATGTAATTCTATTAACACAAAATTCTGTCACTAGGTGGCTCCATATCGCTTTTTAAAAGTAGTCTTCTCTGACATTATCTCTGTTTTTAGAGCATTTCTTTTTTCTTATTAAATTTCAGATTTTTTTTGGCCATTGTTTCACAATCTGTGTAGCTTAGTTGCAAACCATTAGCTGCATGGAATTAGAGTCTACTTCCAACGTGCTGCCAACTCCTCTGTCTAGTCAACACATGAAGAAAGGTGACAGATGACAGTGCTGCAGGACTATGGTTATTGGCTGGATGCCATTGTTCAGTGTCTGGATCTTTAGTAAAATTATGTCCAACCTTATTTTGTCTCACTTCAAAGCTCCATTTCAGTACCAAGTCATATTCCCTGTAGTGGGAGTAATCCCAAGAAAGGCACATGGATATTTATTTATTTATTTATTTTTTGAGACAGAGTCTTGCTCCGTCACCCAGGCTAGAGTGCAGTGGCACGATCTCGGCTCACTGCAACCTCTGCCTCTCGAGCTCAAGAGATTATTCTACCTCATCCTCTCGAGTAGCTGGGATTATAGTCACCTGCCACCACGTGTGACTAATTTTTGTAATCTTAGTAGAGACAGTTTCAGCATGTTGGCCAGGCTGGTCTTGAACTCTTGACTTCAGGCGATCCACCCACCTCCGCTTCCTAAAGTGCTAGGATTACAGGAGTGAGTCACCGCGAACGGCCTGGATTTTTTTTTTTTTTTTTTTTTAATGTCTCTGTGATATTCCTGACCTGAGAGGAATATTGTGGCTTAGTGCCCTGGATTTGGAGTTGGAACACTTGGGATCTAGTTTGGTCTTTTGAAGGTAGTTAACTATCCTGAATTTCAGTTTCCTCATCTATAAAGTGAAGGGGATAGATTAGATGATGTTTGTAAGCTCTTCTAGTTTTGATATTTTAAAATGCATGATATTCCCAAGGAGATTTCTTAAGCAGAGTTGTCCCTGTATATAGATATTACTTACTCTTAGCTTGTAAGCTACTGAGGGAAAGGAAATATTATTTCTTTAGCCTCAGTGCCTGTAACAGTGCCTGACATACAGTAAAGACTCAACATACATATTTAAATGAATAAATACGCTGCATTGTAGTACTCCATGATGGAGGTAACAGGGAAGTATTAGTTCTCTAAATTCCTACTCATCTTATTCTTCCTTTGACTGGACATCCAGTTTCTATACTTAGAATTACTGCTGCCCATTAATGAAGCAATGTCACTTTGGAATGCATTCTTTCTTTTTAGGAAGAAAGTGAAACTTCTAACTTAGGCTTTCTTTATTAACATTGTTTATTATTTTAATGGGATAGTTGTCATCTTAGATGCTCTAGGAGGCAAAGCACATCTGCATAGATTTGAAGCTTTAGAGCATAGCAGTGACAAGCTCTGTATAGGTGACACTGGTTAATTTGGCTGGCTCTGAAGCTGCTGGGTCCAGAATGGAGGGAAGGGTCTAAGAAACAACATCCTTAGTAAAATTGGCTTGTTGAGAGAGGGAGTTAAAAACTGGTAGAGAAGTGAAGGGAAGGTTTAGTAAATTTTAATAGTATGGTCAATAGAGCATAGATAAAGGCAAAATATTTAGCATGTAAAGGAAAAAAGTTATTAAAATACCATTTTTGTGGGGAGTGCTAGAATCTTGAGAGCAGGCATTTAGGGAAACATTGATTAAAATATCTAACTCTGAAACTATTGAAGAAGACTTCTTGATAACAGCAAAAGCATAAGTAAGAATCTTCAAACTCATAGTATAGAAAGAGAACAATGTAGCATTCTCAATGTAGTTATCTTAAACAAATATATATAGCAAATTAAAATGCTACATAATGTGGTTTGTTATACATTTTTCAAGCATGATAATCTCTCAGCTTCTAATAATCTGGATATAGAAGTATTTATGTGACTTTGCAACATTTTACTTGATATTCTTTTGAGCTCCTCTTTGTTCTACTGTGCTATAGAGAATTGAAATGGCATTATTCTGGTTGATTTTTGTCCAGAAAAAGAAAAAAATTTAACTGGGCTTGATCAACCATTTCACAAATGCTTCAAAGTCCATATCATTTACTGGAAAATACTATTTAATATCTCTGTTGACTGAAGCAGGGATAGATTCACCACTGAATTATGCTTCTTGGCATGTAAGTCATAATGGAAGTATAATACAAGGAAACAATTTTTAATATTATTGCTATTTTTGTAATTGGAAAGACATCCAAACATTGACAGATTTTATGAATTTTTCTTAGATGTCCTTAATAGAAAGCATTTGGGAAATGTTAATCCCATATCAAGCATGTGTCTTCTTTTGATGCAATGATATTTGTGTTTGGCTCATGGAATTTTTATATGTGCTATGACTGAAGTGCTTCGTTATGATTGGAAAGAGTAGAACAGAAGACATTTCCCCTCCTTTAATTGTGAGGAACAAAAGTTATTACCTTCTTTGTAAAATTGAGATGTCAATCTGCAGCAAAATGCAAAAAGTATGTGTTCTATAATGTTAACATAAAATACAGAGTATAACCTTCTATGATATATACAAATATATAGAAGTTGAGTATGTCACAATGATAGGAATTAGGTGATATAGACAAACACAATCTTGATTTTGTTTATTTGTTTTGCACTATGAATGGTTTTCTAATTAGATTTCTGTTTCAATATAATCTTGATGCTAATAATTTAAACTCAGACTCTAGTCTTAAAGGCAGGAAGTTTCATTGGAACATAACACATTATCACATTAGTTGATGAACACACTGTTATTCTCATACCATAGCCTTTAAAGATAACTCAAGATTTCTCTAATTTTATTTCTTCTTCAAGGGAAAGAAACTTGTATGTGGCACAATGGAAACAATGAAGTTGAAGGGTACAGCTTAATGAATGATGAAAATGAGATGTTCAGGGAACAGGAGAGGGCTAAGTTCTGTCTTCAGTGAACCTTTGCATTGCTTTATTTGGGATCATTCTATCTTATGCCCTGCTTTCAAACAATGAGTTTCGAACAATATTCAAGTTGAAGAAAACTTACCTTTTGGAACTTAGCTTTTTGATCTGGATAGGTTCATGGGAAAGAAGGCAGTAAGCCATATGTGCCTGCCTGTACTGCAGGGTGGGCAACTAGCAAAGGGCCAGGATAAATGAGTCTCTGGGTTGTTTTTTTTTTTTTAAATATATATGATTCAATCTAGTTCCTGTGGACAGGAAATCTTATAAGGATCTCTCTCTCTCTCTCTGACACACACACACACACACACAGCTGGAGTAGCAGTGGCTAAGTTACCTACTCAAGTATTTGGGGATTTTGGATTTGGGACATCTTTTATTATTACCAGACAATACTCTCCTACTGAAATGAAAGCTACTTTTGCATATGTAAGTGGATATTTTTGATCCCTCTTACACATTACAGAGCTCCCTTTAATAGTGATACTTTTGACTGTAGAAAAAGTTATCACGTATATTTACTGTAATTATATAAAAAGGACATATGTTTTGCTATGTAACATCTTTCTGTGAAAAGTTAAGGCTATGTGATTTTTATCTTGAGAAAGTTATTAGAAAAGCAGCATAATGTGGAAGAAAAGGCAATGGAACAGGAGACAGGAAAGGCTGATTCTTGTCTAATCATTGTTATGACCAGCATGGCCACTTTCACTTTAATCACTGAGGTTCTCTCATAGACTAGTTGATCTCCAGGGAGGGTGATCCTACAGGCTCCTTTGCTGGAGACAGTCCCGGTTTACATCTGTTATCCCAATGTAATTATTAATAGCGCCCTTTTCATTCTCAAAAGTGTCCTGGTTTGGATGATAAATTATATGGTTACTTTATCTCTAAAGATCCTTTCAACTTGAGTATTCTTTGATGTTGCCTAGAGATGAGATGTGGGATCAATTGTCTGAGAGCTAGTCATTGAAATTCTAGTCCTTTATTTTGAGCAGTGGTGAGAGATGAAGGTATTGAGTTTGATATGGCCCAGATCATGAAGGTCTGATATTCAAAGACTTAATTTTATCCTGAAGCCTACGGGGAAAATTCTAATCAGAGAAGAAACTGAGACATCACTTTGGCTTATGGTAGAAAATGGATTTTAAGAGACTTTTGCTAGAGACAGAAAATCCAAGAGTTTATTACAATAATTCAGTTAATAAATAATAATAATCTTAACCAAGAAGTGGCAGTGGAAAAGGAGAAAGAAATATTAATTATCAAAATATTCTGGGGTAACCTCTATAAGATATAGTGACTGAATATGGGGATTAAGGAAGAGGCTAGAGCCTCGGATGGCATTCTCTTAGCCTACCATAAATTTATTAAATAACTGGATAGATAGTGATACCATTCATGAAAAGTAAGACTGCAGATTAGGGCTTCTGTGTCAAAGATGTGATGGGCTCATGGCTAGACTTGTGTAGTTTATTATGTTGGTGCTACAGACAAATAGAAATGCTCAGTAGACATTTAGATATAGGTTAAGAACCTTAAAATATTTGGTTTTGTTCTGCTAAGGTAGATTTGGGAGGGATCAGCACATTCAAAATTTCTGGAAAGGTTCAGAATCATGAGAGTCCCTAACACTGAAGAGAAGAGCAAATAAAGAGAAACACCAGAAGGGGAGAGTGTAAGGGGCTACTAGAGAAGTAGAATGACATCCAGGAGAGTGATGTCATATAACCTTCGGAGTGAAAGATTCCAGTTTTAGAGCACACACACTATGCTTCAAATCAGTGATACTCAAACTTCTAAGTCTCAGAACTTCTTTATATATTTAAAAAATTTTGATTAATCCAAAGAATTTTTGCTTACATAGAGTATAACTATTAATATTTATTATATTATATTAGAAATATAATTGAGAAGATTTAAAATTCTATTAGTTCATCTAACTAAAATGTTTATACATTCACTGGATATTACTAAAATAAAATACTTTTGTCAAAATGATGATTTAAAAACATTTAGTGAGATGGGTGACATTGTTTTATGCAAATCTCTTGAGTGTGTAGATTAATAGAAGTTAGCTGGACTGTCATATATACTTTTGCATTTAACCTGGTGCAGTATATTGTTTGGGTTAAGGTATTTTTGGACATACATATGTATTCAGTTGGAAAAGAGAGGAGTATTTTCATAGCCTTTCATGATAATTATGGATATTCTCTTTAATGACAGTTTCTTAAAGATTAGTTACAATGTGGAATTCAAACCATATTAATTAACTTTTTGCACTTTGTTACATTCAAATTCGTAAGTATATTTAAACTTTAAGTGAATCTTTAACTCATGCATAATTTTGTATTATCTCTCATTGGTCATTTGGAAAATAGTGGCTCACTTAGTTATACAGATCTTCCAAATGTTGAAACATTTCATTATATAATATAAAAAATTGTATTCATCAATATAACTGTTATTTGTATTAGAAAAGTGAACATGGAAAGCTGTCAAAGTACAGTGGCAGACACTAGTTTCCCAATATTTAATTTTCTCTTGAAAGCCCAATTTTGATCATCGTCAACACATACTATCAGTTGTTTGTATTGAAAGGATAGGTTTACTACATTTATTTTTAGCAAAATGTCTGCCAAATACCCAAGTCTCAATAACCATGGTTTAACTGTCAGTGTTCTTTCCATGGTTTAACTGTCAGTGTTCTTTCCATGGTTTAACTGTCAGTGTTCTTTCCATGGTTTAACTGTCAGTGTTCTTTCCATGGTTTAACTGTCAGTGTTCTTTCAAGTAAAAATTATGTTCCATGAAAAAAGCAGCTAATTCAGAAACTTACAACTCAATTGCATAAGCACTTTCCTTTGGTATTCAACTGATTTGCTTAATACATACTTCTCATTTTGTCACATGGAATATTACAAACACATTGTATTTAAGGGTTGAGATTTAATAAAACTAATAATTCTCATTACTTAATCAAAGATGTTATTTAGTGATAATGGCTTTTTTTTTTTTTTTTAAACTGTGAGCATGTTATAGTGAGGAATTATGGAACAGTTTGGGGCCTCTGCCTTGATTCATGATAAGGTACCAGAAGTTTTACTACCATTGATTTTGCACAATCAATACAAATGTCAAAAAAGCAAGAAGGACCAGTAATGACTTTGTATTGGTGTGAAAATAGTTTTGCTTTTTCAGACCCCCAGAATGGGTTTTAAGGTCCCCTGGGGTACATAGATCACACTTCGAGAATTGCGACTTTAAGTTTGAGAAGCCTGCCTCATCAAATGTGTCAGAAAAGTTAGGAGGAAAAAACTCCAAAATCTAAAACCTCAAACAACTAAAAGTACTCCATTGGATTGTTCAGCAAGGAGGATGCTGGGGATATTATTGAGACGAGTTTCAGTGTTCATGTTTTTCAACCTAACGTATCTTAAACTTTAGTAATATTTACTTGTGTGAAGTGATGTAAAGAAAAAAATATACTCTTCTACACCTCAATAGATGTATTTTGCTCCCCCAAATGGAAATGCTTAAATGTATGAAGGCATTAATTATGGTTGTTACTGACCTGGAAAAGCATATCAAATTTATCTGACTAGGAACTAAATGTATTTTCCCTCTTTAAATTATGGATGTAGCAAGTAAAACAATTTCACATGCCATGTATAACAACTCAAGGGAAAACAAATTCCAAGTATGTGATAGTCAGAAACCTCATATCCTCTGGTTACAATGTACAGAAGTCAAATGCAATGGTTGAATATCTTAAAAACTTGCTTTAAAATGACTTGAGTAAAAGGTATGGGGTCGTATGATATATCGTAGGAGGTATGGGACTCACCATCTGAGTGATATGCATAGGAAAGGCAGACAATGTGCAAAGAAAGTAGTATTTAGTGAGCATCTTCTCTAGGTCTTTTTGTGAATCAGAAATACTGTCTGTCTGTTCTTATGTAAGTCTTTAAAGCCCAGTACTATTAGCCCTTCCTTAAAGACCATTAACCATATCTAAAACCATTAACCTATCTAAAACCCTATCTAAAAGTGGTTTGCATCTAGATTAAAGAACTTACAAAGATAATGGGATTTTTATTTTCTTGATTAATTTTATTAGATTAAAATCAATTTCTTTATGAAGTATGAATTTCTTTTTCATTCAAAATATTTGTTAAGCTTTGGCTTCTACATGCAGGATAGTGTTCTATAGTACCAGACTACATAGTTTCAATTTATAAAGCACTTTTGCAAATGCACCTCTAAAGAAACTGAGGCTGATAGGTCAGGTAATCTTTTCATCATTTCACGGTACTGTGTGACTTGAGCAGCTCTTGAAGCTAGGGAACACACACTGTTACGGGAAAATAAGTAAGAGACATACTTTGCTGTTCTCAGGTCATAATTACTAGTATTTTCATAATTACTGGTACTAGCAACAGTAAATTCTAGAATATTCCACCTAATCAGTAATAGATATATTTAAATATGTATATCAGCATTTATATTGTCATCTAGTGCCTATTTTGTTTTACTACTAATTCTGGTTTAGTTTCAGACCAGATGTGGTTTCATTACTGAACATTTTTCACCAATATTGAACAAATGCTCTCAACATTACCTGACATCAACATTTAATAATTCTTGGTAGCATTAACCCTCCATTAACTTTTATTGTATCTAAAATAATAATTTGCCTCTATGGTATCCAACAACTAAGTTGTCATCCAGGTATTTAGATGAAACGCTTTGCTTTTAGATTCACTCCCATCTTTTTTCACTGAACGATTCTGTGCTGCCTTGAAATCTACTATATATGTATTCTAAAATTACTTTCCTCCACGGAATATCATGGCATTGATTTCTTTTTGAGAACTTCATTTTCAACTTTTCCAATCAGGCCAATATGATTTTGAAACATGTCTGTATTTATCTTTCACAATTTCCAGTTATTTACCTCTTAGCTATATCTTCTTTCATGTTTTATGTTTCAGTTAGCCCATAATCATCTTACTCTTATGCAGTTAGTATTCCTATGACTAAATTAGTGTCTTCACACTGATACCACAGCATACATTACAATTATGCAGCATTTTTATGTGCAGAAGAGTAAAGTACATAGAAAAAGTGACTGGCATTTCAGGAGTTTGGGAAGGATGAAATAAGGAACAGAGACAGAAAAGATGAAACTGGTACAAAGATGGGAAATTCACTTAATTTGATGAAACTTATGTGATTCTAAATTTAGTTTAATTAGTCCCAAGGAATATTTTAACTCTATGCTTTCCTATCTTTCCCATTTGCCTATGAAGCATTACCAGGCAATCAGTTACAGCACATTTGGATCCTTAATAAGCAGAACACATAAATTTAAATTGCATGTTTTGATTATTTTATTCTTTCACTGAAAAATGAACATCCATGTATATATGCACCCAATAATTTCTTCCCAAAATATTTATCTGCCTTTTCTGGAGTATAAGGGAATAAAAAATGAAATGCGATGGAGAGGAGATAGTAAAATATTAGCTACATATAAATACAACTGAAAAATATTTGAGAAATCAATGTAGTTTATAAGTTGTATATGTTCTTGAGGTGGGTTTGCTTCATTAAGAATGGAAAAAAAATACATATGCATTCAGCATTGCTCAGACCCTAATTAAAATCTTCTGGGGAATTTAAGTGTGGGCTCCACAACATTCAAATATGGAAACTGTGAGACCTTATAAGCAGTCAGTAAAAGTAACTGCAGGAAACATTTTCTAGAGTAAAAGATTGCTTGATGTTGAAATAATTGCTATTAAAGACAAAGATTATTATAGCTAGTTTCCTATTTTGAACTAATCAGTAACGGTGGTGCGTAGAAATAAAAATTTAAAATAAAACATTGTTTAACTTTTACATTATGGGTGTAATAGTAGATACATGAAAATGAAACTATGGCCACATGCAGTATCCATTTGTTACAAGAGAAGGAAATTGCTTTGTGTGAGGTTACTTTTGAAAACTCCTGTTAGTCATGAACTGTCAATTAAACTAAAGACTGATGTTTTTCCAAGTGGAGAGACCATTATTTGTAAAGCTTTAAGACACAAAGCTAAATGCAAACCAGTCGCCATACATTTTCAGCTTTATTTAAACTTTGGTATACCATTATTGTAAAGTTTTAAGACACATAGCTAAATGCAAACCAGTCACCATACATTTTCAGCTTTATTTAAACTTTGGTATACATTGACAGTTGCTTTGATCATAATTCAATTTGAGAGTCAAGATGATGATCAGAATATGTTTGAGGTAAATATTGTTAAATATTTTATTTAAAAAGAACAATGTTTTCAATAAGAAGCCTGGGGGTGAAAGGGACTATATTTTTTTGCTTTTGTATACTTTCATGGATAATTATAGACTTTGGGTTAATGGCACCAGAAAAGAATCTGTCATAAGTTAGCACTTCCTCATTTTCTCTCCAATGTGCCTATGAAATCTTAAATCAAAAGTGTAAGAGTTCTGTAACATTAGTCAGACAACTAAGTGTTGAGAAGAGTGTTATTTAAGTAACAAACATCATTTACTGAACATATTATGTGCTATTCGTGTTATATGCACAGTATAATATTGCTTGCCTCAAAAATTATGCAAGGTCAGTATTTTTATTTAAGTTTTACATATAAGAAAATTGAGACCCATAGAGTTTCACTGAATTGTCCAAGTTAATACTAGTAGTACCAGAAAAAACTGAGACTCACATTCAGTCCCATTTGAAGTTAGTTTCCTTTTCCCTCAAAACCTCATACTGCCTTTTTAGGTTTGCCCTGTAATCTGAAACCACTAATATTTACCATTAAGTCTGTTAAACTGTATTAGCTGTATTCACAATTCGTTAAGATGTCCATTCCTTAGCATTTAATCAATCACAAAAGGTGTTTTTGATACTGAATGAGAAAGTAAACAGGATGATTACTTAGTCAAGCAGTTATTGCCCAGAAACAATGAAAAGCAAATGGAGTGTAAAGTTCTTAAGGATTAATGATGTCCTGCCTAACATAAATTAAATAATCACTTGAAGTTTGTGAATCTATGTTTAGGTCTCTCTGTGTGTAAGTAAAATTTCAAAGACCTTGTTCTATTGCCTTACTGGAAGGACTATGAGCTTTGGTGTGGGTTGAAATTACATTATACCTCCTAAGTAAAATTAATTATGCAAAATTACTTGGAATTACTGGATAAATTTCCATAAATCACATGGTAGCGGGAGTCTGGTGGGACAGCTAGATGGTGGGAAGAAACTATATATACTGCAGAGCTTAGAATAGCAAAGTATGTATAAATTTCGATTTTCCCATTTATGAGGCTTTTTCTTCCTTAATCATTGTGTAACTTTCATCAGTGGTGAGGTAGAGAGTTATTGACTGCGTTGGTGTGCCACAACTTAAAAAAAGTCTTTTGAATAAATTATCTTGGCCAATGTACAAAAGATGATTCCTGAAGTAGAGATACAATATCTTATAAGGCTGATCAGAATTTGTGCTATAGAACTGTGTGTCACACACAGGAAGACCTTCTTTCTGTCCTTTCTAAAGCCCTATTTTGTGATGAAAAGCACAATGTATTTGAAAAGTGAATGAAAATTTTAATTTTTCTTGATTTCAAGGTTTATTTTATTCAGTTTTGTCTTGCAGAGTTAGAGGGCGATTTGCCTGCTGTTATGGGGCCTCATTTTCAACAGAGAAGTGAAGAGAACCACATACATTACATCATAATGAACCACAGGTTCAGTGATGTTTCTAAAGATGAGATATTAGCATTAGCATGATGACAACAAAATTCCTCAACAGAGATATTATAATTGAGACAAATTAGAGAGTAGCACTTCAAGGTATAATGTGACAGGTGGTGGGCTTTTAGAAATAATAAAACATTTTAATATGCAATGTCTGCGAAATGGAGACATTACCCTCCTACTCTCTGGCTTGAAATGATGATATTATTAACTTCCTCAGTTATTTGTTTCCACACTCCACATATAATCAGTGACCACATTTTGCTGATCCTTCATAATATTTTCTTCCTTTTAATTCTCACCATATATTAATTTCCTATTTTCGCTGTAACAAACTGTCCCAAATTTGGTGGTTGAAAACAACAATCTATTGTATTATAGTTATAAGTGTTAGACATTGGAATGGGTCTCACTAGCTAAAATGGAACTGTCAGTAGGCCACTTTCCTTCCGGAAGCTCTAGGGGAGTCAGTTTTTTTTTTTTTTAATTTATTTATTATTATTATACTTTAAGTTGTAGGGTACATGTGCATAACGTGCAGGTTTGTTACATGTGTATACTTGTGCCATGTTGGTGTGCTGCACCCATCAACTCGTCATTTACATCAGGTATAACTCCCAATGCAATCCCTCCCCCCGTGTTTTCCAGCTTCTGCAGGCTGACCAGATTCCTTGGCTCATGGCTCATTCCTCTCGTTTACAGCCAAGAGCTGGAATAATCAAATCTGTCTGTTTACCCTAACACAATACTTTCTTTCACTTTTATAAGGGTCCCTGTGAATCTATCCAAATAATCCAGAATCATCGCCTTATCTCAAGGTCCTTAATTCCTCACTTCAGCAAGTTACTTTTGCCTTGTAAGATAACATATTCATAGGACATGGACATTACTGAGGGGCCATTAGTCTGCCTATCACAGTCATCTGACCTCCAAAGGGCCACATTTGTACCACTTGGAAAATACAGTTGCTCCATTCCAGTATCTCTAAAAGTCTCAATCCATTATAGCATCAATTCAAATTTAAAGGTTTTTCTCTTCCATATTCCACACTGACTTCATCATCAGTCCTTAACATTCATATTTCTATTAGCAGCCTGTTTAAGAAAACCCAGGCTTTTAAAAATCATGCTTCTTCAAACTTTTTCCAGCCTCTTCCAACTGACCAATTGCAAAGGTATTTCCATATTTTTGGGTATTAACATGTGTATTGGTTTCCTATAGTTGGCATAGCAAATTAGCACATGTTAGATAGATTAAAACAATATATCTTTATTATCTTACAGTCATCACTACCATTTTATATAAGAATCTTACTACTTTAGACTACTGAAGAAATGTTCTTCTAATTGTTTTTCTTGCATCTGCATATTAGTAAACACATTCATTACCACCATCAACAAAAGCAACAGCAGTTGCTTAAAACTGTTAATAACTGTTTTAAGTGCGTATAAGGTGTCAGAGACTTTTCTAAGTGTTTTGTAAAGATTATCCAATTTGTTCCATACAATGGCCTTATATGGTAGATAATACTCATAAGGGAGGCAGGCAGGGAAGTGCTGGGTAGAGAAGGGCGGATCCCTGGCTAAAGCTCCACCCCTGGGCCTGTGCCCACTGACCTAGGTGAGGACAGTCATTTCTGTTTTCATGCCCAAATGTTGTATTTCCCAAGACCATCCTGAGCCATGATGCCCTCATCCTGTTCCTTTAAAAACCGTGAGACCCTAGCGGATATGCACACAAGTGGCTAGATGTCAAGAGGAACACACTGGCGGAAGAGCACACTGATAGCAAAAGCAGACGCCAGCCGGCCAGCCGGCCATCAACTGGCGGAACCACGCGGAGTTTGGCCAGGGCATTTGGAAGAGAGTCTGGCAGCTGCGCGGCCAGACTCCAGGCGAAAACCATCTTCCCACTCTATCTCCCTTCTGGCTCCCCATCTGCTGAGAGCTACTTTACTTACATTCAGTAAAACCTTGCACTCATTCTCCAAGCCCATGTGATCCGATTCTCCTATTACACCAAAGCAAGAAACCCCGGGATACAGAAAGCCGTCTGTCCTTGCAATATGGCGGGGGTCTAATTGAGCTAAGAAGAGCTGCCCACAGATAGCTAAACTGAAAGAGCACCCGGTAGCACACGCCCCCTGGAGCTTCAGCTGTTAACACCCCTAGACGTTGCTGTGGGATCAGAGTCCCACAAGCTGCCTGTCTGCATGCTCCCCCTAGAGGTTTGAGCAGCGCGGCGTGGAAGAAGGGAGCCCCACCGCCCTCACTCACCCTGCGAGGGGGACAAGGGAACTTTGCCTGTTTCTACTGGGACCTCGTCCAGGATCCTGGAAGGCGAGTGTGAATGCGAAACTGTCAGGTCTGCCTCTCTTCCAAAACCCTGCCACTTCTCTCCCTTTCCTGCGTGTAAGAGGCTCTGTTTCCCTTCATGGAGTCTTAAAAACTCTGCCCTAACCCTGGCTTGGTTAAAACCCCCAGACTTCATCTCTTTTCTGTCTCTGAGGGTTTGACATAGCTCTTATCTCTTACTTTATAATGTTGAGTTTTGCTACGGGCTGCCGCACTCTTACTAAGTAAAACGAGCATTTGGCTCAGCTGCCAAAGGTGCGGATCAGACCAACTGTTTTCCTAGAGGTGCCTTCTATGCCTCCGCCTGGACAGCAGCAGGCACACACCGCTCAGGGCACCTCTCCTTATCCTTTCCCCTCCCAGCTCAGGTGCCTGGGTGTGCCGCAGCAGGCAAAGGCCCAGACCAACAGCCACGATGGGGCGGGGAGAGCAATGCTGAGGCTGCAGCCGCCTCTGCTGCCTAGAACGAGGGGGCGGGAGAAAACCCCGCCATAGCTGCAGGCCCCGCAGGGCCAATGGATGCGCGCTTCTCGCCTGCCTTGCCAGTGGAATGTTTCTCCCCTGGCTAAGGAATTTCTGAACCAGGGGAAAGGTATAAGGATTGGAGGGACCCACTTGCACTGAGTAAGGGGTTCTTCCCCCAGGATCTCACATTTTTGCCCCTTAAACTGTTTCTCGTTTTCTTTTCATAGTGATAGGGCTCCCCCAACTCCCAGCGCTCTGTTTCAGATGGGAAAGTTAGCGGAGGAACAAGCCCTGCTGGCTGATAACTGCAAATTCGCAGGGCTTATTTGAGACACTTTCGACGGATATAAACAGCCTCTAAAATACGTTTTCAGTCCCAAACTCAATTCTAAGCTTCAGACTGAGGCCTAAAAAGAAAAACAAGGTCTGAGGGATCCAAAACCAGGCAACAGCCACAATGTAAATGGGCAGGACCAATTCCTGCTGACAAAACCCCCCACCCCACAGGACGCCATGTTGTATGGCATAAACAGAGCCAGGGAACTCAAAGGTTTCAAACAGCAGGGAGAAAGGGAAGCACAGGTGAGGGCGGTTAATTCCTGTTCTCCAGATTTTCCCTGCTTCGTGGGTACATACAGCATCAGTACTGATGGTCGACACCTGCTAAGGTTGCTGGGCCTCAAGAGTTGAGAGGAATGGGAAGAGAGGACGCTCACTTTCTCTCTCCATCACACCCTGAGTATTCACTGAAAGAAGGGAAGGAATGAGGGGTGCCTCTATTCCTTGTCGTTCAGAATGGGCAGAGAGATTTCTTCACCATCTCCAGCTTATACACCTCTGGAGTGTTTCCTGAACCAACGGGACTGCTTTGACCCTCAGAATCTGGAGGAAAAACACCTCATAGCCTTCTGCACAAAGGTTTGGCGAAATTATGATCTACAGCAAGGCTTGGCTTGGCCTCAGGAAGGAACTATTCATTTTGACACCATCCAGCAGTTGAAACTTTTCTGTAGACATGAGGGCAGATGGTCTGAGGCCTCATATGTGCAGGCTTTCTATATATTGCCAGGCAATCTAAATCTCTGCCGACAATGTAGGATTGATACAGTCCTCCTGTTTGCCATCTCAGGGAAGGCTGCAAGGGGCAAACCCAGGGAATTAAAGGTGAGAATCCCAGAGGCATCCCCAGCAGAGAAGTGGGCTCCTTCAAGCCCTGCTCCTCCGGCCCCACCCCCATCTCCCTATCCAGCTTCAGCCTCTCACTTGTCCCCTCCTAGAAATCCTCACCCTAAACAAGCCCGAGTCTCACTCTTGCCCCTTCAACAAATGCCCAGTTAATTTGAACCCAGTAAGGTCAGTGTCCCCTTCTCCCTACAGGACTTAAAGCAAATTAAGGGGGATCTTAGCAAGTTTTCAGATGACTCTGACAGATATATAGAGGCTTTCCAGAATTTCACCCAAATATTTGAACTCTCCTTGAGAGACATTATGTTAGTTTTGAATCAGACCCTGATGGACACTGAGAAGTGGGTTGCTATGCAAGCAGCAGAGAGATTTGCGGATGAACTTTGCCTCACAAATAGTGTCAGGGAATGGGATGAACATTATTCAACTGGAAGAGAAGCAGTACCCATGAAAGATCCTAAATGAGGTCCCAGTGACGAGACGGAAGACTGGAAAAAGAGTCACTTTCAGGTGTACCTAATGGAGGACTTACATAGGACTAAGTCCAAGCCTCTCAATTATCCTAAGTTGTCTTGGTAAAGCAAACCTCTGTATCTCATGATTCAGTCGAGGGACAGCTAATCCTAAAGGATAAGTTTATTACTCAGGCAGCCCCTGATATCAAGAGGAAGTTGCAGAAACAGGCCCTGGGATCAGATAGTACATTAGAGGGCCTCCTGAAAATAGCTACCTTGGTCTTTTACAAGAGAGAAAGGGAGATACAAGAAAGATGCAGAAGCTTTAATGGCCACCAGGCAAGCCCACAAACCCCAGAATTCCCAGGCTACACATGTTAACTGCTAAAGATATGACAAGAACAGTTCTCGCTGTCTTCTAAAGTTTGACCAGTCCCATACAAGTTTTAATTTCTTTCACCAGGGTGAAACAGCTCAGGGTACAATGTTATTGTTAGTATATTTCACTTCTTATCTCTGTAATCTTTGGCACTAGATTATTTCCTTGCATAATACACATGTTTAGCCCATGCACACTTAGCTTTACAAAACTTGTTTTTTTTCTCTCACACCTAAAAGCTATCAAACTCCAAATAGTCAGGCACTCGCAGCCTCAGACAATGGTTTCTCTGTGCTAGAAACCCTTAGATAGATCTCTGGGAGGGATCTGACTGCTGTTTTTCCCAAAACAATGCCACCTGTCAGCGGGAAATAGCTTAAGACAGTCATCGTCCATATCCTAATAGCAGTTAGTTATATCTCTTCAGAGGGGGGAAATGATATGAAAGGGGGGTAGGGAAGTGCTGGGTAGAGAAGGGTGGGTCCCTGGCTAAAGCTCCACCTCTGTGCCTGTGCCCATGCACCTAGGTGAGGACAGTCATTTCTGTTTTCGTGCCCAAATGTTGCATTTCCTAAGACCACCCTGGCCCACCACACCCCCATCCTGTGACTATAAAAACCCCGAGACATTAGCGGGCATGCCCATGAGTGACTGGACATCAAAAGGAACACACCAGCACAAAAGCACACTGACAGGCACCAGCAAATGCCAGCAGGCCGGCAGCCATTGACTGGCAGAATGGCACAAAGTTTGGTCCGGGAGGTTGGAGGAGAGCCCAGCTGCTGAGCAGCCCGACTCCAGGGGAAAACCATCTTCCCATTCCATCTCCCTTCTGAATCCCGCATCTGCTGAGAGCTACTCCACTCAATAAAGCCTTGCACTCATTCTCCAAGCCCACCTGTGATCCCTTTCTTCTAGTACACCAAGGCAAGAAACCTCTCTCTGTCCTTGCGATAAGGCAGGGGGTTTAATCGAGCTAACACAAACTATCTATGGATGGCTACAGTGAAGGAGCACCCTGTAGCACATGCCCACTGGGACTTCAGCTGCAAACATTCAGTCCTAAATGCTGTTGTGGGGTGGGAGCCCCACAACCTGCCTGTCTGCATGCTCCTGCTAGAGGTTTGAGCAGCGGGGCAGGAAGAAGGGAGCCACACCTTCATTGCATGCCCTGCCAAAGGGACAAGGGAACTTTTCCTGTTTCAATATTCCTATGCCACTTTTTAGTTGAAGGAATTGAGGCAAAGAGAAGTGAGGTAACTTGTCCAAGACATTTATTTGGTAGGTAGATAAACATCTAGTTTCCTTAAAAAAAAAAAAAAAAAAAAAAATTGTTTTGCTAAAACATAGCTTTCAACTGTCAACTCAAACATTATTGTTCTCCTTCAAATGGTATTCAAATTATGCCATAATATTAACCAAATATTTGTCAGTGTACTCAACACTAGTCATGTATAATATGTATAATTCCTGTTCTTTAAATATCCTTGATACTTTTCCAGTTTTGTATTTTTGTGTATTGTATTTCTTAGTTTGAAAGATATTCCTTCAATTTTTTCTGTCCTTCAGTTTCCATTTTAAACCACATCTCCTCCATGACCTGTTATAATGATATAATTTTTAAGTCTCATAATGATCACTACCTGTGCCACTTACTTGATCAACAACCATGCCTACTTTGGGACAATTTTTGGGTATGGCATAGAAGGTTCATTTCTCCTTTATATTGCTATATAAATGTTATGTATCTGTTATTTTTCTAAGTATATTACAAATGTATTGAGGATTAACAGAGTGTTCGGCTTAAAAATTAAATAACCATTTGTGTGTGTGTGTGTGTGTGTGTGTCTAAGTGTGCCTGTAAAAAAAATCAAATATCTTGTTGTAGGATAAGAAGCAAAGAATATGAGATTAAAGTTCCCTAGTACTAAGTAATTAGTTTATTTATTTAGGTTTTTTATAGATGCCATATATTGAATTGTTAGAAGGATGTTATGAATTGAAGTTGGCAGTTGTCATCCATAGCATTATTTTCGCCATCACAGAATGGTCCTGATTGTTTCTTTAATAACAGCACACATTTTCGTCAAGTGCATAGGGTATCAACAGAAAGATAAAATAATTTTTTTGGCAATAGATAAAATCATTTAAATTAATCTTCCACATAATAAGATATAAAATTTAATTCAGTGCCCTTTAGAGCATTGATTCTCTAATCATGGCCATGACCTTTCATTAAAGGTTTTCTGCATTCACCAATAGCTGACATAATTCCATCAATGTCTAAAGGTGATTTAAGAAAGAAATTAAATTACATATGCAAAGTCAGTAAGCTGATAAATGTTAGCTTCCAAAGTAAGGGCTTGAACTTTTGTTCTTTATCTTTATATGAAAGACCAAACATCTCAAAGTAAATCTCAATTGTAGAAATATGTATTGGGTACTCAATATATGGAAAACACTTATGTGCTAAAAGATACAAATATGTATAAATAAGATCTTTTCTAATAACTCACATTTTATTGTAGACATAAATGTTTATGAAACTACTTTAAAACCTATTACAGTGTTTTAAACACTGTGGTACAAATATAAGTAAAATATTTTGAATGTCCCAGTATGAAAGTAGAAGGGGATGAACATGGGGTCATTAAAAAATTATTTAATAAAGAATGATTTATGAAGATGTGGGAAGGATGTAGAGGAAGGAAACAGAGGTGTCAAACTATTACCACCTTTGGCTTAAAGAGACAAAAGAAGGAGATTGTCACTGGAACTCAGAGAGACAGAGATAGAGGGCAATTATTATTAGTAGTAGTATTAGTATTTTGAGACCGGGTATTACTCTGTCACGCAGCAAGTAGTAATACAGTTGATTGCAAAAATCAAATACACTGAAAAAAGAGGTTACTATTAAAAGGTACATTACCCTAGCTGAATTAAAACGGCAAAAAGAGGTTATCATTCCCATTTCTTTATGCTATAGGAAAAAAAAGTCACAAAAGCTTTTGAAAGAATGAACTTAGTTACAAATGACAGCTTACTGTCATAAAGCATCTGATAGACAGAATAAAGACGATCAGGAGATTGGTTGAATCTACACAGCCCATGAGGTCAGCAGAAACTATTTTAACAAACTTATGATCCTCAAGTTCAAAAACAAAGAGAAAAAACAGAAGGTTGACTGGTGTTTTCTAGAACACTTCATGCTGAAACTCACCTTCTCAATTCATAAACAATGAAGAGCACAGCATCAATAGGCAGACTCTGATGATTCCTTGGGTGGTATTGTGTAGTTGTGTGGGATACTGCCTGCTAAAGGCACACAAGGGAAAGCATCATTGTCCTGCCGAGCTCTCTCTTTCTTTTGAGCAGTTCGCTGGATTGTAAGTAGGGCATGCTCAATGTGCTGTTATGATCTGCCTTTTTTTTTTTTTGCAGTTCACTTGAGTCACCAAAAATTGATTTTCTAAAGAAAAAAGTGTCATTATAGAATATAGTTATTATCTCTGTCTTTCTAGGTACCATTAGGTATTACTTAGTAAACATTTTGCAATGTATTCTTTGAGTCAGATGTGTTTTTTGTAGATGAAATATCTCAAATGTGATATTAATACCATTTGGTTGGAAGCCATACGATACACTAATACATTTAAATATGGTTAATTTTTTTTTTTTTTTGCTGCAGAGAATAAAGACATTTGAATATGGTTATAATAGTTATATTTTGAATCATCAGTATTTTAAATATACTGTCAAAATGTCTTGTTTTGTATAGTAGAATATTTCTACATGTGTCTAAATACAATATCCTATCATTTCAAAATACAGTCATGAGCTGCAGAACAATGTTTCCTCAATGACAGACCACATATATGATGATAATCTCCTAAGATTATGATACAGTATAATGCTGTGGTTTTGCTATGCCTTTTCTTTTTTTTATTTATATTTATTTTTTTAAATTTTTTTTATTATTATACTTGAAGTTCTAGGGTACATGTGCACAACGTGCAGGTTTGTTACTTATGTATACTTGTGCCATGTTGCTGTGCTGCACCCATCAACTCGTCGGCACCCATCAACTCGTCGGCACCCATCAACTCGTCATTTACATCAGGTATAACTCCCAATGCAATCCCTCCCCCCTCCCCCCTCCCCATAATAGGCCCCGGTGTATGATGTTCCCCTTCCTGAGTCCAACTGATCTCATTGTTCAGTTCTCACCTATGAGTGAGAACATGCGGTGTTTGGTTTTCTGTACTTGTGATAGTTTACTGAGAATGATGGTTTCCAGCTGCATCCATGTCCATACAAAGGACACAAACTCATCCTTTTTTATGGCTGCATAGTATTCCATGGTGTATATGTGCCACATTTTCTTAATTCAGTCTGTCACTGATGGACATTCGGGTTGATTCCAAGTCTTTGCTATTGTGAATAGTGCCACAATGAACATACGTGTGCATGTGTCTTTATAGCAACATGATTTATAATCCTTTGGATATATCCCCAGTAATGGGATGGCTGGGTCATATGGTACCTCTAGTTCTAGATCCTTGAGGAATCGCCATACTGTTTTCCATAATGATTGAACTAGTTTACAATCCCACCAACAGTGTAAAAGTGTTCTTATTTCTCCACATTCTCTCCAGCAGCTGTTGTTTCCTGACTTTTTAATGATTGCCATTGTAACTGGTGTGAGATGGTATCTCATTGTGGTTTTGATTTGCATTTCTCTGATGGCCAGTGATGACGAGCATTTTTTCATGTGTCTGTTGGCTGTATGCATGTCTTCTTTTGAGAAATGCCTGTTCATATCGTTTGCCCACTTTTTGATGGGGTTGTTTGTTTTTTTCTTGTAAATTTGTTTGAGTTCTTTGTAGGTTCTGGATATTAGCCCTTTGTCTGATGAGTAGATTGCAAAAATTTTCTCCCATTCTGTAGGTTGCCTGTTCACTCTGATGGTAGTTTCTTTTGCTGTGCAGAAGCTCTTTAGTTTAATTAGATCCAAATTGTCAATTTTGGCTTTTGTTGCCATTGCTTTTGGTGTTTTAGATATGAAGTCCTTGCCCATGCCTATGTCCTGAATGGTATTCCCTAGGTTTTCTTCTAGGGTTTTTATGGTATTAGGTCTAACATTTAAGTCTCTAATCCATCTTGAATTAATTTTCATATAAGGAGTAAGGAAAGGATCCAGTTTCAGCTTTCTACTTATGGCTAGCCAATTATCCCAGCACCATTTATTAAACAGGGAATCCTTTCCCCATTTCTTGTTTTTGTTAGGTTTGTCAAAGATCAGATGGCTGTAGATGTGTGGTATTATTTCTGAGGACTCTGTTCTGTTCCATTAGTCTATATCTCTGTTTTGGTACCAGTACCATGCTGTTCCGGTTACTGTAGCCTTGTAGTATAGTTTGAAGTCAGGTAGCGTGATGCCTCCAGCTTTGTTCTTTTGACTTAGGATTGTCGTGGCAATGTGGGCTCTTTTTTGGTTCCATATGAACTTTAAAGCAGTTTTTTTCCAATTCTGTGAAGAAACTCATTGGTAGCTGGATGGGAATGGCATTGAATCTATAAATTACCTTGGGCAGTATGCCCATTTTCACGATATTGATTCTTCCTATCCATGAGCATGGTATGTTCTTCCATTTGTTTGTGTCCTCTTTTATTTCACTGAGAAGTAGTTTGTAGTTCTCCTTGAAGAGGTCCTTTATATCCCTTTTAAGTTGGATTCCTAGGTATTTTATTCTCTTTGAAGCAATTGTGAATGGAAGTTCATTCATGATTTGGCTCTCTGTCTGTTACTGGTGTATAAGAATGCTTGTGATTTTTGCACATTAATTTTGTATCCTGAGACTTTGCTGAAGTTGCTTATCAACTTAAGGAGATTTTGGGCTGAGACGAAGGGGTTTTCTAAATATACAATCATGTCATCTGCAAAGAGGGACAATTTGACTTCTTCATTTCCTAACTGAATACCCTTGATTTCTTTTTCTTGCCTGATTGCCCTAGCCAGAACTTCCAACACTATGGTGGTGAGAGAGGGCATCCCTGTCTTGTGCCAGTTTTCAAAGGGAATGCTTCCAGGTTTTGCCCATTCAGTATGATATTGGCTGTGGGTTTGTCATAAATAACTCTTATGATTTTGAGATACATTCCATCAATACCAAATTTATTGAGAGTTTTTAGCATGAAGGGCTGTTGAATTTTGTCAAAGGCCTTTTCTGCATCTATTGAGATAATCATGTGGTTTTTGTCTTTGGTTCTGTTTATATGCTGGATTATGTTTATTGATTTGCGTATGTTGAACCAGCCTTGCATCCCAGGGATGAAGCCCACTTGATCATGGTGGATAAGCTTTTTGGTGTGCTGCTGGATTCTGATTGCCAGTATTTTACTGAGGATTTTTGCATCGATGTGCATCAGAGATATTGGTCTAAAATTCTCTTTTTTTGTTGTGTCTCTGCCAGGCTTTGGTATCAGGATGATGTTGGCCTCATAAAATGAGTTAGGGAGGATTCCCTCTTTTTCTATTGATTGGAGTAGTTTCAGAAGGAATGGTACCAGCTTCTCCTTGTACCTCTGGTAGAATTCAGCTGTGAATCCATCTGGTCCTGGACTTTTTTTGGTTGGTAGGCTATTAATTATTGCCTCAATTTCAGAGCCTGCTATTGGTCTATTCAGGGATTCAACTTCTTCCTGGCTTAGTCTTGGGAGAGTGTAAGTGTCCAGGAAATTATCCATTTCTTCTAGATTTTCTAGTTTATTTGTGTAGAGGTGTTTATAGTATTCTCTGATGGTAGTTTGTATTTCTGTGGGGTTGGTGGTGATATCCCCTTTATCATTTTTTATTGTGTCTATTTGATTCTTCTCTCTTTTCTTCTTTATTAATCTTGTTAGCGGTCTACCAATTTTGTTGATCTTTTAAAAAAACCAGCTCCTGGATTCATTGATTTTTTGAAGGGCTTTTTGTGTCTCTATCTCCTTCAGTTCTGCTCTGATCTTAGTTATTTCTTGCCTTCTGCTGGCTCTTGAATGTGTTTGCTCTTGCTTCTCTAGTTCTTTTAATTGTGATGCTAAGGTGTTGTTATAATTTCTGTTCTTTTACATTTGCTGAAGAGTGCCTTACTTCCAATTATGTGGTCAATTTTGGAATAAGTGTGATGTGGTGCTGAGAAGAATGTATATTCTGTTGATTTGGGGTGGAGAGTTCTGTAAATATCTATTAGGTCCACTTGGTGCAGAGATGAGTTCAATTCCTGGATATCCTTGTTAACTTTCTGTCTCGTTGATCTGTCTAATGTTGATAGTGGGGTGTTGAAGTCTCCCATTATTATTGTATGGGAGTCTAAGTCTCTTTGTAAGTCTCTAAGGACTTGCTTTATGAATCTGGGTGCTCCTGTATTGGGTGCATATATATTTAGGATAGTTAGCTCTTCCTGTTGAATTAATCCCTTTACCATTATGTAATGGCCTTCTTTGTCGCTTTTGATCTTTGATGGTTTAAAGTCTGTTTTATCAGAGACTAGGATTGCAATCCCTGCTTTTTATTGTTCTCCATTTGCTTGGTAGATCTTCCTCCATCCCTTTATTTTGAGCCTATGTATGTCTCTGCATGTGAGCTGGGTCTCCTGCATACAGCAAACTGATAGGTCTTGACTCTTTATTCAGTTTGCCAGTCTGTGTCTTTTAATTGGACCATTTAGTCCATTTACATTTAAGGTTAATATTGTTATGTGTGAACTTGATCCTGTCATTATGATATTAACTGGTTATTTTGCTCATTAGTTGATGCAGTTTCTTCCTAGCATCGATCGTCTTTACATTTTGGCATGTTTTTGCAGTGGCTGGTACTGGTCGTTCCTTTCCATGTTTAGTGCTTCCTTCAGGGTCTCTTGTAAGGCAGGCCTGGTGGTGACATAATCTCTAAGCATTTGCTTATCTGTAAAGGATTTTATTTCTCCTTCACTTATGAAACTTAGTTTGGCTGGATATGAAATTCTGGGTTGAAAATTCTTTTCTTTAAGAATGTTGAATATTGGCCCCTACTCTCTTCTGGCTTGTAGAGTTTCTTCTGAGAGATCTGCTGTTAGTCTGATGGGCTTCTCTTTGTGGGTAACCCGACCTTTCTCTCCGGCTGCCCTTAACAGTTTTTCCTTCATTTCAACTTTGGTGAATCTGACAATTATGTGTCTTGGAGTTGTTCTTCTCGAGGAGTATGTTTGTGGCATTCTCTGTATTTCCTGAATTTGAATGTTGGCTTGCCTTACTAAGTTGGGGATGTTCTCCTGGATGATATCCTGAAGAGTGTTTTCCAACTTGGTTCCATTTTCTCCCTCACTTTCAGGCACCCCAATCAGACGTAGATTTCGTCTTTTCACATAATCCCATACTTCTTGAAGGCTTTGTTCATTTCTTTTTTCTCTTTTTCCTTTAGACTTCTCCTCACTTCATTTCATTCATTTGATCCTCAATTGCTGATACTCTTTCTTCCAGTTGATCGAGTCGGTTACTGAAGCTTGTGCATTTGTCACGTATTTCTCGTGTCATGTTTTGTATCTCTGTCAGTTCGTTCATGGCCTTCTCTGCACTGATTATTCTAGTTATCCATTCTTCCATTCTTTTTTCAAGATTTCTTTGTGCTGGGTACGTAATTCTTTCTTTAGCTCTGAGAAGTCTGATGGACTGAAGCCTTCTTCTCTCAACTCGTCAATGTCATTCTCTGTCCAGCTTTGATCCGTTACTGGCAATGAGCTGCGTTCCTTTGGAGGGGGAGATGCACTCTTATTTTTTGAATTTCCAGCTTTTCTGCCCTGCTTTTTCCCCATCTTTGTGGTTTTATCTGCCTTTGGTCTTTGATGATGGTGACGTAGTGATGGGGTTTTGGTGTGGGTGTCCTTCCTGTTTGTTAGTTTTCCTTCTAACAGTCATGACCCTCAGCTGTAGGTCTGTTAGAGATTGCTTGAGGTCCACTCCAGACCGTGTTTGCCTGAGTATCAGCAGCAGAGGCTGCAGAAGATAGAATATTGCTGAACAGCCAGTGTACCTGTCTGATTCTTGCTTTGGAAGCTTAGTCTCAGGGGTGTACCCTGCCGTGTGAGATGTGGGGTGTCGGTCTGCCCCTAGTGGGGGATGTCTCCCAGTTAGGCTACTCAGGGGTCAGGGACCCACTTGAGCAGGCAATCTGTCCGTTCTCAGATCTCAACTTCCTTGTTGGGAGATCCATTGCTCTCTTCAAAGCTGTCAGACAGGGAGGGTCATTTGCGTCTGCAGAAGTTTCTGCTGCTTTTTTTGTTGTTGTTTAGCTGTGCCCTGTCCCCAGAGGTGGAGTCTACAGAGATAGGCAGGCCTTCTTGAGCTGCTGTGGGCTCCACCCAGTTCAAGCTTCCCAGGGACTTTGTTTACCTACTTAAGCCTCAGCAATGGAGGGCACCCCTCCCCCAGCCTCGCTGCTGCCTTGCTGTTAGATCACAGACTGCTGTGCTAGCAATGAGGGAGGCTCCGTGGGCGTGGGACCCTCCCGGCCATGTGTGGGATATAATCACCTGGTGTGCCATTTGCTAAGACCCTTGGTAAAGCACAGTATTGGGGCGGGAGTTACCCAGTTTTCCAGGTGTTGTGTGTCTCAGTTCCCCTGGCTAGGAAAAGGGATTCCCTTCCCCCTTGGGCTTCCCAGATGAGGCAATGCCTCGCCCTGCTTCAGCTCTTTCTGGTCGGGCTGCAGCAGCTGACCAGCACCGATTGACCGGCACTCCCTAGTGTGATCAGCCCAGTACCTCAGTTGAAAATGCAGAAATCACCCGTCTTCTGTGTCACTGGGAGCTGGAGACTGGAGCTGTTCCTATTCGGCCATCTTGCTCTGTCTTCCTGCTATGCCTTTTCTATGTTGAGATACGTTTAGATACACAAGTACTTACCATTGTGTTACAATTATCTACAGTATGCAGTCTAGTAACATGTTGCACAGGTTTGTAGTCTAGGAGCAGGAGGCTATGCCATCTAACCTAGGTGTGTAGTAAGCTATGTCATCTAGGTTTGCGTAAGTATACTATGAGGTTCGCACAATGATGAAATTGCCTAAGGGCACATTTTCCAGAATTGATCACCATCAGTCAGTGATACATGACTGTATATGGCCTTGTGATAACTAAAAAGGTGGGCTATCTTGTTTGATTTTTATGATTTCTTTAAACAAGAGATGAAATTAATATAGCCATATTCTTTTGCATATAATCATTGAGATATTGGTTGGACATAAAAACTTACCTTAACTGTGTTCTTCATGGCTTTGTGCTGGACATGTCCTTTTCAGTGGAGAGCATCACAAAATATGAATTCTACCATTTGTGGGGTCCAGCTCCTTAAAATATTTCAAGGCTGATTTGATTTTATCCTTATTTCATTGCTTTGGATTTTTAACAACGTGTTTCATGGTCATGTTCTGTGTCATTTATAGTGTCTTAAACTTATTTAGGCATTTATTGTTTGAGAGAATATACTGAGTAACATATCTAAATAATAGATTTAGAAATAGTTTCAGAATAAAGGCAGTCTAAACTTTACTCTGAAAAAGGACAAAAGATACAGTTGAGAGGGTCAGTATTGCTATTATATGTGGAGCACTGTTATTCTGATGCAAGTCTTATTTTAGAAATTAAATGCTATTCCAGTTTTCATGACTTACCAGATTTTTCTGTGAATAAAAGAGGACAATTACAACCTATTATTAAGGCAGTGAATACATCACTGCATCAATACAACTTTTTAAGAGTAAGTGACACAGGTAAAGACCCTAGTGGCAAATGGATGTTAGTGGTGATTTTGTAGTTAGTGCTCTCTTAGATATGACTTGAAAGGAATAACCAAGATGCGATAGACTATGACAAATTCTAAAATCACAGAGGAACCTCATTACATAATTTGAGTCTGTCATCTCGGATGGTCCTTAATGTTTCTTTCATAAGGACCCTCTAATATCAATGTAGCAGATAAGCCTTTGGGAATTAGAGTATTAGGATGTAAGCTATTCAGGACCTGGGAAGAGGTACTTGGAAGATGAAACACTTCAATTACCCAAGAATGAGAAGCTGGGACTCATAAATAGAAAGAGAACAGGTACAGGTCAAGTTTAAATGAATAAACACCCATGTAAAGAGGAGATGGGTAAAAATATTACAAAAACTACTGCCCTTCTCAAAAGTTAGCTTTAATGGTTTCTAACAACTACTTTGATGCAGCATTTTTATTCTATGTGATTATTAAATTTGCAAATTTTAGATAATAATGGATGAGTTTTACATTGAAAATTTTAAATAGTTGTTCAGGATGATCCTGAAGAAGGAAATAAAAAACTACATTGTTTCGAAGACCTGTGTTTGACGTACCACCTACTTTATAAAATTTTCTGCCTTAGTATTATTCGTAATTCTAGCTTCTCCTCTCTCTCTCCTTCCCCCTACTCCCCACCATTATTTATTTATTTATTGGAACAGAGTTGTGCTGTGTCTAATAGTCTGGAGTGCAGTGGCACAATCTTGGCTCACTGCAGCCTCCGGGGCTCAAGATGATAAATTATTTGAAGTTTCCCTCACTATTTGTATATGTTTATGTTAGAGTTAATTTTTTCACCCTATCCTCAAAAATGTCTAAAAATATGCTACATTTGTAATGGATGTTCAGCAGTATGTTTTCACAGAAATAATTGTAATGTGAATTTTACTTTTACACTGTTATTCACAAGAAAGCTTGAAGATAAATGCAATCTGAAATTCCAAGCAAAATATCAGCTTCCTTGTAAATTGTTTATTAATTCTCCGGATTTCAAATTTTATGGTACAATTTCAATAGCAAAGTAGAGTGATGGGTGTCCTTAAGTTTAGAGTAAATGTAAAAAGTGTGACGGGTCTGTCAGTCTCAAGATTTTGATCTGTCTGTTGTTATTTATCCATAATTATCTGTGTTACTTTTTTTTTGTTGGAAAACATTAAAGGTAGTTAAGTACAAATGTTCTACACAAATGAACATGGCTGAGAGCAGAGAGATAAAACAAGCTCTCTGGTGTCTTTTATACAGACACTAATCCCATTCTTGAAAGCTCCAACCTTGTGATCTAATCACCTCCCTAAGGCCCCAGAACCTAATACCATCACATTACATTGGGGGTTAGGATTTCAACATATGAACTTAAGTGGGGTGGAGGTGAGGGGGGCACATTCAACCCATTACAATACCTAACCAAGCATAGGCAAGGATGGGGCTAAGGAAGCAAGTAATAGGAATAGTAATGGTATAATAATAATAATGGAATTATACAGGATCACAGAATACATTACAGGCAATTTGGGACATAAAGGCAGCAGAAAGTCATGCATGTACCCTGACAGCCCTTTGGTTGAAAAAGTAATTTAGTCAATATTCTAGACATTATTATTGAAATTACAGACTCATTCAGCTGACATAATTCTCTCCACAAAGAAAACTTAGGTTTCTGATCTTGGATAGTAGCACAAAGAGACTGAACTGTATCAGTAGGTAACTAAATGTTTATGAGGCAAAGAGTAAAATTACTAGTACTATCCTTGATAAAAAGTTCAATGTAAAGTGAATAAAAATAGATTAGATTGGACGTGATGCAAGGTAAATGATGACTTGCTATGCTCCTTATTAAATTCAAGTAATATAGGGATAAAAAGCTACATGAATTAGTATATAAATGAATGTATTGAGGTGAAAGGGGAAAAAGAATAAAAAAATAATTTGAAGTTTAGAACAAGGATAATCAAAATATGTTCTTGGGGAATTAGAGAAGGAAGAAAAATAAAATATTTTGAAAGGAAGACTTGACTTTGATTTAAGAGAAATTTAATGTAATATTAAATTATAATTTAATGAGATAAAAATGTATTTTCTCATTTAACATAGATTAAATGACCATGACTTTTACTTACAGAGTCTGCATTATATTACTTCACCAAAAGAAATTGACAAAAATAAAATATTCACAAAGATAATATAAATGGGGTTAACCCCATATTAGACTTACACAAATTTTATATATAATAATGTAAGACCACCTGTGCATGAGCTAAAAATAGTAAAAAGAGCTAAAAACAAAAAATAGCTTTAAAAATGGATTTTAAATGAAAAGAGTAAACAAATAAATTATTTAAATAGTTCTATGTATATAAGTAACTGTAATATTGTAATGATATTGCCTACGTTGTCTTACAGGGTTTTTATAGTGTTGGGTTTTAGATTTAAGTCTTTAATCCATCGTGAGTTGATTTTTGTATATAAGGAAGGGGTCCAGCTTTGATCTTCTGCATATGGGTAGCCAGTTATCCCAGTTATTAAATAGGGAGTCTTTTCCCCATTGCTTATTTTTGTCAGCTTTGTCAAAGATAAGGTGGTCATAGATGTGCGGCCTTATTTCTGGGCTCTCTGTTCCGTTTATTGGTCTATGTGCCTGTTTTTGTACCAGTACCATGTTATTTTGGTTACAGTAACCCAGTAGCTGAGTTTCAAGTCTGGTAACGTGCGTGCTGAGGAGTACATCCCTAATGTGTACATTGAAAATACTTTAAATTCCTTAAAATTTTATCACCATCATAAAAGTTTATCACATGTATAATGGATATAACTGGATATTACAGTACAGAAATAGAAAGCAGATATGGCTATAGATATGGAAAATCAGGGAATGATAATCCAAGCCACATGTGAATACTTCACAAATTTTCTTCCTCTCATTAATATATTTCCTAGTCACTTAAATAAAGTGATTCAGTCACAGGTCAGTTTATGTTACTGATTGCTTATTCCGAATTCTTTAAAAATTATTTAGGTGTTAAAATTGACTTGGTGAAGAGAGCTACATTGCCATGGAATGTCTTAGTAATCAATTTATACATTAAAATGTACTTGCCCTTTTCCTTCTGTATTTTCAAACTCAGCATGAGAAGATGTGCCTTTTTTTCATATAATGACAGTGATAGATAATGGCTGTAAGCTGGAATCTACACAAAGGCTTCAATTCTCAAAGAGTTTCATTAGAACAAGTCTGATGATCTTTGTGTGTTTAGGAAAGATTTATATATATCGTTATTTTTTCTAAATTAGCTAATCTAATTATGTACAAGTACATACAAGTCTAATGACAACATATCACCTTCCTCAGTTTATTTAATTTTTCACTATTGTTTATCAACTATTTCCAGATCCTTGAAGTAAGACTGTGAAAATAATGTTATCCAAGTATAATTGATTTACTAAAGTATCTTGTCTTGAGTAATTTTCATTTAACTGAATATATGTATGAGTGAATATATATTTTTATCATTAAATCACTAGAAATCAGAAAAATATACTGTGTAATACTCCAATAAGAACTTTAGATTTGGGATCCACAACATAGAAAATATTTTCTTTGTACCATTATTTTCACGTTTGAGTACAAATATTATTTTATAAAAACTAGTATGATCTCTATCCAGTACTGTGATATTATGGTAATAAAATACAGGTGATAAAATATTAATATATGCATAATTCCTTATACATTTATTTAACTCCAAATTATTTATATTTCTTAAAACAAGTGATTATTACCTTAAGGCTCAGACACAAAAACTGAATGTAGCAATTAAACTTTAGCTAGTGTATTTCTTACTATTCAGTGTACTTGGACAGCTGGAATAGAAAATCAGCTGAGTCTGGCCTCAGTCTTCTGTAAATTTGGGGTAATAATAATAGTGGTGTCGGAAAGCAGCTTTAAAGCCATGAAAAGCCATTTGTTCTACTTGGAATGAGGATAATGAAGATGATGATGCTATGATGGTGGTGGTAACTAACACTAATACATTGTTTGTTACGTTGAGGCACTAGCCTAAGCCTTTTGTATAAATTAAGTCATTTAATGTCATAACAAACTTATAAAGTGTGATTATCTTTTCCATTTTATAAAGGAAAACTGACAAGCAACATAGTATAGCTTGCGTATGGTCACACATGTGGCATGTTCTACAAACAGGTTTCAAATGCAAAAAGTCTACCTTCAGAATTTATGTTCTTTCCCTTTCAAACTTCTGTTTCTCATAACTGAAGATTGTCTCTTTTCTGACTTCTCATTCAGGGCTGAGCTAAAAAATCACTGATCCAGAGTGACTTCCTAGTATCATCCAGTCTACACTGGTCTTGCTGCATCCCGTTTCTCAATCCCATCACTGTTGATTCCATTAGCTGCTTTTTTAAAACCCTTTGTAGCACCCTTTCACTATTTAAAACTATCTATCCATCCATCCATCCATCCATCCATCCATCCATCCATCCATCCAGTAATTTACTCATCCACCTTCCGTCATGTTTCTTGAGCAAAAAATTTCTCAGTCTTGTTCAATATTCTATGGCCAGCAGATACAACAGTAACTGGCACTTTATAAATAGTTATTAGATAGTTGTTCAACTATTTAAATAATAGAATAAATAATTATTATATCTGTAGAATTAACTGGATTTTTGTCAGGATTGTTCACCGTGAAACATTTTAAAACCATGGGATTAAGAATTATCTAAAACTGGGTTCGAACTTCAGTGCTATCATATTCCAGATATATGATCTTGTAATGGCTATTGAAGTTCCTTAAGCTTGGCAAATTGTTTACATTGGAAAAATAAAAGTACCTACATTATAAGATTGATTTGAATTTAAATGAAATTTAAAATCAATTTAAATTTCATTTAAATTCAATGGTACTTGTAAACTTACAGTATCTTTTACATGATCCGTGCTCAAGTGTTAGGTTTGCATATTATGCAGACAGTGACATACCTGGAATAGAAACAGGGTGGAACATGGAAGAACATTTAATAATGAAGAAGGATCAGATTGATAATAAGAAAAACAACAAAAACTTGGTATCAAACTAGCCCAAAACCAGAATATAGGAAGTTTACTCCAGAACCACGCTCCACTAATATTTCCTAGGTTTTAGAGGCATAATAGATCATACCGTTTATTCCTTTCTTGGGTTTAGTCCAATAGAAATATACACACTGGTGTCAGAAAGATGGTGATTATAAGTGGAGAATGTGACTGAGATGGTGGTGACAACAGTTTCCTTATAGTTTAACCCATTACAAAACTTATCGCCCCTCCCAATACTGAAGAAGTTGCTTTGGAGTGCCAGGATCTGCCCTAAAACATTGCCATGCTGTTGAAGAGAGATTGTGTACCTTCTGCAGCTCAGCATATCTGAAATAAGAGAAAGAAGCAAGTCTATTCCTTTGCTTACTTTTCTTTTAGAATGCATTTTTTTGAGGTATGATTGACATGTAAAAAGTTGTACATACTTAATGTAAACAACTCAATGAGTTGGGAGATAAGCATAAAGCTGTGAAACCATCACCACCATCAAGACAATAGACATATCTATCACCTCCTGAAGTTTCCTCCCACCCTCTTTATTATTTTTATTATTGTTAATTTTTTATGGCAAGAACATTTACCATAAGATCTACTCTTCTGGCAAAGTTTAAGCATACATTGCAGTATTGTTAGCTATAGACACTATAGTGTTAGTAGATCTCCAGAACTTAATTTTCTTGTATAACTGAAACTCTGCACACTTTCATTAGGAATAGAAATTGGCATAGTCTTTGTGGAAAACAGTATGCAGGTTCTTCAAAAAATAGAATTTCCATATGATCCATTAATCCTACTTCTAGGTATTTATCCAAATGAATTAACATCAGGATTCTGAAGAGATATCTGCACTTCTATTTTCATTGCAGCATTACTCACAATAGCCAAAATATGGAAACTACCTAAATATCAATTGAGATGTAAATGGATAAAGAAAACGTGATGTATGCATATTATACAATGGAATATTATTCAACCTTAAAGAAGCAAATTCTGCCATTTGTAACAACATGGATGAACCTAGAGGGCATTATGTTATGTGAAATAAGCCACATACAGAAAGACAAATACTGAAGGATCTCACGTTTATGTGGAATCATAGACTCCTAGAATCATAAAGTAGAATAGTGCCTGCCTGTTCCTTTTCTTAAACTCACCAATGAGATCGGTCGTGTCTGTTTAGGAGAAACACTGACTTTTTTTTTTTTTAATTTAAGTTATAGGGTTGTGCACAACGTGCAGGTTTGTTACGTATGTATACATGTGCCATGTTGGTGTGCTGCACCCATTAACTCCTCATTTACATTAGGTATATCTTCTAATGCTGTCCCTCCCCCTTCCCCCTACCCCATGACAGGCCCCAGTGTGTGATGTTCCCCTTCCTGTGTCCAAGTGTTCTTATTGTTCAGTTCCCACCAATGAGTGAGAACATGCGGTGTTTGGTTTTCTGTTCTTGTGATAGTTTGCTGAGAATGATGGTTTCCAGCTTCATCCATGTACCTACAAAGGATGTGAACTCATCCTTTTTTATGGCTGCATAGTATTCCATGGTGTATATGTGCCACATTTTCGTCATCCAGTCTATCATTGATGGACATTTGGGTTGGTTCCAACTCTTTGCTATTGTGAATAGTGCCACAATAAACATATGTGTGCATGTATCTTTATAGCAGCATGATTTATAATCCTTTGGGTATATACCCAGTAATGGGATGGTTGGGTCAAACGGTATTTCTAGTTCTAGATCCTTGAGGAATCGTCACAACTGTCTTCCACAATGGTTGAACTAGTTTACAGTCCCACCAACAGTGTAAAAGTGTTCCTATTTCTCCACATCCTCTCCAGCACCTGTTGTTTCCTGACTTTTTAATGATCGCCATTCTAACTGGTGTGAGATGGTATCTCATTGTGGTTTTGATTTGCATTTCTCTGATGGTGAGTGATGTTGAGCATTTTTTCATGTGTCTGTTGACTGCATACATGTCTTCTTTTGAGAAGTGTCTCTTCTTATCCTTTGCCCACTTTTTGATGGGGTTGTTTTTTTTTCCTGTGAATTTGTTTGAGTTCTTTGTAGGTTCTGGATATTAGCCCTTTCTCAGACGAGTGGATTGCAAAAATTTTCTCCCATTCTGTAGGTTGCCTGTTCACTCTGATGGTAGTTTCTTTTGCTGTGCAGAAGCTCTTTAGTTCAATGAGATCCCAATTGTCAATTTTGACTTTTGTTGTCGTTGCTTTTGGTGTTTTAGTCATGAAGTCCTTGCCCATGCCTATGTTCTGAATCATATTGTCTAGGTTTTCTTCCAGGGTTTTTATGGTATTAGGTCTAACATTTAAGTCTCTAATCCATCTTGAATTAATTTTCGTATAAGGTGTAAGGAAGGGATCCAGTTTCAGCTTTCTACATATGGCTAGCCAGTTTTCCCAGCACCATTTATTAAATAGGGAATCCTTTCCCCATTTCTTTTTTTTTTTGTTAGGTTTGTCAAAGATCAGATGGTTGTAGATGTGTGGTATTATTTCTGAGGGCTCTGTTCTGTTCCATTGGTCTATATCTCTGTTTTAGTACCAGTACCATGCTATTTTGACTACTGTAGCCTTGTAGTTTGAAGTCAGGTAGTGTGATGCCTCCAGCTTTGTTCTTTTGGCTTAGGATTGTCTTGGCAATGCGGGGTCTTTTTTGGTTCCATATGAACTTTAAATTAATTTTTTCCAATTCTGTGAAGAAAGTCATTGGTAGCTTAATGGGGATGGCATTGAATCTATAAATTACCTGGGGCAGTATGGCCATTTTCATGATATTGATTCTTCTTATCCACGAGCATGTAATGTTCTTCCATTTGTTTGTGTCCTCTTTTATTTCGTTGAGCAGTGGTTTGTAGTTCTCGTTAAAGAGGTCCTTCACATCCCTTGTAAGTTGGATTCCTAGGTATTTTATACTCTTTGAAGCCATTGTGAATGGGAGTTCACTCATGATTTGTCTTTCTGTTTGTCTGTTGTTGTTGTATAAGAATGCTTATGATTTTTGCACATTGATTTTGTATCCTGAGACTTTGCTGAAGTTGCTTATCAGCTTAAGGAGATTTTGGGCTGAGATGAAGGGGTTTTCTAAATATACAATCATGTCATCTGCAAACAGGGAAAATTTGACTTCATCTTGTCCTTATTGAATACCCTTTATTTCTTAGAAATACTGACTCTGAAAAGAAAGAGGACAATCTTTTCATTCTAGCACTTCTACATGATGAGAAAAAATGATTCCCTAATAATTATTTGTTACAACCAATAATTATGTTTTATTTGTTTTCCTTCCAACTTCTATTTTAGGTTTGGGGGTACATGTGCAGGTTTGGTACATGGGTAAATTATGTGTCACTGGAGTTTTGTTATTTCACCACCCAGATAGCGAGCATAGTAACCAAGAGGTAGTTTGTCATTGCTTACCCTCTTTCCACCCCCCACCCTGAATAGGTAACTATTGTTCCTTTCTTTGTGTCCATGTGTATTCAAAGTTTAAGTCACATTTATGAAGTATTTGATTTTCTGTTCCTGTGTTAATTTGCTTAGGATAATAGTCTCTAGCTACATTCATGTTTCTACAAAGGATATTCTAAGTAATTCAGTCATTCATCTTACACAGTACATCTAAGTCCAATCATTTCTCCTCAATATGCTTATCACTTTCAACCTACTTGGAGATGACATGATTGTATATTTAGAAAACCCCATCGTCTCAGCCCAAAATCTCCTTAAGCTGATAAGCAACTTCAGCAAAGTCTCAGGACACAAAATCAATGTGCAAAAATCACAAGCATTCTTATACACCAGTAACAGACAAACAGAGAGCCAAATCATGAGTGAACTCCCATTCAAAATGGCTTCAAATAGAATAAAATACCTAGGAATCCAACTTACAAGGGATGTGAAGGATGTTGTCAAGGAGTACTACAAACCACTGCTCAACGAAGCTTTGAGAAATCATCTACCCTCTCAGGAAGTTCTACCTCCTTGCTCAGGGCCCATGAACCTTGAGGGTGACTACTATGAAACTATACCTTACTTGGTAGTCCATGACTACCAAGATTGCCCACATGTTCACCTTAAATAAGACATCTTGATGAATTAGTAATTAATAATTTCATTCTTTTTAATGGTTGTGTGATATTTCATAGTGTATATGTGCATCAATTTCTTTAGCCATTTAACTACTGATGGACATCTAGGTTGATTCCACGTCTTTGCTATTTTGAATAGTGTTGCAATGAACATACACGTGCATGTGTCCTTATAATATAAAAATTTTATGTTCCTTTTGGTATATACCTTGTAATGGAATTGGTAGGTCGAATGGTATTTTTGTCCTTAGGTCTTTGAGGAATCACTACACTGTCTTCCACAATGACTGAACTAATTTACAATCCTACCAACAATGTATAAGCATTCCTTTTTCTCTACAACCTCTTCAGCATCTGTTATTTTTTGACTTTTTAATAATAGCAATTCTGACTGATGTGAGGTTGTATCTCATTGTGGTTTTGATTTGCACTTCTCAAATGATCAGTGTTGACCTTTTTTTTTTTTTTTTTTTTCAAGTGATTGTTGTCTGCATGTTTGTTTTCTTTTGAAAAGTGTCTATTCATGTCCTTTGCCCACTTGTTTTTCTCCTGTAAGTTCCTTATGGATGCTGGATATTAGACTTTTGCTGGATGTATAGTTTGCAAAAATTTTCTCCCATTCTGTAAGTTCTTTACTCTGTTAATAGTTTATTTTGTTGTGCAGAAGCTTTTTAGCTTAATTAGATCCCATTTATCTTTTTTTTTGTTGTTGTTGCAATTGTTTTTGGAGTCTTCATAAAGAAGTCTTTGCCACAGCCTATATCCAGAATGATACTGCCTAGATTTTCTTCTATGTCTTTTTTGGTTTTACATTTAAGTCTTTAACTATCTTGGGTTAATTTTTGTATATGGTGAAAAGAAGTGGTCCAGTTTCAAACTTCTGCATGTGGCTAGCCAGTTAACACAGGACCATCTATCGAATAGAGTCCTTTCTCCATTGCTTGTTTTTCTCAACTTTATCAAAGATCACATGGTTTTTAGGTATGTGGCTTTATTTCTGGGTCCTTTAATTTTTTCCATTTGTTGCTATGTTTGTTTTTGCCCAGTACCATGAAATTTGGGTTACTATAACCTTATCATTTAATTTGAAGTCAGGTAATATGATGCCTCCAGCTTTGTTCTTTTTGCTTAGGACTACTTTGGCTATCTAGGCTCCATTTTTGTTTCGTATAAATTTTAGAATAGTTTTTTTCTAATTCTGCGGAAAATGATGTTGGAAGTTTGATAGAAATAGCATTGAATCTGTACATTGCTTTGGGTAGTATTGATGGCAACAACGGCCCATCTGGAGCAGCCACTGCCACGATGCTGGCTTCAGTGGGATAGGTACAGCTGGGGCTGTGCACTCCCTGTAGCCAGCAGGAGCTGGCAACAGGTGGAAGCCCCGCCCCCTTCCAAGTTGGAGGAGTGGGAACCCCACCCTCCCAGGCACAGCTGCAGCTGCCCAACCAAGGGGGCGGACACAGATATCTCTACACTCACAGGGGCCTGGTAAGCACCCACTGACAATGCAAGCATGGAAGTGCCTACTTCTACTGCCTGGCCTCTTCCTGCACCTGCTCTGATTTCAGAGCAAAGTTGTGGGAGAGCCAGGGTGCTGTCATGAACCACCTGGGTGTACACATGCTCAGGGCAGCACTGACATGACAGCACTTTGCTGCCTCGATCCCCTTTGGACTTTGGATGCTGACAAACATGGGAGAAGGCCAAGGTGGGGCTAAGGGCATCTTGGCACAGGCATGCAGGCACCCCTCAGCACAAACAGCCTGGGCACTGTGGGAACCGTGGATGGAAGGTTAATGGTGGCAGGAGGCAGACCGGCTCCTGGGTGGAAAGGGGCTGGTCCATGGTGAAACCCCACCATTAGGTCAGAGACAGCCTGAGAACTGGGGCCCGGCTGCCAGTTCCACGGACCAGAGAGAAAACTTTTAATGCTTTTTCTGGGCCCACCCATGGCCACCAATGGACCAATCAGCACACACTTCCTCCCCTCTGAAGCCTATAAAAACCCTGGACTCAGCCGGACTTGGTCAGATGAGTTAGATGGTCTGCCTGAGGAGAGGAGCTACCCACTGTGGGGCTCCTCCCTGCTGAGACCTGGACTTTCACTGGGACAAACTTCCTGCGGAGAGGAGAAACCCACTGTGGGGTATCCTCTGAGTGGTTCTGTTGCTCAATAAAGCTCCTCTTCACCTTGCTCACTCTCCACTTGTCCATGTACCTCAGGCTTCCTGGATGTGGGACAAGAACTCGAGACCCCCTGAATGGTGGGGCTAAATGAGCTGTAACACATACAGGGCTAAAATACACCTCTTGCTTACAACGTCACATGTGACGAGAGGTAGAGAAGAGAAAAGGAGAAACCTGCAGCTCTTCGGAGAGCCCAGACCTGGGAGATCCCCGAGCCAGGGCTCTGACACCTGTGCACAGTGGCCGGACCCCACGCTCACTCACTCACACACCTTTCACTGCTCCACACCTGACTTGCCCTTGGGAGGTGTGGGATCCAGACTGGTAGTGTGAGCTAAGCACAGCGTGACAGGCCAAGTGGGCAGAAGAGCCCAGAGGGTCTGAGCAGAATTCGGACAAAGGCATCACCATCCACAGAGATTTCAAGCTAGTAAAGCAACACTCCCAAGGATTTTGTGACAGTAGGGCCATTTTAACCTTATTGATTCTTCCTATCCATGAGCATGGAATATTTTTCCATTTATTTGTGTCATTTTAAATTTCTTTCAAGAGTGTTTTGTAAATTCTTGCTGTAGAAGTCTTTCTCCTCCCTGTTTAACTGTATTGCTAGGTATTTTAATCTTTTTGTGGCTATATGAATGGATTACATTTTTGACTTTGCTGTCTGCCTGGATGTTATTGGTATATTGAAATTCCATGGATCTCTGTACATTTATTTTTTTAATCCTGAAATTTTGAGTTGATTATCAGATCTAGGAACTTAGAGAAGAGACTGTGAGGTTTTCTACTTATCAAATCATCGTCTATGAAGAGAAATAGTTTGACTTCCTCAATTCCTATTTGGATGTGTTTTATTTCTTTCTCTTGCCTGATTGCTCTGGCTGGGACTTCCAGAGCTATGATGAATAGGAGAGGTGAAAGTGGACATTCTTGTCTTCTGCTTCTCAAGGAGAATAGTTCCAGTTATTGGCTATTCAGAATTATATTGATTATGAGTTTGTCATATATGGCTCTTATTATTTTGAGATATGTTCCTTCAGTGCCTAGTTTGTTGAGGGTTTTTAACATAAAGGTATATTGAATTTTATTGAAAGCCTTTCTCCATGTATTGAGATGATCATGTGGTATTTGCTTTTAGTTCTGTTTATGTGATGAATCACATTTATTAATTTGCATATGTTGATACAACTTTGCATCCCAGGAATAAACCATACTTGATCATGGTGAATTAACTTTTTGATGTGCTGCTGGATTCAATTTGCTAGCATTTTATTGATGATTTTTGACTCTGTATCCATCAGGGATATTGGCCTGAATTTTTCTTTTTTCATTGTGTCTCTGCCAGGTTTTGGTTTCAGAATGATGCTGGCCTCATAGTATGAGTTAGGGAGGAGTCTTTCCTTGATTTCTTGGAATAGTTTCAGTAGGACTGGTGCCAGCTCTTCTTTATATGTGTGATAGAATTTGGCTATGACTCCATCTGGTCCAGGGCTTTTTCAAAGGCTAGTAAGTTTTTTTAAATTACTGATTTAATTTCTGAACTCATTATCTGTCTCCTCAGGGTTTCAATTTGTTCCTGTTTCAGTCCTGGGAGGTCATATGCTTCCAGGAATTTATCCATTTCTCCTAGGTTTTCTAATTTGTGTGCATAGAGCTGTCTCTAATAGTCTCTGAGGATTTTATATATTTCTGTGGGGTCAGTAATAATGCTCGTTTTGTCATTTCTGATTCTGTTTGACTTATTTGATTTTTTGTATGGTTTTTCTATCTAAAACAATTTTATAGAGAATTATAAAGAGTTGGACAACCACACAATAGTAGTATGAGACTTTGACACCACGCCAACAGTAGTAGACAGATTATTGAGACAGAAAACTTACAAAGATATTTGGACCTAAACTCAGCACTTGATCAAATAGACCTAACAGACATCTACAAAACACTCTACTCAACAATAACAGAATATACATTTGTCTTATGTGCACATGACATACTCTAAAACCAACCACACATTTGGCCATAAAGCAATTCTCAACAAATTAAAAAAAAAAAAAGGAAGTCATATGAACCATACTGTTGGACCACAGTGCAGTAAAAATAGAAATCAATACCAATCAGATCTTTTAAAGCCATGGAATTATATGAAAATTAAACAGTGTGTTTCTGGGCTGGGCACAGTGGTTCATGACTGTAATCCCAGCCCTTTGGGAGGTTAAGACTGGTAGGTTACTTGAGCCTATGAGTTCCAGATCAGTCTGGGGAACATAGCAACCAGCCATCTCTACAAAAAATACAAAAATCAGCTAGGTGTGGTGGCATACGCCTGTAGTCACATTTACTTGGGAGGCTGAGGTTGGAGGATCATCTGAGCCCATGTGGTCAAGACTGCAGTAAGTGTTGATTGTGGCACTGCACTCCAGCCTGAGTGACACAGTGAGACACTGTCTTAAAAAATCAAAACAAAAATAAATAAAATAAACTGATCTGCCTTGGAATAACTTTTTTTAAACGATGAAATTAAGGCAGAAATCAAGAAATTATTTGAAACAAATGAAAACAAAGATCAAGCTACCAGAATCTCTGGGACACAACTAAAGTGGAATTAAGGGGAAAGTTTATAACTCTAAACACCCAAATCAAAGTTATGATTATATTTTATTTAAGTGAACTGCACATGGTTTATTATAAAATATTTGGATTGGATTTTTCTCAACAAATGTACTTGCCATCTTCACAAATTACTTAAATTAATGAATCCAATAAGTTATTTTTAAGAAGAGCAAAAGTCCTTGATCATGATAGATCTCCAGTCAATAATTCAGACAATCAGACTGACAGATAAGCTGCACCCCTTGCAGAAAGCTACCTGGGAAAAGCCTGCTTATGGCTTCATGCATCACACATCATAGGTACAAACTGGCTGCTAGAGAAGAACACATTTGTTAATAACTGTTGAATAAATTTTTATCTTCAGTACAAACAAATGGGATGACATAAAAATCTTCTCCATGAGATAAATATATTCATTACTAATAGAAAACTCTCTCTGTTTTATAGACATTTCTGGAAACTTTTAAAAATTTCAATGTGCTAACAGATAAGTAAATTCTGCTTAAGATATCTTCAATGTTTTTATTGCCTTGTTATTAGAGTAAATATGAATAGTGTCTGCTGTAATGTTGATGGCCACTTACATGCAGTGTGGAAGTAGTCCCTTGTGTCTTTGACTAATTAGACATGAGTTGTTTGCTCTTTTTATTATTTTTGAAACTGCTCACATTAGTGTAGTGGATTTTGCATAATTCATCTAGTTCTACACATTTGAAAATTCTCTCTGTACCTGCCAGAGTATTGCTCACTGCCAATTTGTTACTGATCCATTACCATCTCAGGTAAAATTATCGTACAGAATGATCCATTTGTTTGAATAATGATTTTTTCCATGAAAAATATTTTTCATATTTCAATTATTAATATTTATATTACAACACTATTAAATTTTAACAGACAAAAACATTATTAAAGATGTACATGTTATTGATTTTTAAAATTTACTTCATTGTTTTGAAAGCAAATTTTATCAAGAACAGCTAGATTTTTAAGCCAACTTCTCCAATTACTATTCCAAAGGTTCAAACTATTTATTATTCCTTTTTGGCACAATAAAAGTGTATGAACATAAGATTCAATGGTGTAAGTGACATACAGGGAGGCTTCATTGTGTACAGTGCCATGTTAGTGGCAACCTTGACTATTGGAATCATTTCATTTTTTACAGTTCCTTGGTAACTGAGTCAGGTAAGGCAAGGGTGCAGTTCCAATATGTCCAAGTTTAAGTAAACACTATGCTTTGCAAAACAAACAAACAAACAAACAAACAAAAAACTTCCTGTAATTCTAATAGTGTATTTTTTCTTCATAAGTCAGTAAGTTGGGCACAATAAAATATTTTTATTATCATTGTAGAATACATTTTCATTGATGAATTATAAGATTGACTAAACTGTTAGGTGTCTACATCTAATATTTATAAGAAATAATGTTCACACTTTTTACTTTGTTTTCTGATAATTAAAATTATATTACTTCATGTTATGAAGTTGCAGTCTACTTGACTTTGAGGTTCCTTAGTCCATTTAGCCTGTGTGTATCTACCCTACATTTGTTACATTTACCTTGAAAACAACTTTAAAATATTTATCATTTTTGCCACATTCATATTTCTGAAATTGTATATCCAAATTTGAGAAAAATGAAAGAAAAAACAAAGAAAATAGTTTAATTTTAAAATTCAAGCCAACACTTGAAAACAGTTTTAAATAATAAAATATTTTTATAATTTTAAATGTGTAGCAATTAATGTTTACACATTATGTTACATGTATATAATCTTTATGTAGTTAAAACTGTATTGTTTATATCATTTTTACATTCAGTAAGTCACATGCATTTCCCATTTTTTGCAATGGTATTCATATTTTAGTTTTTGATAATTTTATCACATTCCATCTGGACACAATTTGTTAATAGTTTCCACTTCTGCCATTGCCATGAGAGAAACAGACTTCAGCTAGCCTGCTGTTCAAGGAATCTTGAGAAGAGCTGAGCCTACCCAATGGCGAGAAGCCAAGCCTAGCCAGACCTGTCTCTTAAGGCAAATTCACCCAGCGAGGCTCTGTCTAGATGAGCCACACTACAGTCCCTCTTTGTTGTTATAGTGAACAATAATCTTGTCAAAAGAGCATTTAATTTTTTTGTTTTTGTAAAAATTACTACGAATATTTATTTATTAGCTACAACATTCATTATTATTAGGCATAATTTCTCTTCAATTTCTCATGAGATAGTGTTCTATAATTGCTCTGTAATTCCACTGTATGCTTAACCAAGAAAAAAATGCACTGATATTAGCAAAACAACACAACTTTAAGACTCAATAAACTAGAGAAGCAATATAGATAGACTTCATAAAACTTATACAGACCGACAGAGATTGAAAACTCTTACTACCAAGCAGTCTAAATGATACAGGTCGACCCTGATCAAAGGTCTCATTCTTTTATATAACTAACTGTTCAACAACTCAGGCTGTTGAGTGTATAGTGGACATTCAATGAATGAATTAAATTACATTGACTCATTTGTAACAAAACTTCTTGAATTATTTTGTTTCCTGCAAAAGGTAAGAACAATATAAATGTCAAACAATGCAATACATAGTACTATTTTCAGATTTCAGATGAGTCTAATGACACTTTGTTCCTGCATTTATAGTTTTGTTACCTGTGGATAATTGTTTCTTGGTACCTCTTTAATAGACAAATAAGAAATTTGCACAATAGTCATATTCTCTAGGCTTTACAATTTATTGTTCATATTGTGACATTTTTCTCTACAAAAGGAAGAACTGTGACTGATTTTACTCTTTTGCTTAAAAATTATTTTGCCTCATGTTTTAGTCCATTCTCACACTGCTAATAAAGACATGCCTGAGACTGCATAATTTATAAGGGAAAGAGGTTTAATTGAATCACAGTTGAGCATGGCTGGGGAGGCCTCAGGAAACTTACAATCATGGTGGAAGGGGAAGCAAACACATCCTTCTTCACATGGTGGCAGGAGAGAGAATGAGAACTGAGTGACAGTGGAAGCCCCGATAAAGCCATTAGATCTCATGAGAACTCACTGTCACGAGGACAGCATGAAGGTAACCACTTCCATGATTCAATTACCTCCCATGAGGTTCCTCCCGTGACACATGGGGATTATGAAAACTAAAATTCAAGATGGGATTTGGGTGGGGACACAGTCAAACCATACCACCTTTGTAGGCATCAGTCAAACTTACCTATTACGTAAGTTTGAGATTTTTAGCATGGCATCTTGGAATTTTTCCTTCTTTAAAACTTCAATCCAATTCTACATTTTTTTTTTATTTTGCTTTTTTTCCTACTTTTATTTTAGATTCAGGGGATACATGTTTAGATTTGTTATCCGGCCATACTGTGTAATGCTAAGCTTTGGAGGATGAATAATCTTTTCTTCCAGACATGGAGAACAGTACCCAATGGTTAGTTTTTCAACCCTTGTCCCCCTTTCTGCCTCTTCTCTCTAGTAGTCCCCAGTGTATGCTATTGCCATCTTTATGTCCATGAGTACCCAATATTTAGCTCTCAGTTATACATGAGAACTTGCGATATTTGGTTTCTGTTCCTCAATTAATCTGCATAGGATAGTTGTCTCCAGCTTCATCCATGTTGCTGCATAGAACATAATTTCATTCTTGTTTATGGCTGCATAGCATTCTGTAGTGTATATGTACCACATATTCTTTATCCAATCCATCACTGATGGACACCTAGGTTGATTACACATTTTTGCTATTGTGAATAGTGCTGCAATGAACATGTGAGTGCATGTGTCTTTTTGTTAGAACAATCTGTTCTTTTTGATTTTTGCAAAATCTCCAAACTGCTTTCCACAATGGCTGAACTAATTTACATTCCCATCAACAGTGTATCAGCATTTTCGTTCTCTGCAGCCTGGCCAGCATTTGTTGATTTTTGACTTCTTAATAATAACCATTCTAATGGTATGAGATATTATTACATTGTGGTTTTTATTTGTATGTCTCTGATGATTATTAAAGTAGAGTATATTTTCAAATGTTTGTTACCTGGTAGTAGGCCTTCTTTTGAGAAATATCTGTTCATGTATTTTGCCCGTTTAAAAAATTTTTCTAATATCCAGAATCTATAAGGAACTTAAACAACTGAACAAGCAAAAAACAACCCCAATCTTAATCTATACTTTTTTTTTGGTCATCTTTCCTAAACTCCCACCACAAAGAATGCCTTCATTTCTAGTTATATTTTTTTTCTCTCTGAAATGACTTTTTTCTATTTTATCTACTAGGGACACTTCTATACATTCTTTAAACTCAATGCAAATATCGTGTTCTCCATGAAATTGACACGCATGTACTCTACATGGAGAGAGTTCCTCTTTTACCTGTGTATGCATAGAAATGTGTGCATATTTTTATTACATTGCTTATCAAAGGATGTGTTCATTTCTTGGCAATCCCCAGTAGAACTTATATATTACTCAAGGATAATCGTTACTTCTTCTTTGTACATCTCCAGAAAATTATCAGAGCTCAACGTAAAATAATTATTCCATAAACATTTTTAAAAGTTTAAATAAGTATATTGCTTTGAGATCAGTAATAACTGAAGGACACTATTAACTTGCTAATTATTTGTTGTCATGACACAATTTTCATTATAAGCATGCTGCTTGAAGAAAAAACTATTTGTTGTTATATTTCCCAGACTCATTTACATAATCATTCAAAACACATAAGTCTTATTCCCCATGCGGATTTTGTTAAGTAATCATTAAAAATAATGTAAATACAAATTTCCATTATGTTAGTAATAATAACTTATTATGGAAAATATAATGAATACTGAAAAGTAGAAATAATAGCCTCCGAAATCACCCCTGTTGAAAATTTTCTTCATTTTATTTGTCTTTAGTTTTAGGTCAAACAACATGTGGAGCTTGTGTGTATACTTGCTATTAAATTCTGCATTTAAAGTTTTAAACATAGTCAAATTTCCTTATTACATTTAAAATATCTTAATGCTCTATTATTACAAACATAATACAATTTATTGCTAAAATTGAAAACAAATAAAAAATAAACATTTAAACTTACTCATAATTGCTTTACACAAGGTAGAGATAAACCCAATCATTTAACATTTATGATGTGTCTACCTTTATTTGTCACTGTCTATTTAACTGTATTTTGTCAAATATTGTATCATTCAGTATATACTCTACTGAAATATTTTTAAAACAAATAACAAGGTCTTTAACATATTATCATGTATTACATATAATTCTATAGCCCTGCTACTAAAAGCGTGGTCCATGGAACCAACAGTGTGGATATCAGTTACTCTTAAAAATACAGTATCACAGATGCCACTCCAGTTCTACTAAGTCAGACTCTGAATTTTAATATTATCTTTGAGTAGCTGCATTCAAATTAAGAACTGAGAAACTTTCTATACAGCATCAATTTTAATTGCCACATGGTATTCCATTTTGGATATATTATAATTCATTTAACCAGTCTTCTGTTGGCTTTTTTTTTTCCCTGTTACAACAACACTGCTGGAAGTAAATCATGTTTTCATTGGTTATATGATTCCATGAGGATGACTATCACATTATTTTCCTGCACCTCTAATCCATCATTTATAGAGAATCATTTCTCTTCCAAAATTTTTCACATGTAATTCTAAGCCAAACATTGTGTTTGTATGTGTGTGTGTGTGTGTGTGTAAGTTTTAGAGCAACTGACAGAAACTTGTGTAACTGGAGCCAAGGTGGGGCAAAATGAAACTGTAGTGGAGGTGAAATAATGGCATGGAAATGCAGTTATGTTCAGATTCAAGTCATGATGCTCATAATATTAGGGAGTTGTTGAATGATTTTAAATAGAGGAGTGTCATAATCCTATTTGCATTTTAAAAAGATCAATCTCACTGTAGTGTAGTGAAGTAGATAAAAAGAGAGATGCCGACAGCTTGGGTAGGGCGTTGACAATGGAAATGGAAGTGAAGGACAGATACTTAGGAATTAAAATAATTAAAATTTAGTAATGAATTGAATTTTAGTGTGAGATGGAGGTGTCAAGGATGGATCCTGACTTCTGTCTTGAGGGACTTGGTAGATTGAAGTATGATCCAGTGAACACTAGTGAATTAATGTTTAATATGGAAAACAGAATTTATGAATTTACTTTATGTCTTGTCAATGTTGAAGTGCCTTTGAGACAGCCAAAGGAAGCTCCCCATTTACAGACCTTCCATTGCAATCTGCGGTTTTAATCAGTGCTATTATTGAGCATTTCCCCCTTTTTTGACCTTCTTATTCTGCTGTCTGGTTTACTTGTACTTTCTAAGTACTCCTTATTAGTACAACTTTGGAATATGCTCCTGAGAATGCTCATTCTTTCCAAGCTATTAAGGCTTTTCATTAAATCACAATATGCCTAATCCAAATGCCTTGGTTTCTTGAATATAAAACACCCTAATCGCACGTGTATTCCACTCATATACATTGTCTATTTAGTGGGTCTCAGAAGTATATTCATTTTTTTCTTCCATAAAGTACCTTGATATTTTCCTCCAGTCACTGGCTTAAGCTCTATTTCAGTCCAAACAATGCACTGAGATATGTGGTACAACCAATCAATCAACCTATAATTATGACTTCTGTTCAGAAACTCTGGGCCATGACACACTACTCACAAGGGTCAGAGATAAAAGATCAATAGCATCCAGGGTGAAAGTGTGCAAATTTTCTCTGTATATTGGGACTTCAGGTCCTGACCTAGCTTCATAGTTATGATAAACCATGGACCTTCTCATCATGCCCTAAGTTTTTGTTGTTGTTGTTGTTTGTTTGTTTTAATTCAGCCTTACTACAGAGGTCACGTTCTTCATGGTGGAGCCTCTGCAGATTATGTCTTGTGCATTTGAAAATTAAAGACTGCCAAGGAGCTTTCTAGCTACAAATTTAATAGAGTTTCTGGTACATAGTGTGTTCTCAAAGAGTATTTATTAAAGTAATTGAATGACTGAAGTTATATTAAGTTGCACACGTAAGTTACAGAATTTCACATACCTCCAATGTAAACTAAGATTTTCAGGTATGGTATTAAATGAGAAAGCAGAAAGAGGGTCATCATATGGTTAGCTCCTCTAAGATATTAAAGCACAGTGACTTCTTTGTATTGTGGCTCAATGTTATTGACATGACAGATATAATTATTGAAGCTCCTTTTATGGCTCTTAGGTAAGCAATTATGAGTGTGAACAAATTCTTGTTATGTGAGAATGAGACAGCTGTCTTTTCCCTGTTGTATGTAAGAAAGAATTCATATTGATCCTCTTTGGGTGATTTTTGATATGAATTGGCTAGAATAGTCAATAGTAGCAAAAGGATACAGATTTGACAGCCTGATTTTGGTTTTGAAAACAAGAAGGTAGACCCACTTTAATAGCTGGTTATATGAATAATGTATTATCACTAAAAAGGGAACAATTTAAGGTAAAATTATGATACTCCCATGATTGTAAACCTCATTATAGCATAAAAATAGAAGTTTTCACCTAAAAAATACCAAATTTTCTTTCTTGAAATTCACATGTAAGAGGTTACAGATTCCTAAAATTCTAGTTACAGTTCTGATTCTCAGAAGAATGTATTTGATATACCTCTCTATAATATTAAAAGTAGTTTTGAGAGGCATGCGTAAGTTCCATATGCAATCGATACTATTTAAATTTATATGTTTTTATATTCCTAAGAAGTTTTTTGTCAATACATTGCAGCTTTTATTATTTTAGAGGAACTAGACCAGACGCAGTGGCTCACGCCTGTAATCCCAGCACTTTGGGAGGCTGAGATGGATGGATCACTTGAGGTCAGGAGTGTAAGACCAGCCTGCTCAACAATGTGAAACCCCATCTCTACTAAAAATACAAAAATTAGCAGGGCATGGTGGCGGGCACTTGTAATCCCAGCTACTCGGGAGGTTGAGGCAGGAGAATGGCTTGAATCTGGGAGGCGGGGTTGTGGTGAGCTGAGATTGCACCACTGCATTCCAGTCTTGGTGATAGAGTGAGACTCTCTCAGAAAATAAAATAAAGACACTAAAATGATAATAGTTCAGACTTTTAATTAATGGATCCTGCGTTTAAGTAATGCATATTTAAGTTTAATTGCAAAGTTTTACCTACAGGTTCATTTTGTTACTAATGAGATACTATCAAATTACCTAAATTATTTCTTTGAAAATAAGATTTTAAGCTGCTTCAAATATATAAGAATGAAGATTTTTCGTGCTATTATTTTTCTGAATTTGAGTTGGTCATTAATAGTATATGCTTTTCTTTTTCTTTAATAAAGTTATTCATTCACTGAGAGTTTAAATAGAAAAAAAGTCATTACAGACCTTTTATTTCATTTTGTTTTATTTTCAGCCAAATCAAAATATGCTCTTTGATATTTAGAGAGAAAATATATTTTAGATAAAAAATGTTTAATACTGCTATTAACATTCTAGCAAAATGTTTCAGAAATCTACATACATACACAATCACATAAACCTGGATCACTCCCTCCTTTGTGAGAAGGATGGCCTGCTGGAAATAAGTACTGAATTTCAAATTAGGGCAAATGGAATCCTATCCTAATTCTACCACCACCTTGTGGTACTTTGTGGTCCTATGTAAGACACTTTATCTTTGATATGAGGTTCCCAGTGTCAATACAGAGATAGTATTTAATTTTTAGTTGTCTTTCTGCTTTACTTCAGCTCTGCAAATAAAATATTTTAGTAAATTTTACAAATATCTTTTATATTGATTGATACATTGAATACGGTTGTTGCTTGTATATGTGTTTATAAATACAGACTTCAATAAGCAGAAACCACTGCATGCCAAAGAGAAAAATGTAAGAAAATGAATGGGAAAATGGACAAAGAATGTAAGTAAGCAAGGCAAGGAAGAAAAAATTGTATAGTTAACAAGCATATGATAAAATAAATGTTTAGACACACTACAGAGGAATTCAAATGGAAAAATAATAAACAAAGATAAAGAAAATAGAGGTTGATAATTCTGGCAGAAGTGAGCAGGGGCCTGAGATTATGCTATACACTGGTTGGCTCTTGTATATATTAGACTTGCTAATGTTTTCTGATTAGTCACATGGGTTATGCTTCTGAATTAGAGAAAAGTAGCCCCATTTTTTTCCTTCTTGGTTGTTTTGATTTCAAATATTCATCTTCTTAAACTTTAAATATTCTACTCTACCATTATCATGCTGGTTTCTTTCTTTCTTTTTTTTTTTGACAGGGTCTGACTCTTGTCTAGGCCAGGTTGCAGTGTAGTGATACAAACACAGCTTATTACAGTCTCGACTTCCTGGGCGCAAGTTTTCCTCCCACCTAGACCTGCCAGGTAGCTGGAAATACAGGCACCGGCCACTATACCCATCTAACTTTTGTATTTTAGGCAGGGACAGGGTTTTCACCATATTGCGTAGGCTGGTCTTGAACTCCTTTGATCAAGTGATCCACCTGCCTCGGCCTCCCAAAGTGCTGGGATTACAGGTGTGAGCTGCCAAGCTAGCCCATGCTGGTTTCTTGATATGACTGTCCTTGGTGTTTTCTCTGATCGTTTTAAGTTTAGGATTTCACCAAAGCATCATGGACAGGCTAAATAACAGAATGAGGAGCTACAATTCCTGGGTTTACACCGTGGCTCATCATTTAATCCCTTTGCAACATTGACATTAATCTTTTTGTGTCTCAATTTTCTCATTTGTAAAATGGGGATGTAATAATGGAAACACCTCATAGAATTTCCATTTGGGTTAAATGAGTTAAACATAAGAAGCTCTGAGAGAGATTTGTTATACAATTCAAGCTCCTAGTAAAATGACTGTTGTTACTGAGAACATTGCATAAAGTTTATTTCTCAGAGGTTCACGGAAAACCCTGCCTTACCCCTCAAATATCCACATTTTCAAACTCTGTATCTTTCAGATTCAACTATCATTTAAGACATATGAATATAATCAGAACTATTATTTTGTAACAGCTGATTATATCTCATGATAGTATTTTCATGCATTATCTCAATAATCTTCAAAATAATTCTATTATATGATTTTGCTAATGAATGCATGGTAAGTCAAAAAAGTAAATTATTTTGTACTATGTGGTAAATATCTCAATTACCACAAAGAAGAAGAAGAATCAGAAGGAGGGGGAGAAAAAAAGAAGAAAAGAAAGGGAGGAAGAGGAGGAGGAGAAGAAGGAAGAGAAAAACTACAACTATAACAATAACAACAACCATAAGAGGAGGGCAAACAGGTGGAAGAAGAAGGAGATCATGAGGAAAAGAGCACAGAAAATTTGATACCTGAGGGATAAGTAAAATAGTAATAGAAGCAGATGAATGCAACTGGAGAAATACCCATAATCATGTTAGCTGGTCTTTCTCTCTTTCTCTCTTTTTTTTTTGAAACAGGCATGCCACCACACTTGGCTTTTTTTTTTTTTTTTTTGTAGAGACACGGTCTTGTCATGTTGCCTAGGTCAATCTTGAACTCCTAGCCTCAAGCAATCCTCCCTCCTTGGCCTCCTAAAGTGCTGGGATTACAGGTTTGAGCCACTGTACCAGGCCTGGTCTCCCTTTAATTCAGTAAAAGGTGGCTCTTTATGCTGCCTAGTTTTTCCACCATATTTCCCTTGGAGTATTGTTCTCTACTATTTTTTGGACCTTACTTCCTCACCCTTTGTACTCTGGCTGCTCCAGCCTTCTAGTAATTCCTAACATGCCAAGCAAACTTTCATCCTAGACCTTTGCACCTGCTAGTTCTAGACATTTGCATAATGGATTGTTGTCTGACATCCTTCAGGATTGCTCATCTATCACTACAGAGAAGTCCTCTCTGAGCACTACACTAAAATTGTACTTACACACTCTAGTTACATTTTACCCTCCTCACATATATAAATAGTCTTTTATTGGTCCATTTATTCTGTAAATATTAAACAGAACTTTTACCTGCCTGTAATTTTATATTACTGTCATTTTTAATAATTACATATTCAGCTGCCTTCCATTTAGGACCGGAAATGGTTATCTAATAGAATAATTTTTTATGTGATTTGGAAATAATTTGCAGGCCTGTTTTCCCACAATGAACTACTTGAGTATAGTGGCTTTGTTGGGTTCACTGCTATATCTCTAGCACTTAGATAAATTCTTCATTTATATAGTAGGTATTCAGTATTTTTAGTGATATAAATGAATGTTCTTATTTCATGCCAAGCATTGTGGTAAGTGCTTTACATATATTATCTCATTGAACTAAATGAGAACTATTACCAGGAATTTGAGAGTAAGTACTATTATTATTTGTATCTTACATAAGGCAAAACTAAGTTATAGAGATGTTAACTATGTTTCTCCCAATCCCATAGCCAATAAGTGTTGGATAAGATAACCTGAAATCAGTGTACTGCTAGTAACCCACTGCAAGACATGAATCAATATCTAATAGCTAAGTTTCAGAATGCAAATTCAAATGTTTAACTCTACCGTGAGTCTTACTCAATTCACCTTTCCAGATATTGTGCTAGGAGATTTTCATACATTTTCTTTTCTATTCAAAACAATAACCTTTACACTGTCATTCTCTCTGATTTGCAGCTCATTAACTAAATCTCAGAAAAGTTTTGTCCTGAGAAATGAGTTGACATCAAGTAGTTTTAAAAATACTTCCGTTCGCAACTAATTCAAAGAAAAGCATGAACTGAAACCTTCCTTCCATGTGAGAAGAAGGGACATTGATCTATGTCTTCCCTCAAGGTTTTCTTGCTTATCTTAAAATTCAATATATCTCTTGAAATGAAGCTATTTCTCAATAGATTTAAGACAATAGCTGTGTGTGTGTGTGTGTGTGTGTGTGTGTGTGTGTGTGTGTGTGGTCTTTTATTGATCCATGTATTCTGTAAATGTTAAACAAAACTTTTACCTGCCTGTAATTTAGTATGAATGTCATTTATAATAATTTCACATCCAGCTGCCTGCCATTCAGGACCAGAAAATAGATTCATTCTTCTCTGAATTTTCTGTATTATATGTAATACCAGTAAATAAGATAATTTTAAAATATTCACACTAAAGAATATCACTATATGATTAACTTAAATTGACAAAGATTAATGAAAATATTATTCTGGCTGCCACTTCACTCTTACAACTCATTATGCTTAGAAAGCTTAAAGCATTGGGTTATTTTACAAAATATTTCTAATACAATCCATGGGGACATTTAGAACCAGTCTGGATGAAGCATTTCAAAGTGCATTGAAGAGGGTAATTTTGCACAGGCAGAGAGATTTATTTAGATTCAATACATCTTCTTTTCTACAATCGCTTCTAATTTTTAAAGGACTGTTGTGAAAACTATAATATACTTATTTCTTCATAATTTACATGTTTTTTCGTTATCAGGAACTGCATATTTAGTGGAATGAGCAAGAGGAGAGTGTGGTATACATACTTTGAGAATAGACTACTTGTTTCCTAATTTTTTTTTTTTTAGCAATTCTTAGTTTTTTGACCTATTTATTTATTTATTTAGAGACCGAGTCTCACTCTGTCACCCAGGCTGGAGTGTAGTGGCACGATCTCCGCTCACGGCAAGCTACGCCCCCCGGGTTCACGTCATTCTCCTGCCCCAGTAGAGACAGGGTTTGCCAGGATGGTCTCGATCTCCTGACCTCGTGACCCTCCCGCCTCGGTCTCCCAAAGTGCTGGGATTACAGGCATGAGCCACGGTGCCCGGCCTAGTTTTTGACCTTATGTCCTCTGCTCTCAGCCCTTCTCCTCACACTTCAAGCCCAGGAAGTAAGCTTCTATACTAGTAGAGAATTTAGGGGAAAGATGCAGAGTAGGGAAGATACACAGTGGTCTCTCTTCAAAACAAATACACACAGCCCGTGCTTGGTGTGGTAGTCCAGAACCACAAAAATGGTGCGTAAGGTGACAGCATGCAAAACAATCTTAATAATCAGTGGACACAATTATGATTATGACATTTAAAGATTTTTGTTACAACATTAAACACTCTTGATGTCTGTTATAGATTTATAGAAAAATGGAAAAATAAACTGATATTTATTTAGCACACTATTTTAAAACATTTAAACATTAATAGGTGTTTGTAAACCTCTTGTTAAAAGTTTGAATAGTGCTTGTCATTTTCTTCTTGTTGCATAACTTACAATATGGAGCCAGTATCTCTTCAATGCCTTGGCAACAAATTGTCATATTCTTTTTAAATTTGGGTCAGCTTCCAAAATTTTACCCTGTGCACTCTCAATGTGTCACTTCCTCTGGGACATCTTCATTCTTTTTCTCACAACCACTGTTTTCATTTCCTCTGACTTCGTATCTGGAGTTTCTGGAGTCTTTTGCATGCCAATAATGTCAACATTTCCAACATTAGGTATAGCTCCGATTACATTAATTTGTATTTTATTTTTGGTAGATTTCTGTCTGTTTGCTTCACTTTCATTTTTGTTGACCAGTACTCTCCTTCGATTATTTATTCTCTGCTTCCTGGTATTTGGGTTTCTCACTAGGTGATGAGTAAGCTGTACAACTAAATGCTTTGCTGTCTATGCAGAGGCTGAATAATAGATATGTAGTGACCAGTCACCAAAAGACTCCAAAAAAGTGATGTGGTCACTAATTATGATGTGCATTGATTATTTATGATTTTTAGACCAAAGATTTTACAACAAAGTTTATATTTTATGTAATTACTCAGTTAATAGACTGTGATAACTAAAATTTGAACCATGATGTTGGGAGAAATCGGTTATTTATACTTAGGTAGCTAGTGGTAAAACTGAAATTTGAGCATATTGGAACTATGAAAATCAACAGCTGACTGCCTGTTAACTTCATTCTTACTCTGGTTGACTCTTTCATTGAATGCTTATTATTTGCCAGGCATTGTTTGGCTCTAAAACTTACTCCATTTAATAATTCTCCCATGAAGTTTATAAAATATTATAATCTATATTTTGCTAATGAGAAAAACCTGACGAGAAACAATGAAATTTTCCCCAAGGAGGAGTAAGGTGCTGGAACTATGCCAATATAATTCCAAAGTCTAAGGTAGTTTTGAATTTCACTGTCACGCCTTTTAATTTGGTCAGTTATAGTTTCCTATAAACTAAGGTTTCTTGAACCATTTATAGTTTCAACTGGGGCTCACGAGATAATTTTTCCTGGGATAAGAAGATTCACTTATTTACCACTGTCCTGTGTATGGAACTTATCATAACCAATATCATATATTAAGGTCCAGATGTAATTACATTTTATTAAAGCTTGTTCCAGTACTATTCATTCTGATCCTTCAAGCCAATGTTATAAAGAAATCGCTATGCATTTTATATCACAGAACATGTAACTTGAACCATTAAGGGGCCACTCAATGTCTCCAGAATTTGAAGTCCACTGAAATGAAGTTATTTGTTTTTCTTCTGTGTCCTGCCAGTGTATATACAGGGTAGTATAGAAGGTGGGGTGAACTCAGAGGCGTGTGGTTTATTCAGGGTGCTAGTCATGTTAACTCTGTGCTGAACTTTCTTAGATAGGAATTTTAGTAATATAATCATCATTTAAGTTATTGCAACCAAGAAAAGAGGGCATTAGACTTAATAGAACATATTTCTGTGTTTTACGTCCTACCCCATTTGTTTTTTTGCTTTAATTCAAGTTTATAAACTATACATTTTATTGTTTTTGTTTTTCTTCTTAGAATTCTGAGATTGAACTTCCTATTAGCTAGATTGAGTACTTTTGCAACTTAAAATAATGATTTAGATGATAAATATTTGTTTTTTTGAATGCTGTTTCCATTTCATCTTTCCTTTGAAATAATAAGAAAATGCTAAATGTGTGACCATGTGTGAGACAATCTAGATTATTTTTCTGATACCAAATTTTTTTTTTAATTCACCTTCTATAAATGCAGTTGCTTTTTCTAGTAGTAAATGCATATTTTTGTGGTTCAATTTAACTCGCTGAAGCGGTAAAGCTCCTAAAACATGGTGGGGACCTCCAGGAATCCTTGTCACCCAGCTAGTCACTCAGCTTACTGAGTGTGATATGTGCAATGACAGACCCCGAAAGAGTGGCCTCAGACTAAGTTTATGGAGATGATAAATGGATTTTGTTTCCTGGGTTGTTGTTCTTGAAGAGGTTATTTTTTGAGATCAAGTGTATGAAATGAAACTTCACAAAAATGAAAAGTTAAGAATACTTGGAAAACACTCAAATAAAATAGCTTCTTAAAATCAATGTAGTTAAAGTCTTTGAATTGATTATACCACTATGTGGGAATGGTTCCACTAAAATATTCCGCATTTTGTATTTTAGAGTGTCATGTAAAATTCTTTGTTAATACATATCTCCTGGCATTTATTGTCACATTTAATATAGCAAGGTAGTTATCTTATACCAAGCTAATGCGTATTTTGAGTATACATGCAATCACTTCAGATTATATGCTTCTGCAATAAGGCTTCTTTCTTTATTACAATCTATTCCTGTATTTGTTTTTATTGTAAGGTGCTTTATTTTAAAACACTATTCTTACAAGAAATTATTTGCTTGGATGACTTCATATTTTTAGTTCATAACAGGGTCTCTTAACTTGGGAATTACATTCACGGGGGTGTTTATAGTTGTACTTTAGGGCAGATTTGATCTCCCTGTAACTGAATACAACATTTTGTGTGCGCTTATGTATTTTTCTAGACAGAAATTTCACCTGGTTTTCAGAAAGACTAATAAAGACTTCTTACCAGGACTTAATTTTATTCTGTACTTTATTTTATTATTTTACCCCTAGCAGGGTAGCTCCACACTGTTGACCCAGTTGCTGGTCTTCCATCCTCAACTGTCTACAGTACTGTTCCCTCAGGGCACACTTGGAGGCTGTGTCCCAGAAATGCTAATTTAGGCTTGCCTTGCTTGGTAGCTTGCCTGCAGGAGCCCCGTTTCCATTGGCAAATATGTGTTGTCATTGTGGCCTACCCTCAGCAGGATCTACACCCCTTTTCTGCTTTGCTACAGCTTAAAAAAGTAGGCAGGAACTTTGCTATGCCAACCTTAAATTTTATATGGTTTGGCTACATTTGCTGCTGTTGTTGTTGTTGTTTTTAATAAATAAAGATATTCTGTATTTTAAACTCCTTGAGGTCTTTGAAAATTTTAAAAAAGAAATCTGAGAAGGAAGCAGATAGAAAAAAAGTCTTCATTAGGAAAAAATTCCACATTTATAGTATTTTCTACAGAGAAAAACTTTCCACTATACACAATAGACTTTTCTGTCCTTTTGTGATACAGAGGTAAAGTTATGAATTTATCTAGGCTCCCAGCTGGAGATGATAGGCCAGTAGTCAGCCTTCCAGGAAAATAGCCTTTTCCCTAAAACAAACAGTCTTTAAGATACATCTTGGATGCCTGGTGCTGACCTCCTCAGCATTCATTGCTCCTTTGTCAGATAACACATAGTCAATTCACAATGAGAAACACTTTTTTTTTTCTCCTGCTCTCTATCCTCATGGTTTGGGTGAAGTTGACCCTGTGCCTACTTCCAAAGACATAAGCCCATTAGCATCCTCATACTTCTGGTCACATTGTGACCCTATTCAGGACAAAAAGAGGCACATACGGGATTTTTGTTTAACTACTAGAAGACAGAAGCTCTCTCTACTTAAGGTCCCTTCTCTCTCCTTTCTCCCAACCTTTGACTTTGCACCTGGCACTACTGGTCTCTAACTGTTGCACAGATCTTGAACCTTGAGGGAAAAACCCATATGGGAATAAAACCAGCTTTTAGGGCAGAGCAGTATTCAGTGGAGAGAAATAAAACAGGGTCCTGATGCTATGTTTTGAGCCTTTGAATCGAACTACACCTGAAGCTAGTTTTATTCATGCATTATTCAGTTAGTTAAACAATACGTTTTCTGTTTTTCTTCTTAAGTCAATTTGATGGAGTTTATCATGTAACATGGATGGAGTCCTAGCTGTGTGCCAATGCTTCTGAAAGATCTTTCAAGAATGTGGCCCTGCTTTAATTGTCTTATATACTCAATATCTGATATTGACCAGAAATTAATAAATACCATTTGAACTATTAATGTTTATGCTATTTTTAGATATTGAGGTGAATTACTGCTTTTCAACAATGTTTGAGAGGTCAACTAACATGATTTTGGGGATGTAATCCAACATGGATAGAGACAGAATTAGAAAGTCTACACCTGTAGTATAATTGCACCATCTCTATTTTATACTGTCTTTGGAGCTGATATTGATTTGTGGTAGAAGCCAAGGCTTAGATATGGAAGAAAGGTCCTGTTTGTCTGCTAGAAACAGACATACATAGTGCTCCAGGTGCCCTTGGATGAACACTGCCTCCTGCAGAATCTTAGCGAACAACAGTGGATTGTTTATTCTACATTGTTTCCACATAAATAATACTGACCAGCCTGGCACAGTAGCTCACGCCTGTAATCCCGGCACTTTGGGAGGCCAAGACTGGCAGATCATCTGAGGTCAGGGGTTTGAGACTAGCTTGGAGAACATGGTGAAACCCTGTCTCTACCAAAAATACAAAAATTATCTGGTGTGGTGGCTTGAGCCTGTAATCCCAGCCACTTGGGAGGCTGAGTCAGGGGAATCACTTGAACCTAGGAGGTGGAGGTTGCAGTGAGCTGAGATTGCTCCACTGCACTCCAGCCTGGGCAACAGAGTGAGACCCCATCTCAATAATAATAATAACAATAATGATAACAATGATAATACTGACCCTCTCTTCTATTAATTCACAGAGCAGTCAAAGTATGAGTTAGTGAAGGAGATGAAATTGTGATCATCCAAATCTTTGGTGTTTAAATGCTTCCTAAAACTGAAACATCCTAGAGGCTGCTAAGCACTCTTAACTGCATTTCTACTTTGGTAGTAAATTTATTCTCAGAACATTAGGATTTTTTTTCAATCACTTTCCTTAAATACATTGCATATTTGAAGTCTCAGGCTGTGAACTTTGAAAAATGTTATCCCTGCTGAGTTTCTCTCTGGGTAACCACTTAGTCCTTCCCATTTTCAAGACTGCAATTGTTTTTCAGTAAGATTGGCTGAACTGAAATGACTTCAGTTTGCTGAATTACTGCCGTTGATTGGCTTCTTGTTTTGGTACAACTTATTATTCCTATGGAAACAATAGGTTCTTACTATGTTCTATCTCTCAACTACCCTGCAGAAAAAACTGCCGGGTTTTTCTGGATAACCAATCAGGGGTATTTCACTGTTATATCCTTACTGGGAAATTACTTCCTGTATTCTTCCCTTTTTTGTTTTACCAGTTTGTGAAATATTTGCAAGGATCAGATAAATTAATTTCTCCAGTTTGAACAAACAATTTCAAAGCTACCTTGTTGAGAAATAATAGAAAGTGGTTTTTAAATGTCATCAAGTCTGTCTCTCTGTATGTGTGTGTGTGTGTGTGTGTGTGTATATAATTGTGTCAGACATTATTCAGAACAGATTATTAGCAGTTTTCTACAGTTTATATGCTTAAAATCTTCATAGGATATAGAATATAGATAACTTTTTTTTTTAAGAAACTGATGTTTATTTTCGATCATCTTTGTTTCCATCTTGTTTAAGAGCCTGTGGAAGAACAGCTTAAGACCACTCAGTGGTTGCTCCTATTTGTTCAGTGTCCTGAGCAGTGGGAGCTACAGACCCACTGCAGTGGCAGGCTGAGTGCTCTAGTCTTCAGTAAGGACCTGTTGAATAAGTACAGTGGTCACCTGAATGTCTTCAAACCAGACTGAGTTGAAGTGAACTTAGGAGCTGGAGCAGTTCATTCACCCTGAAATTTCTCCTTGGTCACAGCATTTGTTTTTAAGCAGTGGCCAGCTCCTGGAGATGGTGCCACCCATGCACAGAACTTCCCAGGTTAGCATTCCCAATATCAGACCCACTAAGTGAACTCCCTGTTTGTTGTATGATAAGTCAATATGCACATATTACAGAGTCTGTGTTACACAGAGCAATGGTAGGCAGACTAACATAAGATGACTCTAACAGGCTGGTGCTCAGTCCTGGGATCAGTAATCACCAGCAGATGTGGCTTCTTGGATCTTGGTAGTGAAGATTCCAAGAGTGAAGCAGCCAGCAATAGGAGTGGCTCCACTGGAAGCGACAAACATCATCACAGCTTGCTGGCCAGGATTCCTGGAGGGTATAAGACTGACATCACCAGAATTTTCAATGGCATCAATGGCACAAGCTGCCAGCAGAAGCTTATATCAGTTCCTCTTGACATTTGTGTCATAGATGCAATCACTTTTCATTTTGTAGATATACTGTTCAATTTGTAAGTCAAGGTTGGTGCCATCTGAGTGGGTTGCTACTGCAAGGAATTTGAGAACATCCTCCTCTTTTATTTGCAGGACCTTAAGGGCTCCAGACATCATGAGTTCCCCTTTGTTACAATGGGAATCCAGAAGGACACTGTAGGAACCCTTCTCCAGGTAGTGTGGAAAGGAACCATCTATTTTTAACATAAGACAATTTTTTTTTCTCTCAGTATCTTGGGCTAACTGTGCTTTTGAAAATGTTGGTCCAGCTCTGTGTTCAGTCTGTTTTAAAATCTAAATATTTCTTCATAGTAAAAGAAAAAAAAAAACTCTATCCCTTGGTGAAAGATCTCTAAAAGGAGAACTACAAAACATTGCTCAGATAAATCAGAGATGATCCAAACAAGTGGAAAAACATTCCATGCTCATGAATGGGAAGAATCAATGTTGTGAAAATGGCCATATTGCACAAAGCAATTTATAGATTCAATGCTATTCCTATTAAAGTACCATTGACATTATCCACAGAACTAGAAAAAACTATTCTAAAATTCATATGGAACCAAAAAGGAGTCTGAATAGCCAAGACAATCCTAAGCAAAAAGAACAAAGCTGGAGGCATCATACTACAGGTCTATAGTAACCAAAACCGCATGGTACTGGTACAAAAACAGATACATAGATCAATGGAACAGAATAGAGAACTCAGAATTATGACTGCACACCTATAACTATCTAAGCTTCAAAAAACCTGACAAAAACAAGCAGTGGAGAAAGGACTCCCTAATCAATAAATGGTGCTAGGATAACTGGTTAGCCATATACAAAAGATTGAAACCGAGCCCCTTCCTTACACCATATACAAGAAATTAACTCAAGATGGATTCAAGACTTAAAAGTAAAACCTAAACTATAAAAAACCCTGGAAGACAACCTAGGCAATACCATCTTGCACATAGGAATGGGCAAACAGTTCATAATAAAGATGCTAAAAGCAATTGCAACAAAAGCAAAAAATTGACAAATGCAATCTAATTAAGCTCAAGAGCTTCTGCACAGCAAAGGAAACTATCAACAGAGTGAACAACCTACAGAATGGGAGAAAAATTTTGCGTATATCCATCTGACAAAGGTCTAATATCCAGCATCTATAAGAAACTTAAACAAATTTACAAGAAAAAAAAAAAAACCAGCAACAAATAACCCCATTAAAAAGTGAGCAAAGGACAGGAAAAGACACTTGTCAAAAGAAGACAGACATGTGGCCAACAATCGTATGAAAAAAAATCAACATCGCTAATCATTAGAGAAATGGAAATCAAAACCACAATGAGATACCATCTCACACCAGTCAGAATGGCTATTAATAAAAGTAAAAAAATAACGTATGCTGAGTAGACTGCAGAGAAAAAGTAACACTTAAGCACCTCTGTTGGGAGTTTAAATTAGCTTAACCATTGTGGAAGATAGTGTGGCAATTCCTCAAAGACCTAAAAACAGAACTACCATTTGACCCAGCAATCCCACTACTGGGTATATAACCAAAGGAATACAAATCATTCTATCATAAAGACACATGAACATGTGTGTTCATTGCAGCACTAGTCACAATAGCAAAGACATAGAATCAACCTAAATACCTGTCAGTGATAGAGTGGGTAAAGAAAATGTGATGCATATACTCCATGGAATACTATGCATCCATAAATAATGAGGTCATGTCCTTTGCAGGAACATGGATGGAGCTAGAGTCTATTATCCTTAGCAAACTAACATAGGAAGAGAAAACCAATACTGCCTGTTCTCACTTATAAGTGGAAACTAAATTATGAGAACACCTGGACACATACAAGGGAACAACACATCCTGGGGCCTATTGGAGGGTGAAGGGTGGAAGAGGATCAGGAAAAATAACTAATGGGTAGTAGGCTTATTACTGGGGTGACAAAATAATCTGTACCACAAACCCCCATGACACAAGTTTACCTGTAAAACAAACCTGCACATGTACCCCTAAACTGAAAATAAAATTTAAAAAAAGGAAAAAAGTTTCATCTATTTCCATGCTTACTTGTTTCTATTTGTTATAATTATTTGCTACAATTTTAAAATAGGCAATATTTTTATATGACTAAAATATAATATTTGTGTTGAAGCTTTATATAATACTACAGAATTAAAAAAAAAAATGAACAGAAACATAATACTGAGGCCAGGCTAGGCTAGGTGGCTCACGCCTATAATCCAGGCACTTTGGGAAGCCAAGGTGGTGGATCACCTGAGGTCAGGAGTTCTTGACCAGTCTGGCCAACATGGTGAAACCTCGTCTCTACTGAAACTACAAACATTAGCCGGGTGTGGTGGTGGGCGCCTGTAATCCTAGCTACTCAGGAGGCTGAGGCAGGAGAATTGCCTGAACCTGGGAGGTGGAAGTTGCAATGGGCCCAGATTGTGCCACTGCAGTCCAGCCTGGGCGACGAGAGCAAGACTCTGTCTCAAAAAAAAATAAAAATAAATAAAAACACCACATAATACTGAAAAACTCTTTTGGTGCCTTTTTTTGGTGAATGAATTATGCTACTGACTACCATTTTGTTTGTGACCATAAATAAACTGGTATATGTGTTTTTAAAGTTTTCCTATTTGCCAGAAAAGACTTCCAACTACTGTGGCTCAGACTGCTTCCTTAACATGGCCGTATGATTTTCATCATGGGAAAAGGCAGGGGAATTAGAGAATAGAACTCTCATATTTTGCCACAAACACTTTTAATTCTTAAGAATCATGTCTGCAATGTGTTGGCTGTATGTTATTTAACATTTAATTTTTACTTGATAAATAAAATTATAGATATTTACTATATACAACATGTTGTTTTGAAATATACATATACATTATGGAATGGCCAATTCAAGATAATATATGTATTACCTCACATATTCACCATTTTTGTTGTGAGAACACTTAACATCCACTCCATTAGCACTTTTCAATAACACAATATATTGTTATTAACGGTAGTCACTGTGTTGTACAATAGGTCTCTTGAACTTATTCGTCCTATTTATCTAACTGAAATTTTGTATCCTTTAACCAATATCTCCCCAACATCCCATCCAACCCATGCTACTCTCTACTTCTATGAGTTTAAATTTTTTAGATTCCACATGTAAATGAGATCATGTGGTATTTGTCTTTCTGTGCCTGGCCTATTTCACTTAACATGATGTCTTTCAGATTCATCTATGTTGTCAGAAATGACAGGATTTTCTTCTTGTTACGGTTGAATAGTATTCTGTTGTATGTATATGCCCTATTGTCTTTATCCATTCATCTGCTGATGGACACACAGGTTGATTCCGTGATTGTAGATAATGCTACAATGAACATGGGAATTTAACAATCTTTACAAGTGGCTGATTTCATTTCCTTTGAATATATACCCAGGAATAAGATTGCTGGAACATATGGTAGTTCTACTTTTAGTTTTTTGAGGAATCTCTATACTGTATTCGATGATGGATGTACTAATTTATATTCCCACAAACAATATGCAAGTGTTCTCTTTCCTCTACATATTTGTCAACGTTAGCTGTTTGAAAATTTTGGTTGAGGATAGTTTTAGAAATTTTATTAATGTTGCTTTTTATGAAACCTAGTATCACAATTTTTTTAGCATTTATTATGTTCTAAAATACACTCATAGCATTAAAAGCAGAAAATACTTTAAAGATTGTGCTTATTTTTCTCATTTTTGAAATGCAGAGCGTAAATTCCCACAGCTAATGGTTCATGAATCACTGGTAATGATTAACTATCTGAAAGTAGTAGAGCCAATCACTGAAAATAGTTTAAACTAAACTGTTTTCCTTTTGTGATAGATGTTTAATTTTGTTTATTTGGGCATATCTCTTTGTCTAATAATTACAAGAAGTAATACTGTGTTCAAGGCGGTGCTAAAGAATTGAAAAATCCATTTTGATAATAATAATTATAAAAATTCCAGCAGCTATTATTCATTGAACCCATACATCTTGTTTTATCCCAAGTTGCTTCTATTTATTTGCTTGAAACTACTCTGTGAAGCAGGTACTATTATTATAACTATTTTACAGATGAGAAAACTGAGCAAAATTAGGAAACTTGCTAGGTTCCTATGCATAGTGAGGCTGATCTAAGATTCAAACCCAGGTAGTTTTTTATACCAGAGTTCTCTAGCCGATATGGTTTGGCTGTGTCCCCACTCAAATCTCATCTTGAATTGTGGTTCACAAAATTCTCAGTTATCCTGGGAGGGACCTGGTGGGAGGTAATTGAATCATGGGGGTGGTTACCTCCACGCTGTTCTTGTGATAGTGAGTGAGTTCTCACGAGATCTGATGGTTGTACAAGGGGCTTTTCCCCTTTTGCTCAGTATTTCTCCTTGCTACCACCATGTGAATAAGTGTGTTTTCTTCCCCTTCTGCCATGATTTCAAGTTTCCTGAGGCCTTCCAGTCATGCTCAACAGTGATGAATTAAACCTCCTTCCTCTATAAATTACCCAGTCTTGGGCATGTCTTTTTTAGCAATGTGAGAAGGTACTAATACACTATTTTAACCAATATGATAATAAAGAGATTCCAAGAGTCACTTATGAACTGCTGTGTTATCTTAAGTAATGAAAGTTAAATAATTAAAATTAAAATCTTGGCCTTATACCTGAGACTGAGATTTGTCTTCAATTGGTCTGTGGTTGACTCCAGACATCAGTATTTTAAAAAATTCTCTTAAAGTTTGTAATATATAGTTAGGATTGTGGCCCCCAGGGATGCAGAAACACTTCCTATTTTAGTATGAAGTTCATGGTAATATATTTGCTCTCTAGTTTCTCTATTTTTCATTCCATAGCCTTCTAATGCCTTGGAGTTCAAAGTTCAATCTAAAATTATATGTGAGTAGTTATGGAAACCAAGAGAGAAGATATTATAAATTCTAACGGGAGATAATACATAAGCTTCATTTATGCAGTGACATTTTACTATTAACATATGTTAAAATTCAAGTGTTAATGATGTACTCTAGCAGGTAAATTTTTCTTGTGCAGTAATCACCATCATCCTACAGAGCAGGTAAATAGACTGCAATGAAATAATTGATTCTAACTTGTGCCTAAATTTTTCTCTTTTCTGAAATGCTTTTTGAGTTGAAGTCATTGACATCTATCCTAATTGACTCCATAAAGGGAATACATTTTATACTCTGATTAATTTATATTAATTTTAACTTCTGTTAACAAATAAAATGATGCCTTATCTTTCTACCAGTTTCCATGTTAGAGCTCCAAAATTAATGTTTAGAAATTCTTTTAGCCCTCACTTGCTGAGTATTTTCATTGACACCTGAAAAATATCTTATGGCCTAATAAAGTACAAATAATAATGATATAGAAAATGCTGCTTAATGTTAACCTCAGAAAATGAGAACAAGAAATTTCAGATGCTGGAAAATTTTGATAAGGCAATTGATAAACTTTCCCCCTTTTTCTTCTTGAAGGTAATTCTGTTCATTGTTTTATAGTTCATCAATTTTGATTCTATAATAAATTTCTTTATTTACCTACTACTTCTGAGCCAAATAAAAAAAGGTTTTCTGCATCTTTAAAACATTATTTCCAGAGAAAATAATTCCAAACCAGTGTTAAGATAAATGAGTCTGTGAATAGTTCCATGTCTGTAATGCTATGATAATGTGAAGCCCCAAACCTCTTGCCAAAAAGTTTGCTGCTGCTGTTGTATGAAGCAAGTGAAAATCATTTTCTCCTCAAAAGACTTTTAAGCTAAAACCCTTTAAAAAATGGAATTACTTTTCTGGCTTACAGCCAATATTCACTTTATTTTAACTAACAAAAAAATGTTGAAATCATCTAGGTATGTTTCAAACCTCATAAAAGGAAGATTTTTCTAAGAAATATATTATCTTAACCATCATAAAAAAATCCCAATGATTTTTCTGTAGGTGCACAAAATGAAAGGATACTTTTCTGTTTCTGGAGGTGATTGTTTGGTAATTCTTGTTAAATCATAAATTTGTTCAGGAAGTATAGCTCTCTTTAAATTTTTGCATTCATATGCATTTGATATTTTATAGGTTACTAAAACCTTTATGTATCATGTATAAAAGAATTTGTTTTATATTTAAAATTTCACAGAGACCTAGAATATTTTACTGTGCTGCTTTAGAAGAGAAAATGTAGGTCCTGTCAATTCCATTATATTAGAAACACAGACTGTCCATATTGAAGAAACATAGTTAATACATCAAAATGAAAACTGAATTTGGTTTTCATTTTATCTTATGCCTTTGTTTCATTGGGAAAGTCTGTATTACTCCAGATTTGCTAATATTCACAATATTCCCTGCTTAATGACTAAAATTTCATGAAAAACTAGCCTATGACAGTATTATTTCCTAGGTATAATATGGTACTGTGATTTTAAAGGTGTGTTAGTGAGTTGAAGAGAATTTTGGAAATGATTGCTATTCCAAGTGTAAAATCACGTATCTTTTTGACAATATTCATAGTGTTGGATAACATTGGTTTCTTCCTATTTTTCTAATATCTGCCAAATGTAAGAGGAGACAATAGAAAAATATTGAGAGACATTAATACCATATGCGGTGAAGTGTGAATCTTTTGAGTCTACCTTTTTTATGATCTGTGATGCTGAATGAATGCCTTTCTATAAAAATGAAATGATGTATTAAGAATAAAATATCTCGTTCTTTTTATAAGTGATTTTATTTGTTTTGTTTATGTCTATATGACTGTATTTACTTGATTTGGGGAGAGATCCCAAACTGACGATTAATGACGTCAGTGAAAATAGTGACAAAATATGGGACATTTCAAACATATTAGGCAAATTTATAGAGCTCTTTGTTTTCCATCCAGGTGTCATTAGATAGAAAGCATGACAGATGTAATTGTGATATATAGGTAGGACAACGCATCATTTAATTTATTTGTGAGGGTGTTAGAAGGGAAAAGGAAGAAACCAGTCCTCTAATCATGGAAGCCTTCAATATCATGAGATCTTCCAGGAAGTATGGAACTTTCATCAGCGTTCTCCCTGAGGGCATTGAGGTGAGATTGAAAACATGAGTAACCAACAGTTTCAGTTTTGGACAATTCTGAAAATCTTACTACTAATACCTAATTGTCAAATTTGGAATCTTGACCCTACCTTAATCTATAAGCCAGCAAATATATATGAGGTATCTAGTTTACAATTCATTTCTCTTTTCCAGGAGAGAAAACTGTTTATTTTAGAATGGGTGGAATATTTATTCTAATCTTTCCACAAGATAAAATTTATAATTTTATAAAAATGGCATAAGAAATGTTTTACTTTTCATTAAATTATTTTAAGTTCATATCTGTATTTTTATGCCTCATATTTTTTTGTGTATCTTGATGTTATCAAGATTCTTTGCTACTTCTTTAAAGATAAACATAATTATCTTTCTCAAGAGTATCATCCTTTTTATATGGGCAGAGTGAGATTAGGGGTAGAGTGTTGTAAACAGTTGGGGATTTTGGTTTTATAAAAATGTTTTTAGCGACTTATATAGTTAGGTACTTCCAATGATGTGATGGATTTGTGATAATCAAAACTATAACACACACGTTTGTGGATGTGCCTTTTCCCTGTGTATTTAATCTCTAAAAGTTGTTTTACATAGAATTCAAATTTAACCATACCTATAAGATGGAATACAAAACTTTTTAAAATGGCTATAATAATTTTAGTAACATGGATATCATGTGCATTGTAATTCACTGCCTATACAATTTGTTTAGTGAATTTGATAGGATATCTACAGTTGGTCATATACATGTGGCTCCACATAGTTGACTTAATAGTTAAGTTGTCTACATCTTATTTTTCTGTTTATTAATTTTGTGGTTAGTGTTGTCAATATTATTTTTACTCCCTGTCTGTGACTTCTTCTTTCCCAAATCCATTTAATCTCTCAGGATTGAGGAGCATGGATTATCTCTCTTTATTCCTTTTTTGTCTGTCTGCAATGGTACATATCTGTCTGCAATGGTACATTATTGCATCCTTTGTGAATAAGTGGACAAAAATCTTAGTACTTTTCTAGAATATCATTTACTGCAAGTGGGTACAAATGAAGGTCAGTGAAGAAGTTGCTTTGTTTACAGAAATCTCAATTTCTGAAAATTATTTTTCAGATTTCTGAAAATTTCTGAAAATGCCAGAAAAGAAAAGCTCTTGTGGATTTAAATTCTTGTTCATCATATAATTTATTGTCTGGGATTCTTATAGACAAATATCAGGTAGGAGCAAAATAAGGGAAATGAGAAGGAGTTACTAGAGTTTTGCTACTTAATGTGAGTACATACATTCAAGTTCTTAAAAGGACAAGGTATTTAAATGTGTAGCATATATCAAAATTAAAGGCAACTAGGCATAATAAAGGGCAGAATTTGTTTCTAATTGTACAAATTATATAAAAGCCTGGCACACAATTTTGCATAATTTAAAGAGTTGATGAGTAAAATATCCATTAGAGTACCTTATCTAATGGTGTGGAATTATTACCTTAGGCATGTTTTAGTAGGTATAATTTTACATCATCCAAATGACTATTTTTCCTGTGCTTTCTATAAATGGTGGTGGTAAAACCACACTGAAGGTTACTTAATATTTCTTTATTCTTGGCTTCTCAATATTTCATGTCCTTTGACACTCAGCAGCTATAATTAAAGTGAAGTTAGAGATTTCTTAGACAAGGGGACTCTTCAGCTTACTATTGTTAACTGTCCTTATTTAAAGCTCTATTACTTACCTGATATTGACATGGGAGTGCTGGGAAGGGAAGAGCATGGTCCCTTTAAATGACACGGAAGACGGGAAGGGAAGTGCTGGGTAGAAGAAGGCGTGGTCCCTGGCAAAGGCTCCACCCCCAAGGACCTAGGTGAGGCCAGGCGCCATCTCCCTACTGGCTTCACCATCTGCTAAGAGCTACTTCTATTCAGTAAAACCTTGCGCTCATTCTTCAAGCGCATGTGTGATCCGATTTTTCTGGTACACCAAGGCAAGAAACCCTGGGATACAGAAAGTCCTCTGTCCTTGTGACAAGTTAGAGGGTTTATCTAATTGGGCTGGTTAGCACAAGCCGCCTATAGACAGCAAACTAAAAGAGCACCCTGTAACACCCACCCACTGGGGTTTCAGGAGCTATAAACATTCACCCCTAGACACTGCCATGGGGTCAGAGCCCCACACCCTGCCTGTCTGTGTGCTCCCCTATAGGTGTGAGCAGTGGGGCACTGAAGAAGCAGCCACACCGCCATCACATGCCCTGTGAGGGGGACAAGGGAACCTTTCCCATTTCATTATGAGTCTGAAAGGAGAGAAGAAATGATGCTGTGACTTTTCAAACTGTCAGAGCAACAGTGTTATTTCTTTTTATTATAGTTTGTTGCACTTTTCACTATCAAATTTTAAAAGTAACTTGATGACAGTCTGTGTCATATATTTTGAATAATTTCATCATATAGATGACAAGCATGAAAAAGGTGGTTCACAGATAATCAAAAGCTGAAACTTCAGTGTTGCACAAAGCTATATGCTGGGAAATCAAATTTCATCATCAAGGTATTCATCTGGGTTTTCCATTAGTAAAATGAACCTGTTATTAAAGCTAAGGTGTCTTAAAAGTATTGTAGTATACGGAACATCAAACTGAAAAGTTATCAAAGAAAGTAGATTAATAAAAAGCTTTTGGCTGGGCGCGGTGGCTCAAGCCTGTAATCCCAGCACTTTGGGAGGCCGAGACGGGCGGATCACGAGGTCAGAAGATCGAGACCATCCTGGCTAACACGGTGAAATCCCGTCTCTACTAAAAAATACAAAAAAACTAGCCGGGCGAGGTGGTGGGTGCCTGGAGTCCCAGCTACTTGGGAGGCTGAGGCAGGAGAATGGCGTAAACCTGGGAGACAGAGCTTGCAGTGAGCTGAGATCCGGCCACTGCACTCCAGCCTGGGCGACAGAGCGAGACTCTATCAAAACAAACAAACAAACAAACAAACCTTTCAACATGATTCTGCATTACTCCATTAAAATTAATTACTTTAAATGAAACTCAATTTTAAAATGCTGTGTGTCACTGACAATGGAAAATCATATCCTTTTGCCATTTTTCAGTTCTGCAAAAATCTAGAATTTGATCATCATAAGTGAATTCTATTAACTAGACCCTCACATCCTATTTTCAAAACATATTATGTAAGCTTAATACAATAGATTTTCCTCAACCAAATACATAAATAAATGTAGAAGTTCTTTTTTAAAAATTACATTACCCAAGATTGATCTAAACAAGTGTTAAGTTTAGATGTGAAATCAATAACTTGATCATATTATATCTCTGTTGGTGGGAGGGACCTTAAGGAGGATAAGGTAGTACAGTAACTCTCCCAAATTTTGAAGGACAAAATATACTTATATAAGTAAAATTGTAGTTAAAATTAATCAAATTCATTTTTCTGATTTTAATCCTATTTATAATGTGGTGTTCTGTCTTCAACATTGAAATTGGTCTTTCTCAAATTAAAATAATAAATTTTTGTTCCTTTTCATTTGTCTACTATTTTGGAAAATTTTTCCTCAACCTTATGAACACATAAACATGTAATATAAAAATGTGTCTGATGATATGTCTCTACATCGTTCACTCTTCAAATGAGTGTGTCATACCATCATTGCTATTCACATGTAAAGGATGCCTATAACCTCATACGTTAAAAGAAAAATAGTAAAAACTTGAGAACTGCAACTGAGTGAAACTCAAATATTCAACAATTTGGAGGGAGAGCCATTTTTTATTTAGTTTGGTTTTCTGTCTGTTTTCTTATCAGCAAGAAAATCTACCATTAAAAAATTTTTCACTATTCAGGGTGAGAAATAATGCATTTATTTTATTTGAGAAACCACATTGAAATGTCTTTATTATTTTCAAGGAACTGCAGCAAAGTCATAAAAAATTAAGTAAGAACATAAAATAGGGTAATATTTATTTGCTAATTCAGTAATAGTTCTTTAATAAAAAACAGGCAACACCACTTACCTAATGAACAGAATAATATAGGTTAGTGTTAAGTCAGAAATTGTGAAAGTCCTAAGAGTTAACCCTATTTAGAAAATAAATTAGCTGGCTAAAATTATTTATATGTGTATATATATTATGTAACTATTTTTATATTAAAATTATATATTCTAAATAGGATTAAATATTTTTATCTACTGTATATTATTTTTATAATATATATAATAGTATGTGTATAAATATAAATATACAATCATAGTATGCCAGTAATATACACATATACATAATATATGTGTGTATATTGCATATATTACTTCTGTCAATAATATATATGTACACATATACATAATTTGCATAATGGTATGTATGAAATACATATGCTAATATATAAAATATATGTATATATGTAATATATAATCTATACATATATTATGTATATATACACATATATTATGCCAGTTATATATACATATGTGTGTATATATTATGCCAGTTATATATACACACACACATGTATATATAACTGGCATAATATATGTGTATTTGTGTATATATGTATACACAAATATACATATATTTCTAGCATAATATATGTATCCATAATACATACATACACACACATATATATAAAAAAACTGGCATATTAATATATATACCAGCTACGTATAACTGACAATATGTGTGTATTTCTAGCACAATACATATGTACATATAATACACACATACACATATATGTCATATTTATATGGCAGCTATGTATAACTGACAATATGTATGTGTGAATATATGTAAATATATAAAACTGGCATAATATATGTATATTTTGTATACATACCATTATGTATATATACATATATATGTGTAGATATATATTACAGAAAACAGAAGGCCTTTAGGTTAGAGGGGAAAAAGGCAGTTAATTACTCAATTACTCATAATAAAAGTGGAATCCAGAGTACTGTCCCAATCAACCTAGTGTTATTTGCTGACAGCAAGATGGTACCTGTACATGAAGTATATTACAGGAGAATAACCTAGAAATTAGAAATAAAACAACAACTCTGATCATATATGCGGTTTCTTGTCACCTGCCCATCTTCTTCTCCACAGAGAGTAACCTTATCTTTACTCTAAAATACATGCAGATCCACTATGGAGAGGAAAAAAAGTGGTCTTTGCCTTTACGAACTTGGATGATTTCTGGGGAGGGAGGTACAACTAAGATTTACTGTTCTGTGAAGTCTCCTTACACAAATATTCCTACATGGACAACACAGGTCTTTGCTCAGAGAACTCAAACTGATGAAGTGTAAGGCACTCATGCAGAATCGCCATCTCTCAAAAGCTGGTCTTGGAGTTTTCTAAGTTCTGCATTAGTGCATCCTCCTCTCGGGTAATGCCTTTGCTTTGGTTGGCATCTGTTACATGAGGTCTTGATGCCTGACTTGGAGATAAAATTAAACTCTGTGCTTACTTCCATTTCCAAATGTAAGGCCCTGGAGAGTTTTCAGATCAATGTTTTTTTTCGTCCTTCTGGTGTCACTCAGTTTGTGTTTGACTCTTTTATTAGAATTCCACACTTAGTAATGATTGTCTCCCTTTCTAGGTCAGCTAAGGTTTTTTAACTTTAATTCTCTCCTTTTAATTAAAAACTGAGCAATACTAGGGATCCAAAGTAAATAATTAATTTACTGTATTCACTAGTATTTTAAAATTGGCAATCACTCAGTGTCAAATATATGTTTGTGCGTATATATATATATATCTATATAGCCAGCCACTCAGTATACAGAGATAAATACATTACATTTTCTGCCCTAAAGAGGTTATAATCTAGAGTTAAAAGACAAACTTACAAAGTAATTGCAATGTGTTAACAAGTATATGCTGGAAATCTATAAAGATTGAATCAATTGAGGTGAATTCAGTTTTACCATATGAGACAGGAAGGCTTCAAAGAGCTGAAAATGATGAAGAAAAGGGTATTTCAGGCAAAAGAGCAACGTGATCCACAACCTGGAGGCAAAGGTAAATGTAGCAGGAAGCAGGAGTAACTCTGCATGTAGGAAAATAGGGGTTAAAGAGAAGTTAGAGTAGTAACACTTCTGTTTATTGACATATGTCAGGTTATGAGGACCTGACGTGCTATACTGAGACGGCTCTATTTTATTCTTGTGGACAGTGGTTTTAAGACTTATTTTCTCAGTAGGGAAATTCTTCAATGGAAGTTGTCTTAGTTAAAATTTAAAACAATTGCTATAGGTAATAAGAAGCTTAAAGTGATGGTGATTGGGAATGCCTCATAATAGCTGCACTTAGTAACAATTAATCTAAGAATGGAGAATGCCTTGAAGGAATATAAATATGGAGGGAGAAAGAATTGCAATATTTCAGGTAAGAAATGAAGAGAGCCTGGATTAGGGTAATATTAGTAGGGATAGAAAATCGATACAGGTTAGGAAGCAAAATTGCAGAATAGAAGCCTATATATACCCTTTGTGCCTCCCGCCCTTCCCCTCTCAAACACCACATTTTAACAAAAAGGTCCCCAAATCATGTGAGCACTCACAGCACCTGGTTTAAATATCATATTGAGAGGTGACAACGTGCTGGCAGCCCTCACTCTCGGTGCCTCGTCGGCCTCAGCGCCCACTGTGGCCATGTTTGAGGAGCCCTTCAGCGCGCCATGGCACTGTGGAAGCCCCTCTCTGGGCTGGCTGAGGCCAGAGCCGCCCCCCTCTACTTGCGAGGAGGTGTGGAGGGAGAGGCGTGGGCGGGAACCCGTGCTGCAAGAGGCGCTCGGGAACCAGCGCGAGTTCCGGTGGGAGCGGGTGCTGGCTTGGCGGGCCTGCACATGGAGCGGCTGGCCGGCATCGCTGGCCCAGGGCAGTGAGAGGCTTAGCACCCAGGCCAACAGCTGCGGAGACTGCGCCGGGTCCCCCAGCACTGCCGGCCGGCATGCACCGCGCTGGAATTCTCCCCGGGCCTCAGCCACCTCCCCGTGGGGCAGGGCTCAGGACCTGCAGCCCACCATGTCCGAGACCCCCCTCCACGGTGGGCTCCCGCGCGGCTGGAGTCTCCCACACAGGCGCCGCCCCCTGCTCTGTGGCGCTGGGTCCCATCGACCGCCCAAGGGCTGAGGAGTGCAGGTGCGGCTTGGGGACTGGCGGGCAGCTCCGCCTGCAGCCATGGTGCAGGATCCACAAGGTGAATCCAGCTGGGCTCCTGAGTCTAGTGGGGACTTGGAGAACCTTTATGTCTAGCTAAGGGATTGTAAATACACCAATCAGCACTCTGTGTCTAGCTCAGGGTTTGTAAATACACCAATTGGTACTCTGTATCTAGCTAACCTAATGGGGACTTGGAGAATATTTCCGTCTAGCACTCTGTCTTTATGTCTAGCTAAGGGATTGTAAATACACCAATCAGCACTCTGTCTAGCTCAGGGTTTGTAAATACACCAATTGGTACTCTGTATCTAGCTAACCTAGTGGGGACTTGGAGAACTTTTCCATCTGGCACTGTGTGTCTAGCTCAAGGATTGTAAGACCAATCTGTAAAATAGACCAATCAGCAGGATGTGGTTGGGGTCAGATAAGGGAATAAAAGCAGGCTGCCTGAGCCACGAGTGGCAACCCGGTCAGGTCCCCTTCCACACTGGTGGAAGCTTTATTCTTTCACTCTTTACAATAAATCTTGCTGCTGCTCACTCTTTGGGTCCACGCTGACTTTAAGAGCTGTAACACTCACTGCGAAGGTCTGCAGCTTCACTCCTGAAGCCAGAGAGACCACGATGCCACTGGGAAGAATGAACAACTCCAGAGGTGCTGCCTTTGAGAGCTGTAACACTCACCACAAAGGTCTGCAGCTTTCATCCTGACAGCGAGACCACGAACCAACCAGAAGGAAGAAGGTCTGAAGGAACGTCTGAAGGAACAAACTCGGGACACACCATCTTTAAGAACTGTAACACTCACCGCGAGGGTTCGCAGCTTCATTCTTGAAGTCAGTGAAACCAAGAACCCACCAATTTCGGACACAATATCCCTGAAAGAGGCACTAGATGAGGAGAGGAAAGACAATTCTGAATCACCAATGCCACCCCTCCCCCATCCCCTGATAGCAGTCTGGACATGCTAGAGTCTGGGCACTTGGCAGAGCCCTCACCAGAGGGAATCACCCCTCCGAGCGGTTGTAACTTGTGTTTCTTCGCAAGTCTTGCTACCACAGGCCAAAGTTCTCTGGGGTCCTGGATAAACTTGAAAGGCAGTCTGGGACAGAATGACCCAATTTCTAGGCAACTCCCAGTGCCAGGGTTGGCTCAGAGCCATTGGACTAGGGTAGCATGGGACCTATGGAGACATTGGTTAGGGTGTCTTAGGGAGTCCTTATGCCATGACTCCAACTGCAGGCTGTACAGCTTGCAGCAACAAAAGTGACTCCTTCCTTCTGCTTAAGGAGAAGAGAGGACTTTGTCTTGTATCTTGGATATCAGCTCAGCCACAGTCGGATAGGGCCATAGGCAGAGTCATGAGGTCCCCTTTCCAGGTCCTACCTCCCAGGTAACATTTCTAGACACACTCTGGGCTAAAAGGGAAGTCACTTCCTTGAAGGCAAGGGCTCAGTCCTAGCAGGATTCATCGCCTGCTGACTAAAGAGCTCTTGGGCTCTGAAAACCCGGTGGCTATAGCCAAGTAGTACTCTGTGGGCCTGGGGTTCTGAGATATGCTGACTTCAGGAGTGATCAGCAAACTCATAGCTATGGTGGCTATGGTGAAAGACTATGAGAAAAGCAGAAGAAAAAGTGAAGAATATTTTGTCTTGTACTTTAGATAACAGCTCGGCCACAGTAGAGCAATAAACAGGCTCCTGGCGTCCCCATGTTAAGGCTTAGACTCATGGACAGCATTTGTGAAGTTTCCCTGGGCCAGAGAGGAAGCCATTCTCTTGAAAAATGAGTTCCATGCTTGGCAGCATTCACCACCTGCTAACTGAAGAGCGCTTGAGCTTTAAGTGAACATCAGTGGTGGCCTGGCAGAACCCTCCATGAACTGGTGGTGGTGGTGGCTACAGGGAGAGGCTGTGCCTGTGGAAAGGGGAGGAAAGAACAGGAAGGACTTTGGATTGTGGAATGAGCTGACTGCAACATACTCAAGCAAAGATGTTGTAAACACTTTGGCAGCAGTGACTTGAGATCAGAAACCAAACTTGATATTGATACAAAGAAAATAAGCTTACATGTTGCAGAGCTGTTTTCAAAAGCTGTTTTCACTGGGCTTTCTTTCATTTTGGGGGAAAATTAAGGCCTGACATAAAGGGCACTTGGGATTATCTGGTGTTTTCTCAAGACACAGAAGTCTTAGAAACACCTTTTTCTTGAAAAGTGATATTTTTTCTTGAATTTAAGAATTTGTAAGGCCATAGATGGGAGGATTACATTCTTCAACATCTTTAATGCTATGATTTACAAAAAACAATAGAGAGAAAAGCTAGGGAAAATTTGACTTGATTTACTGAGATTTGAATGATATGTAAAATATCAACCATATGTTTTTGGAAAACAAATACAAAACTCTTAAAGAACATTTCATTTGTCCCTTTTTGGTTACTTTTTTTGTGGCAGATGCAGACTGAAGTAAGACAGCTCTCTCTTGAAAAGATTGATTAAAGAAAATGGTTATTTTCATATAAACAAACTAATATGAAGTAACGCTAATTTTTTTGATCTTTATAATGGAATCAGAATGATTTTAGGTTTTAATTTAGAATCTTCTTTATGGTTCATTATGCAAAAATAAAACTTTAAATTCAAGATGCAGATCAGAAAGGGTCCCAGTCCCCAGCCTCAGAGCATCACATGGTACTGGATTTCAAGGAGCATTTAAAAACAAACACGTGGAATTATTGTAACTTGGCATTTTCCTTGAAGAAATAGCAACTGTTTTTGAAAAGTTTATTGCATTCTATTGCTTTCATAATAATGTTTTCACAGGAAAAGGACTCAGGGACTCTAGCAATAAAACAGGCTCTCTGTTTCACCTTGGTCTGTCTAGGAGAACAGGCTTTCCAAATATACTGTCTGCCCTCACAACTTAATCACATGGCACCCAAGCTGATCATGGCACCCGATTAATAACGGTTCAGCCTAGTCTAGGATCAGTAATTGAGTTAAAGAGAATGCACAGGTTTGTATTTATCAGAAGGCTCGTGCTTTTCTCCTTGGGCATAATTACAATGGGCAAAAAGTTCAATCTGAAAGAGGTGAAAGGAGGGCTATTTCCTGGTTCTAACATCATTCTGTTGGAAGAGGGGGTATAGTTTTAGCCTGGATCTGCACACATCTTCACCACAAAACAGGCAGCTGTTAAAAGGTGAAGGGTAGGACTGTAGGCACATCTACCCTCTTCCAAAGGAATGAGTTTTGGCGTTATGTACCTGAAAAGAAAATCATACTAGGAAATCGAGCTTAATGGAGAGCTCTGGTTGAACATTTATTTGGAGTGTGTGAGCAATAGGCCTATCTACAAGTTGAAAAACTGGACAATCAAAAGTACGTGGGAAAGCTTTGAGGGCTAGAACGATGGTGATCATTTGTGGTGAAAATCATTTAAAAAAGTGATGGACAAGTTAATCTATTAAAATGTTTTTCTTATTATAACTGTAAAATGCAAATGAAACCTAAGATATTTTTCTTCTGATTGGAAAGTATACAAAAATTTTTTAAAGACATTATCAGCCAGTGTTTTAAAAAAAGCAGTGTCATACATTAATGGCTGTTGTGTTATATAGTCCAATTTCTAAAAGAAACTGTAATAATGATTACTAAAATGACCAATGCATGTGCACTTTGATCTAGTTATTCCACTCACGTCTTTGCAAGGTAAATATATTCATATGTGTGAAATTATATAGTTACTAAGCTGAGAAATATATAAACAAACCTACAATGTAATAATAGGCAGTGTCTAAAAAAGCACAAACAAAAGACAAAATAGCTTATAGTGAGCTCCAAAAAATACAGTTAAGTGAGTAAAGCCGAGTGCCACATACACATCAGGTCAGTGTGTATAGTATGTTACCATGTGGCTTTTAAAAAAGGGATATTTATTATATGCATCGTCTTTGAAAGGATACCCAAGAAACTGAATAGATGTGATTATGGAGAGATCAAGCTTTCATGGTTTGAATGTGATACCTTGTGGATATTTCTACCCTCAAACAAATTAAAAATAAAATATAAGTAATACATAAGTAAAACTAATTCTTGGTCATTCTAATATTTGAAACATATAGAAAAAATACTTTAATTGATAATATAAATATATCTACCATTACAGAATATTTCTGACAATTGTTCTCTGAGCATTTATATTTTTTCACATAAATTAAGACTGTATATTTAGGCTTAATGCTTCTTTCAGTTAATGAACCCAAAACATTTCCCTATGATATTTCAGTACTTCACAAACATGGTTTTTAATAATTGTAAGTGTAATTATATTAATGTAGAATATTTCATCGTCTTAATGTTGGACACAAAAGTTTTTCATCAGTATCGTAAACATTTATGGAACCATTTTGGGACATTTTACTTACAGTTATTTATTTACAATAGCCTTCTTAAAATAGAAATATTTAGTCAGTTTGTGTGCATATTTTTAGGGTACCAGCAAAACACAAACATAAAATGCCTATTGCTAATAGTACCCAGTAAATGTGGAACTGTAGATATCTCTGCTATGTACTGATTTCCTTTCTTTTTTTTTTTTTGAGATTAAATTTATTTATTTATTTATTTATATTTATTTATTATTATTATTATACTTTAAGTTCTAGGGTACATGTGCATAACATGCAGGTTTGTTACATATGTATACTTGTGCCATGTTGCTGTGCTGCACCCATCAACTCATCAGCACCCATCAACTTGTCGTTTACATCAGGTATAACTCCCAATGCAATCCCTCCCCCCTCCCCCCTCCCCATGATAGGCCCCGGTGTGTGATGTTCCCCTTCCCGAGTCCAAGTGATCTCATTGTTCAGTTCCCACCTATGAGTGAGAACATGTGGTGTTTGGTTTTCTGTTCTTGTGATAGTTTGCTAAGAATGATGGTTTCCAGCTGCATCCATGTCCCTACAAAGGACACAAACTCATCCATTTTTATGGCTGCATAGTATTCCATGGTGTATATGTGCCACATTTTCTTAATCCAGTCTGTCACTGATGGACATTTGGGTTGATTCCAAGTCTTTGCTATTGTGAAGAGTGCCACAATAAACATACGTGTGCATGTGTCTTTATAGCAGCATGATTTATAATCCTTTGGGTATATACCCAGTAATGGGATGGCTGGGTCATATGGTACATCTAGTTCTAGGTCTTTGAGGAATCGCCATACTGTTTTCCATAATGGTTGAACTAGTTTACAATCCTACCAACAGTGTAAAAGTGTTCCTATTTCTCCACATCCTCTCCAGCACCTGTTGTTTCCTGACTTTTTAATGATCGCCATTCTAACTGGTGTGAGATGGTATCTCATTGTGGTTTTGATTTGCATTTTGAACTAGTTTACTATCCCACCAACAGTGTAAAAGCGTTCCTATTTCTCCACATCCTCTCCAGCACCTGTTGTTTCCTGGCTTTTTAATGATCGCCATTCTAACTGGTGTGAGATGGTATCTCATTGTGGTTTTGATTTGCATTTCTCTGATGGCCAGTGATGATGAGCATTTTTTCATGTGTCTGTTGGCTGTATGAATGTCTTCTTTTGAGAAGTGTCTCTTCTTATCCTTTGCCCACTTTTTGAACGGGTTTTTTTTCCTGTAAATTTGTTTGAGTTCTTTGTAGGTTCTGGATATTAGCCCTTTGTCTGATGAGTAGATTGCAAAAATTTTCTCCCATTCTGTAGGTTGCCTGTTCACTCTGATGGTAGTTTCTTTTGCTGTGCAGAAGCTCTTTAGTTTAATTAGATCCCGTTTGTCAATTTTGGCTTTTGCTGCCATTGCTTTTGGTGTTTTAGACATGAAGTCTTTGCCCATGCCTATGTCCTGAATGGTACTACCTAGGTTTTCTTCTAGGATTTTTATGGTATTAGGTCTAACATTTAAGTCTCTAATCCATCTTGAATTAATTTTCCTATAAGGAGTAAGGAAAGGATCCAGTTTCAGCTTTCTATTTATGGCTAGTCAATTTTCCCAGCACCATTTATTAAATAGGGAATCCTTTCCCCATTTCTTGTTTTTGTTAGGTTTGTCAAAGATCAGATGGCTGTAGATGTGTGGTATTATTTCTGAGGACTCTGTTCTGTTCCATTAGTCTATATCTCTGTTTTGGTACCAGTACCATGCTGTTTTGGTTACTGTAGCCTTGTAGTATAGTCTGAAGTCAGGTAGCATGATGCCTCCAGCTTTGTTCTTTTGACTTAGGATTGTCTTGGAGATGCGGGCTCTTTTTTGGTTCCATATGAACTTTAAAGCACTTTTTTCCAATTCTGTGAAGAAACTCATTGGTAGCTTGATGGGGATGGCATTGAATCTATAAATAACCTTGGGCAGTATGGCCATTTTCACGATATTGATTCTTCTTATCCATGAGCATGGTATGTTCTTCCATTTGTTTGTGTCCTCTTTTATTTCACTGAGCAGTGGTTTGTAGTTCTCCTTGAAGAGGTCCTTTACATCCCTTGTAAGTTGGATTCCTAGATATTTTATTCTCTTTGAAGCGATTGTGGATGGAAGTTCATTCATGATTTGGCTCTCTGTTTGTCTGTTACTGGTGTATAAGAATGCTTGTGATTTTTGCACATTAATTTTGTATCCTGAGACTTTGCTGAAGTTGCTTATCAGCTTAAGGAGATTTTGGGCTGAGACAATGGGGTTTTCTAAATATACAATCATGTCATCTGCAAACAGGGACAATTTGACTTCTTCTTTTCCTAACTGAATACCCTTGATTTCTTTCTCTTGCCTGATTGCCCTAGCCAGAACTTCCAACACTATGTTGAATAGGAGTGGTGAGAGAGGGCATCCCTGTCTTGTGCCAGTTTTCAAAGGGAATTTTTCCAGTTTTTGCCCATTCAGTATGATATTGGCTGTGGGTTTGTCATAAATAGCACTTATTATTTTGAGGTACGTTCCATCAATACCGAATTTGTTGAGCGTTTTTAGCATGAAGGGCTGTTGAATATTGTCAAAAGCCTTTTCTGCATCTATTGAGATAATCATGTGGTTCTTGTCTTTGGTTCTGTTTATATGCTGGATTATGTTTATTGATTTGCGAATGTTGAACCAGCCTTGCATCCCAGGGATGAAGCCCACTTGATCATGGTGGATAAGCTTTTTGATGTGCTGCTGAATCCGGTTTGCCAGTATTTTATTGAGGATTTTTGCATCGATGTTCATCAGGGATATTGGTCTAAAATTCTCTTTTTTTGTTGTGTCTCTGCCAGGCTTTGGTATTAGGATGATGTTGGCCTCATAAAATGAGTTAGGGAGGATTCCCTCTTTTTCTATTGATTGGAGTAGTTTCAGAAGGAATGGTACCAGCTTCTCCTTGTACCTCTGGTAGAATTCAGCTGTGAATCCATCTGGTCCTGGACTTTTTTTGGTTGGTAGGCTATTAATTATTGCCTCAATTTCAGAGCCTGCTATTGGTCTATTCAGGGATTCAACTTCTTCCTGGTTTAGTCTTGGAAGAGTGTAAGTGTCCAGGAAATTATCCATTTCTTCTAGATTTTCTAGTTTATTTGCGTAGAGGTGTTTATAGTATTCTCTGATGGTAGTTTGTATTTCTGTGGGGTCGGTGGTGATATCCCCTTTATCATTTTTTATTGCATCTATTTGATTCTTCTCTCTTTTCTTCTTTATTAGTCTTGCTAGCGGTCTATCAATTTTGTTGATCTTTTCCAAAAACCAGCTCCTGGATTCATGGATTTTTTGGAGGGTTTTTTGTGTCTCTATCTCCTTCAGTTCTGCTCTGATCTTAGTTATTTCTTGCCTTCTGCTAGCTTTCGAATGTGTTTGCTCTTGCTTCTCTAGTTCTTTTAATTGTGATGTTAGAATGTCAATTTTAGATCTTTCCTGCTTTCTCTTGTGGGCATTTAGTGCTATAAATTTCCCTCTACACACTGCTTTAAATGTGTCCCAGAGATTCTGGTATGTTGTATCTTTGTTCTCATTGGTTTCAAAGAACATCTTTATTTCTGTCTGCATTTTGTTATGTACCCAGTAGTCATTCAGGACCAGGTTGTTCAGTTTCCATGTAATTGAGCGGTTTTGATTGCGTTTCTTAGTCCTGAGTTCTAGTTTGATTGCACTGTGGTCTGAGAGACAGTTTGTTATAATTTCTGTTCTTGTACATTTGCTGAGGAGTGCTTTACTTCCAATTATGTGGTCAGTTTTGGAATAAGTGCATGTGGTGCTGAGAAGAATGTATATTCTGTTGATTTGTGGTGGAGAGTTCTGTAGATGTCTATTAGGTCTGCTTGCTGCAGAGATGAGTTCAATTCCTGGATATCCTTGTTAACTTTCTGTCTCGTTGATCTGTCTAATGTTGATAGTGGGGTGTTGAAGTCTCCCATTATTATTGTATGGGAGTCTAAGTCTCTTTGTAAGTCTCTAAGGACTTGCTTTATGAATCTGGGTGCTCCTGTATTGGGTGCATATATATTTAGGATAGTTAGCTCTTCCTGTTGAATTGATCCCTTTACCATTATGTAATGGCCTTTGTCGCTTTTGATCTTTGATGGTTTAAAGTCTATTTTATCAGAGACTAGTATTGCAACCCCTGCTTTTTTTTGTTCTCCATTTGCTTGGTAGATCTTCCTCCATCCCTTTATTTTGAGCCTATGTATGTCTCTGCGTGTGAGATGGGTCTCCTGAATACAGCAGACTGATGGGGGTCTTGACTCTTTATCCAGTTTGCCAGTCTGTGTCTTTTAATTGGACCATTTAGTCCATTTACATTTAAGGTTAATATTGTTATGTGTGAACTTGATCCTGCCATTATGATATTAACTGGTTATTTTGCTTGTTAGTTGATGCAGTTTATTCCTAGCCTCGATGGTCTTTACATTTTGGCTTGTTTTTGCAATGGCTGGTACCGGTTGTTCCTTTCCATATTTAGTGCTTCCTTCAGGGTCTCTTGTAAGGCAGGCCTAGTAGTGACAAAATCTCTAAGCATTTGCTTATCTGTAAAGGATTTTATTTCTCCTTCACTTATGAAACTTAGTTTGGCTGGATATGAAATTCTGGGTTGAAAATTCTTTTCTTTAAGAATGTTGAATATTGGCCCCCACTCTCTTCTGGCTTGTAGAGTTTCTGCCGAGAGATCTGCTGTTAGTCTGATGGGCTTCCCTTTGTGGGTAACCCGACCTTTCTCTCTGGCTGCCCTTAAGATTTTTTCCTTCATTTCAACTTTGGTGAATCTGGCAATTATGTGTCTTGGAGTTGCTCTTCTCGAGGAGTATCTTTGTGGCGTTCTCTGTATTTCCTGGATTTGAATGTTGGCCTGCCCTACTAGGTTGGGGAAGTTCTCCTGGATGATATCCTGAAGAGTGTTTTCCAACTTGGTTCCATTTTCCCCCTCACTTTTAGGCACCCCAATCAGACGTAGATTCGGTCTTTTTACATAATCCCATACTTCTTGCAGGCTTTGTTCATTTCTTTTTCTTCTTTTTTCTTTTGGTTTCTCTTCTCGCTTCATTTCATTAATTTGATCCTCAATTGCTGATACTCTTTCTTCCAGTTGATCAAGTCGGTTACTGAAGCTTTTGCATTTGTGACGTATTTCTCGCGTCATGGTTTTCATCTCTTTCATTTCGTTTATGACCTTCTCTGCATTAATTACTCTAGCCATCAATTCTTCCAGTTTTTTTTTTCAAGATTTTTAGTTTCTTTGCGCTGGGTACGTAATTCCTCCTTTAGTTCTGAGAAGTTTGATGGACTGAAGCCTTCTTCTCTCATCTCGTCAAAGTCATTCTCCGTCAGGCTTTGATCCATTGCTGGCGATGAGCTGCGCTCCTTTGCCGGGGGAGATGTGCTCTTATTTTTTGAATTTCCAGCTTTTCTGCCCTGCTTTTTCCCCATCTTTGTGGTTTTATCTGCCTCTGGTCTTTGATGATGGTGATGTACTGATGGGGTTTTGGTGTAGGTGTCCTTCCTGTTTGATAGTTTTCCTTCTAACAATCAGGACCCTCAGCTGTAGGTCTGTTGGAGATTGCTTGAGGTCCACTCCAGACCCTGTTTGTCTGGGTATCAGCAGCAGAGGCTGCAGAAGATAGAATATTGCTGAACAGCGAGTGTACCTGTCTGATTCTTGCTTTGGAAGCTTTCTCTCAGGGGTGTACACCACCCTGTGAGGTATGGGGTGTCAGACTACCCCTAGTGGGGGATGTCTCCCAGTTAGGCTACTCAGGGGTCAGGGACCCACTTGAACAGGCATCTGTCCCTTCTCAGATCTCAACTTCCGTGTTGGGAGATTCACTGCTCTCTTCAAAGCTGTCAGACAGAGACGTTTGGGTCTGCAGAGGTTTCTGCTGCTTTTGCTGTTGTTTAGTTGTGCCCTGTCCCCAGAGGTGGAGTCTACAGAGACAGGCAGGTTTCCTTGAGCTGCTGTGAGCTCCACCCAGTTCGAGCTTCCCAGCGGCTTTGTTTACCTACTTAAGCCTCAGCAATGGCGGTCGCCCTTCCCCCAGCCTTGCTGCTGCCTTGCGGTTAGATCACAGACTGCTGTGCTAGCAATGAGGGAGGCTCTGTGGGCGTGGGACCCTCCCGGCCAGGTGTGGGATACAATCTCCTGGTGTGCTCGTTTGCTTAAAGCGCAGTATTGGGGTGGGAGTTACTCGATTTTCCAGGTGTTGTGTGTCTCAGTTCCCCTGGCTAGGAAAAGGGATTCCCTTTCCCCTTGTGCTTCCCAGGTGAGGCGATGCCTCGCCCTGCTTCAGGTCTCGCTGGTTGGGCTGCAGCAGCTGACCAGCACCGATTGTCCGGCACTCCCTAGTGAGATGAACCCAGTACCTCATTTGAAAATGCAGAAATCACCGGTCCTCTGTGTCGCTCGCGCTGGGAGTTGGAGACTGGAGCTGTTCCTATTCAGCCATCTTGCTCCGCCCCCTCCCCCCCCATTTCCTTTCTTGTGGATACACACCAAGCAATGGGACTGCTGGATAGTATATATGGTGGTTCTATTTTGAGTTCTTTGCAGAACATTTGTATTGTTCTCCATAGTGGCTGTACTAATTTATATTCTTACCAACAGTGTGTGAGGGTTCCCCATTCTCCACATCCTTGCTGGCATTCACTATTGCCTGCCTTTCGGATAAAAGCCATTTTAACCAGAGTGAAATGATTCTCATTGATATCAAATCAGTTTTGATTTGCATGTCTCTGATAATTAATGATGTTGAGAGCTTTTTTTTTTTTTTTTCATTTACCTTTTGGCTTATCTTTTGAGAAATGTCTTATTTTTTGAGAAATGTCTATTCAGATATTTTGGTCATTTCTAAAATGGATTATTTTATGTTTTTCCGTTTAGTTGGTAGAGCTCCTTATAAATTCTGGTTATTAGTTCCTTGTCAGATAGGTAAATGTGGAACCAATCTACGTGTCTATTAATCGATGAATGGATAAAGAAAACGTGGTACATATACACAATGGAATATTATTCTGCCATAAAAATAAAATAATGAAATCATGTTATTTGCAGCAACATTGATGGAAATGGAGGACATTATGTTAATTGAATTAAACCAGGTACAGAAAAACAAATTTCACGTGTTCTCACTCATACATGAGAGCTAAAATTCAAACAAACCAACCAACCCTGAACTCATGGTGATAGAGAGTAGAATGATAGTTATCAGAGTCTGCAAAGGGTAGCAGCGAGTGAGGGATAAAGTGGAGATGATTAATGAGTACAAAAATAGTGAGAATAAATAAGATGTAGCATTTGGTAGCACAATAGGGTGACCAAAATTGGCAATAACTTAACGTACATTTAAAACTAACTAAAAGGGTGGAATTTGATTGTTCCTAACACAAAGGAATAAGCTATTGAGATGTTGGATAACCTAGTTGCCTTGATTTGATCATTACAAATTGTATGCCTGTATCAAAGCATCACAGGTACCTCATATATATATAGAACTATTATGTATGCATAAAAATAAAAAAATGAAAATAAATACATTTTAAATTTTCTCTTTTAATAGGATAGCTCATGACACATTTTCTAGTGCTGAGAAGCAAAGTTTATCATTCATAGTTATTTTAAATTCACAGTGAGTTTTATTTATTCAGGTGTTTATTAGCTATTTGCATTTTCCTCTGTGTGTGTGTGTGTGTGTGTCTTTATTTCATGTACTTTTCCCACTTCTTTAATAAGAGTTTTAATATTTTCTTATCAATTTATATAAAGCTACGTATATTAAAAATTAATCATTTTTATAATATCAATTACAATATTTTTATTTTTTTCTTTGAATGGTCTTCCATTGTTTTTAAGTTTTTATGTTTATTCATCATTTAAAATTAGATTTATATTCATATGTGTTTAATTCTATATTTTAACATTTCAGTTTTAATAATGTAATTTGTGAAGGCTATGATGTGAGGTGAAGATCTTTTGATTGACCTCTTTTCCCAAAGAGATAGCCATTTTTGATTATCTCTTCTTAAGTGTTCTTTTTGTTGTTGTTGTTTTTTGGTAGGGGGATTTCTTATATATAAATCAGGAAAATGGCCTGGCGTGGTGGCTCAAGGCTGTAATCCCAACACTTTGGGAGTCCGAGATGGGCAGGTCACTTGAGGTCAGGAGTTTGAAACTAGCCTGGCCAATATGGTGAAACCCGGTTCTACTAAAAATACAAAAATTAGCCAGTGTGGTGGCGCACACCTGTAATCCCAGCTGAAGCACAAGAACTGCTTCAATCTGGGAGGTGGAGATTGTAGTGAGCTGAAAATGTGCCACTGCACGCCAGCCTGGATGACAAGGTGAGACTCTCTCAATGTGTGTGTGTGTGTGTGTGTGTAGAGAGAGAGAGAGACTTTCTATATGTATATGTATGTGTATGTGTATATGTATATGTGTATGTGGGATGCTTTATCTGGGTCCTGGCAATATTAGAAAATGCCCTTCTCCTTTACTGTAGTAAAAAAGTGACTGTTTTACTTTCTTAGATGCTGGCCTTGAATGTTGACAGAGAAGTAAAGTAAATGCTTTGAAATCTCTTCTTTCTTTCTCTCTATCCATGGCTATTTGTTTCGAGCTCTAATTGCATGTGTGCCATAGATCTGACTTTAGTTTAGCTCCATTCATGCAGATGAAATCGTAGATGAATTGTAGATAAAATTCTTTTCTGTTTTTTTTTTTTCTTAAAAAAACATTTGGAATGCCTTTCTTGTATCTTTCTGTTATTTCATATTATTTCAAAACATATTTTTCATATTATTTTAAAATATATGTTTTTCTGAATGTTTTGTAAACATCTGTCAATTTTAGTAAAATTTGTCCATTAGAAATGTGAATTTCTGTGTCTTCTTCTGGTGCTCTATCATCTAGAGAGAGTTCAAGGCAGCTTTCCTGTTATTTCAACCCCAAGAAAGAGCAGCACTTCAAAAAAAAAATCTAAGATATTATGCACAGTGCTCAGATTTAGGGTTTCTAGTTTAGGGAACAAAGCAATTAATGACTCTGCTACTGTATCATCTGAACTTTTTGGAATATTCTTTTTTTAATTCACATTTCCTCTTTGAATTGCTTTTCTGTCTTAGAACTCTATGCAGAATAAAGTTTTAGGTTTCCCTCCCCCAATAGTCCAGGTAGGGTTTAGGGGACAGACTAATGATGTAGGCCACTTTAATGTGCCAGATCTATGCAGAAGAATTCCTCATGGTCAGGAGTTATTTGGGCAAATTCACCAGGAGATGACAATGGGGCTTGGAGTCAAGGGACATGGGAGTAACATTTATTTTACTTTCTGTATCTCCATCTGACAGCAATAGGGGACCCATTACAAGTTCAGGGTGTTAGGATCTTAACTAACTAGCTTTCTATTTTATTGTAGCTCATTTTCAAGGCACAGAGACCATAAAATGTGTAAGAGACTATATTTATGTAAGTATAATACATTTAAACATAACAAAATACTAATATTGATCATAATGCCAACATAAACCAAATATAAAAATCATGCTTATTATCCAATTTATTTAGCAACTTTTTATTGTGCACATAATCTGTGTCAAATACATGCTGCTACAGCTGCTGTCGCAACGGCTATCATATTGATGCAGACTTATCATGTGCAAGGTACAGTTTCACAGACAGCATCTCATTTAAAATTTCATTCACCTAGATGAGGACAATGTTAGTGTCTCCTTTTAAAGATGAGAAAATAGAGGCTCAGAAATGTTAAACAATATGTCTTATTTCACAACTGGCAAGTGACAGAATCAGAATTTGAAATCAGGGCTTCCCAAGTCTAAAGATCGAGAGCGTAACTACAATTCCATACTTCTAGGTCCTGGAGACAAAACAAAACAAAAAATAATATAGAAGTCCTGTCCTCAAGAATTTTATGGTATGGTAAAGACAGACATATAAATATATATAGTCAATAAAGTATTATGTATATTTGATATAAGCTGTTTAGAGTCTAGTGGCAACGCTAAATGAGCTACAAAGAATTGAAGTGCTTGAAGACTTGGACAAAAGCTCATTTAATTCACCACTACTCATTTCGTCCCTGTCTAACTGCACAGATGTGTCTTCTGTATATATGGTGATAGGCATGCATGATACTTAATGATATATTAGACTATCAAAAATTTCTGGAAATAAGTTATTTTTGTATAACAAATGCTCAGATGAACTAAAGATAATATAGTTAGAATGGAAAGGTCAAAAACATGAGTCATTTAAAATTTAGAAGACAAATTATTTTATTTTTATTGATTTTGGTTATCATGCAAAGGTTAATTTATCTTTTGATTTTAAGCTAGGTATTTTCCAGTAAGATGAACTCATCATTATAATACATTGAATTTATGCAGCATTTTGTCATCTGAGGAGCTTATACAGGAAGTTACACAATTCATCCAGCAATTAGAATTTTCAGGTATTTTCTTGATTATAGATAGACATGTTTTGGTATGTTTTGGTACTTCCCCCCAACCCCACATTGAGAAATTGGGGCTAACAAGCTAGTAGTTGCCAAAGAGATTAAATTATTCCAGTAGATATTATTGTCTGTAGATAGTGGGCCTACACAATATATTGTCTTTTTACCGATAAGAAAATAAATTTTCAGAGGAAAATATTGAGACCTTGCCCAATTTTGCCATCTATCTCTGGGAAGCTGAGTATTTCATGCATATGAACTTGTTCTTACAATAGAATCTAAACTGATCCTTCAGGAGGAAACACAGGACCATAATATATTGTTCTCAATCACTTAACACTTAGTTTCTAGTTAATTGAACAAGGTCACTCTTATGAAAATGAGATCTTAAACAGTTTGTCTCACCAGAAACTTTTTAAAAAATCATCCTTAAGATCCACTGTCTGAAAATATTCTAAGAATCTTCGAAAACAATACAGCCTCCTGTTTTTTCTTTTTTGGATGGTAGGTGATAGCAGTAGAATTTTGGTAATATATAATGTTTATTTATAGCTCTATAGTCTGTAACAGATATCAACTTGTAAATTATTTCTGAAGGTTAAATAATAATGTTCTATTGTGCAAGTTTCCTAAATCCATAAAAACTGTAATTACTTTATGTTTTATACTTCCAATATAATTTTCATGAAGGGACTCTCTGGAGAACCATACATTTCACTGGCTAGAAAAGAAAAGGGATAAAAAGAAAATTATCCAATTCACATTAAATAAAAATTAAAGTGAGGCAAAAAATATTGGATAACACACAATAATCAAAATACATGGAACATGTAAAACAATAAAAAAGTCCTGAATGAGATGTACCTCGTTATTTCAAAAATATTCTGTTTTTGATGCATAGTTATGTGACTTGGTGGCAGCCACACTTGAATTGTTGTCAAGCAGCCAGTAATTACTGGGTTACTAGGATTTTAGCATGCTCTCAGGATTAGAAAGGTTCAGTAGAAGGCTCTGTTGCAGATAAGAGAACTGTTGAGACAGCAAGGCTAAGAAGAATGTGCCACAGTATAGTTTCATAGCTATTGTGAAGTGTATAAAGCACCTTTCAACCATCCCTTATTATGAAAGATCTGCTTGACTTCCTCCAAAGCCCCTAGTGCCAGAATCTAACAGCCTGGAACCCATTTAAAGCATCTGCCAGGAATTACATCAGATTCTACCCAAAGAATGTGGAAACATATGAACAGTGCATTTCGGTAGCCAAGAGACAAAATACAGGAAGGACATAAATATAAATTTAGCAGCTGTCTGAAAGGAACTATCCCTGCATATCTCCTCAGCTGCAGAGAAAGAAGAGTCAAAGGGAATTTTAATGTTTCTTTATTTATAGTGTTCTTTCAGGAAACTTTGAATTTGAGCAAGGTAGCCTTAGTATGAATATAATTAAAAAGGAAATTAAACCAGCAGAAAAGTAGTAGATTACAAAGTAAGTGGTGATATTGGCCTTAGGCACAACTCAGGTTTATGTATGACTTCTTTTGCCTATGAAACCTTCCTGTTCCTTAATTTATAAATTTAAGAAATAGGAATACTTTTAATTTGACAGTGCTGATGATTTGTCTGTGTTGGTAAATATTTGTCAAAAAACTTGGGAAATTAATTTTAAATGGAAATATATATTCATATTTTATGCAAAGATGTTAATTATGAATAAATGTTCAGAATTGTGAACAAATATTATTCATATAGTAGTTTGATGTTAGACTATCAGGAAGTATATTTTTAGTGAATTCTCTTTTCTTTTTTCCTCTTTGCTTAGCAAGTATTTATGCCCTTTTAACAGATACTTGAGGAAAATAAGTAAGGATACGAGATTATTACTGTAATTAAAGAGTATAACCTTTATTTTGTGAAAGTTGAAATAACAAATCTAATGGATGATGTGTACTTTCATCCTGAGAATAAAAAACAACAACAATAATATCACAAAAATCACATCTTGACTTTCAGGGCTACTATAGTCAATGGATTAAAATGAGCTAATGTGTGTGAAGTCTGGCGCACCCAGGGTATACAGGTTATGGTATTTTTCTTTCATCAAATACAGCTTTACTATTTTTTTGTAGTATGTATCAGCTCCAGAGCCACTTACCAATGGAACTCATCTGTTCTTTCCACTGGGTTAGGATTGCAATCCCGAAAGGCACAATCCCAAACATCATAATCCCTAATGCTGAGACCCCTGACGATCAAAATCCATAACATCTAAAACACCAAAAATCACAATCCCGAAAGATTAAAATTCTGCATGTTGAAATCCTGAAGGCCAAATTCTAGAGAACGGATTCATTGTATGCAGGATAGTTATGTTAGTTGCCTCATGTTAGCCGGGACTATTAGCTTGTTACTGTCTTTATTTGCATTTGGTGGAAAATTCAGATGAGTGGGTTAGCCACAAGATACAGTAACAATAAAAACTTCCGTTGAAAAATGTGTCGGCAGAGCGCGGTGGCTCATACCTGTAATCCCAGCACTTTGGGAGGCTGAGGCAGGCGGATCACGAGGGTCAGGAGATTGAGACCATCCTGGCTAACACGGTGAAATCCCATCTCTACTAAAAATACAAAAAGTTAGCCGGGCGTGGTGGCGGCGCCTGCAGTCCCAGCTACTCGGGAGGCTGAGACAGGAGAATGGCATGAGTCCCGGAGGCGGAGTTTGCAGTGAGCCGAGATCCCGCCACTGCACTCCAGCCTGGGTGAAAGAGCGAGACTCCGTCTCAAAAAAAAAAAAAAAGAAAAAGAAAAAGAAAAATGTGTAATTGGTATTCCTTTCAACTAATGACATTACAGGACCTTTTAATGAATCAAATCCCAATTTTCCTGAAGAAGCCAGTGAACTTGCTCACTGTTTCAAAGATAATTCTGTGAATAGTAGGATAAGAAGACACTATGTCTTCTTATGGTGCTACTGCTCGATCAGTGGTAGTGTTTTGACTCATTCTGTGGTCTGTGTATGAGTACATATGCCATTTACCCAAAACAACATAGAAGCAAGGTACAGAAGATGGAAAAATGTCATAGGGAGTGCTCATGTTGCTGTTTCTCAAACCATAGAAGAATTTCAAAAAGAGCAGTGCCACATAATAAATAGATGTGTACATACTTTCCAAGGAGAGCCATGCCCAAAAAGATAAAAATAAGCATTTATTATGATGCACGACTTCAAAATATAGTTAATGATCACATAAGTTGGTCAGGTCATATCGACTATCTCCATGAAATTGCATAATCTATTCGTGCCACCACCACACCTGGCTAATTTTTTCATATGTCAAATTTTCTTTTAGTTCCTTTTTAGTTTTTTCTCTTTTTTTTTTTAAGTTTTTTTTTTTAATATATAATTTTAAATTTTTTTTTTTTTAACAATTCACTATGCCATACTTTTCATGTCAGCATCATTTCCAGTATTAGCCTATAACTTGTGTAGAGACTTTTTGAGAGTTCTAATTCATTTAATGCATTTTTTTGCAAATTTGACTCCTTGAAAGAGCATTATCACAACCTTTACTTTATAAGCATTGTGTGTATATGTAAAAACATTGAGACTTCCTCGATAAATGAAGAGATATCTTTTTTTAACATCTTCATTTGTGAAAGATACTTTTTTTGAGATCTTGGAAATTTGGATGATTGCATATGAAGTGGTGGCCCACAGAAGTTTTTGGTGGATCTCATCGAAAGACAGGTTTTTCATTACAGGTCTTCAGATGAGACTAGTTATAAAGCTGGGCACACACGATTACTAACCATGGTGTTATGAATTTATACATTTCCCATTTGACCTATTTCTTTATGAATATGGCTTATCTGCTTTTAACTATTATACCTCTGCAACCGGCATTAGTAGTCCTGAGTGTTTATGCTTGCAAAAATATGCATGTCATTGCCTATTTATTGTATAAAGTGGCCTATAAATTGTTCTATCCTGTTTTATATGCTTCTCAAATAAATCCCTTCTAAACATTTAAATAAATATCTTCTAAATAATTAAAATAAAATTTCCACAATTATATTTTTGAGATTTTGATGTTTCAGGATTTCAACATTCAGGATTATGCAGTCTGGGATTGTGTTTTTGGGATTTTGATTTGTACCCCTTCCTGCCTTTCTAACCTCCTTTTCCTGCCGTGATGGAGAAGGGTTAAGCAATGAAAATCAAGAGATTTAGAGTTTAGCCTTGCAGCAACCATTAGACAAGGTATGGCATGAATGTTTCATATGAACTTCTGATTATTTTTCTAATAGTTTCCTAAAGGAAACTAAAGTCAAAGGTGAAATGAAAACACTGTTTCTAAAGGAAACTATTAGAAAAATCACGACTTCTTTTCTTTTCATTTTTGCTTTGTACATGTTAAGAAGCAATTTTTTCTTAACAAAGGGACTAAGTGTTCATGTTTTATGGGTTTGGCTCGTACCTCATGCACCAACTTGAATGTACCTTTGGGGGCATTCTAGGCATCCTTCCTCACAAAACTAATCACTCTTGTCTCTGTGGTTCTATTCCATTTTGTTCATTTGGATAGAGTATTGGAGACTCTCAGACCACTCGTTTACTGATTTGCCTCTCCAGTATATTGTCTGAGCAACTCCTTTCCAGAGAGCATGGCTTCCGACTTCTGTGTTCTCAGTCCTTTCCCTGGTGTCTGCCCCATTCTACAAATATTTGTTGAGCTGTATGGATGTACAGAAAGTGGGCCTCCTTTCTGAATAAACACACTCTGCTATCTCTATATAAGTACTTGTTCTGGTCTTATTCCCTTCTGGAATAAGGATGCAAATTAAAAGTAGATTTCTGTAACACAGAGAGTCACAAAGTAATTTGATTACAAGGGCACTTGAAGCAAGGGAATGTGTTATAGACAGGTGATTATCCTGTTAAGTTAATTACAACCCATTACTCTTTATTGTTTATCTGAATTTTTTAGTTGAGTGTTTCCAGAATCCTGCTCCAACACCAAACAAGATAAAATGCACAGTATTTTCATTTCACCTTTGACTTTAATATAAAGCAATAGATTTAAAAACTTCTTATGAAAAACTAGACTGTTGTTTTATATAGTTTTCTTGTTTTACAAAATATTCTCTACTTCCATGTTTTAAGCAGGTAACAATAATTTCTTGATATAAATTTAACATAGGAAATCCACAGCAAACAAGTAATTCAGTTTCTTTCACTCTTTTATCTCTTATCAGTTTCAGTTCCAAGGTTTCGGGAAGAATGGTTTTGGCTAAATCTTGATCATGTTCTCACTCCTGAACCAGACATCTCAGCCTGACATGTAAATTGTTAATATTGACTTTTTATCATACATGTCAAATTTTAATCCAGGGAAGCTTGGGGTATGTATATATTGGGATGAGGGTATGGATTTTCAATTCCCAACGTGTAGAGAAGGTACATTTATCTATCATATCCAGGATTGGTTACATCAATATCTGTTTTCTTAAAAATAATCCAGATTTTCTTTTGATTTGTTTTGTTTTCACTACTTGAAGAAATAATTACTATTGTGAGAAAATGACATACTTTATGGGTTGCAACACCTCCACTTCTCCTAGTATCCTCATCTTTGACTCTGCCATCCCTGCTAATGCTTGAGGCTTCACTTCCTCAGAGTTTCTTGTTCACTAATCTAGACAATCCATTCCGTGGGTCTTCCTAAAAATCTCAAGCAGCAAAGTGTTTCAATGAGTAATTGAAATACTTTGATTATGTGAGTGTCCGCTGAGCTGTTTCCCTAGATAGTTGTGTTCTCTTTGCTCAAATAAGATGATCTACACTAGACTATACAGAGTCAAATTCTTACGTACCTCCATGAATTGCTTTTCCCCAAGGCTCTGACTTACTCTCTCTGGGAAATCGATCCCTTGTTTCACTGCTGTTAGCACTATCAGCAGTGGCTTTAGCAGGTGTGTGGCAGGTGGTCGTTCTAATATCTGCCAGCTGCAATTGTGCCCAGCTGCACCAGGAATACACATACATACATGCATGTGTGTGTGTGTGTGCGTGTGTGTATATATATAATTTAATATATAATATAAATATATTCTGGTAATTAGCTTTATATCAATTTAGATATGATAGAAGAATTTCTCAGAAACCCTGCACTGTGTTTTATGTGACAGATATGTGTCTACCACTTTAAGAGAGGCACACATTTTAGCCTTTTCTGTAAGGCATTAATCTAGGTGGCAGAGCCTGATTATGTAGCAATTGGGCTTACTCTCCCCACAGAAGGCTGCTCTGACAGACTTGTTTGCAGTGTGTTATGGATCAGTGCTCACAGGGAACAAGTTTCCTAGCTGCCCTCCTTCTCTCACCAAAATGGCATCAACTGTTAGATAAATGTGTCTGTGGAAATTATGGTGGTTTTACAGAAACCTCAGGAAGCTCTTCTTATGAATATAGAACACCATTGGTGGAAGCCTAAACCTCTATTTCTTAATAAAAATAAAATCTGTTAGAGAATAAATGCTATTGCTTTGCAAAATGTAGCAGGCATTGAAAATGGCAAATATCCATAGAAGCTTATTTCTTTAAGATATGACATTAAGCTTTCTTTCTTTTTGATAAAAGACAGGACAAAACAAACTGTGGAATTCAAGGCTCTAATTTTATATGAGCACATTGGTTTACATGAGAAAATTTTGCAAATAAAGTATCTTTTGATTTGCCAACATTTATACGATCAATTCTTGAAAAGCTTTTTATCCTTACAAACTCTTCTACTATGGCTCTAACCAGGGTAAATATGAACTAGAATTTTAATTATAATTATGTGAGTAAAATAATTAGTATAGTAATAGGTTCACTTTGGGAAAGAAAGAGGAAGACTTCCTCTGAGCAATAATGGACATAATATATAGAAGAAAATCCTGCTAATCACCACAGGAAAACAGGAGGTGAAACACTGACGATAAAAAGACAGTGCTTATCCGGTTTATGATGAAAGCAGTTCCTTTCTTTGATCACAGGAGAGCAGTGTTCATCTATGAAACATTTTGTTTAAAGGGAATAACCAGAGCCTTTGTGATCTAGAAGAGGCTTGATGTGGCAGACTATATAACCCTTATTATTGAATCATAGCTATAAAAGAGGAACACATTTTTCCCATAGAAAAACAGTTATATTTGTAAAAGATTTTGTAAGCTGTCAGTGTGCTAGTCTTGAAATCAATTGGCAACAATACATATATATGAATCTTTTCGGTGCAAGACTCTGAGAGTCCCTAGCAATATGCAAGATGCATTTCCTCATTGAAAGAGAGGTAATTACATCATGCCTTGTAATTTAAGTGTTTCATTTAAGAACTGGTCTCAACTAAATTCAAACAGATAACCCTTAACATAAATAGTTAGTAAATATAATTACCCAAAACAACCTATGAAAGATCTCTGTGGATGTGATATACGTACGTTTCTTAGTAGGTAAGATTAAGAGAGTAGTATTTCAAACTGTTTTTCCTTGTTTTCCAAGAGTAATAGGATTTAGCAAAAGATGTTAACTCTTATGAGAACAATTAGCAAGATATTTGATTTTTTTTTCACAAGAGCCATGGACAAGTAATATTATCTCAAGGATTATTTACATGAATTACATAAGGAAATTTTAGTATTTCTAAATCATTTAATTTGCAGAGGCAATACAAAGCAGGGGCTTACTTTTGTGTTTAAACATCTTATCCAAAATTCTAAATATAAGTTCATTTTTTTCTTTATAACTTTCTAGAGTTAAATATATATTTATCTCTTGTGATTGGAAGCTTTGGAACTAGAGGTGGCCAGGAAAGTACTGATTCCTTATTTCATTCTCCTTCTAAACCTATGACCCCTTTCTTTCTTTACTCCTTTCTTGCCCAGATTTCAAGTTTTTATGGCTTCAAAATTGTTTTTTATACTAAAAATAGTCATTGATACTTATTGATAATTCAGCTGATGAGATGAGAGTCCATACCTCTCCACCTCCATGAGTGTCTGTTCAGGAGCATGCAAGATAACAGTGTTTCCTAGAATTCTCTCAAGTACACTGTTGCAAATATAGAAACATTATCTAAAGCAGTTAGAAAAGATGAAACTTCTTGCTGATTTGCAATGATCACCACTGAAACCCCTGGTTTTCCAGTCTGCGGGATCTGCTCTAACATGCAGTACCACGCAATGAGTTTTAAGTAAGTTCCTTCAAGACTAATTTTCCTCAAATATTGTATTAACATAATTCTACATATTTATGAATTTGGAATTACCTAAAGTGTTAATTTTTAAATTTTAAATTCAGATGTCTCATCTTGGGTGAATATAATCTGAGAGTAGTAGATGGAAAACATCTGTTGAAAACGTTTTATATAGCATAAATTTGGCTTCAACAATATGTAAAATTGTCTAGAAAGAAGTAGACTAATCCTCAAATAAGCTGGAATATTTTTTGAAAGAAGCAGTAGAAGATGGAGTTTTGCCATGTTGGCCGGGCTGGTCTCGAACTCCTGGCCTCAGGTGGTCCACCTACCTCAGCCTCCCAGGGTGCTGGGATTACAAGCATGAGCCGCCATGCCCAGCCCACATAAATATTAAAATAAATGTATGTGTGGAGAAAAAAATAAAAATAAAAATACTTTTTAAATTTGTACATTATTGATTATTTATTTCTAGTTGTGCCTTTACCAGATATCATCATCACATTGTAGATTTATTTTTCTTTACAAAGGTCAATGATCAGTATGCTAAATGGACTATCCAGAACTTTTGACCCACAGCAAATAAATCTCTTTAGTGTTTTCCTACTTTGGTTTTATCTTGATTTTTCAAAAATGCAGATGTTGATAGCCTCTTAAAAATAGAGTATTAAGGCTTGGTGAAGTGGCTCACGCCTATAACCTCAGCACTTTGGGAGGCCAAAGTGGGAGGATCCCTTGAGCCCGGGAGTTTGAGACCAGCCTGAGAAAGAGAGTGAGATCTCGTATTTATATGAAGTTTAAAAAAACTAGCCAGGGAAGTGTCACACACCTGTAGTCCCAGGTACTTGGGAGGCTGAGGTGGGAGGTTCCTTTGTGCCCAGGAATTTGTGGTGGCAGTGAACTACGATTGCCATGCCACTGTACTCCAGCCTGGACCACAAAGCAAGACCCCAGTTCTAAAAAAAATAAATAAATGAAAATGGAGTATTCAATCAGAAATTGGGGGAGTTATAAAGTCAAATCTGACTTAGGCATATACCATTGTCCTTGAATACCTTTGAGTTAAGAAAAAGAGTGTCGTGGGATACTTCGTGGTTAACTTTTGATTTAGGCTTCTTAGAGATTAGTTTACATTGAGATAATGATGTTCCCTCTTTTAAGTATTGATATGGTTTGGTTGTGTTCCCTCCCAAATCTCATCTTGAATTGTAGCTCCCATAATTCCCATGTATTGTGGGAGGGACCCGGTGTGAGATAATTGAATCATGGGGGCAGTTTCTTCCATACTGTTCTCGTGGTAGTGAATAAGTCTCACAAGTTCTGATGGTTTTATAAGGGAAAACACCTTTTGCTTGACTCTCGTTCCTTCTTGTCAGCTGCCATGTAAGACGTACCTTCCACCGTGACTGTGAGGCCTCCCCAGCCACGTGAAGCTGTGAGTTCCTTAAACATCTTTTTTCTTTATAAATTACCCAGTCTCAGGTATGTCTTCATCAGCTGCGTGAAAACAAACTAATACATGTATTATACATGATATCTAATGTCTGTAACTTTAGGATTTGGGTTCTTTTTCTTTATGTATCTGAAGTGTAATATTGGGTAGCAGTTTGCAACATTTGCATTTCATTTGTGGTGTTTTATATCCCTAGAAATCAAAGCTTATTAAATGGATTTCAAAATAAAGACAAGGCTCCTATTTTATTAAGAAAATTTTGATGCTCATAAAATCAACAGGAAAGATTGAAACAGACTGAAGACAGGGAAGCTCTAACAAATAGATTCCATATTACATATCAGAAATGGTATCAGGTAATCATCCTGATGCCATGACCACATATTAGCAAGGAAGCCTGCACCATCAACATCACTGACTCAGCTCCCGGATAATATCACTACCTCCAGGTAATCCACTACTCATTTGTCTCACTATTCCTTCCTTTGAAGTTTCGGCGAGTGCATTTTATTGGTGAGTCTAGGTCGTGTGCTTGCTAACTATGCATGGAAGCTTTGGACATGAATTTCTGGCATTTTCAGATTCTTCGTTTGCAAGAACACTCATAAGGTGAGAGGTTTTGCAAACATTATAAGGGGAAACATCAAATGGGCAGCCAAAAAGAATGACATGTGTCTTGCCTGTCTTTGTAATGGCCATCTGTGATGACCTGTTGGCCCTTATGGTCAGATAAAGTTGGGGTAATTGCATAAAATATTATTAGATGAAATCTCTCCTTTTGGGGATATTCAGATATAAACTTTAAATCATTATCATAATAATGCACTATCAGGTTAAACAGCTTTTGTAAAAATAATTTTTTTTAAAGATACATTTCAACCCTTTCATCAATGGCAAAAGATGATGCAATTATAATTCCAGGGGAAAAAAAGGAAACAAAAAATGAAAATGATTACTAGCATATGAATGGTGCTTACAGATTATGACAAAAGACTGATTATTATGTTATAGAAAATGTAAAATAAAGGGAAACAATATGTTTCAAGTCTTGCTAAAGGGGAGAGGACAAGATTTTTCTACATTCATTGAGCTAATTCTGTTAAACAAGCTTCTGCTCTTAAAATATAAATGGTGTTAGTTTTCCTTTGAAGTTGTTCAGTGTACTCAGATGTAGGCTATAAATATACTTTTGAAGCACTTTTTGACACTACAGTCTCAGTTTCTCTTCTACAGAAGTATAGATAGAAAAAAAAAATGAGGAGAGTTTTGCAATCTTCACAAAGTCTTGTCTGATCCCAAAGTAGAACCTAAGGCTCTCAGGTCACTGGTTCAAATGGAGGAGCACGTGAACTGCTGCTTTACTCATCCCTGGAGGATGGCTTTGAAGTCCCACTTACTCTGTAATATTCAAACTGTGCAGCAAATTAGAAGCTGTTGCTTAGCTACAAACAGTTCTATATAGTTTGGCTAAGTTTGACTGCTGGAAAGTATAATGGGAATTAAGGAGACCCTAGATCCCCACTACAACCTTATTGCAGGTATAAAGCACTAATATATGCAAATAGGTAAGAAAGCTCAGCACTGTGTGATATTTTGAACCACACAGACAATTTGTGAATGACCATGCTTTAGAGGGTGTTGCAGTAATATGGTTTGTGATGCACTGTACTAACTTGTTGAATTAAAATGTGGAAATTTCTGTGTTAATTTTCCTGCATACAAATGGTAAGCATGCTTTGAATTTTCTTTTTAGAGAGAGGTATAAAGCACTAGCCAGATCAGACACAAAATTTTTATTTAGATTTGTGTCCTAAGGCCAGTAATAAAACCATAAAGTCAGTGTTCTTTTTTCTTCTTATAGACTTTGTGCTTTTATTTGCCCCAAGCAAAACAGTAAGTGGTGGTTTTCAAGCCTCAATTTCAATCATAAGGAAATTAAGTATAGCCCTGTATTTGTAGAGAAATACTTTGCCAATGGGTCATTTAGAGAGCTCTCAGAAACAAAGATGTCTTTCTTTTTAATAACAGTGACCTCATTAACCAAATTTATGAATGTCTACTCTCTATAAAGAAGTATAAATTATTTTAAAAATAAGATATTGGAAAGAACTCCAAGGTAAGAAATCTTGGCCTGAAAACCTACTTTTTTTCTCTTAGTATGTGATATTGAGTACATCACTTTTCTGTTCTAAGTTTGAATTCCTAAATTTGTGAAATGGCTTAATAATCTTAGATTGTGTTAGGAAAAATAAAGGTCGACATTTTGGAAGCTTTTTGGAAGGTTGAAACACTATTTAGCTTAAGAGAGGAAAGATTTAGCTTAAGAGAAAAATAGATAAAATGGAACTCCTGAATATTACTTCTATTTCTTGGATGTTTACACTATACTTGCAAATATATGTATATATATACTTGATATATTTATATGATACACACACATATATGTATACATATATACAAATATATATATATACTTTATTTATATGATACACATATATGTGACTAGACAATAAAGCAAGGGATGCTCTGGTATATTAGTGAAAAATACAAGAATGATTATTATGTGGAAGAATAGTGAGGTCATCACTTGAAGGTTATTTTAGCATTTCTAATGGCATATGTTAAATCTTGAGCAAATCAAAATGTCACAAGTAATACAGAAAATGATATCGACTGCCAGCGTACTATTATTTAGAACAGCATTTTTGTGTTAAATGCCCTGGGTTTTGAATCTTAAATGTGCCAACAACTAGCCATGTAATCTTTGCAAAATTTCTTCATGTTCTTCCATTTCAGTTTCTTTATCTGGAAAATGGTTATAATAATAGTACCTAAGTTACACAGTTGTTCCTGTAAATGAAATGGGATACTGCACATGTAATAGTCCTCAACTTCAGGATTTAGGACATAGAATGTAGCAAATTCTATTTTTATCATTGTCATATCTATGTATTAGTATCACTTAGATGTCTAATTTTTTGAGTGACCGTTTTCTCCATTTAGACTTTTTATCTTATGAAATACATTGAATTTGTCTTTGCATTGGCTTAAACCAGATGTGCACAGAATTTCTTTGCAGTGGCCAAGAATTTTGTTTTTGTTTTTTTTTTTCATACTCTTCTCTTTCTGTTTCTTCCTTCCTTATGCACAGCTTGTAATGGTTACAAGTTATGTTACAAGCTCTGGTTATCGTTAAATATGATTACAAACAATTCCTGACAATGGTGTTGGGTAGTGGAAAGACCTCTCATGGTTTTGAATAACCTTAGACAAATTGCTTTACATTTGTTGACCACCCCCACCATTTTCATCTATAATATGTGAGAAAAATGTATCAATATTTTTAAAAGGATGTAAATTGCCTGACAGATAATAGGTACTCCCAAAATGGTGACTATTACTACTATTATTTTCTTTCAGTTTTAGAATATTTTGACTCTTTTTGGAGTGTTCTAAAATAAGCTATTACATGTTAAGACATTCAAAGCAGAAACAGGAATGCTTTTATAACTTCTGTAATTGATTACCATTAGCATTGGCTTCATGTACTAATATAATAAGGATGTTGTGGGGTCCTTTGCCATCCCTATGCTTGGGGTTACTTCTCTCAGGAATGTGGTATACTGGATCTTGTGTCTTGGCATACAGAGGGCAGTTCCCTTTGAAAATAATCAGACATTTCTTAGAGGAGTATATGCTGATGTAACCTAGTATTATTGCTTCAAGATGGAATCTTTCTTGACATTTCTTGTCTATTTAAACTATTTCTAAAAATGTATTCTGGCTTCTAGAATGCTCTTCCCAGATGGTGAAAAAAAATCCCCCATGAGTCAATGAAAGGTGATTTTAAAATTATTTGGAAACTATTCTACTCTAATATTGCAGTGGACATTGTCAACTACTATTTGGCAATTCTGCAATACCATGGAGCACATTTTTCTGATCGTGTTATAGAGGTGACCATCCAACTCTGCTTCATGTGTGACAGCTGGCAGCAGTCAGAACCATGCCACAAATAACTAGAGCAGTGACTTTTGAATAATAGAGCTTTTATTTTAGATTCTTTTTAAAAAAAATAATGAATTTGACCTCTTGGATTTTTTCAGGAAATAAGTGCAGTTTAGCTGCATCAGGAATGATGCATTTTATAGACTATTCTGAATAGTTAACGTAGACTAACTGCCCATTCACAGTACTGCTTTAAAGCCTTTCTCCCATGGCTTTAGGAAGAGAGAATAAGCATATGATGCAAGTTTCAAGGAAATCCCAAAGCCTCTGTTGTCTAATAGAAATGTGCAGACCTTCTTTGACCTCGTTCAGTGTATCCCATTTAAATTGACTTCCAAGACTTAAGAAACACACTAGAACTATTTACTAATAATATCTCTTATAAGAATAAAACTAAACTCATCCTTTTTTATGGCTGCATAGTATTCCATGGTGTATATGTGCCACATTTTCTTAATCCAGTCTGTCACTGATGGACATATGGGTTGATTCCAAGTCTTTGCTATTGTGAATAGTGCTGCAATAAACATACGTGTGCATGTGTCTTTATAGCAGCATGATTTATAATCCTTTGGGTATATACCCGGTAATGGGAGTCCTTTGTAGGGACATGGATGCGGCTGGAAACCATCATTCTTAGCAAACTATCACAAGAACAGAAAACCAAACACCGCATGTTCTCACTCATAGGTGGGAACTGAACAATGAGATCACCTGGACTCGGGAAGGGGAACATCACACACCGGGGCCTATCATGGGGAAGGGGGAGGGGGGAGGGGGGAGGGATTGCATTGGGAGTTATACCTGATGTAAATGACGAGTTGATGGGTGCTGACGAGTTGATGGGTGCAGCACAGCAACATGGCACAAGTATACGTATGTAACAAACCTGCACGTTATGCACATGTACCCTAGAACTTAAAGTATAATAATAATAATAAATAAATTTAAAAACAAAGAATAAAACTAAAAATGAGGGAAAATAAAACTAAGATAAATTGCAATTAAGGTTTACTGTTTTAAATTATAGTCGAATCATGTAAAGCAAATGTATTAGGTAGTAGGAAAATAGCAAGTAAATGGTATCCTAATTCTGGTGCCAGTGAGTGTCAAGTATTTGATAAGAACTTGGCATACACAGAATATTCTATTGCAGATATTCTCATGTTGTAATCAGATGGAGATGCAAAAATATAAGGTGTTTTATTTTTAAATTAGAGATTTGTATTTTCATTAACAACATTATTATAATGTTTGATTTATAAAGATGTTTGAATTAATTTGCTGTTCTAGACTATAGTGGCATAAACGAATTTTGCGTTTATTTCTAGATCTATTTTTTTTTCTTTTTCTTTTTCTTTTTTTTTCTGAGATGGAATCTCACTCTATCACCCAGGCTGGAGTGCAATAGTGCGATCTTGGCTCACTGCAACCTCTACCTCCTGGGTTCAGACGATTCTCCTGTCTCAGCCTCTTGAGTGGCTGGGATGACAGGCATGTGCCACCACACCCTGTTAATTTTTGTATTTTTTAGTAGAGATGGAGTTTCACTATGTTAGTGAGGCTGGTCTCGAACTCCTGACCTTGTGATCCGCCTGCCTTGGTCTCCCAAATTGCTGGGATTACAGGCGTGAGCAACAGTGCCTGGCCCCTCTAGATCTCTTTCTTTTGATGAGATGAATTTAAACTCATTTTTACCTGATGACATGAAGGAAAAAAGGTCACTGCAGTGGCTCAGTAAGTTTTTAATTAATGAAATAAATATGAAAAGGGGAAAAGAATCCCCTCTCTTGGTGAATGATATCCAGTGGTTTCTTGAATAACTAACCATTAATTCCACAAAAGATTCTATTTTGGAATCTCAAAGCCAAGGCCAATGGTCAAACATCAGCTAAAGATAGCTTTTCTGAACTCATGAAAAGTAGCGTACAATTGGAAATGACATAGCCATTTTTTTTTCTCATGCTAGCTAATATAAATGATCTTTATCATCTTCAATAGCTAAAGGCAAGCAAAAATGTCTATGAGTCAAGGAAATTATCAGAATGTGAGCCATTTGTTCTCTTGAAACATCCCATTGTTTAATCAGTTTTTAAATATTATACTAACTAGATAGTTGAATGATCTGTCCCCCAACAAAACAGTTCTCCAGGTGGCTGTGTTCTCCCCCATGTTTTGCATGTAGTTATGTCCCCTTTTTGACTTGTAGTTCTCAAGAATAACTGCAGAATATGTGGAAATGCAATGTCCGAAGATAGAGAGAAACTGCCTGAAACAGCCTGGACCTTGTTCCTGTCCCTGTTAGGGAAAATAACATCTTGAGTTAGGGAGGAACTTTTCTGGACGGGCTGGACATTGATTCTCTCTCTCCTAAAAGCGGGGTATCTTTGAAGCTTTTTCCAGTGATTCATGGTATTCCTGTGATATACGACCCTGAGCCTCTTGTAGGGGTCCCTCAGTTGTGATGTACATGGATCAGACCCCATTCACCCTGGGGCAGCTTTCTGAGCCCTGAAAGAGTTACTCACAATGGATCATAGGCTGCTTGTGTTTCTTGCTGCCTATAAGTAACACATTTGCTTCATATAACTTGTTGCATATGAGTGTGCTCTGCTTCAGCAGACTCAGACGCGTTGGTTTATTAGTCCACTTTCACACTGCTGATAAAGACATATCTGAGACTGGGTAGTTTACAAAGAAAAAGAGGTTCAATAGACTTACAGTTCCACGTGGCTGGGAGACTTCACAATCATGGGGGAAGGTGAAAGGTACATACCACATGGCGTCAGGCAAAGAGGGAGTGAGAGCCAAGAAAAAGGTGTTTCCCCTTATAAAACCATCAGATCTTATGAGACTTATTCACTACTATGAGAACAGTATGGGGTAAACTGCCCCCATGATTCAATTATCTCCCACCGGGTCCCTCCCACAACATGGGAATTATGGGAGCTACAATTCAAGAGGAAATTTGGATGGGGACACAGCCTAACCATATCAGCTGGTAATCAGAACACAATAAACCTGTTCTATCCCTTCCACCCCCATTGTAACCTCTTCAGCTTCCTATTATCCTGAAGTCAAAGCTGTATTCTTCTTTATATCATTACTTTTTCAAATGTAGCTATTGTGATAGAAGCATTTGCATGTTTACTTTTTACAAAAGACTTTGGACAATCCTTCAAGAAGTTTATAGTCTGTTTAGTTACCTGCCATCTTGGTATTATATCTGTGGATGAGATACAGTGACAGTGAAGTTTCTCTGTGGAACAATGCTAATATCACTTCTCTGCCACTTGTGTAGGCATCATGTAGCAACACGGAAAAATGACAAGTAAAGGATCTAGGCAATCGGTGCTCAGCACCTTGGAGAGCTCTTTGTAAGTTTTTTGTTTGTTTGTGTGGATGTACATGAACATATACACAGATATATCTACACATATACATGTATACAAAATTACACATCTATGCATACCATGCTCATATACGCATCAATATACATATATAAACATATATGTACACATTTAGATTTATACAATGTATTTATATAGTTGCAGATTCACACACAATTTTCAGATGGATTCAGCATTATCAAGGGAGACACTGTGGAATTATTACTATGTGATGATTGTAACAGGGCTAACGTCATGTTTTACTCTTCACTAAATTTTCTTCCCCAGAATAAACCAGCTTAGAACTTTACCAACCTTTATTTGAAACAGTGATGACTCTAGATGTATACCCCTTGAAAATTCATTGTTATAACAAAAATATTAAGTAGAAATTATGGTATCCCATCTACTATGCTACATACTTCATATACATTTACAGAATCCTTACAATTATACTACTAGGTTGGCGTTATTATTGTGATTCTAAAGTGTAGGAAACTAAGGTCAAGATCATTTCAAATGATGTGCAGAGTTCAGTTATGTAGCAATCTGTGAATCCATAACTCAAACTCAGGTATTTATACATTAGAACCCATGTTCTTTTCCTTTTTATTATTTAAATAATTTTAAATTGTTTTACCTGCTAAGTACAGGAATATATGTGCAGGTTTTGTTACATAGGTAAAATTGTGTCATGAGGGTGTGTTGTATAGATTATTTCATCACTCAGATATTAAGATATTAGTTATTTTTCCTGATCCTCTTCCTCCTCCCACCCTCCACCCTCCAGAAGGCTCCAATGTGTGTTATTCCCCACTATGGGTCTTATCATTTAGCTTCCACTTATAAGTGACAACATGCAGTTTTTGGTTTTCTGTTCCTGTGTTAGTTTGCTAAGGATAATGGCCTCCAGCTCCAACCATGTCCCTGAAAAGGACACGATCTTGTTACTTTTTATTTCCTTCAACTTTTATTTTAAGTTCTGGGATACATGTGCAGGATGTTCAGGTTTGTTAGTTAGGTAAATGTGTGCCATGATGGTTTGCTGCACAGATCAAACCATCACCTAGGTATTAAGCATAGCATTCATTAGCTATTCTTCCTGATGCTCTCCCTCCCTCCACACCACCCCTGCCCCACCGACAGCCCCAGTGTGTGTTTCCCCCCAGTGTGTCATCATTCAGCCCCACTTATAAATGAGAACATGTAGTGTTTGGTTTTCTGCCCCTGCGTTAGCTTGCTGAGGATAATGACTTCCAGCTCCATCAATATTGCTGCAAAAGGCATGATCTCATTTCCTTTTATGGCTGCATAGTATTCCATGGTGTATATGTACCATTTTCTTTATTCAGTCTATCCTTGATAGGAAATTGGGTTGATTCCCTTTCTTCCATATTGTGAATAGTGCCACAAAGAATATATGTGTGCATGTATCTTTATAATAGAATGATTTATATTCCTTTGGTTATATACTCAGTATATGACTCAGCTGAGTCAAATGGTATTTCTGCTTCTAGATTTTTAAGGAATTGTCACACTGTCTTCCACAATGGTTTTACTAATTTAAATTCCCACCAACAGTGTAAAAGCATTCTTTTTCTCCATAACCTCACCAGTATCTGTTTTTTTCTTGACGTTTTAATAATAGCCATTCTAACTGTGTGAGATGCCAACTCATTGTGATTTTGATTTGCACTTCTCTAATGATCAATGATGTTGAGCTTTATTTCATGATTGTTGGCTGCGTTAATGTTTTCTTTTGAGTAGTGTCTGATCATGTCCTTTGCCCACTTTTTAATAGGGTTGTTTTTTTATTTCTTGTAAATGTATTTAAGCTCCCTGTAAACTCAGGATATTAGACCTTTGTCAGATGGATAGATGGCAAAAATGTTCTCCCATTCTGTCGGTTGTCTGTTCACTCTGATGATAGTTTCTTTTGCTGTGCAGAAGCTCTTGAGTTTAATTAGATCCCATTTGTCAATTTTTGCTTTTGTTGCAATTGCTTTTGATGTTGTCATCATGAAATATTTGCCAATGCATATGGCCTGAATGATATTGCCTAGGTTTTCTTCTAGGGTTTTTATAACTCCGGGTTTTACATTTAAGTCTTTATTCCATGCTGTGTTAATTTTTGCATAAGGTGTAAGGAAGAGGTCCAGTTCCAATGTATATTTCAATGTATGCATATATCATATGCATATGGCTAGTCAGTTCTCCCAGCACCATTTTTTAAATAGGGGATCCTTTTTCCATTACTTGGTTTTGTCAGGTTTGTCAAATGTCAGATGGTTGTAGGTGCGTGGTCTTATTTATGAGTTCTCTCTTCTGTTCTATTGGTCTATGTGTCTGTTTTTGTTCCAGTACTATGCTGTTTTTCTTACTGTAGCCTTGTTAGTATAGTTTGAAGTCTGGTAGTGTAATGCCTCCAGCTTTGTTCTTTCTGCTTAGTATTGTCTTGGCTACAAGGGCTCTTTTTCGATTCTATATGAATTTTAAAATAGTTTTATTTTCTATTTCTGTTAAAATGTCAAAGGAAATCTAATGCAAATAGCATTGAATCTATAAATTACTTTGGGCAATATGGTCATTTTCATGATATTGATTTTTCCTATCCAAGAGCATGGAATGTTTTTCTATTTCTTTGTGTCCTCTCTAATTTCCTTGAATAGCAGTTTGTAGTTTTCCTTGAAGAGATCCTTCATTTCCCTTATTAGTTGTATTCCTAGGTATTTTGTTTTCTTTGTAGTGATTGTGAATGGGGGTTCATTTATGATTTGGCTCTCTACTTGTCTATTGTTGATGTAAAGCAATGCTTGTGATTTTTGCACATTGATTTATACCCTGAAATATTGCTGAAGTTGCTTATCAGCTTAAGGAGTTTTGGGGGTTTTCTTTTCTTTTTTAAATGTCAGTATTGCTTTAATTCAATTAAAAATTTTAGCAAATTAAGAACAAAAAGAATGCAAACTCATTTTTAGAAGCAATGAACATTTCCAGGTTCCTAGAAATATGAAAAAATTCAAGGTTTCTTACATGTTTCAAACTTTTAAACAAAGCAGTGCATATTGTTCAAAATATGTGTTACATTTTAATTAATATTAACCAGTTAAACAGTTATTTTTTTCTTCTCCTTTTTAAATATACAATAATGTCAGTTGCAGACAGAGACAATTTGACTTCCTATTTGAATCCCCCTATTTCTTTCTCTTGCCTGATTGCCCTGGTCAGAACTTCCAGTACTATGTTGAATAGAAGTGGTGAGAGAAGGCATCCTCATCTTGTGCTGGTTTTTAAGGGGAGTGCTTCCAGCTTATGCCCATTCAGTATGATATTGGCTGTGGGTTTGTCATATATGGTTGTTATTATTTTGAGGTATGTTCCTTCAATACTTAGTATATAGAGAGCTTTAAAGGAAGGGATGTGGAATTTTACCGAAGGCCTTTTCTGCTTCTATTGAGATAATCATGTATTTTTTTTGTCTTTAGTTCTTTTATGTGATTAATTACTTTTGTTGATTTGTGTGTGTTGAACCAACCTTGCATCCTGGGAGAAGCTAACTGGATCGTGGTAGATAAGCTTTTTGATCTGCTGCTGGATTCAGTTTGCCAGTATTTTATTAAGGATTTTTGCACTGATGTTCATCAGGGATTTTAGCCTGAAGTTTTCTTTTCTTGTTATATCTCTGCAAGGTTTTGGTATAGGATGATGCTAGCCTCATTAAATGAGTTAGGGAGGAGTCACTCCTTTTCAATTGTTTGGAATAGTTTCAGAAGAAATGGCACCAGCTTCTCTCTGTACCTTTGGTAGAATTCACCTGTAAATCTCTCTGGTCCTGGGCTTTTTGGTTGTTGTTGGTAGGCTATTTATTACTGCCCAATTTCAGAACTCATTATTAGTCTATTCAGGGATTCAATTTCTTCCTGGTTCAGGGAGGAACCCATGTTCTTTTCCCGATTCTAACATGTGCCATTTGTTATTAAACTTGTAATGGACCTTCTTCCTGTCCCCGCTAGGGAAAATAACATCTTGAGTTAGAGAGGAATTTCTCTGGACAGCCTGTGCTTTGTTCCTCTCTCTCCTAACAGCAGGATATCTCAGACACAAAGATCTGAGATATTTAGTCAGATCTCCTTTTTCTATGTGAGCTGAATAAATAGAAAAAAAACATTAACGATTTACAATTTTCCTGAGATTAGTTTAGTAGCTCTGCTCTATAATACACATCATTAAAGGAAAAGTAATTCCAGTAGCTATAACACATCCCCATGGATGAAATAAATTGATGCATTAAAAATATTAAGTGGCTACCTGACAAAGGAGTAATACTGACAACTGAGCAGTCTCCAGAGAACTTTCATATGCTTTAGTTCTTCCCTTATTTCAATCATCTGAGAATTGTGAAAGACTGCTCATGCATGTTTGCTATAGTAACCTTTGAGCATAGTACTAGATGCAACCTACTAGCCAAAAGCTTTATCTTTATGAGAGCAATATACTTTACAGGTTATGAGAGTTATGTGTCATCCATGTCCTCAAGCTGTTGGCTACAGAAGGAAGTCAGAATAGTTTAACTTTGAAGTTAGTCTTCTATGAAGGTTTCTATGTTTTTAGAAAATAAAAATGATTTCATCTTTAGGTTAAACTGTTAAAGAATGGGACCAAATATGACACTAACACCATTTTATATGCCCTAGAAGTATAGCATACCAATAGATGGTTTTTCTCTTCTTTAGTTTTTCCACTTGAATTTACTGAATACTGCCTTCTCACCCTTTTCAATAGTAGTATTATAAAAAGTTAGATAAAGAATTAAATTATTGAGCTTTATAATTCAAGCAAAACAAATGCATTTTGCCTCTTTTCTACATGTTGTTTACATTCTAAATTTTCACTGAATTTTGTTGGTGTTTAAAGGGAAAAAAAACTGGTAAAATATAATAAAATACCACTTGATCTTCTGAAATTCCACCTCTTTCATTAAAATTTCCCAGATTATGTACTATTTAATGCTTATCATTCAGGATATTATTATCTAAAATACAAATGAGCATAATATAGACACAACAGCAAGTTGTCTGCTCTAAGTCTTCTAGATATGATAGGCAAATTTCTCCTGCCTCTGGGCCTTTGGTTCTCATATACTTTTTCCTAAAATATCCTGATCACTTTACCACACTTTTCCTATTTATCCTACAAATCTCAGCTCAAGTTCTACCTTTTCAGGAAAAAGTTTCATTGAACAAAACTCTTTACCTCTTCCATACTCATATAGCATTAATATTTATAATATTTAACACTCATTTGGCACCTAGGTACTTGAAGTCTTGGAAGAATCAGATTGTAGAGCTTTAGACCAAAAGACCAATATCTTGGGGATTTTCTCTTCTCAGATCCAAAGGCAGGGTGAGTCTTATCTAATGGTTACCAGAATAAATTTTTTTCATTAGTGAATCTGAACATTGCTACTTCTATTATTAATGAACATGAAAGATTTAAACTCACATGTCATTTGTTAATGCAAGTGGTTGAATAACCTTGTACTCAAGCTTTGGTTCTTGATTTTTTTCTAGAGAAGGAATCCAACTAGAGTTGGTACTAGATCCTGCCCTGGACTGTTATTGTGATATCCTAAGGAATCTGCCCCTTTACCAATCCCATCCCAGGGCCGAATGCACATTCTAGAATTCCGATTTGCATCTTCTTAGTAGGGAAGTCACACTCCTAAATGATGCTTATAACAATATTACTGGATATTCCAGTTCTGTCTGATCTCTTGGGTAATTAAACTAACTCAGATTAGAACAAATTTGATTATCTGCCTTGGATTGGCTGGTTAATTATTCACTGAAATTTTCCAGGTCTTTGTTATAATTCTTGTTTTGCTAATCACTCCAATTTTAGAATGGATTTTTCCCTTTCTCTTCATCATTTTTCTCAAGCAAACACTCAGGCAAAAATTCAAGGATGCTAGTTTAAGAAATCACAGTTGGTCATTTAAGAACATCTGAGCCTCGGTGTCACAGTTTGGTTTAGGAATGTTGCTCAGTGCCTGGGAATTGCATTTGCCAAACTAAAGGCATATTTCTTTGCCTAGGATGACAATGGAAACCAGTTTTTGTATCCAAATACAATCTAGACACTAGATATTTAGCAGAAGCCCATCTCCAGGTGATACATTAGTCCTGGGATTCAGCACAGGATGAAAAAACACTGCAGTGGCAACATTTCCTGAAACCAGTGGTCAACATAAAGCACATATTTTCATGCCAGGCTACTGGGAGAAAGGACTGAAATAGTAATGCATAGACTCAGAGGTTAATACTGAGATCACCTGTTGTTAAGGTGATTCACCAGTAGGAACCCATGTGTGAAGATGATGATTTTTGATTAGTCACTCTCTGTGGTTTTTATTGTTCAGAGAACCAGGTAGGACTAAGATAAAGAGAGTCACACTTTCTGGGGAATTGAGGACTGCTAAATTCACAGAAATGAGGCAAGTATGACATAAATATTGAGTATCCAATTTACTGACTAATACTAACTTCTTAAAAACTTCAATTTGATTTCTGTCTCTTTCATACTTATGTATAATACATTGTGCTTTACTTATGTTCATATTGAATTTCTCTGTACTATGTCATTAACTTTTATGATTCGAATGATTTAGATTAATGCCAAACTCGTAGCTACATGCAGGAGAACATTTAAAACTATTTGGTAAGGATGATATAGATGTAATCAATGCTCAATTGCTTGGAATCATTGAATATGTTTCCCTGAGCCTAATAACTGGCCATTTTTTCAAATCTATTAAAAAAGAATATCCATGTTTTGTAAATAACATTTTTACAATGATATTTTATGAATTCTTCAAGGCTCATGATTTTCAAATCATTGATTAAAAATAGTGCTGTCCTGATGACTATTTGATATGACCAAGTTTTGAGAGTGTCTCGTAATCCTCTAATAAAATTCATTTGACGATTTCCTTAAAAGCCTGTGGTTTATTTACAGTATTAATTTAAATAAGTAATTTACTGTATTTTTGTGATGGATACTACTACTTCTATTACTTTTTCATCCTGCCTAAATAGCTTAATTTGTTTAAAAAATAGCACCAGACCCTTGTACACTCATTTTTCTTCATGGAAAAAGGTGGAATTAGAAAACATCATCATTTTTACATAAATCTGGATTAAATTAAGAAGCACAAAATTATTAATCATACTAGTTAGAAAAGAAGTAAACTTGTTTCATTTGGTGGCTCTTTTCTGTTGAATCACTACAATGTTAAATATCAAAGCACAAATATATGCATCTGGAATTTAGCAACCATATAACATGATTAAGAAAAGCTCCAAATTTACTATTTTTTTACTTCTTTCTTTCTTAACTCTTTTATTTACTTTCTCTTTGTTTCCTTCCTATCCTTATCCTTTGATATGGTTTGTCTGTGTCCACACTGAAATCTCATCTTGTATTGTAGTTCCCATAATCTCAACATGCATTGGGAGGGACCTGGTAGGAGGTAATTGAATCACGCAGGCAGTTTTCCCCATGCTATTCTTGTGACAGTAAGTTCTCATGAGATCTGATGGTTTTATAAAGGGCTTCCTGCTTTGCTCAGCTCTCATACTTCTTGCTGCTGCCATGTGTAGAAGCTCCTGTTTGCTTCCCCTTCCACCGTGATTGTAAGTTTCCTGGGGCCTCCCCAGCCCTGCAGAACTGTGAGTCAATTAAAACTCTTTACTTTATAAATTACCCAGTCTTGGGCAGTTCTCTATAGTAGCATGACAATGGACTAATACATCTTCCTCCCCACCATTCTTCCTCCTTTTCCTTCTTTTTCTCTCTCCCCTCCCCTCCCTTCCCCTCCCTTCCCCTCTCCTCCCCTCCCCTCCCCCACCTTTCCTCCCTCTTCCCTCCCCTCTTCCTTCCTTCCTTCTTTCTCCTTCCTTCCTTTTGTCTTCCTCCTTCCTTCCTTCCTTCTTTTTCTTATTTCTCTCAATTTTTCTTTAATAGTAAGCATCAGCTTGTTTATTCATATTCTTTCATGTGAGGAAATTGAAAAATTACAGTCCCAAAGGCATATTTTGTTTTCCAAGGAAAGTAGAAGAATATACCACTCTGGAAGCTTTTTGTGTGTGTGAATCAGAGATAAAATAGTTTGCTGAAAACCATAAACATGTCTTTCTCTTTCCAATGGAAAAATAAAAACTCATACAATTCTCAACTTTCATTCTATCATTTTATGGAAATAAATAATAAAGTTCATTATTAGAGACTGTTAAGATGAAATGAACTTTGCAAATACATTCAGTTAAACCTCCTTAATTTGGAATCTGCCAGTTTTGATTGTTTCTTGGGCAATTTTGTTCAAGAATGAAAGTGTTTCTTGCATATTCTGAAGGAACACATGATCATTTCTATACACTCAATGTGTATATATAAAGATTTTTTCCCTTTGTGTGATAATTTATAACTTATATGTAATTATGTGAATTTTTATTAACCTTCTTACCATGCCTAGAAAACAAAAATATTTAATACACTTTGGGTTTTGTTTCTCAGAGGTTACATGATACCCATGATCCACTCTTATATTTATCAAGTCAAAGGATGGTTTTAGTAAAATATACTGGTGACATTTTATATGTAGGATTTAGAAATTAAATAATGTTTAAACAATAGACAACTTTGATTTAATAAAAAAATTCAGAGGTTTTCCAACTTCAGACCAGTGGTCCTTAGCAATTCTGAGTGAGGGTTTATAGTTAAATGAAACAAATAAGCCTGCCTGTAATCATATTTATTTATATCTCTAGGAATCCATTTCAGAAGTATTTATTGAGAATTGGCTATATGCTAAACCCTAACCATTTCAAATATTCTTCCTTCCAATTGCATTTAAAGTGTTTCTTTTTTCATTATTTTTTCTTTTCTCTCTTTTATTTCTCTTTATAACAGTCCTTTATAACAGTCCTTCATTAGTTTTCTCTCTTTATAACAGTCCTTCATTAGTGGTAATAATGACAACTAACAAACAAACCGTATGAGATTGAGTATTGTCTCCCCCAAACTTGGGTTCTTCCTGGAACCTCAGAATATGAACTATTTTGGAAATAACATCTTTTCAGATGTAATTAAGTTTAGAAGAGGGAACAATGGGGAATGATAGGCCCTTAATTTAATATAACTTTCATCCTTGTGTAAAGAGGAAAGAGACACAGAAACAGAGAAATACGGAGAGAATGCCATATAACAATGAAGGCAGAAATTGTGATGGTGAATCTACAATCCAAAAAATACTAAGGGTTGCCAGCAACACCAGAAACTAAGAGAAGGGCATGAAACCGACTGTCCCCTAGAGTATTTAGAGAGAGGGAGAAGCCCAGCATACACTTTAGCTTCCAACTTTTAACATTCAGAACTGTGAGACAATAAATTTCTAACAAATTGCCACCAAGTTTTTGGCAATTTGTTATGGCAACTTTACAATTCAACAGAAATGAATGAGTATTTTTTACTCTGCTTTACAGATAAACTTATCTCTAGATATTTTCACTTATTTTAACCATAGCAATACCGTATGTCTTCTCTTTTATATCTTAATGATATAAAAGAATGTAATATAAATATGAAAAATATCTTGTGTAAAAGAGAGAATTACTAACAAATTACAAATTCTTATATTGATGATTAATATCAATCAATGTCCTGTTCCCAAGACATGGGGCAGAACAAAGTGAAACACATACAGTATTACCAGAGGGAAAGTATTCTTGGTTCTAGAAATAAGAACTTTCCATGATAAAACCAATCTAGAAGAAAAGTACTAATTTAAGGAGTGCATGTGAATCTCAGGAACCAACTCTTGGATAGTAATTGTATTTGACCATCCCACTAAATGCAATAGATTAATAATAAGCCTACATCTAGAAGTATGTTCAAAGGCTTAAAACTATACAAAATCTACTTAATTAAACAATTTATATCAGAGTGCAGAGTCAGCATACCCAAATGGCATTGAAAAACATTTAAATGTGAAGAATAATAAGAGAAGGAGGAGAATGAGAAGGAGAAGGAGAGGAAAAGGGAGAGAAGGGAGAAGAAGGAGAAGAATAAGAAAAAGAAAGAAGAAGAAAGTAAAGAAAACAGAAAAGAAAGAAAAGAAGAAGCCGCTGCCATAAAGCTGTTTATAAAAGTATGTTTTGTAATGGTAAAAAAAAAAGGTAAAATAATACTCATTAGTTTATTTAACCATTTTTAATTAATTTTTCTAAACTCAAGATGCAATTCTACATTAAAGATGGACAAAATTTAGTCCCAGCCTGTGATTACTTTGTTGATTGTGGAAAACAGACTTATAAGTACGGCAAGGACAATAGAGTATGATAAGGGTCAGCATAGAGGTAAGCTAGGTTTTAATGAAAGTCCATAGAAAAAGCTTTCAATTCATCTTTGCCTGTAATCAAGAACTTGCTTTAATTGTGAATATCTCAAATTAATTTTAAGTGATTATCAGTTGTTAGAAGTAAAGGGTAGAATGGAAAGCAAGGAAGTAATTCATATAAAGGAAATAGTATGTACATATGTCCAGGGTAATAATGACTCATACTGACAAATGCAAAAGTTTCATTATGAACAGAGGACAGAGTAAAAAGAGTAGAATGATGAAATGAGGCTAGTGCAGCTATCAGACTTACAAATCAGGGAAGGCCTATGTGAAATATTAAAGAGTTGGAACTTTACCCTGAGAATACTGGCTAAGCATTTTAAACATGAAAGCTACTGCTTAAACTTATCATTTAGAAGAATCACCCTGACTGTAGAGTAGATAACAGATTTCTAACAGGCAAGATAGTCAGCAGGAAGGTTAGTTAAAAGATTGTACAATAATTCATACTAGGGAAAATAATGTTCTGAATTGAGATAGCAGTAGAGTTGCTGGAGAAAGGTATCTATATTCACCTTAAATTGAGAAAATAAGAATATCCAGTTTTACAATTGATGAGATTTGTGAAAGGTGGAAGCAGATGAAAAAAGAGTCAGGCAAGATTTCAACTTCTGGTTTAGACATTAAGCATGTTATTCACTGACATAGTGAATAAAAAACAAATTTGTTTGTGAAATGGTTAATTGTTATGAGACTCATAAGAAATGTTATGCAGCTGTTAAACGATAATGCTTATAAAGACTATGTACTAGTAAGAAGAAGTTTATGTTACAAAGTTAAGGAAGAAAAGCAGGATATAAAATTTTACATGCACTAAGTAAAATGTGCAGAGAAAAATAATATAGAGAAAGAAAAAAAAGTACTAAAGGTGATGGCATTAGAACATTACGATTTTCCTTCTCATTACTTTATAATTTTAAAAAAATGTAGTTCTTTGCTTTCATAGTAAAAATGTATAAAATTAAAACTATAAAAAATAATTGATTAAAATAATATAAAACTAGTAGAATATAAAGATTAAATTGATATCTGATCATCTGATATTTATTAAGTAAAATATAATTTCTATCACTTGTTATTACACATTTTGATAAACTTAAGTTAGTGGCTTGAGAATAGAGATGATAAATGAAAGACAAGCCATGCCTTTAGAAAATGTTTCCATTCATTATCTACCCCAGAAACAACTACCCAACAGCAATAACAGAAAGGCATAAAGGTAACAGTGACTATTCTAACCATGTGCTTAAGGAATTAAATGACCATTTTGTTCCACATGAGAAAAAGTGCTATGTTGTATCAAATACTTTTAATTCCACAACAATCCTAAGTACCCTATTATTGTAATTTAAAAATGGATATACAGAATTCCAGAGAGGTTAAGTAAGTCAAACCAGGTTGCACAGCCAATAAGCAACAGAGCCAGAATTTCAGGCTGGTCAGTATAGCTCCAGGGTCTACACTCTCAACTGTTCTATGTTGCCTCTTTTTTAAAGCTTATATTTTCACCAGGTTGACACATTTTTGGACTCGTGACAATATGAAATCAATTACTTCAATATACATAAATGTTATATGGAATAAGATATTTGGTGCACATTACATACTTGAGGCTTTAAAAATTATCAATTTAGTTCAGAAATAGTGAATTTTACACCAAATTCATATAATTGTATCAAGCAATTCAGATTTTGTTTAAAAGTTTTCTATTTCACATTGTATATATATGATCTTCAATTGTCTAAAGTTAAACTTTTATATAGAAGGTTATACAATTCAAAACACACAGTGTTGAAGTATCTTACTTTAACCTTAAAATCTATTTTAAAAATTAAAAATGTATTATTTACCATATCTTCATGCAAATACATTCTAATGACCCAATTTGTGCATGGAATGACATCACTTTCTTATTGCATTTAGAAATAGAATACTATTTAGAAAATAATAATTACCACTCCATTAAGATGTATGACTTATTTTGAAAAAATTCAAGAATAAAATTATCCTACTAAAATTCTCAATCAGTAGAAAAATATGCAGCCCATACTTAAGGAGATAATCATACATCCTGATTTAAGTTGAAAATTAAGCTTCAACTATACAGATTCAAAAAGTATTTTAAGTATATTATTTATAATGTTTAAATATTTCTTCTACAAAGAGCTTAGTAAGTTCTATAGCCACATATACATGGCAAAAAATGACGAATGATAGAATGAGAATTCAGTGTTTTAATTATATTGATGTGTTTAATTTGTTGGATATACCATTATTAAAGTGATTTCAGCTTTTTACAAAGCATTCCATTTAATTCAATGAAAGAAGTGTCTGTGGTTAACTTATGTCTCATGTTGAGATGAAACAATCTTTATGTAAGAGGATAGATATCTATTAATGGGTTGTGAATTGAGGAGCATTGAAAAGGCAGAAATGCTTGAAAATTATTTCTCCTACTCAGTGCCTCGGTCTCTTAAAAATAGTTGCTCTAGATTCTTTTGTTCTGGTCATGCATTATCCTTCATTGTCAGTTATCATATAAAATAAACGCAGTTGCCAAAGAGAAGTATCATGACTAACATTATAGAATGGATTGGTTTATGGTGCATCATTTCTTCTTAAAGGAGATGAATAAGATTAATACAAAAGCTTGGTGAATATAGGATCATGGAAGGAGGTAGGTAGAAAATGTGCAGATAAATACACAAAAATAATTAAGAAGATAAAGGAGATGTAATAAACTTGGAGCCCATAACTTGGTGTAATAAGCTTCCTCACCCTTGGTGAGCCAAGAATCCATAACACAAGAATCCATAATCCTTAACATGAGAATCCATATTGACATACTTTTCACATACAAAGCAATTAAACTATGTTTTTAAACTATTCCTGTAGTAAATTTGATTTATTTATGTATTTATTTATTTATTTATTTTGCTAACAAGGTATTTTCCTAGTAATCTGCAGGGTATGAAAAGAAAAAAAAAAGAAATTTGAGTTTTGATTGGTAAAATAAATTAAAATAACTATTTAAAACCTCATTTACAAATAATAGTTATACAGATTTAAATATACTTAGTAAAAATCTTTTATGCCCTTACTAAATGTCCGTTTGAGAGTGACAGAAATTTGTAGAAGATTTATAGATATGTATTGCAAATAGTTGAAAACCTTTTGACAATATATTAATGCCTCAATTCTAAGTTTATCATTGTTTTCTCCATGAAAATTTTTATCAGGGAAGTGGCAGATATGGAATGCTCCTGACAACTATTCTTTGGAATAATATCTGTAGGTTTTAAGTTAACACATGACTACCCATAATAAAAACTAGATTAACAAATTTCCGTTGCAGCTATGAATGGCCATGTGATTAAGTGGTAGCCAAGAAGATATGACTAAGTAGGTGTGAGATATGGCCTCCTCACTGGCTGGAATACTTATATGGTAGCAGTGAACGATCTCAAACCATGAAAAAGAGGACAAGACTCCATGGTCAAATAAAAGATAGGGTATCAGATTCCTGCCACCACAGAGTCAACGTATTATTGATGGACTACTTACAAGTAAAGAGAAATATTAGTCTATCTTACTTAAGCCACTGTTATTTTTTATTTTTATTTTTTTTTTGAGACGGAGTCTCGCGCTGTGTCGCCCAGGCTGGAGTGCAGTGGCGCGATCTCGGCTCACTGCAAGCTCCGCCTCCCAGGTTCACGCCATTCTCCTGCCTCAGCCTCCGAGTAGCTGGGACTACAGGCGCCCACCACCACGCCCGGCTAGTTTTTTGTATTTTTAGTAGAGACGGGGTTTCACCATGTTAGCCAGGATGGTCTCGATCTCCTGACCTCGTGATCCACCCGCCTCGGCCTCCCAAAGTGCTGGGATTATAGGCTTGAGCCACCGCGCCCGGCCAGCCACTGTTATTTAGGTCTTTTTTAGATTAGCCAAAACTATGTCATAATTTGTGTAGTAGTCTTCTGTTTAGCCAAGAGGGCTGTGCTTTTGTTAATAACCTAAATTCTGTATCATGCACCACTTATTTGCCTTCTAAAGTAAAACCAAGAATGTACCCATTTGCCGTGGAAGTGGTTTTAAGTTGTCATTAGCCAGGAAATCCAGAGAACACATGCTTATCTATTCCCATCATTTAGACTAAGTGACAAGTACTTGGAAACAGATGGTCTGTACAGTAAAATACAAATTACAACCTTTGAATCCATATATTTTATGGTCGTGATAAAAAGGTTAATGTTAATAACATAAATACAGATATAACATCCCAAATTTTATTACTGCTTCTTAAAACTCAGATCGGGTGCTCATATGTTTCATCAGAAGAATAGAGAATGCATTAATCAGTACTATTTTGTTTTTACTAGTTTTTAAGTCATGTTCTGTTAATAGGTAGTTAGATAATAAAAAATAGTAAGAGGTCTAGAATTAAGACCTCTTTATTCCTAATCCAGGGACTTTTCTGATTGTACTAAGTTTAAAGAAAGTCATTTGCTTTGATTAAACATTTAATTTTCTTTGTTGCTGTTTTTTTCTCTAATCATTTTGTCAAACCTGATGAATTTAAGTGCTTCATAGTAGCTTTCAGATCAATTAATAGTAAGGTTCATAATTCATCATGAGTAACTTCAAGTGTATGTTTCTGTAATTTAATATTTCTACTGCAATTAATCAACATTCATTATTTCACTGAATGCCTAACAAATACTAATGACTTATAGCCTGATTTCTACAAATAAGGATGTTTTATCCAAGTATCATAGAGCTTCTTCAAAATTCGTCAATGTATGTATTTTTATTGTAAGATATAATGTTACTCCTGGACCCAGCATAGTTCCTTTATAATTTACCTGTACGAACTTAGACAAGATAGTGTTTCTATATCTCAGTTTTCTCATCCTTAAAATTGAATAACAATTTAATATATCTAATATAGATTTGGTCCCTGACTGTATGTCCAGTATTTTTTCCCTTTAGGTATCCTCTTTGATGCTTTAAACTTCAGAAACATTATACCATTTTTAGTTCCTTAAAGACGAAATGTTCTCTTATGTTTGCATATCTTTGCATATAGTGCCCTTCAGCTCCAGTGTTACTTTCATGTGGTTTTCCTAGTCTCACAGGAGCACTTAGTAACTTCCCTCTCCTTGTTTACACTCCATCTTCTACTTTGCTCCATTCTAAATCATGTTACTTTGCATAGTACTTGTTTATTGGTACACATGGGTCTCTCTAATAAATTTAAATTATATCAAAATACCAGTCATACTTTTATATATGTTTTTATCATTTTACTTTTATAGCAAAAACAATTACTTTTTACTAACTTTAGTATATGATATAATTTGGATTTTTGTCCCTGCCCAAATCTCATGTCGAATTGGGGGAGGGGCCTGGTGGGCAGTGATTAAAACAGGGGGTGGATTTCCCTTTGCTGTTCTTGTGATAGTGAGTTCTCATGAGATCTGATGGTTTAAAAAGTGTGTGGCATCCATGTCCCTACAAAGGACACAAACTCATCCATTTTTATGGCTGCATAGTATTCCATGGTGTATATGTGCCACATTTTCTTAATCCAGTCTGTCACTGATGGACATTTGGGTTGATTCCAAGTCTTTGCTATTGTGAATAGTGCCGCAATAAACATACGTGTGCATGTGTCTTTATAGCAGCATGATTTATAATCCTTTGGGTATATACCCAGTAATGGGATGGCTGGGTCATATGGTACTTCTAGTTCTAGATCCCTGAGGAATCGCCATACTGTTTTCCATAATGGTTGAACTAGTTTAAAATCCCACCAACAGTGTAAAAGTGTTCCTATTTCTCCACATCCTCTCCAGCACCTGTTGTTTCCTGACTTTTTAATGATCGCCATTCTAACTGGTGTGAGATGGTATCTCATTGTGGTTTTGATTTGCATTTCTCTCATGGCCAGTGATGACGAGCATTTTTTCATGTGTCTGTTGGCTGTATGCATCTCTTCTTTTGAGAAATGTCTATTCATATCCTTTGCCCACTTTTTGATGGGGTTGTTTGTTTTTTTCTTGTAAATTTGTTTGAGTTCTTTGTAGGTTCTGGATATTAGCCCTTTGTCAGATGAGTAGATTGCAAAAATGTTCTCCCATTCTGTAGGTTGCCTGTTCACTCTGATGATAGTTTCTTTTGCTGTGCAGCTCTTTAGTTTAATGAGATCCCATTTGTCAATTTTGGCTTTTGTTGCCGTTGCTTTTGGTGTTTTAGATATGAAGTCCTTGCCCATGCCTATGTCCTGAATGGTATTACCTAGGTTTTCTTCTAGGATTTTTATGGTATTAGGTCTATGCAACTGGAAACCATTATTCTCAGCAAACTATCACAAGAAGAGAAAACCAAACACCTCATGTTCTCACTCATAGGTGGGAATTGAACAATGAGATCACTTGGACTCGGGAAGGGGAACCTCACACACCGGGGCCTATTATGGGGAGGGGAGAGGGGGGAGGGATGGCATTGGGAGTTATACCTGATGTAAATGACGAGTTGATGGGTGCTGACGAGTTGATGGGTGCAGCACACCAACATGGCACAAGTATACATATGTAACAAACCTGCACGTTGTGCATATGTACCCTAGAACTTAAAGTATAATAAAATAAATAAATAAATAAAAATTAAAAAATAAAAAATAAAAATAAATAAAAAGTGTGCAGCATTTCTGCTTTCACTCTTTCTCTCCTGCCACCATGTGAAGAAGATCCTTGCTTCCCCTTTGCTTCCCTCCATAATTGTAAATTTCCTCAAGCCTCTAAGTCATGCTTCCTGTAAAGCCTGTGGAGCTGTGAGTCAATTAAATCTCTTTTCTTCATAAATTACCCAGTTTCAGGTAGTTCTTTACAGCAGTGTGGAAACTTACACAGAATGCTTATCCAACATAGCCATCATAATACTTTTTTTAAAGCACTGAAAAATAATAAATTTTTTGTTAGTTAGGCCTAAGGTGTGTTTTATCTTAAGTTTTAGCCACATAGCATAAAATGAAACAATACATATTTTATTATGAGTCTTTATTTCATTGAACCAAATTTTATAAAAAGTTTTCAAGTAACTCCTTTTCATAAAGCATTCATTTTGTAGACACCAAACTACGGTGTTTTGTTTCTTGAGTCATTGGGTATTTTTACTCTTATTAATATTTTAGCTAAGAATTTTTTCTATTATTTGACATAGTTTTATTATACCACAATCCTAAAGTATAAATTATTTCAGTCACACCTATTTCTACTATATTTTCCTCAAGAAAATTAAACTTAAATAAAACATGGAACCACCTAAATAATATCAATAGTTCACAGTTTAATTCTCATTTGGTATAAAAGAGCTGCATGAGAAAAGCATTCAATTTTTGGATTTTACATTCTGAGTGCGATTTCTTTAAAAAGAGGCACTACATTTGGAAGCAAGCACATGGGTTTTCAAATGATGTTTGTCCACAGAAAGCAATTAATTGGAAAACTTTCATTGCATAACTTCCTCCTGAACCCTAACCTTTAGTCTACCCCTTTTGTCTTTGCTTTTGGATTTGCCCCAGCTCTGAGTTCTCTTTTTCTCTAAAAATTGCAGTTATCTATGACTTAATAGCTCTGAAATAGTAATGGATGACACTTAAATATTGTTTTCTATGTGCTAGGTTTAGATCTCCTACTTTATTTATGTTTGCTCATTTAATGCCGACAACTATATTAGATATACGGAACCATTATTCTATTTTAAAAATGGGAAAACAGAGATATAGAAAAACCATGGTTTGCCCCAGGCTAAATAGCTAAATAAATTTTGGAGCTAAGACTGGATCACAGGAATATCTGTTTTTTATCATTATACAATACTGTCTGTCTGCATTAGAAATACATGTATGAGAGTATGCAAAAGAGATAACATCTGGCTAAATTCTACCAGTTTCAGAGTTGAATTCCTACTGCTTACATATAAGGTTTTGAAAAAGAGAATAATTTATTGGAAATACATTGGAAAAACTAATAGAATCAAGGTAACAGCTAAAATCTAAGACTTAGGGTTCTTTTAGTGTTATAAAGGTAAGGTTTCAACGGCTGCTGCTTCTTGAGTTCAAACAACTCAGGTTCAGTGACCTCCAGGTCAATTTGATTCTTCATTGAAGTTTAAATTTCCATAGGAATAGTGAATCAAATTGGTCTGGGTCAAGCAAACGTTTATGGATACTAGGGTAGACATGATGGCACCCTTGAATTCTCTGGCCATTCTTAGAGAAGAGGTAATCATTGTGAGCCAGGCAGTCACTATACTTGGTTTGTATTTTTCCAATATATGATGCACTTTCTATGTTTTATGTAATGTGTTTGACTTTAAACAGAAATAAAACACCTTAGCTGAACTGTATATAAATTAAGACAAATTGATTCTCCATTCATATACCCCTCCTCAATTTTATATACTAGCGTTTTAAAATCTACTTCTAGTTACATATTCAAGATAAATGAGATCTATGTAATTTCTGACAAAAGAAATTGGTTTTGATGATTAGCAAGCAGATTAACTAAATATCTGTTACTAGTAGCATAGATATACACTATGTGATTTTTGTTCAAAGTTATAAGGTAAATTAAATTAGAAAAACAAATTCATTCCCTTCACTTGTGATTTTCACAATAGTGTTGTCTGTCACCAAGGTTGGACATTGCACTCAATAGATATTAATTAAAGGAAAATATTCTCATGTATAAAAGCAATGTTAAGGTGTGTTGTCTATTTATACTGCTATAACAGGATACCACATAAGAGGTAATTTAGATAGATAAAAAATTATTTCTCACAGTTCTGAAGACTGGAAGGTCCGATATCAATGTGTCAACATCTGGTGAGTGCCTTCTTGCTGTGTCATTTCATGGTAGAAGGTGTCAGAAGGGCAGAAGAGCACAAGAGAGCAAAAGAGCAAGTAGGGCTGGAACTCACTTTTACAGCAAGCTCACTCTCACTCTAACCCACTCTTGTGATAACGTTAATCCATTAATGAAAGCAGAGCTTTCATGACCTAATCACTTATTATTAGGCCCAACCTTTCAACATTGGGATTAAGCTTCCAACATATGAACTTTTAAGGACACATTCAAACCATAGTAAAAGGTAAGTCAGTATATCGTACTCTAAAGCACTCATGAATTATATGCATTTGCTAATAATTGTAAGGAGGTAGACCATAGATCATCTCCAGGGTTGAAAGTTTGCCTTCTTACATTGAAGAAAAGTTATAGAGGCATCATTGTAATGTCATAAATAATGTAAATCATTTCTAAACTTGGTGGAGGTCAAATGGGGTTAGTTGTAAGTAAACTGCATTTGCTGAATCAAGCTTTTTCAATCTAATTAGTTTAAAGGCTCTGGGTACGTTTTATGACCTTTGGAACAGTTATCCATTTGAAAAGGTTTTTGCCCCTTAGGCCTCTGTGAACTTTCTTTAGCAATTGACAAATTTAATATATAAAATCTTCCCATATTTGATATTTCATTTTTATTAAAGTTCTAGTCTAAAAAATAGCACTTAGGTTAGAAAGATTATGGGTAATCTGAGGAAGCAGCCTGAGTTTTAAAGACATCAATGTATTTTAAAATGTATTATTTGATGAGAAAAAAAGACAAAATCATGGATCAGACAATGGTAAAGAAGTCTTGCCAAGTCAGTTTTATCAAATTTAGACTGATAAATACAAATAAAACATATAAGACATTAGAGATGGTAGTTTTTCTTTCAGTATCTAACATATTCCAATATCTTGAACCAATGAATATCAAGATATATCCTAGAAGAACTGTGAGGTTGCAAGTTAACTCTAGGTAGAATTTTGTGAAAATTCATTGACTTCCTGTTTCGTTTAATTGAATATTTCAGGATAACTAATTAGAACACTTGACATATCATCTTGACAATGTTTAAAATAAACTTTTTTATATGAAAATACTTAGTATTACCATAGCATCATTGGATGTGTTAACTTAGAGAAAGTATGTCGTTATGTTTGCTTCAAATTGTGTGACTTACCTTGCTACTAGAAAGATGAAGTCAAATCAACAGCTATATGAGCATGGCACATTTGTTTATAATCAAGTGACTTAGTCATATATGTTTAGTAATAACTTTAGCATGCCTAAAATCTATGAAGCGTTATACATTTTACCAATTTTTCCCTCTAATATGAATTTATAATATATTAAACTGGAGTTATTACTCAACGTCCCCTCTATGAATCCCTTTCAACCTTTTCTTCTTCCTATATCTACTGTGTTGGTAAATTATTCTATAATCCATCATGTAGGCCAATTAGAAAGTCTGAATTATTGACTTACGTTCAAAGACCTCTAAACAAAACACCAGTAATGGAGGGTCATCACCTTCTGCCTGTAATGGAGTACTTTCTAATATACTACTAATTATTACTTTCTAATTTCTCATGAAAACATCTTTGAAATCTATACAAACTATAAAATTAACTGATTGAACCATCAGAGAACAATTAACACACTCAGAACTGAGGGAAATATCTCAGAGTAAAGTTTAAACTTTGAGGTGAACCTCACATATCCACTATTTGGGGCCCCATTCTTAGCTATTCTTGCAGGGACAAGACACCAAAGAATAGCAACACTGAGAAGCTAAATAATTAAATAGAGATTTCAACAATCATGAGATGTTATGGTGGCAGAGGCTCCAGTTCCACAAAATAAATATCTACTCCAGATTTTCAGTGGAGGCCACCAAAGACCTTTGAAGACAACCTACATATCTATGGTAAGGGCATTGTAATCAAAGACTGATAGAATTCCCTGCTTGTTAAAATATGGAGATATCTTAGTTTTTGTTCATTATCAAGTCAAGAATTTCAATTTCCATTAATTATGTGGACCTTTATTAATCTTCCAAGTACATTCTCCATCTTTTTCAAAGTCAGTCTCATATGGCTTGACTGTGTCCCCATCCAAATCTCAAAATCTTATCTTGAATTGTAGCTCCCGTAATTCCCACGTGTCATGGGAGGGACCCAGTGGGAGGTAATTGAATCATGGTGGCAGGTCCTTCACATGCTCTTCTCATGATAGTGAAAAAGTCTCATGTTATCTGATGGTTTTACAAAAGGGCAGTTCCCCTGCACACACTCTCTTGCCTGCTGCCATAAAGATGTGTCTTTGTTCCCCCTTGCTTTCTACCATGACTGTGAGCCCTCCCTGGCCATGTGGAACTATGAGTCAATTAAACCTCTTTTCCTTATAAATTATCTAGTCTTGGACATGTCTTTATTAGCAGTGTGAGAACAAAATAATACAGTAAACTGGTCGTAGCAGTGGGGTACTGCTGTAAATATACCTGAAAATGTGGAAGCAACTTTGGAACTGGGTAACAGGCAGAGGTTAGGACAGTTTGGAGGGGTCAGAAGAAGATAGGAAAATGTGAAAAAGTTTGGAACTTCGTTGAGTGTTAGAGGGCTCAGAAGACAGGAAGATGTAGCAAAGTTAAGAACTTCCCAGAGACTTGTTGAATGACTTTGACAAAAATGATGATAGTAATATGCACAATAAAGTCCAGGCTGAGGTGGTTTCAGATAGAGATGAGGAATTTTTGGGAACTGGAGTAAAGGTCACTCTTGCTAAACAAAGTGATTGGCAGCATTTTGTCCCTGTCCTAGAGATCTGTGGAACTTTGAACTTGAGAGGGATAATTTAGTGTATTTTGTGGAAGACATTTCTAAGTGGAAAATTGTTCAAGAGGAAGCAGAGAATAAAAGTTTAGAAAATTTGCAGCCTGATGATGCAATAGAAAATTAATTAAAAAAAAAAATTTCTGGGGAGAAATTCAAGCCTGTTGCGGAAATTTCATAAGTAAGAAGTCCAATGTTAATCACCAAGACAATTGGGAAAATGTCTCCAGGGCATGTCAGAGACCTTCATGGCAGCCCCTCCCATTACAGGCCCACAGGCCTAGGAGTTAAGAATGGTATTATGGGCTGAGCCCAGAGTCCCCCTGGTGTGTGCAGCCTAGGGACTCTGTGCCCTGCATTGCAGCTGTTCCAGCTATGGCTAAAAGGGGCCAAGGTACAGCTCAGACTGTGGCTCCAGAGGGCGCAAACCTCAAACCTTGGCAGTTTCCACGTGATGTTGACCCTGTGGGTGCACAGAAGTCAAGAATTGATGTTTGAGAAACTCCACCTAGATTTCAGAGGATATACAGAAATGCCTGGATGTCCAGGCAGAAGTTTGCACAGGGGTGGAGCCCTCATGGAGAATCTCTCTTAGGGCAGTGCAGAAGGGAAATATGGGGTCAGAGGCCCCACCCAGAGTCCCCACTGGTTCACTGCCTAGTGGAGTTATGAGAACAGGGCCACCATCCTCCAGATCCCAGAATGGTAGATCCACTGATAACTTGTACTGTGTGCCTGGAAAAGCCTCAGACACTCAATGCCAGCCTGTAAAGGCAGCCAGGAGTGGGGCTGTATCCTGCAAAGTCACAGGGCAGAGCTGCCCAAGACCTTGGGAACCCACCTCTTACATCAACATGACCTGAATGTGAAACATGAAGTCAAAGGAGATGACTCTGGAGCTTTAAGATTTGACTGCTCTGCTGGTTTTTGGACTTGGGTGGGCCCGGTAGCCACTTTGTGTTGGCCAATTTCTCCTATGTGGAATGGATTTTTTTACTTAATGCCTCTACCCTCTTTGTATCTAGGAAGAAACTAACTTGTTTTTGATTTTACAGACTCCTATGTTGAAGGGACTTGCCTTGTCTCAGATGAGACTTTGTTGTGGATATTTGATTTAATGCTGAAATATATTAAGACTTTGGGGCACTTTTGGGAAGGCATGAGTGGTTTTGAAATTTGAGGACATGAGATTTGGGAAAGGTCGGGGAAGAATGATATAGTTTGGCTGTGTCCCCACCCAAATCTCATTTTGAGTTGTAGCTCTTATAGTCCCCACGTGTCATGGGAGGGACCTGGTGGGAAGTAATTGAATCATGGGGGAAGGTCTTTTACTTACTGTTCTCATGATAGTGAACAAGTCTCACAAGATCTTATGGTTTTATAAAAAGACAGTTCCCCTGCACATGATCTCTTGCCTGTTGCCATGTAACACGTGTCTTGCTTCCCCTTTGCCTTCTGCCATGATTGTGATGTGTCCCAAGCCACGTGGAACTGTGAGTCAATTAAACATCTTTCCTTCATAAATTATCCAGTCTCTGGCATGTCTTTATTAGCAGCATGAGAATAGACTAATACACAACCATAATTTTGTGTTGTTGTGGTTTTATGGACTCAGAAAAAACACGAAAATTAAAATTGGTAACATAGCACAGATGTTGAGACAATGACTCTCAGGTAAATTTGGGTAATTTTTGATTCTTTATTTAAGCAAAATGGGGCATAACGTGGCCAAATTACCATTTGTATTTTTCAGTGAGACGATGGCAGCTTTGTTCTCTCTGGTGAAAACAAAACAAAAGATATATATGGGACTATATAAAAACCAAAAACTGCATAGCAAAGGTAACAATCAAAATAAAATGACAGCCAACAGATTGGGAAAATATATTTGTAAATCATATATCTGATAAGAGTTATAACCATATATCTTAATATCCAAAATGTATTAAGAACTCATATAACTCACTAGTAAGAAAACAAAAAATAGGCCGGGCGCGGTGGCTCAAGCCTGTAATCCCAGCACTTTGGGAGGCCGAGGCGGGTGGATCACGAGGTCAGAAGATCGAGACTATCCTGGCTAACATGGTGAAACCCCGTCTCTACTAAAAATACAAAAAACTAGCCGGGCGTGGTGGCGGGCGCCTGTAGTCTCAGCTACTTGGGAGGCTGAGGCGGGAGAATGGCGTGAACCCGGGAGGCGGAGCTTGCAGTGAGCCGAGATCACGCCACTGCACTCCTGCCTGGGAGCACAGCGAGACTCCGTCTCAAAAAAAAAAAAAAAAAAAAAAAAAAAAAAAAAAAAAAAAAAAAAAAGAAAACAAAAAAATAACAATTAAAAATGGGCAAAAGTCTTGCTGATACATTCTCTGAAGAAGACTTAATATACAATAGATAATGAAAAGATGCTCAACATTATTAATCATCAGGGAATTGCAAAATGCCACAAATATATCACCTCACACCTATTAGGATGGCTATTATCAAAAACAAAGAGATAATAAATGGCATACACACCATGTGTTTCGTGTGGGAATATAGAGAAAAGGAAATACTTGAACACTGTTGGTGGGTATGCAGATTGGTACAGCCATTGTGAAAACGGTATGGAGTTTCCTAAATAAGGAATAGAACTACCATATAATCCAGCAATCCCTCTCTGGGCATATCTGGAAAGAAATAAAATCATCACCTCCTAAATATATCTGCAATCCCATGTTCATTGCAGAATTATTCACAACAGCAAAGATATAGAAGCAAGTTAAATTTTTGTGGACAGACAAAAGCTAAATAAATTGTGGTACACATATACAAAGGAGTATTATTCAGCCTTTGAAAAAGAAGATCCTGTCATTTGTCACGATATGGATGAAACTGGAGGACATTGTGCTAGAAACAAATGAGATACAGAAATAAAAAACATTACATGATTCTCTTACATGTGGAACTGTTTTTAAAAAAATAAGTCAGATATACCAGAGACAGAGAATAAAACAGTGTTTACCCGGAGCAGGAGGTGGAGAGGGAGAGGAAATCGGGAGATGCAGGTCAGAGGATACAAAATAACAAATATGTAAAATAAACAAGTCTGGAGACCCCTATATAAAACATGAGGACTATAGTTAATAACATTGTACTGTATTTGGGATTTCTGCTAAATGAGTGTATTTTTGCTTCTCTTGTCACCAAAACAAAAATTTAAAAAAATGGGTAAATATGTGAGATGACTGATACGTTAATTTACCTCATTAATCATTTTATATACAGATAGTGACCATTTTACTATCTGTATATATCTCATAATGTCATATTTTATACCTTAAATATACACAATAAAATTTATTTTGAAATTATAATATTTATTGTGTATTAAATGCTGCTTTAAAATATGTATACATTGTGGAATGGCTAAATTGAGCTAATTAACATATACATTACTTCATATCCTTTTTTTGTGATGGGAACACATAAAATCTATTATCATAGCAATTTTCAATACAATACATTGCTATTAACTACAGATACCATGTTGTGCAATAGATCTCTTGACCTTATCTCTTATCTAACTGATAATTTTGTAGCCTTTGACCAACATCTCCCCAGTTTCCCCTTGGCATACAAACACAGTCTTTAGTAACCAACATTCTACTCCCTACTGCTATGAGTTCAACATTTTAGATTCCACTTATTCATGAGATCATGTGCTATTTGTCTTTTTTATGCCTGGCTTTTATTAGTAGATGAAAAATAACTGTAGTTTTTTAAATGTTCTAAAGAATGCTAGAATCCCCAGTATTTTCTCCAGACACAGCCACGTCTCTGTCTTTCTGTTAAGGACAAGGAATTAGACTACTGCAGAATAGAATATAGGTAAAGAGGAAATATGTGGGCTTAACCATATCCCACATATTTTTATGCATGCATTTACATGCATGTCACTCACATTAGAATTCAAGTGGTCTCTTGTCTGAACAACTTGCATTCTAATGTGAGAGATGCATAGAAACTAATCCTTATAAGTAATAAGTACAAAATACAGGCATGGGTTAAGGGTTATTAAGAACGAAGAAGAAAGTAATTAGTTTTGTTGGTAGAGGGTTAGAAGGAAAATCCTTTCTAGAAAGTTGAGGTCTCAGCTGGGCCTTTAAAATTAGTAAGTGATTGCTTAGACTAGGGCATTCCAAAGCCTTATAAATAGCATCTTAAATGGCATAAAGTCAGAAAAGTGAATAGATTGTTTGGAAAGGCAACTAATCAAGTGTGGCTGAGGTGGTGAGGGTTCAATATTAGGTCAGGGCACGGTATGGATAAAGATGGTAAAATAAATTAAGAGGACTCTTAATCCTTGATAGAGAATTTAAGCTTGTCTTGCAGGTAGAATTGTACAACTGAAGGCAAAACCATTCTCATTTTATTCTATAATTGCACAATGAGGTAACCTTGCTTCAAGATATGACAGACCTATTCAAGATGATTAATGCAGGAAATGACACAATCTATTTGTATCAAAAATGACTCTGCCAAGAAAATGGAGGAGTAGGTTAGACAGAGGTATCTAACAGAAGTAGAATGCAGGCCATATGTGTACTTCTAAAAATGTTTGAAAAGCAAAAAGAAACAGGTTAAATTCAGTTTAATAATGTTCTATGTCATCCAATATACCCAAATTTTATGATTTTAAAATGTTATGAATATAAAAAGTATTAACTTAATATTTTATATTCTCCTTGTATAATGACTGGTGTGTTTACTTTGTTCTTATTCCATATTTAAACCTGGACTAGCCATGAAATTTCAAGTGCTCAGTAGCCACATGTGATTAGTGCTTTCTACACTGGATAATGAGGGATAAATGGTTAAAGCCTTGGAAATGAATAAAGATATTTTTCTTAGAAAAGAACATTGCTGAGGGTTAAAACTAGAGTGGTGCAGTTAGAATGGTGAGAAATGAATCAAATGAAGAGCTCATTTAGAAAATGTAGTCAACAGAACCTAGTTATAGATTTAATATTGTGAGTGAGAAGTGAGAAAAAGAATCACATATCTGAGATTTTAATTTTGTTGACTGTTACAGAAGCTTAGGCTTGGCAGGAAACATATTGAATTTGGTTTAGTATATGAATGCGAATGCAAATGAGGTATTTACAAATAACATATATAAATCATAGGAGCTAAGATTTTGGAGCTATTGAATTAAAAGTAGAAGTTAATCCACATAGATAAATTGTCCATCTGTAAGTTAGGGAAGGAAACCAAAGAATGGAACCCTAATGAATACCAGCATATCTAATATTTAAGGATATTCAGTAAAAAGAAGAACAAACGAAAGAACGAATCGTCTGAGATACAGAATGAGAAACAGAAAGGAAAGTATTTAAAGGAAAAGGAAATTGTATTGGTGGATATGGGGAAGCAAAAAGTTTCAATGAGTAATCTGAGAACTAGAAAAAGAACAAGAAAATTAAATTTGGTAATTAGATCATTGGTTGTATTAGAAAAAAATCACTTGCATACTTCTGGTTTCCATATCTGTATTTTTATAGAAAGTGCAGTAACCTACATTACAGAGTCTTCATGGCATAGGAAATGGTAAGGTAGATGCTCCACATATCTTACCATATGTAACTTTCCCAATAACTCAGGGAGGTCATTACCAGTCATTTTAATGGTGACGCTTAGTGAGATCAAGTGATGCAAAGGTTACCCTGCCATTAAATGACAGATCTGAAATGGAACCCAGGCTGTCTTTTACAAAATATTGTGATTTTCCTCCTATACCACGTTGCATTCTCTAAATTCCTGACAATATTCAGTCTCACATATGCCTTTGTCTGTTATTGTAATCTTTTATATCTTGTTACCTGAAGAAACTCCAAGCAAGCAAAGTTGGAGAAAATATAAGATTGCTAGAGAATAGAACACTTAATATTGAGCACAGAAACAAAGGTTAAGGAAAAGACATCTCTCTAGAATCAGGCATCAGGGTTGCTTATTCACTTCTCCCATGTTTGGAATGCAGTATGCATGGCTGCACTTTCTAGCTTTCTTGAGGTCACCATGGTCTGCTAGTGCTTCCTTCTTGAATAATGTATGTTTGGCCCAGAAAATGACCTTATCTTTTGGTTAACACTTTCTATATTGAAAAGTTTATAGTGTTAAAGTCAAACCAAAAAAAAAAAAAAAAAATTTGATCAATACTTGCTTTCATTTTTGTTTACTAAATGACATTTTTAAAGTGTATGTATTATAATGTTTAATTTTAATAAATAGAATCGTGGCAATATTATCAACATAAATGTATGTATCTTGGGATTATTTCAATTTTTTGAATTTTGTCCAGTAATTTAGTCTTGAATTTTTCAAAATGTATGAGTAAATATTTAATACTATGTTAGACTTTGTTGTTCCAGCCCAAGAAAAATCAGGGCTCCCTGCCAGCAAAAGCCACATCTGGCCCAGGATTCTGATGTCATGAAGCTAGAAGATGTTTCAACCATATCACGTATTTAATTTGAAGGTGCTCTTGAGGAGGGTGTTGAAGAATACAACCTGAATTACATTAACCAAGCTTCGACTAGAAATTGCATAATAATGGAGTGTTTGGCTTTATGTTGCCCTAAAAAGAAAGAGATTGTGACATTCCACTGAAGACATGGAAAGGTGCTGGAAACTACACTTCCAGAAACTGAAATCTGACCCTTCTCTTGTGCATGTCCTTATATGTCACTCCTTTCTTAAAATTGTCCCCTATTTCACCAACTGGATGTAACCTTTTAATATTCTTCTAAATAGTAAATATTGAGAGCATTTTGTGGCATTCATCATATTCAGCCTTCTTTTTTTAGAGACAGGATCTCACTCTGTCATTCATGCTGAAGTGCAGTAGTGACATCATAGCTCACTGCAGCCTTACTCTCCTAGGTTCAAGTGATCCCCCCATCTTAGCCTCCTGAATAGCTGGGACTTCAACAGGCACATGCTTCCAAGCCTGGCTAATTTTTTTTTAACTTTTGTGAACGTGGGGTCTTGCTATGTGACCCAGGATGGCCCATTTTCAGTCTTTTATTGAAGAGATTGGTGTTCTATTACTGTGATGTACTCTAATAGATTAAGATTTGTGAAAGTATAATCATTTTCTGTTTATTAAGGGGTGTGCTGTGGCACCTAGCTTCTGTTTCACACACACAGTAGGCACTTGATAAATGCTTTTATCTATTTTTGAAATAAAGGTGTAAATTAGTGTTGTCTTTTTGGGCAAGTGTAGTAAGATCAATAAGTATTTGAAAACGGTATCTCTCTTCACATAGCATTACCTGGATCTCAATTTTCTGTCTTCCCTAGTTCCCAGCAGTTTTCATTCTTACACAGATTCTCTCCTAGAACCGAACCACGTTATGCCTGAAAACATTACCTTCTCTCTTAGCCTTTGCATATGTGGTTGGTGTTTCCTAAAATACCTTGATATGTAAGAGAGAGAGAGAGAGAGTGTGTGTGTGTGTGTGTGCGCGCTCATGCCCGCGCACGCATGCACACCTGCATATGTGTAGAGGAGAGAAAAGCTACAATAAAATAGGTTTACAAAAAGTAATAGATAACAGTTATGTAGTCCTGACTCTACTCTTGATACAGTTCTAAGTGCTTTAAATTATAATGCTATTTGAGTCTCATAACAACATTACGGCTTAGATGCTATTTTAATTTTCATCTGATAGATAAAAGACGAGACTTCTTTTGCCAAAAGATAAAAGAAGTCACTTAATCTATCCAAGGTCATGCAAGCAAAAATGGCGATATGTAAGTTAACACCTGTACCAGAGTCACGCCCTGGCAGACGGCTGTGCCCGCTGGAACTAAGCCACTTCCCATGATGCTAAGAAGCATAATGGTTAAGATGAATGCTCTTGGTCCCATTTAAACAAAGCAAGATTCCATTCATATTTTATTTCTTTTTCATACTTAATCATTTTATTTTTTCTTTAAAATGTTTTTATTTTAATTTTTATGCATAGATAATAGGTATCTATATTTACGGGATACAGGAAATATTTTTATACAGGTATGCAATGCATAGCAATCACGTCGTGGAGAATGGGGTATCCATCCCCTCAAGCATCTATCCTCTGTATTACAAACAATCCAATTATGCTGCTTTAGTTTTCTTTAAGTGTATATAACTTTATTATTTTATTACTCCTTTAGTTATTTTTAAATGTACAATTAAATTATTATTGACTATACTCACCCTGTTGTGCTATAAATATTTTGTCTTATTTGTTCTTTATAACTATTGTTTTAGTACACGTTAACCATCTCCTCCCCACTCCCAGTCCCCCAATGCCCTTCGCAGTCTCTGGTAACCACCCTTCTACTCTCTATTCCCGTAAGATCAATTGTTTTGGATTTCAGATCCTACAAACAAGGGAGAACATGCAATATTTGTGTTTCTGTCTGTGCCTGACTAACTTCACTTAACATAATGATCTTCGGTTCCATCCATGTTGTTATAAATAACAGGATCCCATTCTCCTTTTTGTGGCTGAATAGTATTCCATTATGTATATGTACCACATTTTCTTTATCCATTCATTTGTTGATAGACTTAGATTGTTTTCAGAAATCTTGGCTATCGTGAACAGTGCTGCAACAAACGTTGGAGGGCAGATATCTCTTTGATATACTGATTGCCTTTCTTTTGAGAATATAACTAGGAGTGTTACTGCTGGATCATATGATAGTTCTATTTTTAGTTTTTGAGGAATCTCTAAACTGTTCTCCATAGTGGTTTTACTAACATTCCTACTAACAATGTATGAGGGTTCCCTTTTCTCCACATACTTGCCAGCACTTGTTATTAACTGTCTTGGATATAAGCCATTTTAACTGGGGTGAGATGATATCTCATTGTAGTTTTGATTTGCATTTCTCCAATGATCAGTGATGTTGAGCACCTTTTTATATGCCTATTTGCCATTTGTATGTCTTCTTTTACAAAACGTCTATTCAGATTCTTTGCCCATTTTTAAAGCAAATTATTCGACTTTTTCCTATAGAGTTGTTTGAGTTCCTCATATATTCTGTCAGATGAATAGTTTGCAAATACTTTCTCCCTTTCTGTGGGTTGTCTCTTCACTTTGTTGATGATTTCCTTTGCTGTGCAGAAGCTTTTTAACTTGACATAATATCATTTGTCCAATTTTGCTTTAGTTGCCTCTGCTTGTGGGTAATACTAAAGAAATTTTTGCCCAGAGCAGTGTCCTAGAGAGTTTCCCCAATATTTTTTGTATAAGTTTCATAGTCTGAGGTCTTAGATTTAAGTCTTTTTTCATCCATTTTGATTTGATTTTTGTACATGCTGAGAGCTAGGGGTCTAGTTTTATTGTTCTGCATATGGATATTCAGTTTTCCCAGCCCAGCACTATTTATTGAAGATGCTGTCTTTTCTCCAAGATATGTTCTTGGCACCTTTGTCAAACATGAGTTCACTGTTGGTGTGTGGATTTGTTTCTGGGTTCTCTATACTGTTCCATCGATCCACGTATCTGTTTTTGTGCCAGTACCATGCTGTTTTGGTTCCTACCGCTCTGTAGCAAAATTTGAAGTCAGGTGATGTGATTCCATCAGTTTTATTATTTTTTTGCTCAGAACAGCTTTGGCTATTCTGGGTATTTTGTGATTCCATATAAATTTTAGGATATTTTTTCAGCCGGGCATGGTGAGTCACGGCTGTAATCCCAGCACTTTGGGAGCCCGAGGCGGGTGGACCCCTTGAGCCCAGGAGTTCAGGACCAGGCTGGACAACACAGTGAAACCGCATCTTTACAAACAATACAAAAAGTTAGCCAGGCATGGTGGCATGTACCTATAGTCGCAGCTACTCGTGAGGCTGAGGTGAGAGGATCCCTTGAGTCCAGGAGGCGGAGGTTGAAGTGAGCTGAGGTTGTGCCACTGTACTCCAGCCTGGGTGACAGTGAGACCCTGTCTCAAAACAACAACAAAAAAGTAAGGATTTTTTTTTTCTATTTCTGAGAAGAATATCATTGCTATATTGATAGAAATTTGATTAAATTTGTAGATTGCTTTGAGTAGTATGGACATTTTAACAATATTGGTTTTTTTTCCAGTCCATGAACATGGGATATTTTTTCATCTTTTGTGTGTGCTCTACAAGTTCTTTCATTAGTGTTTTACAGTTTTCATTTACAGAACTTTCACTTCCTTGGTTAGTTAATGCCTACATATATAGTTTTATTTGTGACTATTGTAAATGAGATTACTTTTTAATTTGTTTTTCAGATTTTCACTATTAACAAATGCTACTGATTTTTATTTGATTCTTTATCCTGAAATAGACTTAGTCATTAAAAAAACACTAAGTTTTATAAACTTTTGACAAGATCTGTAAACATACATTAGCTTTTGTTTTTGACAGAATGACAAAATAAACAATGCACATATCTATAAGTGAAAAATAACCAGGAAACTAACTAGTCATAAGTATTTTAGACAATTTATTTATTTATTAACAAATTATATTTTAGAAAATAATTTCTACAATTCTCAATAAAGAAATATTACATGGTAATGTTTTCGGTTTTGTCTTGTTTTCAAAGGGTTTTTAAAATGTTTATTTGCTTTTAAAACATTTTTTGATGCATACATTTGTACATATACATGGTGTACATGTGGTATTTTTATATATGCATACAATATGTAATGATCAAATCAGGATATTTAGAATGTCTACTACCTTGGATATGTATCATTTCTTTATCTGGGGACATTTCAAGTCTTCTAGTTATTTTGAAATATGTGATAACATTGTTGTTAACTTTAGTCACCCTACTGTGCTATCACACACTATAAAACTGCCATATATGAGTGGGAACATGTGATATTTGTCTTTCTCTGCTTGACTGGTTGCACTTAACATAATGGCATCCAGTTCTATCCATGTTGCTGCAAATGACAGGATTCCATTGTTCAAATGGCAGAATAGTATTACATTTTGTTTGTGTGTGTGTGTGTGTGTGTGTATTTATGACTAAGAATCAATCTTTATCCATGAATGGATGACTAATGTGTATATATATCCAGTCATCCATACACACACACACATACACACATTTTATCCAGTCATTCATTCATGGATAAAGGTTGATCTTACTTTGGCTATTGTGAGTAGTGCTGCAGTAAACATATAACTGATTTCCTTTCCTTTGGATAAATACCCAGTACCGAGATTGCTGGATCTTATGGTAGTTTTATTTTTATTTTTTTGAAAAATCTCCATACTGTTTTTCATATTGGCTATAGTAGTTTACATTCTCACCAAGAATGTATAATAGTCCTCTTTGCATCCTCATCAGTATTTGTTATTTATTTATATATACATACTTGTTGACCATTTCTATGTTGTGTGTGTGTGTGTTTTAGGGATGAGGTCTTGTTATGTTGCTCAGACTGAACTTGAAATCCTGGGCTCTAGTAATTTTACCGTCTCAGCCTCCCCCATTGCTGGGACTATAGGTATATGTCACCATGGCTACTATTCTTTAGAGAAATGCATATTCAGATTTTTTTGCCCATGTTTTCATGATATTTGTTTTTGCTCTATTAAGTTGTTTGAATTTCTTGTATATTCTGGCTATAAGTCCTTTGTTGGAGGAATAGTTTGCAAATATTTTCTCCCATTCTACAAGTTGTCTCTTCAATCTGCTGACTTTCTTTTGCTGTGAAGAAGCATTTTAGCTTAAGAGTGTCCCATTTAGCTATTTTCATTTTTGTAGGCTGTTCTTTTGAGGTATTATGCATAAAATCTTTGCCTAGCCCAATGTCCTGGAGTGTTTCCTGTGTTTCCTTCTAGTAGTTCTATAACTTTCCACTCTTACTTTTGTCTTTAATCTATTTTAAGTTGATTTTTACCTATGGTGAGTGATAGGGGTCTACTGTCATTCTTCTGCATATGGAAATTCAGTTTTCTTAGCATCATTTATTGAAAAGGGTGCTGTTTCAACAATGTGTGTTGTTGGAATCTTTGTTGAAAATCAATTGGCTGTAAATGTGTGGATTTACTTCTGGGTTATCTTTCTGCTTCATTGGTCTATTTGTCTATTTTTATACTAATACCATGCATTTTGGTTACTATTAATTTGTAACACATTTCAAATTCAGGTAGTGTAATGCCTGTGGCTTTGTTCTTTTTGCTGAGGACTGTTTTGGCTCTTTGGACTGTTTTTCAGTTCCATATGATTTTTAAGATAGTTTTTTTTTTTATTTATTTGAAGAATATCTTATTTTTTTCATAGATATTGCATTAAATTTATAGATCCATTTGAGTAATATGGTAATTTTAACAGTATTAATTCTGAACTATAATTAGAGATGTCTTTTCATTTGTGTCCTCTTCAATTCCTTCCATCAGCATTTTGTAGATTTCCTTATAGGAATTTTCACCTAGGTAATTTAATTTTTTTGTTGCTATTGCAAATGAGATTTATTTATTTATTTTTTTCGTATTATTCTCTTTTGGCATGTAGAAATTGTACTGAATTTGTAGATTGATTCTGTATCCTGTAATTTTACTGAATTTGTTTATAAGTTCTAAGAGTGTTTTTGGTGGAGTTTTTAAGAGTTTTAAATACATGTATCATTTCATTTGCAAAGAACAATAATTTTACTAGTTTTTTTTTTCCCCATTTTGATTGCCTTTTATTTCTTTCTCTTGCATGATTGCTCTACCTAGAACTTACAATACTATGTTGAATAAGAGTGGTGAAAGTAGGCACCCTTGTGTTGTTCCAGTTCTTAGAGGAAAGACTTTCAGCTTTTCCCCATTCAATCTAATATTAGCTGTGGGTTTGTTACATGTGGCCTTTATTATGGTTAGATATATTCCTTTTTTCCCTTTTTTATTATATTTTAAGTTCTAGGGTACATGTGCACAACATACAGGTTACATATGCATACATGTGCCATGTTGGTGTGCTGCACCCATTAACTCGTGATTTACATTAGGTATATCTCTTTATACCATCCTTCCCCCTTCCTCTCAACCCACAACAGGCCCCGGTATGTGATGTTCCCCTTCCTGTGTCCAAGTGTTCTCATTGTTCAATTCCTGCCTATGAGTGAGAACATGCAGTGTTTTGTTTTCTGTTCTTGCGAAAGTTTGCTGAGAATGATGGTTTCCAGCTGCATCCATGTCCCTACAAAGGACAAGAACTTATCCTTTTTATGGCTGCATAGTATTCTGTGGTGTATATGTGCCACATTTTTTTAATCCAGTCTGTCATTGATGGACATTTGGGTTGGTTCCAAGTCTTTGCTATTGTGAATAGTGCTGCAATAAACATATGTGTGCATGTGTCTTTATAGCAGCATGATTTATAATCCTTTAGGTACATACCCAGTAATGCGATGACTGGGTCAAATCATATTTCTAGGTCTAGATCCTTGAGGAATCGCCACACTGTCTTCCACAATGGTTGAACTAGTTTACACTCCCACCAACAGTGTAAAAGTGTTCCTATTTCTCCACATCCTCTCCAGCATCTGTTGTTTCCTGACTTTTTAATGATCACCATTCTAACTGGTGTGAGATGGTATCTCATTATGGTTTTGATTAGGATTTCTCTGATGGCTAGATATGATGAGCAGTTTTTCATTGTCTGTTGGCTGGACAAATGTCTTCTTTTGAGTAGTGTCTGATCATATCCTTTGCTCACTTTTTGATGGTTTTTTTTTTTTTTTCTTGTAAATTTGTTTGAGTTCTGTGTAGATTCTGTATATTCGTCCTTTGTCAGACGAGTAGATTCCAAAAATTTTCTCCCTTTCTGTAGGTTGCCTGTTCACTCTGATGATAGTTTCTTTTGCTGTGCAGAAACTCATTAGTTTAATTAGATCCCCTTTGTCAATTTTGGCTTTTGTTGCCATTGCTTTTGGTGTTTTAGTCATGAAGTCCTTGCCCATGCCTATGTCCTGAATGGTATTGCCTAGGTTTTCTTCTAGGGTTTTTATGGTTTTAGCTCTAACATTTAAGTATCTAATCCATCTTGAATTAATTTTCGTATAAGGTGTAAGGAAGGGATCCAGTTTCAGCTTTCTACTTATGGCTAGCCAGTTTTCCCAGTACCTTTTATTAAATAGGGAATCCTTTCCCCATTTCTTGTTTTTGTCAGGTTTGTCAAAGATCAGATGGTCGTAGATGTGTGGTATTATTTCTGAGGGCTCTGTTCTGTTCCATTGGTCTATATCTCTGTTTTGGTACCAGTACCATGCTGTTTTGGTTAGTGTAGCCTTGTAGTGTAGTTTGAAGTCAGGTAGCGTGATGTCTCCAGCTTTATTCTTTTGGCTTAGGACTGTCTTGGCAATGCAGGCTCTCTTTTGGTTCCATATGAACTTTAAAGTAATTTTTTCCAATTCTGTGAAGAAACTCATTGGTAGCTTGATGGGGATAGCATTGAATCTATAAATTACCTTGGGCAGTATGGCCATTTTCACAACATTGATTCTGTGTATCCATGAGCATGGAATGTTCTTCCATTTGTTTGTGTCCTCTTTTATTTCATTGAGCAGTGGTTTGTAGTTCTCCTTGAAGAGGTGCTTCACATCCCTTGTAATTGGATTCCTAGGTATTTTATACTCTTTGAAGCAATTGAGAATGGGAGTTCATTCATGATTTGGCTGGCTCTCTGTGTTATTGGCATATAAGAGTGCCAGTAACTTTTGCACATTGATTTTGTATTCTGAGAGATTTTGTCACCAGCAGGCCTGCCCTACAAGAGCTCCTGAAGGAAGCACTAAACATGGAAAGGAACAACCAGTACCAATCACTGCAGAAACATGCCAAAATGTAAAGACCATTTATGCTAGGAAGAGACTGCATCAACTAACGAGCAAAATAACCAGCTAACATCATAATGACAGGATCAAGTTCACACATAACAATATTAACCTTAAATGTAAACGGGCTAAATGCTCCAATTAAAAGACACAGGCTGGCAAATTGGATACAAGACCCATCAGTTTGCTGTATCCAGGAGAGCAATCTCACATGCAGAGACACACATAGGCTCAAAATAAAGGGATGGAGGACAATCTACCAAGCAAATGGAAAACAAAAAAAGGCAGGAGTTGCAATCCTAGACTCTGATAAAACAGACTTTAAACTAACAAAGATCAAAAGAGACAAAGAAGGCTATTACATAATGGTAAAAGGATCAATTCAGCAAGAGGAGCTAACTATCCTAAATATATATGCACCCAATACAGGAGCACCTACATTCATAAAGCAAGTCGTTAGAGACTTACGAAGAGACTTAGACTCCCACACAATAATAATGGGAGACTTTAACACCCCACTGTCACCATTAGACAGATCATCAATACAGAAAGTTAACAAGGATATCCAGGAATTGAACTCGGCTCTGCAGCAAGCAGACCTAATGGACATCTACAGAACTCTCCACCCCAAATCAAAAGAGTATATATTCTTCTCAGCACCACGTCACACTTATTCCAAAATTGACCACATAGTTGGAAGTGAAGCACACCTCAGCAAATATAAAAGAACAGAAATTATAACAGTCTCTCAGACCACACTGCAATCAAACTAGAACTCGGGACTAAGAAACTCAATCAAAACCGCTCAACTACATGGAAACTGCACAACCTGCTCCTGAATGACTACTGGGTACATAACGAAATGAAGGCAGAAATAAAGATGTTCTTTGAAACCAATAACAACAAAGATACAACATACCAGAATGTCTGGGACACATGTAAATCAGTGTGTAGAGGGAAATTTATAGCACTAAATGCCCACAAGAGAAAGCTGGAAAGATGTAAAATTGACACCCTAGCATCACAATTAAAAGAACTAGAGAAGCAAGAGCAAACACATTCAAAAGCTAGCAGAAGGCAAGAAATAACTAAGATCAGAGCAGAACTGAAGGAGATAGAGCCAAAAAAACCCTTAAAAAAACTCAATGATTCCAGGAGCTGGTTTTTTGAAAAGATCAACAAAATTGATAGATTGCTATTAAGACTAATAAAGAAGAAAAGAGAGAAGAATCAAATAGACACAATAAAAAAAAATGATAAAGGGAATATCACCACCAATGCCACAGAAATACAAACTAGGATCAGAGAATACTATAAACACCTCTATGCAAGTAAACTAGAAAACCTAGAAGAAATGGATAAATTCCTGGATACATACACCCTCCCAAGACTAAACCAGGAAGAAGCTGAATCCCTGAATAGACCAATAACAGACTCGGAAATTGAGGCAATAATTAATAGTGTACCAACCAAAAAAAGTCCAGGACCAGACAGATTCACAGCCGAATTCTACCAGAGGTACAAGGAGGAGCTGGTACCATTCCTTCTGAAATTATGCCAATCAATGGAGAAAGCAGGAATCCTCCCTAACTCATTTTATGAGGCCAGCATCATCCTGATAGCAAAGCCTGGCAGAGACACAACAAAAACAGAATTTTAGACCAATATCCCTGATGCACATCAATGCAAAAATCCTCAATAAAATACTGGAAAACAGAATCCAGCAGCATATCAAAAAGCTTATCCACCATGATCAAGTGGGCTTCATCCCTGGGATGCAAGGCTGGTTCAACATACGCAAATCAATAAACACAATCCAGCATATAAACAGAACCAAAGACAAAAACCACATGATTATCTCAATAGATGCAGAAAAGGCTTTTGACAAAATTCAACACCCCTTCTTGCTAAAAACTCTCAATAAATTCGGTATTGATGGGACATATCTCAAAATAATAAGAGCTATTTATGACAAACCCACAGGCAATATCATACTGAATGGGCAAAAACTGGAAGCATTCCCTTTGAAAACTGACACAAGACAGGGATGCCCTCTCTCACCACTCCTATTCAACATAGTGTTGGAAGTTTTGGCCAGGGCAATCAGGCAAGAGAAAGAAATAGAGGGTATTCAATTAGGGAAAGAGGAAGTCAAATTGTCCCTGTTTGCAGATGACATGATTGTATATTTAGAAAACCCCATCGTCTCCGCCCAAAATCTCCTTAAACTGATAAACAACTTCAGCAAAGTCTCAGGATATATTCCTTTTTTTTTTTTTTTTTTTTTTTTTTTTTTTTTTTTTTTTTTTTTTTGAGACGGAGTCTCGCTCTGTAGCCCAGGCTAGAATGCAGTGGCCGGATCTCAGCTCACTGCAAGCTCCGCCTCCCGGGTTCACGCCATTCTCCGGCCTCAGCCTCCCGAGTAGCTGGGACTACAGGCGCCCGCCACCTCGCCCGGCTATTTTTTGTATTTCTTAGTAGAGACGGGGTTTCACCGTGTTAGCCAGGATGGTCTCGATCTCCTGACCTCGTGATCCGCCCATCTCGGCCTCCCAAAGTGCTGGGATTACAGGCTTGAGCCACCGCGCCCGGCCCGATATATTCCTTTTATACTTAATTTGTTGAGAGTTTTTATCATGCAGGAGTGTTGACCTTATCAAATGCTTTTTCTGCATCTATTGAGATGATCATATGATTTTTGTCCTTTATGTGTGTCATATATCACATTTACTGATTGGCATATGTTGAACCATCTTGCATCCCTGGGATAAATCCCAGTTGATCATAATGAATGATATTTTTATGTGTTGTTGGACTTAGTTTGATAGTGTTTTTGAGCATTTTTGCATCAATATTCATCAGTGACATTGACCTTTTTTTAATGTCCTAGTCTGGTTTTGGTATTAGGGTAGTTCTGGACTCCTAGAATGAATCAGAAATATTTCCTTCCTCTTCAACTTTTTGAATATTTTAAGAAGTACTGGTATTAGTTCTTCCTTATAATTTTAGCAGTAAAGTCATGCAGTCTTGGACTTTTCTTTGTTGTAAGTTTTTTTTTTTTTTTTTAAATTAAAGATTCAATCTCATTACTTATTTCTTTTCTTTTTAGGTTTTCTGTTTTTTCTTGATTTAATCTTGGTAGGTTGTATGTGTTCAGGAATTTATCCATTTCTGCTAGGTTTTTCAATTGTTAGTATATCATTGTTCATAATATTCTCTGATGATTATTTGTATTTCTTTAGTGTTAGTTCTTATATCTCTTTTGTCATTCCAATTTTGTTTGTTTGGGTCTGCTTACTTTTTTTCCTGGTCTAACTAGCAGTGTATCTATTTTGTTTATCTTTTCAAGATATCCAATTTTTACTTTGTTGATGAATTTTTGTGTTTCTATTTTATTTAATTCTACTGATCTTGATTGTTTCTTTCCATTCACAATTTTTGAGTTTAGTTTGTTCTTGCTTTTCTGGTTTCTTAAGGTCCATTGTTTATTTGAAATATATCTACTTTTTGATGTAGGTGTTTTTTTGATATAAACTTTTCTATTAGCACTGTTTTTTCTGTATCCCATAGGCTTGGGTATATTTTGTTTCTTTTTTTATTTGTTTCAAATTTTTGAAATTTTCTTCTTAATGTTTTTGTTGACCCAATGCTTAATAATATATTGTTTAATTTTCATGTATTTGTACAGTTTCTACAGTTCTTATTGTAATTGATTTCTATATGTTCCATGTGGTTTGCAAAGATGCTTGATATGATTTCAAGTTTTTAAAAACTTGTTGAGATTCACTTTGTGGCCTGCCATATGGTGTATTCTGAAGGATGTTCTATGTGCTTGCAAGAGAATGTGTATTCTTCAGCTTTTAAATCAAATGTTCTGTAACTGTGTATTAGGTCCATTTGGTCTAAAGTGTAGCTTAAGTTCAATCTTTGTTATTTTCTGTCTGGATGATTTGTTCAATGCTGAGAGTGGGGTGTTGTAGCTCCCAACTATTACTGTATTGGAGTTTATGTATTTTTTCTGTTTATGTCTAATAATATTTGCCTTATATATCTGGTGCTCCAATATTAGGTGCATGTATAGTGTTTCAAATATATATATTTATTTACTGTATTAGTTCATTCTCATGCTGCTAATAAAGACATACCTGAGACTGGGTAATTTACATAAGAAAGAGATTTAATGGACTCACAGTTCCACCTGGCTGGGGAGTCTCACAGTCATGGCAGAAGGTGAAGGAAGAGCAAAGTGATGTCTTACTGGCAGCTGGCAAGAGAGAGCTTGTGCAGGGGAATTCCTGTTTATAAAATTGTAAGATCTCTTGAGACTTATTCACTATCACAAGAACAGCATGGGAAAGACCCTACCCCATGATTCAATTACCTCCCACTTCCCTTCCCTTCCATGACACGTGGAAATTATGGGAGCTATACACACACACACACACACACACACATATAAATACATATACACACTTATTATATTTCCTTGCTGAATTGATCCTTTTTCATTTTATTATAACTTTCTTTGTCTTTTTTTTACAGTTTTGACTTGAAATTTGTTTTATCTGATATAAGTATAGCCACTCTTACTGTTTTTTGGCTTTTGTTTATGTAAAATACATTTTTATCATCCCTTCACTTTCAGCCTATATCTGTCTTCATAGGTGTAGCAATTTTCTAACAGGAAACATAGAGTGGAGTTATCTCTTTTTTACCCATTGAGTAATTCTAAATATTTTAAGTGGGGTATGTAATCTTTTCACATTTAAGGTTATTGTTGATAGTTGATGACTTATTCTTGTCATTTGCCAATTTTTTTTCTGGGTGTTTTTGTATCCTTTTTCCATTTTTACTCTCCTATATTTTATCATTGTTGTTTGGTGGTTTTCAATACTGGTAACATTTGAGCCCTTTCTTTTTTTCATTTGTGAGTCTGTTTTATCAGTGAGTTTTATACATTTGTGTGTTTTCATGATGTTAGATACTGTCCTTTCACATCCAGATGTAGTATTCCTTTAAACATTTCTTGTAGGACTGGTCTAGTGGTGATGAACACCCTCAATTTGTTTTATCTGGGTAAGACTTTATTTTTTCATCATTTTTGAAGGGTAGCTTTGCTAGACATAATATTTGTGACCGCCAGATTTTTTTTTAAATTTTCTTTTAGCACTTTGAATCTATCATTCCCTTCTCTCCTTGCCTGTAAGATTTCTGTTGAGAAATCCACTTTTAATCTGATGGATATTCCCTTATATATGACTTAATGCTTTACTCTTGCTGATTTTAGAATTTATTCTTTGTCTTTGACTTTTGATGGTTTGAATATAATGTGGTTTGGATAAAACCTATTTAAGTTGAATCTATTTGGAAATTTTTAAACTTTTGTATCTGAATGTTTATGTTTCTTGAAAGACAAAAAATCAGCTATTGTTTTGTTAAATAGGTGTTCTATATCTTTATACAACAACTCTACCTTTGGAACACACACAATTTGAATATTTAGTTGCTTTAAAGTGTCCTATATGTCATGTAGGCTTTCTTTATTTTTTTATTCTTGATTAAAAAAAAAATCTGACTGGGTTATTCTAAAAGACATGTCTTCAAGTTCAGTAATTACTTCTTCTGCTTACTCTAGTCAATTATTGGAGCTCTTATTTTTATTTTAATATTTAAATTCCTTCCTTCCAG